>NC_090804.1:42129777-42832277 GCF_036512215.1 Solanum lycopersicum
AAGAACATTTGTGGCCTATATGTGTTTATGTGGAAGGTTTCGTCATATATATATGTACACACAAACGTGAAAACATGTCCATTATGCATGTACGATGATCTAGTCAATAGAGGGGCTCTTCAAAGTTGTTCACAAGGGTATCCAAAATTTTATGGTGTTTGAATATGCTATGTCCATATGAAAGGTTTTCTCACATGTCTTAGGTTGATGAACTCTCATCGATGATACATGAGCGAGGCATATATGGAGTCGATCTCCTAAAGCCTACTTTTATAAAGTAATGAGTAATTAAGTATTTTCCATAAAGGGAACTTAGCTTAGCACCGACTAAAATTGAATATGAGGGGTGTACCTTCCTAATGTGGGAAGGTAGGTTCACCATAGTCTTCACGAGGTGGATAGCTTCATGTCCCAAAGGGCATACAATGATATTTTCATATATGCCTTCAAGGACCATAAACTATGCTTTCCCCATAAAATATAGAAAGTGATATCACCTAATTTGCTAGGATGATGTTAATGTTTTACTTTGGAAATTTATAGAACCTTCCCTTGGTGTAAGGTTCTACAACACAAAATTCCATGTTTAGCATCCATGGTCTTAGTACTAGTTAAGGCTATCGTTTCCCTAAAGCAAAATGGACAAATGGAACTAAAGTAATGTACCCTAACCAGGATAACCTAAGGGAAGTTTCTTAGTGCAGGTGAGGGTATGAGTCTTTACCTACACATTGCACAAGTAGCTATTTTAGGAAGTTATGGTTATGTTTATGTTCCTTATGCATGACACTTTAGTGTTCTTTAGTTGTTGTAATGATATGAATAGTATGAGTCCTTGTGAATCTATATGATGTGGTCTTATCTTATATGCATAATGTGGGTATTATTGACCATATGATGAAGGTCTTACTTGGCATGTATGAAGTTGTCTATACTTGTCTTGTTGATGTATAAAGTAAATCTTATGCTTGTAGCCTCTTTGAAGGATTACTTAGTATGTGTAAGGTTATGGGACTTTACATGTACTTTGCACTAATGTACTTAGATTGAGATTGTAAGTACGGTCTTATAATGTCGAAGTGAAGTGAAGTCTAAATATTCCAGTGATTGATTAATGCCTCTTGTGAGAATATTGTTAAGTCTAGACTTATACGTGGTCTTGTAATGATTTCTTCTATGTGGTCCATAAAGTATGTTTGTTCAAATGTGAGATATATGTCTTATTATATGAAATAGTTCTATGAATGCATGTGTTGGATTAATGAAGGTTGTATGCATGATTTCCTTATGGCCTTAAGGTGATTCTTGAATGTGGATAGTGTATTGGGACATTATCTATACATTGCACCAAGTATAACTAGATGGGTTACTTGGGAAGTTAAGGAGTTCGGAAGAAAAGAACTTACTTTAAAGAGAAATGTGTTTACTGTAAATGAAATGAGCTTCCTATAAGTGAAATTGAGGTTACTGTAAAGTTATCGTAAATGTGCTTTTAATGTAATGTATGGTTTTATGTGATGTTGTGACTATTGTATATGCCTAAATGAAGTATGAGAATTTCATTATGCCTATGATACCAAAGTTTTATGAAGGTTTCACGAAAAGGTATGATGCATGATTTAAAAGTAAAATGTCCCCTTTAAATGCATGTTTTTTTCATATTTGTCATACTTAGTGCATTCTTATATTAACACCATTCTTCTTTACCTTTTAACACAAAGTGTAGGTTATGGATGCTTAAAGGATGTCTCTAAGGTAAAGGACTTGATATGTGTTTCCCAATCTCAAGAAAAGGGATCCTTATGTTCAAGGATTTGTTATGTCATGTTTTATGTAAAGTCTTGTAATAGCTTAGTTATGATTTGTATTGAAAGAGTCCTGTCCCTATTATACTGTAATAACATTGAGTCTAAGATGTCAAAGAGACTTAGAGTCTTTAACTGTGTGTTATGATATTTTATATATAATGGACGTGATGTTCTAGCATATCATGTGCTATGAAAGTTTAAAATTTTTCGCTAAATTTACCTATGACAATGCAATGAATGATATCTATGGGCTTGTATAAGAACTCGAAGAGGTTAAGTACGCCATGTTACTTCTAGTCGCGTCAATTAGATTGTATCACACTAAAATTAATTTGATAATTCTTTTCTTATTAACTAACTCCTTGGTCAAGCACGTAGCAACAAGGCGAGTAACACTGACAACCGTTAAAAATACTTCTAAACAAAAGAATAATCAATGCATGCAAAAACACTGTTCAAGAATTGTTCACGAATTGTTTAATTACTAGGATTACTTTTTTAATTACCTATGTTCCCACAACCCTAGTTTTGGATTTAGTTACCCAAGCTAGCAAGATCACAATTCATAGTTTTAGATGAAGAAATCATGAACTTATTAACAAGAAGAATAAACGGATAAATCAAACTTAAAATTTCAAGAAAAGTTCTTTAAACCTAATTCAGAAATCAATAAATTGCTTAAGTTCCAAAAATAAATCTCCAATCCACAAAGTAAATAATAGTAATAGTTGCTAACCACACAGATGAGTTTTTAATACCCTATATATAGAAATTGTGTAATAATGAAAAAGGATCGAAAATAAGGAATGTTTTGTTCAAGTACACGTCTACAATTGACGAACCAAGTGATGGACCGTCGATTTCTACGGTCTCTAGGTTGCTCCATCACTGAGGACTTAGAATTATTTCACCTCTCCAGGGTAGCACCCTCTATGAATCAAATGACGGACAAACAGTATGGTACCTCGATCCATCTACGAGCTCTCGATGCTCCTCTTTAACTCTATACTTAGATTCTTCAAAAATCAAGTACTGGAACCTTCTTTGAACCAACTAACGATTCACCTGTACGGTCTATCGATCAATGGATAGACAATATTTTCCTCTAGTGGTTACACACATAGTAAGACTTATTAAATTTTCCTTTAATGTACTGAGATGTTCATCTATGATCACATCTATGGCTGGTCGATTGCCTCCATAGGTATGGTTATGCACTATTTTAAGTTATTTTCGTCTCTTGCCACCTGAACGTATTTCCTATGAAATAAGAAACAAAACTTGTTAGAATCACTATAAAAAAGATCTAGACACACACAACCCTTAAGTAAAATGCATTAGAAATGTTGTGAAATCATGGCACATCAGTTTGTTGCTAAGTGCTCGAATTACCAACAAGTGAACATTGAGCACCAAACCTTGAATGTTTGGCTAAAACTATAGATCCTTCAGAGTGAAAACTAGGAAACCTAGCCACATATTCAGCAATTTTCTGTTTCCATCCCAGAAATAGATCTGCTTGAGGTCATGATACATCTTGGTGGAAACCTGGATGTATAGAACACCGAGAACCATGGGCCTCTGCAACAATCTTGATCCGCAAATCATCCACGTCTGGTACACACAGCCTGTCCTGGTACCTAAGTATGTTGTCACCTCCCAAATAAAAAGACTCATTCATCTTTACTAGCACTGAGTCCTTCAACTCCATCAACACAACATCAAGATGTTGACCCTTCATGACTTCAGCTACCAAGGATGATTTAGAACTAGGATGAACTAAAATGCCCCCACTAGTAGAGCCAATCAACTGTACACCCAGTTTATTCAGTCTGTGTACATCCTTCACTAACTCGTTCTTCTCATCATCAATGTGGGTTGTACTCCCCATTCTCAACCTTCTCAAAGCATCAAATACAATATTTGCCTTCCGTAGATGGTAGCGGACACTCATGTCATAGTCCTTCAATAGGTCCAACCATGTACGCTTACATAGATTCAACTCCCTCTGTGATAACTTACTGGAGACTCTTGTGGTCTTTGAACAGATCCACATGCACCACGTAGAAGTAATGCCTCCACAACTTTAATGAACATACCACAACTGCCAACTCCAGGTCATGAGTGGGATAATTCTTCTCATGAACATAGAGATGTCTGGACTCATAGGCTATCACCTTACAACCCTTCATAAGAACACAACCCAAACAAAACCTAGATGCGTCACAATAAATAGTGTAACTTTCACCACTTTTAGGCAATGTAAACATTGGGGCTGAAGTGAATCTTTCCTTGAGCTCCTAGAAACTCTTGTTACAAGTATCCGCCCATTTGAACTTGGCTTTCTTGTTAGTCAAAGTTTTCAGTGGGGCAGCAATGGAAGAAAAAAACTCCACCAACCTACGGTAGTAACTAGCCAATCCCACAAAGCTACAAATATCGGTGGGAGTAAGAGATCTTGTCCAGTTCTTAACAGCCTCATTGTTCCTGGATTCTACCTCCACACCTTGATCAAACATAACATGACCTAGGAAGATCCCTAATCTAAGCCATAATTCACACTTGATGACTTTGTCATACGCTGATGTAGTCTAAGTACTTGCAAGGTTAGTCTCGAATGTTGTTCATGCTCTTTCATAGTCTTAGTGTAGATGAGGATGTCATAAATGAATACTATGACGAAAAATGAATACTATGACGAAAGAATCAAGGTATTCACGAAACACTTGGTTCACGAGGTTCATAAATGCAGCTGGTGCATTAGTGAGACCAAATGATATGACTAGGAACTCATAATAACCAACACGGGTACGAAAGGTTATTTTTGGGATATATTAATCTCTAAACCTAATTTGATTATACCCGTCACGAAGATAAATATTCGAGAAGAAACTAGACCCTTGGAGCTGATCGAATAAGTCATCTATTCTGGGAAGTGGATACTTGTTCTTTACAGTGACTTTGTTGAGCTGTCGATAATTGATACACATCCTAAGGGATTAACAACACTGGAGTGCCCCAAGGGGATATTATTTGGTTGCTAATCACTTCTTGTGTTTAGGCAGAGAGAGCGTAAAAAGAAAAGAAAGATATTGACGTGAGAGAAAGAGAATTAAAACATGAAGGGTAGTTTAGGATTAGGTGGCGTAGTTTAGACATAGTAAACTAGGACTCTTTCAAACTTTTAAAAATCATATTTTTCTTTTTCTTAAATCATTTAATAAATATTGATTAATTAAATTAATTTAAAAATTTAAATAAAATAATTCAAATCATTCCTCCCCCCTAGCTTCGAACCTAGGTGGAACAAGATTTTGCTAAATGGCAATTTCTACCCTTACCCTAGAAAAAGACCATTTTACCCCTAGACCCTTAAAATTTAAAATTTCCCCTTTTTATGTCATGCAAAGACTCATCCGAGTGAATATTCATATTCGGGAGCCATACTTTGATGGACGCAACCTTTCCTAGATCAACTAACTCCCCAATTTAGTTTTCTTAGATGTCGCAAGGGTTTAGAGGTCTTGTTCGACGCGCATCAATTCCGTGTGAACAAGGTCTAATCGTAGGAATTCTAGACACATTAAGCATCACTTAGCATATCCATTTTTAGGGTTGTTACACTATCCCAAGAACTGCTTACAGACTCTCCTTATAATGTCCTGAAGTTGTTCTATTTATATTTATGATTTTAATTCTTGGACACCGGAAAATATCTTATTGTGAACACCTTCTGTAATTTTTCCCATGTATAGATTAAATTGTATGGAATCTCAGAAAAGCATATAGCAACATCATCGGTGAATAAAAATTGGAATACTCTCAGTACTATGACATCAAAATATAAGTCTAGCCGTCCAATAATTTATCCATCTTTATATATGGGTCTATTCGAAGCCAACCGAGAAAACTACCCTCTCGTTGTAAGCATATTTATAAGACTGTTGTTAAACATAAATGTATGCCTTTGAGGTATAGTCGGAATAATGACAGGCCTATCAGATTCAATCGCATCACAGTCAACCCTTTAGTGATCACGACACCTCGATGCTAGAAGATTTGCACTCGTTCTGCATTTCTTATGTGATTACCTTCCTGAACATGAATATGTACATTCAAGACTCTGAGAGGTTTAAATTCAACTCTATATCCTAGACCATCTCCGATAGGATTGTGTGTACCTCTTGATTATTCATTTTCTTACAGTTCTTGTCATTTTAGGATCATATAGGGTCAAGGGTTCACCTAAACTCTATGTACTTGCACACACTAGAGTAGAAACCCATAGAAAACCAAATTAAAACAAGAAACATAAAATTAGGAAATACGTGACTAAAGTTCAATAATGCAGTTAAACTTAGTCTAATAGTTATATTTCCCAGAAATGCACCAAAATTTTATATTACACCTTCCTAAAGAAGTATAAGTGATTATTATCAAGTAAAGAAACCCAAATTGCAGGATGGGGTCAATCCCATGAGGAATATGGTTTAGAATTAAACTTAAATCAAAATTATCTACTTTTATTCAAACCATTTCCAAGAAAAGTAATAAGGGCCTGTTGTAATAAATAACAAAATATTGAATAAGTAATAAGTAGACGAGATTCAGAATTTGGGTTACCAATATAAGATGGAAGCTACGGTATATGTGTTCCCTACAATCTCTTAACACATTAATCCTAATAATAGTAATCCTATCCTAGTGTTGACATGAAAGGTTTATAAGGTAGGTATGCATATGCGATTGGTCCTCCAAATAGGAAACTTCACCACGCATCTTGGTCCATGTATGGGTGTATGCATTACTACCTCTTACCTTTGCCCCGAATTAGTCATCATATCAATGTAGTTTTGTTTTCACCCTGACTTCAATTTATATCAGACTATTATATACCATCCACTTAATATTTGTTGTTTAATCCTTTTCTCATTCATTTCCTACTTCGTTTGTAAAGTAGGAATGAGGCGAGTTGTAACTTGTCAAGCATTAAAAAGACTTCTAAACAAAAGGATTAACAAATACATGCATAAATACTATTCAAGAATCACATAGTTATTATTCATACATTGTTAATTTCTCATGGTTCCCACAACCCTTGTTATGGATTTAGCTACTCATGCTTGACAACTTGAGAGTTGAGAATTCATAATTAGGTCAAAAAAAGTTCATGATCTTACAATTAGAATAGATGAGACCCGAAATTTTGAATTGAATTTGAAAGTGAAACTGTTTAAACAAACTTCTGGAAATTAAAATTGCTAAGAGTTTGCAAAATTAATTCCAACAGATCAAAATTAAAACCTTATAATAATGTTAACCCTAAAAAATAATTTTTACAAATAATATTTATAGAAAACAAATCCTAAAATACGAAGGAAACAAAGTAATGAAATAACTATTTCAAATTCGATTTATGTCAATGGGACTACCTACAACTGCGAGTCGACCTATTGTCCATGTCACGCTCTTTGGTTCAAGACTTAAGCGATAATTCAGGGCATTCATACAATAAACCTAGATTCCATCTGTGGAATGCACTTCGACCTTCACTTGCCTCCGTGGGATGTCCCGGACCTGTGGGTCAACCTACGGTCCATCAACGCTTGTGTAATTACATAGTTGGTAACAATTTCTTGAATCTACACCTACGCTTCATCCCCTATGGCCCATCACTAGACCAAGGATCTTTAGTTGGCTCTATCACTGGCTACTCATACAATTTTTAGCATTAATATTCATCAACCACATAAGAACTTATTTCTTGCAAGAAATACATACTACCTTATTTGTTACATCAAAATAGCCGAAATCACACAAAAACTTTAACTAAAATTCATCAAAAATGCTGGAAACTCACAGTATATCATCAATTATAAGCAATGGAGGTTCTAACTATTATAGTAAGTTGTTCAAGGCATTGCTCGAGAAGTATGGTGTTTATCATATCATATAAACCCCTTCTCAATTGTAGTCAATTAGGCAAGTTGAAGTGTCAAATCGCGAAAGAAAGAAAATTCATGGAAAGACCATGAATGACATTAAATTGGATTGGTCAAGAAGCTTGATGATGCTCTATGGACCTATCACACTACATTAGAAACTCCAACAGGTATGTCTCGCTACCAACATCTATATGGGAAGCCTTGTCATTTATTGTAGACCAGAGAACAAAGCGATGAGGGAACTCAAGAAGGTGAATTTGGATTAAGGCACTGCATGAAGTCAAAGAATAAATGAGATGAATGAGGTTGATGAGGTCCCCTCAAAAGCATGTGAATTTCAGCCTTGTACAAGAAGGAGATGAAGAAGTACCATGATCAGAAGATCGACAAGCGTGAATTTTCTCCGGGTGATCAAGTTCTATTAATTAACTCAAGTTGCACTTATTTTCTGGGAAACTCAAATCCAAGTAAAACAAGCTATTAAAAGTAACTAAAGTGTTTCCACATGGAGCGGTTTAACTTGAGAAAAAGGAAGGAATGAGTTTCAATGTGAATAGGATGCGAATAAAGATATACCGGGGGAAATATGAGAGTGTAAATGAGGTGGTAGAAGAATGGGGTCTTGATGAAGTTCAAGTAATTAAGGTGTGTACGTCGTGTCGCGACGTAAAATCAAGAGTTGCTTGAGAGGCAACAAAAGAAGTATAATCTATCTAGCTATAGGATTTTTTTTAATATAGGGAGTTTTTCTTAAATTTGTAGTTTTTTAGATAGGTGTTTATTAATTTTGAGTTTTAGTGTTGGCTGGATAATGACATAATAGGGCCTGTGTCCACTAGGTATTAATAAAATGCAAGAAAGAGGTCCCAATGTTTTCTACATGTGTAGGAAAAAAGGAAAAATATTTGTGTTCCAAGTGATGTAGAGGTATACAGTTCCTATACATGGCATCCCAGCCAAACCACAGACCGTGGATGGCATTCGTATACCAAGTACATCTTATGTATATTACTAATTGTGAGACTGAACTACGGTACCCATTAATGAATCGTAGGTTAACCCACGGATCATCGACGGGGTTTTGTGGGTCTTATTTAGGTTTATAGTCGATCCGACCTAGACCCTGAATAAAATAAAAACATTTCATTTAAACACATTCCTAATTTCCGTCTTTCCCCCAACCGCTTCAAACATACACCAAAAAAGACCCTGTAAACTCCCTCATTACATCCATAAATTCAATGCCATCCATTTTAACTCCCATTTCCCCTTAACTCTCCGAAAATCTTCTTTCTCTAAAAGTTTGTTTCTCCTTCAAGATCATTCAAGTATAGATTCGGTGTCAAGGACAGTCTTAAGATGACCAAATTTCCCTCACTATGCTCTCACCGACTTTGCTTACTTGTGAAGTAAATCAACTTCGCTATATTTGTAAATTTCATTTCATTGTTAAAATTGGAAGTCATGAAGTTGAAATTGAGAATGGTTAGCTGATCATGTATAAAAAGTTGAAAACTAGTTCATAGACTACCCATGGAAACCTGGCATGTGAATGTGTTGTTGTTTAGATTACACAATTGGGTTTGATAGGTCTATTTTAATGTTTTGACTTAGCTGTCTTAGAAATCAAAGTTTGCATAATCAAGACCCTACAGATGATGAACTACCACATACTATGTTCAAATACATTTTTAGACTAAAATCAATTTATTCATTGTTGAGGTTAATTGATATGTTGATAGGAAAATTGGACTCAAACTGTTTGGCATAATACGTGTCGATGGCCTCAACCGGTAGATCGTAGGTCGTGTTCCATCAATTGAATGAAAACAATTATTTGTTATGTTGGAAAACATTGTATGGACTAAGGTTCGTCAATCCACCGATGGATCGTTCATTCAATCCCCAAGCTACCCCGGAGACGCGGACACAAGACCGCTTTCTAGAAGCATAAGTTATAACCTTATCTCGTTGCATAAATACAAAACCTAGATCAACTCTAGATGCATCGCAATAGATCACATAATCATTTGAACCCTTTAGTAGAGTCATGATAGGAGCTGTAGTCAATCTAATTTTAAATTATGCAAACCTTTTCTCATAATCAACTGACCGTTGAAACTTGACCATCTTTTGAGTCAACCTAGTCAAAGTCTATGGATGAAAATACTTCAACGAACCTTCTGTAAAACCTGACAGACGTAACAAACCTCTGATATTTGTAGCAAAGGTAGGTCTAGTCCATTTTTTCACTACTTCTATCTTTTGTGAATCCACTCGGATCCCCTCACAGGATACAATGTGACCAAGGAATGAAACGGATTGCAACTAGAACTCACATTTGCTAAAATAAGGGAATAACTGACAATCTTTGGGAGTCTACAGAACACCTATAAAATGACATACATGTTCTTCCTCATTTATAGAGTAATGAGGATGTCATCAACAAAGATGATAATGAACAAGTCCATGTACTATTTGAACACTCAGTTAATCAACTCTATAAAAGCTGTAGGAGCATTGGCTAGTCCAAAAAACATAACTACGAATTCCTATTGACCATACCGAGTTTTGAGGGCTATGTTCAGAATGTCACTATCTCTGACTCTGAGCTAACGACAACTCAATCTGAGTTCTATCTTTGAGAACAGACTAGCACCCTGAAGTTCATCAAATAAGTCATCAATCCTAGGGATGGGATACTTGTTCTTGATTGTGACCATGCTCAACTGTCTATAGTAAATGCACTTTTCTGGAGAACTATCTTTCTTTTTTACGAACAATGCCAGTGCACCCCATAGAGAAATACTAGGTCTGATGAAACTCTTTTACAGAAGGTCTTTTAATAAATCTTTCAATTACATAAGCTCTAGTGGAGAAATTATTTAGGGAGGAATAGAAAAAAGATGGGTATCTTGAAGGAGATCATCTCTAAAGTCGATTTCCCTTTTGCAAGGAACTTCGGGAAGATCTTATGGATACTCACTGACTACTAGAATTGATTCAAGAGTTGTGGTTTCAAATTAGAATCCTAGACCTGGTATAGATGAAAGAGATAAACCTTAGAGATCATCTTTTCGGCCTTAAGATAAGAAATGAATCGACCCATAGGCGCTAAGATACTACCTAACCACTCCAATATTGGTTCATTTGGAAACTGAAATTGAACTGTCCTAGTTCTACAATTCACTAACACATAACAGGAATGTAACCAATAAATGCCTAGAATAACATCAAAGTCTACCATTTCTAACCCTACAAGATATGCTGGGGTGACTTTATGAGAGACTGTGATAAGGAAACTGGAGTAGAGACTGAGAAAGATTTTGAGGGAGTTTCTGGATTAACACTGAATTGGACGTATATTTAAGGAGTTACAAATGACATAGTATCCACTAGATCTAACAATGAATCAAGGTTAAATACTCGTAACTTACCACTGACTACATCAGAAGAACCTTCCCGAGCTTGGAAATCCTGAAGAGCATACAACATGTTATGGTGCGCACGACCACATTTTCCAGAGTCGAGAGACTTGTTGGTGCTGCTAAATTTGTAGACTAAGTTATACCACTACTACCTCTTTGATCCTATCTAGAAGAAAAATCCCTCAAACAGTGGCTAGATTGGCTGCATCCAAAGCATTCTCCCTTTAATGTGAGACGAAACAAAGATGGTTCTTACCATTCTTAGGGCAAGTGGGGTAACTCTTTGTGCCTGAAACACTTCCTTAAGAATTAGAGCCTGGTACCTAACCTTCATATAAAACCTATTAAGAGAGGATGGAACACTAACTGAAGAAGGGGCTAGGATCGACGACTTCTACTGAAATTGCGAATGATTTCAACCATTTGGCTTCTGCTGAGAGTAGTCATACTCAATCATAGCGTTCTTATTCTCCTTGGATTGTTCCCTAAGTTTATCACCCTCAAACTGCTGAGCATTAGTCATAAGGTTAGAGATTTTCATGTATCCCAGTAACATAGCATTTCTGCACTCTATTTTCACCAAATCGGACATTTCATACATGAACTTATTAATCTAAGCCCTGGAGTCAACAACCATGTGACGATCATACTTGGAGATCTAGTTAAACTTGAGCCCATACTCTTGGACTGTCATGTTACCCTGCATATGTTCATTGATTCCTTGGCCTTTTCTTCTGTCAACTCTTTTTGGAAAAACCTGCCCAAAAGGTCTCACTGAAACAATCCCAAGTAATAGGAGCTGCATTTGTATCCCTATTTTCCTTCCACTAAGTGTACCAAATATGAGCAACATGTTCCATGTGATATGATGCAAACTCAACCCCATCATTCTTGGTGACCTACATCACCTCAAAGATCTTCTAAAACTCATCTAAGAAATTATGCGGATCTCACTAATCTACGGTCCTAAAAACTTAAGCGGATTAATCTTGACAAAGTCACAAACCCTAGAGGTTGTTGATCCACCATTCGCATTCACATGATCTTGAAACCACTGCTTGTTCTAGTTGGCGACACTCTGAGCCAACATCTGAATGACATTTCTTAATTTAGCAGTGGAAATTTTTTTATCTGCTACTGGAGGTGCTAAGGTTGCATTCCTAGCATTTGTATTCATAGCGTTAGGTCTACGAGAAGGCATGATCACACTGAAACGTAGAACATCAAGTTAGAATTCGATTAGATAATACCTTACTCATGATAAGAGTCATAAGAAAAGGAAGTTTTCCTATTGTAGCCTCCCTCTCATTACATGTGGTGCATTTCACACCCATGAAAATGACTCTACATAGAGAGGCTTTTTAGAAATCGTAGGACACTTAAGACTAGGTCTTTAATGACATGTTTTTCAATCCCGGAGCTACCATCCAGACGTGGATACAAGACCTAAGACCACAAGTGATCCCAAGATAAAACATAGTGGCATGATCATGAGCATAGTAAAGATAATAACTGATGTGAAAGCTAAATCATAATTAAAATGAAAAGATTGGGAATATCCATTTACAATAACAAAGATATACAAAAATTGATGAGTTTAATGCAAATAAGATATTAACTCAACACTAAGTTGAATCTAACTATGTTTAAAATAAGTCTCTAACTGGATAGAAATGTTGGAACATGCCCTAGCTAAGTCTAGGAAAACTGAAACTAAAGGACTAAAAATTCTAAAAATAAACTCATGACTATTTTCCCTGAAGAATGAGGATTCACCACTGATTTTCGGCTGAACTAGAGATCATGAACCAAAGAAACTGTGATGTGGATGATGATAATCTTAACCTATATCATGAGAAGATATAGTGCACATATGTGTCAATACTTGAAAGTTACTGAGCATGTAAGATAGAGTAAGCAAAAATAATACATAGTTGAACATGTCTAGAAGAAAGAATAATATTCTGAGCATCATGTACTAAATAATGAGCTAACTCAATGTAGTGACAAATTTATAACATGCTGAAACTAATACAACAAATACTTATAAATTGTCAATCTAATGGCATATGACAGAACTACGGGAGCTACTAATAACCGATAATAAAACCACATGAGCTAAATGTGGAGTCTGATGTATACACCCCATCAAGAGGACCAAATATACCCTGCCAGAGGTATAATAGCATGCTGGCGTGATCTCCAAATTGATACCCACAGAAGTGGCTCACAACCTACTTGACGATTAGTTTTGTGACTGTTTGGGTACACTGAACCCCAATCCCAATCTAGTCGTTAAGTGATTATTACAAACTTTATGTAAATACTATATAGATCAAACTAAACATGTAAACTGAGAGTACAACAATTAATTTGATAATGATGCATTAATAACTGAGGCATATAAAACTGAATAACTGATATAACTGACCTAGAATGTATGATTCAAGAACTAAAGAAATACATAGCTAGGGTTCTGAAAGTCATGATAGATAAGATATAATAACATGATAATATGATTTAGAACACATTAGTCACTAATTCATGATGATCGTTGTAATTCTAGAAACCCTAGGTCAATTCATAATAAAGGAATTAAGAAACTCAGTGAATTCTAGGGACCAAATGGGTGAAAGGAATGCACTAATGAAAGCAAAAACCTGGTGATGAATTCCATGGAGAAATAATTATATTTCAAGGCTAGAATTGATGGAAACTTGTTGAGTTCTTGAACTACGGTTCTTGACCTTTTTCTCCTCTCTTCCTTCTAATTTTGTATGTTTTAACTAATGAGTTCACTTAGGAAGGTTTTAGTTATCTTTTTAGTCTTAAACTAACTAAAACCTTATAATATAGGGTCTAAACGACATATATTAAGGGTCAAACAAATAAGTAAAAGACCAAAAGACCCCCGACTTAACTGTTTTCAGAGTGATTAATGGATTGGACTGACGGGCCATCGTTCAATCTACGGTCCATAGGTTGGGTCCGTAGATTGAGTATACTCAACATACCTTCACTAAGATGAGAATAACTTTTTTACTCGGAGGTTGGATTTTAGGAAACTCGGCAGCGTTGGAAAGAGGATTCAATTATCTATCATATCATAGGTCATAAAACACCTAATTCCTTCTTTTATAAGATTTATGACCATTTGAAGTTTATATAGTCAGCATTTTCCCCGTAGCTGACTACTAACCTTTACCTACGTTCAGTAGGTCCATCAATGGACCTTTCTAGTGATGTGGTTCATGTTAGAGGATGGGTAACGGTGTCTTTATCCAGAGACACAGGCCAAGGACCGTGGTCTGACTTATGAATCGTAGGTTTGTCCGTGGATTTAAACTTAGCCAATTTTGTGAGATGCGTTTCGGTGAAGGGTTGCGGTAGTGAGCCACGAGTCGTAGATAATACTATAGTCCGTAGATGGTGACCATAGGTTACACCTACAAATTTTTGAAAAGCTAGTTTCTAGTCAATTTTTGTATACGGGGTGTAACAATTCTACACATCTGTGGTTCCAATGTGAGAGACCGAAAAATGGACTCTGTGGCCAACAGAGGGGATCTACGGCTCATATTTTTGTCGACATACCAAAGGTACCCACTGTGGGTCAAAAAACAACTACATCTTGATTTTTTTTGTCCAGTTCCTTACCTTGTTCTAAAATAATTTCTTGGTTCTTTTTGCATTATTTAAATACTAACTAACCTCCCACATGTATCATGTCCCCTAAACAAGCACATGTGTACTCCTAGAAGGGCAAGTCCAAGTTTGTTTCCCCATCCCAAAACTTGCTCAATGATTATAGTAAGGACGAATATGCCCCATAGACAACCAGAGGCTCCTCCACTACACAACCGACCATGTGGAACAGGAACAGGTAGGTCATCACATCTAGTGATGAGGTCGAGGTCATTGCCTCAAGCTTGAGGAAGGGGCCACACCTGTAGGAGAGTTACAGTCCAACTCTGAGTCATATTCTGACTTCAGTTCCAGTGGTACTTCCACTTTTTCTTTCGGTGCAGCTAGCACATGGGATGCCGAAGACCCATCCAAAAGTAGAGTTGAGCTGGTTCACAACGCCATAGATGTAACACTCTAAAATTCCATTACTTAGTCTGCAGCCTCTCATGATGAACTAAGACTTAAAACATTGTTTACGACTAAAATGATATATTGAAACTAATTAGGAAGTGTTAGAGTCAAAACATTAAGAAATGACCATGACGTCCAGAGGATAATGAAATATGTGCTAGTGTGCCTTGGCATGTTTCATGGGATATTAAGAGACAAAATTTAATGAAAATTGGTAAAAAGGTGTTAAATATGTATTAGGGTATGTTTAGGTTCGAAATGTCCAAGTAAGAGTCCCCAAGGACCACCGAAAACTATGGGTCGATGGTATTCATTGGCCAGAACTTGGATTTTTCAAAAAAGTGTCAAGAAACATAGTATTTTTCCTAACTACAGACCATAAGGATGGTCCATGGTCCAATCGACGGACAGTAGGTCGGGGTTTCATGATTTGGGGGTCCAGTTGACTATCAAAATTTTAGTTAAGTGAACTAATTAGTTAATTAGTTAGGTGATTAGTTAAGGGTTAATTATGTTAGTTAAGGTACTATATAATACCTAAACCTCATTAAACTAACCTAACACCCCATAATTCCCAAACCCAAATTTTTCCCAAACTTCTCTCTACTTTCTCTCTATCCAAGACCGCATTGAAGATCAAGCTTCAATGTGAACTAGGACTCCAAGATTTCATCTTTTCTCCATCAAAATCCAAGGAATCCTAAGGTATGTAATATCTTCACTCTTGGAATCTCTTTTCCCTAGAGGCTCTTCAAAATTGATTCCAACAATGTCTAGAAGTTGGGTTTTCTTCGAATTACAAAAATATTTCAAAAATTGATTTTATAGTGGTTTGTTTCGATTATTATTGATATATTATGCTTTATATGGGTTAATTTTTATAGTTCTTAGAATATGATAGGATTGGGTGTAAGATATTGAAGGAAGCTTGTGAAGGTGAATTGGTAAGACTTTGTGATCTTGAGTTCTTTACTTCATTGATGGTGGCCTATACATGATAAAATTATATAATTGAAGTAATATATGTGATTAGATTAAGAATATGATTATATAATTATTATGATAAAATGTCTTGACTATGTAAATTATGAGATCATATTAAGGGTATGTTGATAATGTAAGGCCCTAAAAATGAACTAAGGTTACTAGGGCCTCACATGTGACTTAAAGGTTAATAACTTGTTAGTAAAGTGTTTTACATCTTTTATAGTTGATTTGAAGTGATTTCAAGGTCAAACTTCCAAGAACGTCCGAGACGTTCGAAAGTTAGTCTTTAAGCGTTCTAGTGTGTCCTTGCATGTTTACCTTGTTTTTATGTATTGGTTGGAGACTATAATCAGTGGATATGATCCAAATATCTTAAGAGACATGTTAAAGTTTCAATATTTTCAAGTAAGACTCCACGAAAACCACCCTAAGGGCACTTAAGGAGGACCCAAACATTGGACAAGGAAGTTTCCCAAGGCAGCATTCAGAGGCAAGATGTGGAGGTTGTCATGCGTCACGCGCATGGAACGGAGTTTTCCTGTGCGTTTCACGGACAACATGAGGCTAAAATGCTCAAAAATTTAGTGAGGAAAAATGAGGAGCTACGTCTGCGACGCGTAGCCACTTCCCAGATTTGGTTGTGTCGTCTTAAAGTCAAGTTTCACATGTCTAAAGTCCCAATAAGTATGGGGTGTTTCGGTAACTTTGGGAGATGGTTATAAATTGTTTCTAGTTCTTATTTAACCCCTTTCCAAAGCCAAAAATCCAACACCCAATAAGAAATCAAAATCCCAAAACTCTCTTCTCTTCCACATTCTCTCAAATCTCCATTGGAGGGAAAACTCAAGGTTGAAGATAGACGCTGGATTTTCATGGTTTCTTCTCCAATTTTTATTGGTCTTATCATGTAGTAAAGTAAGGTGGTACTTCATCCTTAGTATTACATTCATCTAAGGATCTCCTTCAAAGGTTTTCAACAAAAATTCATGATCAAAATTCCTATCTTTGAATCTAGCAGTGGGTTCATTGTCTAATTGATTTCAAAATCATTATAATAATGAATAGATGACTAATCAAGAATTTTATAATTAAAAATTCAATATAATTACATGAAGAACCCAAGATCCTCCTAATTTATCAAATTGTCCAATAATATGGGTCTTGTGATCTAGATTCATTGTTAATTGAATTATGATTGTATTGTATTGAATTTGTTATTGACATTACTATATTTATCAATTGAAATTAATTTTTGAGGATTGGATTTGAAATGTTGAGAATTGACCAATGGTGATCATAGCTTGGAAGTATTGCTGAGTTAACCTAGATTTGTCTATTTAGTATAGAATTGGCATTAAATTGTTTTGATTGGTATGGTCCACTTATGGTGGCGGTCTTTACCTTCTTGTCAATATATATATATATATATATATATATATGCAAGATGTGCCTTAAATGAATTATATGTCCTTATGTGGTCTTATGGATAGTATTTATGCTTATGTGAAGTATATGAGCTATGTTGTACTTATTGTATCAATGTTTTATGAACTTTTTACTAAGGCGTGATGCATGGTTTTCTAACCAAATGTCCTCATTAATTAAATGTTTTTCCATGGTTGCCATACGTAGTGCATTCTTATAATAACACCATTCTTCTTCTTCTTTTTACACAAAGGGTATAGGTTATGGATGCTTATAGGATGTCTCTAAAGTGAAGGGTTTGATAGTTGTTTCGCGAGCTCATGAAATGGATCCTTATGATTCAAGATTTTCCTATGTAAAGTTCTTATTCAAGTTTATGTAATAGTTTAGTTATTATTTTATGTTGTTAAGGTATTTGTCCCTATTCTATTATATTGATGTTGAGTATAAGATGGAAAAAGAGACTTAGAGTCTAACTATGTACTATGACTTATGTTGTGTTTATATCAAGTGATGTTTCTAGAATATGATGTGCTATGAACGTTTTAAATTTTCCGCTAAATTTCCTATGAATATGCGATGAATGATGACTATGGGATTGTATAAAACCTCCGAGAGGTCAAGTACGCGATGTTAATTCTAGGGGGTTCTCCCCTATCGTGACAAATACAATGTTAAATGTGAATCACTTGTGTGCCTTACTATGATATGATTATTAAGTGTTGATCTCACGAATAAATGGTTTTTATGAGAGTAAATTCCCATTTGACACCTAATGAGCTAATTCCATGATATGCAAGGGGTTTGTCTCCTATGGCCTATATTAAGCTACGATGATTAAGAATGACTTAAATACATTTAAAAAGGGACTTTATCTTAGCACCAAGTGAACTTTACCCTATTGAAGGGAGATTCAGCAAATATTCTAATGAGATGAGGGATCCAACTGCTAATAGGCATGTAGAGGGTTCAGTACATATCTCCTAGCTCCTTAACTATGTTACCTCCATAGGTACACTAGCTAGTGGATCCACCTATAATTTTATGTTTGTGTTTTGGTACTACCTTGGTAGGTAGACCACCTTCTTTTGGTGTAGGGTTTCATGACACCAGATTTCATGTTTATCTTACATGGTCTATTTTCGGTTAAAGTGATTATTCCCGAATGTAAAATGAAAGTAATGAAGTGAACACAAACTAGGGTGACTTAAGGGGTTCTACTTAGGGTAGGTATGGGTATGAGACTCTACCTATGCGTGGAACAAGTTGACCTTGAGGGAAGTCCTAGAAGGTTGTTCTTATGTAATCATGATGTAAATGGAATGTACATGATGACTTTATCTGTTGATGATGCTATATGATGTTAGTTTTATTGATGAACACTCAATTGGCCAAAATTTATATATATGATGAAGAACATGCATGATATGAAGATATATGAAATGTTGACGTTGCTTATCATCCTTTGGTTGGTTTACTTGATTTTGTAGGGTTATGGAGCTTCACATAAGCATTGCACTTGTAAGCTTGGGAAGGGGTTTTGAGTAAGTGTCTTTTATGATCTGATGCTATAAACACTTGTACATGATTTGTTATTATGACATTATGGTGGAGATATTCATGCTTATGTGATGTTGATATAATGTCATCCATGTTTATATGACCTTATGTTGATATATCTATAATGATTTGAGTTTATCATGATGTTGGTCTTGTGTTGAATATGGACTTGTCTTGAGTGATGTTATGTCTATTGGATTGTGTATATTATTAATTGTGCATATAGGCTTTTGAAAGCAACTTAGCATAGTTGTGAACTAAATTTCCCTTTAAGCATGATATCGATGGTTTATGTGCATATGTTTCCATACTTTGCACATGTGGTTGTACTAACTCATATTCTCTCCCTTTTCCCAAATAATGTACGTTCAAGACGTTGAGGTATCAAGGTCTCTTCCAAGAAAACTTGGAATTCTCCCCAATTTTTGGTAGGTCCTCTAGTTCAAGGATGATGCCGCGTGTTCTACTTTAGTAGTATCTTTATTGTATTAAAGACATTCATTTCTTTCTCATTCTTGAAGAAATTAGTTGTAAGCCCTATGTGGAAGATACAAATTTGTATGAGGGCTATGCCCGAATGTTCTACATCGTTTTAGTTGGTTTAATGTAAGACGGTGTTCCTAGACTAAATCTTTATATGTTGGTTATGTTGACTAAAAGAGAAACCTATGTAAGTATCATATGCGAGGACTTTAAGTAAACTCCATTTATAATATGTGAGAGGTATATGTATACCCCCCTATACCTCAATATGTAAAAAGTTTTAAATTTTTTGTGTTTTAACCTATGATATGTTATGAATTCGCTAAAGACTTGACTAAGTCCTCTCCGAGGACGACGACGCCATTTATGTTGAGAGATTTTGCTTTCGTCGTGAAAACAGAGTGGAAAAACGTGGTGTGTTGAGGACTAGTTCAAGATTTACCATGAGGGGAGAATTTAGAATAAGCAACGGAAATCGGCCTGGACTATTACAAAGTAGTGTCTGGTACTTACTTGTAGCCTTCATACCATGCCCACCATTGAGGAACTGTTCAGGAGGCATAATGTGATTGGATGGCATAGAGATTAGGCAAATTCAGTGAGGATATGACCAAGTTGTACGCCTCCTACACCACAACCGTCCCAGATACTATGCCTACACGAGTGAAACCACTAGCTAATCCTCTTCCTTAGGAAACACTGGTGTGGAACTTCTCTATTGACATATCCAAAGCTCTTCTCGTTGTTTTATTTACAATCCAACCTACACTATTTTGATCAATACAACAGCATATGACTACACGATAAGGGTGGTTCAGAGTGGGTATTCTTAGAGGGATGTCGAGTAGCATGAAGCTTACTGGTATAGATGGCCCATTAAATTAACGATGAGGGAGAGAGCACAAAGTGAACGTGACACACTACTTTTCCTATCACAAAGGCAACCCTTAGCTTCACCGTAAAGTTCTATTGGTCCATCGTTCGTACTAGATTGTCCCCTACACATGTGGAAAATGTTATGACTTGGGATAGGTTTGTGATTCTAGCAGCGATCATGGCGGGTCTTGGGATTGATTTCTCTCGCATCTTCATTGCCGAGATTCATGAGACGCCTTTCAAGGCTACTACCATGTTGCCCTTCCCTTATCTTAATTTTAATTTGTGCAGGGAGGCTTCAGTTCCTATTTGGCATTATGACAAGTCGACCGAGGAAACGAAGACTTTGGATGTCATCCATATTAAATATGATGCTAACCATGTCGCATCACACAAGGGACACCACCTTACCTGACACTAAAGAAGATGCACATATTGAGCAGGGAGCTAACACCACCTTACCTGACACTAAAGAAGATGCACAAGATCCCCTGTCCACTTCTACTTGGTAGGCTACCATCTCATCCTGAACCACTCCTCCTTCAAGGCCCGTTTTAGTACCTCTGGCACGAGTCTAGAATTTAGAGAACTAGATGGCTACTCTACTACACCACATGAGATCTTGAATGCCACAGTGTCTTAAGAAGTCTAAGTCTTTCATGGAGAAAATGACTTATGCCAAGATATGGTTAGTCCACAAGCCTCTAGATGCATTAGAACTACGAGTATGACACAGGCCTGGATTGACAACTGATATTACTACTTTTAAGATTGATTTTACTAGGCTCTGATATGATATATATGCTCTCCTTGCTCACACCGAGGCTTACCTCAATCCGACACTTGTGGATGAGGTGGAGGATGTGGTGATGAGTAAAATATTTGGCAAAACTATGCCACCGCCTGCTTCTTGATGGGTCATTTGTACGTATGCACCACAAGTTTGCTTCACCCTATGTGTTATTTTTGTTTCTATTATGCATTGAGGGAAATTGGCCATTTTTTTTGTTGGGGTGGGGTTAATGGGTTGTGAGTGATAGGGTGAAGTCTAAGTAACCCAACTCATAGCCCTCTCTAACGGTTTTCTTGCATGCATTATTCCCCCCCAGGGACTGTTTTACTTTTCTGTTGAACTGGCATGTGTGGGACTGTATGTGCAGAAGTAGATAGAAAGAATGAAAAGATGATGGAGTAAGTGCATGAAATTCATACATGTCCAGTAATTTTGAAATATGCAAGATATATAGACGTTATGAGTTGAATGTATTGGATCTTTATCTTACATAATAGGCACTGGTATTATAGCATGACTTTAGCTAAAACACTAGGTGCTTTAGTAATCCAATAAACTATGTGACAAGTGTGTGTGAGGTGATTTTGTATGTTCATGCAGTATATGTGCCAATCTAGAACTTTTCTCGTTGGTCATGTTAGGATAATATAAGCTACATATGGGGAAATAATCATAGGTATCTGTACAAATAAGTCCACTTAAGCTTAAAAGAATCCATCCAAAAGAAATAAATAATGCCTTTAATATAAATGTTTGAGCCTAAGAAATGCATTTTCTTTCAATACACTCAACTCACCTTTCCTTGAAGAGTATTTTGTCCATGTTCCTTTCTTGGACATGTGCACCTTAACTTGGCCAAAATCCTAAGTAGAGGGTGACTAGATTAGAAGTTACCGTAATCTCGACCCTGGTCTATCTTTGGACATTTGACCTAAACTCATGCAAAATACATAAGCTGAGGATGTGGTTGTAAAACAGGTGAAAAAAAGGGTATGAAAAGATTTATGTGTAGAAAAATAAAAAGGATTAAAAAAGGTTTGAATAAACTAAAGAGAAACAAAAAGAGTGATAATGATTCTAAAAACACAAAAAAAATAGTAAAAGAAAAAGTGGAAAAATAAGAATGAAAGAGTCAAGTCATTTGTGTTTAAGAAAGACAGGGAAAAGAGAAAAAAATAAAAATATGCCAGAATTGTCTGAGCAAATAAAGTCTTATAGTGATCCTAGTCACTAGTCAGTAGAGTCTATGCAGTGAAAATAAGGGCAAGCCTATGGTATTAAACACTAACGGTGATTTAATTCACTTTTGAGCCTGAATGCTTACTGAATCCTTGAGCTTCAAATATAGATTGTTTTTTGAAAAAGTATTTATTTGAGGTGAGGGCACTAGTCACATTATTGGAGAGTTGGTACCTTGTCGATTATTGAAAGTGTATGAGGTGATACCTATTGGAATGTCTATGTTATATTTTGATCCACATGAGTTATCTTGTTGAGTCTAAACGAAAATATTTGCACTACGTAATGGAATATATTGAGAAAGTCATGTGATTGCTTATAATTGTATATTTTCTTCAACATGAATGTCGTCTAGAGTTTTATTTTGTCGCTTGCGGACAAACAACAATTTTAAATTGACGGTGTTTATATACCATGATTTGATGCATTTTACTTGGATTTTGTGTGAATATTGGGATATTTGTTATTAGATTTGACAGTGTTTGATCTTGTTTGTATACAATATTTTTGGAATCAATTGAGAGAAAAACGGACTGATATGGTTGTAGTAGCAACGGACAAAGCCGACCACATACCGTTTGTCTAGTGATGGGCCGTAGAAGATGCAAAATAGTTGTGAGTTCAACGAAGTCAAACAAAGTGTGGAACCACAGAGGCAAATGATTCACCGTAAAGTGAATGACAAATTGTGCTGCACAACCGTCGTTTTGATAAGAAAGATTGAGTTCCAATACTTGAACCACAGAGGTGACCCACGAACTGTAGGTGGACCAACGGTCCGTAGGTTTTGTCGTCTGTCAAAACCTCTATCTGAACAGATTTTCCTTATTTTTTTTCCTAGATAGTTTAAGATTTAAATACTATAAATATTAGTTGTTATTTTCATTTTTGGGAGTGAGACCCCATTGAAGACTTTTCTTTTTGTCTTTCTAAATAATTGTGCATACACTTTGGCACTTAAATTCCGGAAGCTAGTTAAGGCAATTTGCACTTTGAATTTATTTAAGATTTTGGTTTTCATCTATTCTAATAATAAGTTCATGATACATTTCAGTAACCCTAATATGAATTGTTAATTCTCAAACATGAGTAGCTAAATTTACAACTGGGGTTGTGGAAACTATTAGCAATTAACAATGTATTAATAATAATTATGTAATTCTTGAATAGTGCTTATATAAGTATTATTTAGAAGTCTTTTTAACGTACACCAACATTAGACCTTGCCTCATTCTTACTTTCCTAACCAAGGGTGTAATTAATGAGAAAAGGATTAAACAACGGATATTTACTTAAGGATTTGTTGCTATTTAATCGTGTGACTGCAATCAGTTGGCGTGAAGGTGAATACCCAACTCAATTGACATGATGAATAATCTAGGGTAACGGTAAGGGTTAGTAAAGAATACACACGTAGACTTTCCAAGTAGCAAGGTAAAAGTTCCTACACCGGTTACAATCAGTTAGGGATACCTAACTTATCGACCTTGTATGTCAAACACTAGAATAGATTTAATATTATTAGGAATAATGTGTTAAGTGCTTGTGGGAAACACATATATCTCAATTTCCATCTTATATTGATATCTTCAAATTTGAATCTTGTTTAATTTTTTTTAATTCAAACAAACAATGTGTTTTTTTATTTACAAACACACACAAACACCATACACCCCCACCCCATTAATTTTTCCTGGAAATAGTTTGGCTAAACAAAGATAATTGTAAGTTAAGTTAAAGTCTAAATCATATTCATTGTGGGATCGACCCTAATCAAAAAATTAGGTTCTTTATTCCGAAATGACCACTTATACTTCTTTTTGGGAGGTCTAATTTGGGTTTATTAATGTCCATGTATTCAATCAACATAGTTGATTTACCCTCTTTGCTTGACAAAAGAGACAACCCTGATTCAATAAAACTCATCCTTCTCCTCATTTCAACTACCATCTCTGAAGCATAACTTGAAAGTTGGGTGAACTTGACACTGTACTCATGCACACTCGTAATTCATGCTTAAGAGTGACGAATTCCCTTACCTTTAGTTCTGTTAGACCACGAGGAAAGAGACACTCTATGAAAGCCTCTTCGAAAACACCTGATCTCATAATTATTGCACCCTCAGCTCTACTCTTCTACCATTTGTCAACATTCCCTTGAAACACCCTTCATTTGGTATGAAACTAGTTCCACTCGCTCAATATTAACAACACGTATCACCTCAAACACTTCAAAAAATTCTTTTGTAATGTTTTCCAGATCCTCGGTGACACTTGATCCAGTGAGGAGGACTCATCCATAAGAACTCATGGATTCTAGAGATATAAACCACATCATGTTGATCCCCTCTATGCTGACCAGCTTGGTTGTCCACCACTTGACTCAACATTTGGATAGCATCCCGTAACTCAGCATTTGTGACCTATCCTTGGGGTTGCATTTCTGGTGCATTGAGGACCCCTTATTCCTGTGGATGGACATTCCTCCTTGTAGGACGACCTTGGACATCTCTATTGCATAAAACAAGTATAAAAGAAGTGAGATAATTCCTAAATGTGACAACCTCCTAATTATATATATATATATATATATGACACGCTTCATACTGATAACCAGCACTCTAAAGAAGGCTTCATAGGCACCATAGGAATTTTAAACGTTGTGCTCTGATAAAAGGTTTGTCCCGCCCCGGTCCTACACCTTGGATGTGGTAGCTACTCAAGAACCATTTCTATCCCCAAAGGGACCTTGGCCTAACTTAACTTTTAGTGGAAGACATACTCAACATTCAAAGAACTCAAAAGATAAAGGCATGCAATAAATTCAGAATGTTTTAAAGGAAATATTCATCAGGAAAAAGAGGCAACTCAAGTCTTTAAACATTTAAAACTGAAAATGGAAAAGACTCATGAATTATTGTCTATCTATTTATGAAGACTCTAATACTAGCAGGGATGTTGGGAAAAACACCCGATCTGTCTAACAAATAAATAACTAAAAATGAAGATGGGATCCTTCGGAAGCAAGGAGATTCACCAAATATCTTTGGAGCTCAATTGGATCAACGAACCACTAAATGTTGATCCTAGTTACCTGTATCTGCATCATAAAAGATGCAAGATGAATGGCGTTGGTAAATGGAATTAATCAGCATGTGAGGGAAAATCTAAAACATGACATAAGCCTGAATTGGAACTAAAGAAACATTTACCTCTTATCAACTCAACTTTTCAATATAAACCAGTAGCAATAATTTAGTATAAAGAAAAGTTTTAAGATAGTATATAAAAACTCAATGTACTAGAAATACAATTTAAACTCTTTTTGTATGCAAAAATACACAATAAATATTTTTGGGTGATTTTCTAATAGAAAACCATTTTCACGACCGAGGAGCACCCCCCTTAGAAGTAACATGGCGTACTTGACCTCTCGTAGGTCTTATACAAGCCGATATTTATCATTAATCGCATTGTCATAGTAAATTAAGTGGAAAATCTAAAACTTTTCATAGCATATCATATGCTAGAAACATCACTTCATATATAAAAAATGTCATAAGTACATTCTTAGACTCTAGTCTCTTTTTGCCAACCTAGACTCAAGATCATTACAGTATATTAGGGATATGGCCCTTTAACATCATAATTAAGTATATAATTACTAGACTTTAAACATAACTTGACATAGGAAATCCTTTGATCTTAACATAACTTGACATAGGACATCCTTTTTAAGCATCCATAACCTACACTTTGTGTGAAAAGTAGAGAAGAATGGAGAAAGTACAAGAATTTACTAAGTATGACAACCATGCAAAACATGCACTAAAAAGGGATATTTTTCTTGAAACCATGCTTCATGCTTTTTTGAGAAATATTCATAAAACTTTGATACAATAACATTTATACAATTTACATACATTATATAGGCATATTCAATAGCCAAACATCATATAAATTCATACATAGAATTTAATTCACATTTGGGGTCACTTTACAGTAACCTATTTGCACTTTACAGTAAACTTCCTTTCTTTTATTTCTTAACTTCCCATGTACCCCTCTAGTGGTACTTGGTGCAATTAATCACCTTAAGTCCACAAAGAAAGCATACATACAACATACATAAGCTAACACATACCATCATACAAATATAGCATACCACAAAACACTTTCAATTCTAAGACCCTAAAGGCATTATAGTGAACCATAGTCAATGACCTTACTCACAACCCTATTCTAAGTATACTAGTGCAATGTACATGTGAAGCTCCATAACATCCCGCATACTGAGTAAACCTATCATAAGACCATAAGCATCAAAACATGTACTTCATACTTCAAACATACTACTATAGTCAACGATATGCAACTCAAGTAGAACCTTTATTCACATAGTCAATAACACCAACATCATACACATAAGGAATGACCTCATCATAAGAGTATAAGTCACGTATAAGAAATATATAGATAGACACATAAATCAGAACACCATCATAGGACTTCCCTTAAATGTCCAATGCATAGGTGAAGTCCAATACCCCGACCTAAACTAAGAAACTACCGTTTGGTTATCCTATTAAGGGTCCTTATTGTACTTCCATTGTCCATTTTACTTTAGGGAAACTATAGCCTTAACCGACAGTAAAACCATGGGTGCTACAAGGAATTTGGTGTTGTAGAGCCTTAAACTAAGGGAAGGTGCTCTAATTAGCAAAGTAGAACACTAACACATGCTAGCATACAAAGTGAAATCACTTGCTAGATCCTATGTGTCAAGCATAGTTTAAGGAAATAAGAGATATCAATTGGACCCTATCCATTCCCATGATCATTGAAGTCCTCATCTCATGAGGAACCATGAGTGAATCCTTCTCAAAGGAAAGTCAACACCTTATGTGAAACCATAGGTGAATGTTCCTCCAAGAGAAGTCAACACTCTTTGAGGAAACAATGGTGAATCTTCCTCCAAGGGAAGCCAACACCTCTCATTGTCAAGTTCACTTGGTGCTATTCTAAGTTCCCTTTATTGAAAATCCTTAATTAACATTACTTTATAAAATTGGGCTTAGGAGATTAACCACTCATATACTTAGCTCATAGGTTATAGATGAGATTTTTCCTTTCATCAACCTAAATCAATGTGAGAAGTCCTTTCACATGGACATAGCATATGTAAGCACCTATCGAGTTTAGGGTACTCTTGAGAACACCTTTCAAGGCCCCTCCATTTACTAGATCATCATAAATGTGTGTGTGTATACATATATGTGATCAGCCCTTTCACATAACACATTAAGACCACACAAGTTCATACATTAACATACACATTCATTCATATTCATGTACATAGGAAACCAAACTTAGGAACTATCCTGTCAAGGCACACATATGCAATGCATCGACAAGGTCCCATACCCTTGGACATACTAGTACACCTATCAAGTCATTCTAGTTAAAGGAATACATAACATGCTTCATAGACATATACCTTACATGCATAGTAGTATACATAAGTGTATATGAGAATACCTTTTATTTGACACCTTGAACCTATACTACTTGTAAGCATGCATGAAGTGTGTGTGTGTGTGTGTACAATGGTCAAAATGATCACATAATGTCAACAACACATTGAGTAAACCATCCCCTTAGGAACACAATGCACATTCAAACATAGACAACACAATACATAATAGCATAGGAGACAATACAACATCACCTTACTTTCAAGACACCTCACCTTAGATATTCACACATTCATATAGGGGTACATACGTAAGAGATTATTAAAAATCATAAATCATAAATGGAAGAACCTAAAAATATCTCTAACATAGTTATACACGTGCTTATATAATAGTCATACAACCTAGATCACAACTCGAATAGGAGACTAGGCATAGACTTCACATTAGGTGATCATCACCAACACACATTCATAATATAATTTCCTTCAAGTACATGATCACTTCACATATATATATTTACAATAAAGTAAATACTGACACCATAAGTGGACCATACCACACAATGCCATACAAGGCTTTACCAACAACCAATACTATAAATAGTAAAGAGGAAGAGTCATTCTTACAAATTCATCAACCTTTGATCATCATTGATCAATACACCTTTTTAATCAACAATTAAAGTTTAGAGAATTAGCAAAATATACTTTAACATAGACGAAATCATGCATAAGCCACTACAACTAACAAGTACACTACATTACCAATACACTAGAAAGAAGAGAGACATAGATCATTAACCAATTTCCCTTGCATTGATCATCAATCTTATTTCATCAATAAAATAAATGTAGGGAAGTATATAAGGACATAATAGTCAAGTCCAACTCATTCTTCATCTACCCTAGAAGTGAGATCAAATCATGAACATACATTATCAATCAATAGGTTAGAGGAATGTAAATAAATCTTACTAAGATTAAATTACTTCGAACATGAATTTTTCATACCCACAATTCATCAATAAAATAAATATAAAGAAGTATATACAATTATATTTACATAAAAGAATCATTCAATCATGCACTAATCGAAATTACGGTGAAGGATATGCATTACCATTCCAGCAAAAATAGAGATCAAGTTCTTTTATGCATCAATCCACATTGATCCAGTATCACATAATTCATCATCACATTACCATATACACAGCAGATATAAGCAATTCGACATGCTAGAATCATAATTAAATCAACATAAATTCAAGATCACATAGCCCACATAGAGGCTAAATCGTGAGTTCAGGGAGCGTGGGTTCATCATGCAATTGGATTGAAATCCAGTTTATATTAAGTACATTATAATCAATTTATAATTATTAATCCTTTGAAAACAATTTGAGAAAGAACACATGACTATATTGAAGAAGATGAAGTTTGATCATGAATTCTCTTTTGAAAACTTTGAGAAGAACTCTCTAGATGGAAGATTACCTAGAGATGAATGATCAAAGTACCTCAATGTAGGAGAAAAACTTTAAAACTTGATGAAAAATCCATGGAAATCCAAGCTCCAAGTTGTTCTTGAGCTTCACCTCCAATTGAGTTTTCTTGAGTAAATATTTTGGGAGACGGAAGGCTAATTTTTAATTGAGGATTAGGAATGGGCTATTCACATTTTTGATCACTTAAATACACCCAAAAATAACCAAATAAACCAACTATGGTCAGGTTAGTGTAACATCTGGAAATACGCCCTAGACGTAACCGGCGTCATCGTCCTTTTTGAGGACTAAGACTAGCCTCTTAGCTTACATCATTACATTCATAGGTCAAAAGTAGCAGAAATTTAAAACTTTTCACTACTTCTACATTGAGGTTTACATAGACCTCTACATATAGTCTTCTACTTTTATTGCACATAAAATAGAACATAACATAGTCTCAAATAGTCGTCTCATCTCATAACCATCTAATAAAAGTATATCAATATTGGGCCTAGCCCATACATAAATGAAAAAAGACCACATATAGGTTATACAATGTTTAATATCCAAATGAAAAAGGATAGAACATAAGAGTCTTAAACACTAAAGAAATACCATAGGCTTGATAGTGGCTTCTCCCTCGGTAAGTGAGGACCTACCCTACTTGGATGATTAAGAATTCCAAGTCTTCTTCAAGTCTTCTCCAAAAAGCCCTTCAACGACCAAAACCTAAAATATTGGATAAAAGGAAGAAATAGGGTTAGTACACCACTTGTACTAAGTATGAGACGATATGCACACACATCATGAAAACATGCTAAAAAGGACATTTATTTAAGTATGCAATTTACTTTGAACAAGACATTTTCATTGAGTCATAAGCATGTTCATTACAATACCAAAAATATCAAGTCAAATCAACATGCATATTATAATTGAATACCTAGCCAAGTAATTCTGTGATCAAGCCATAAATAATCACAAGCATGAATAGGAGTTCATTGTAACATATTCAAAGTAAGATCATAAATCATGACCCTCTTTAAGTCTCTTTAAGTCCAGTTGTGCAATAACTAAGCGAATCCCCATAACCTTACTTAATCAAGTAAACATATCAAGAATCATAACCAATGTCCAAACTCACGTATTATTATTAACATGTAATATCATGTATATATCATTTTCATTTACAAGAATATACATACATGATCATCCTCCTACGACTTCCCTTAAGGCTAACTAGTGCAATGTATAGGTAGAGTCCCATACCTTTAACTAGACTAAGCTAAACCCCTTCAGTTATCCTATTTAGAGTTTATTCATTTAATTCATTTTACCTTTTGGGATCATCTTTCCTTAACCGACATAGACCACATGATCTAGTCTATAATTCGGTGTCATAAAAGCCTATACAAAAAGAAAGTGGACTACTTGCCAATGGAGTAACAAAATATGAACACAGTAACTATATCGATCCACTAGCTAGTATTCCTATGGGGGCAACATAGTTCAAGAACAAAGTGATATATTTGGGACCCTCTTTATTCTACATAAGTTATAGTCTTCAATCTCAAGAGTACATTAGTGATCCTACCTTCCCAATGTGGGAAGGGACACTCTTCACTCTAACGATGCTAAGCTAGAGAACCTTTTGAAATGTCTTTAATGCCTTTATTAATAATCATAGCTTAATGTAGGTCACAAGGACTAACCCTTGTATAAAAATCATCATCATCATAGCTCAATAAAAATTGCATGAGTATAGTCCTTTCATTACAATTCATATAAGTAATGTTAGCACATTTACATATCACTTCATAATAAGGCACATTGGTATATCGTTCACCATTCTTATAACATGTACATCTTATCCATCATCTCACAAACCATAGTCAAGACATTTCAATTCAAAAACATACCAACCATATATATCCTAAAACAGGGCATACTCCAATACAACATCATGACTTAATCACAATTTTACAATAATTGAAGTAAAGAATAGGGATCACTAGACTTACCAAGTCTCCTTCATAATTTATCGTCAAGGTCTTACCATAAACCCCTTAATTCAACCCAATAAGGTTATACTATAATAATATAATAATAGTTAACATCATAATAAGACTAATTGAATCACCATATCATAATCCAACAATACTTCATAGCATAAGATAGGAGACAAAGATCAAAGTCATAATCCAATCAATTACTCAAGAACTAGCATGATAGGACTATAATTCATCTTAACTTAGTCATGATTGATACAACAACTTCATAGGATAGTAATTCAACCAAAAACCAATTCAATTGAACCAACATTACTCAATGCACATCAAGATCACAACATAGGGTTAGGGATAAAGATCATCTTCTACAAACTAGACCAATTCATCAAGATATATCATAATTAAGTTAAAATAATTGTGAATATATTCATAATATACAAAATAAATCATAAACAAATCAATTCATAACATTAGTTTCGAGATAGGATGAAACCCACTTAAAACCCCAACTTTTGAAATTAATTTGATGGAATTCTTTGAGAAAAGAGGTCTCAAAGGTGAAAGACATAACATACCTTGATAATTGATGAATATTTGTGAGTAAAATTGACTCTTTTCAGACCTTAAACCCTCCCCTAGCTTGGTCTTCAATGGGGTTTTTCACTAGCGAGAGCAAGAATAGAGAAGGAAGAGAGTTTTGGGTTTGGGAATTATGTAAGTTTAGGTTAGGCTAATTAGCTTAGGGTATTTATATAGGTCATAATTAAATTAATTAGACCTCCATAAACCCCTAATAAATTAACTAACCAACTAATTAGTTAATTTAACCCTATTAAAAATGTGCAGAAAATCACAGCCCTAATAAATGAAACCCCAATCGACGGTTCGTTTGTGAGTCGACGGTCACTTTTCCCCCTCCGTGTTGCACTCCTTCATTTGATTTATAGACTGGTACAAATATACCATTATCCAAAATGTCTAAGTTTTTGTTGACGGATGGCATCGACGCCCCTTCAATCAACCTACGCCCCGTCGATTCCCCTCGTGGGTGCACACTGTCGAGGCAGTCTTTGACCTCAGAATGCAAGGGTTCTCCTCAAGGTCCCTTGGTCTTTCATTAGGGAGTTGTGTCCGGATTTTTTGACTATGACTCAACTTAAATATATGTTAGACACCCTTCCACAAATTTTCATTATTTTTCGACTTCTAAAACCTAGTCAAATAGGCTGAAGTACACTAGTACCTCATTGGACTATTTTTCGAACGTCATTGACGTTCTTGGACGTTTTGGTTTCTAGAATTCTTAATGACTTACATGAATTAAAATATACCTTATACCCAGTGTCTAAACCTTATGACACTCATGTAGGATTGAGAACAAGTCTTACATTTTTTTAAGGGTTACATTTTGCCCCCCCCCCCCCCTCCCCCAAGGAACATTCATGCCCGAATAACACTAAAATATTTTTAAGGAAGGAATAGACTCAAGACAAGAAGACTAACCAAAAACAATACATTAATATCATTTACAACATAAATCATATTATTTACATAAGGCAATTAAAAACTTACAATTACCACACATAATGTTCAACATTACATTATGAGGAATATTCTTCTCACAACAATATGAGCTCAACATATCATATATGAGTCAATCATGCCAAATATTAACTTATCAACATGATATATACCATTTAATAAAGATTCGCCATATCAAAATTCACAACATGAGTCAAAAAAGCAAGATTGCAAAATTTCAAGTCCAAATGCACAATTTGGCTAAAATTCTTTGTAATGACATCAAAAATGCACATTTCTGTAAACTTCACCAAATATAAAAAAACTTCAATTTGTAGTCATTATTTTCACTATTAGTAGGAACTACTAACCTTAGTTATCAAATAGATGAGGGTAACGGGACTTCATGTCCGCCTTGGCCTCCCATGTCGCACCCTAAACTAGGTGATTCTTCCACAACGCTTTTACGGAAGCCACCTCATTGTTCCTTAACCCCTTTACTCGCCTATGAAGGATTTGAACCGGAACCTCCTCCTAAGAGAGTTTATCCTTCACACCAAGACTCTCAATGGTATGAATAGACTCAGAATCACCGATACACTTCTTAAGCATAAAAACATGGAAAACCGGATGAACCGAAGCTAATTCACTAGGAAACCTTAACTCATAGGAAACCTTACCAACCATTTTCACTATTTCATATGGATCCACATAACGAGGACTCAACTTCCCTTTCTTGCAAAATCAAACCACCCCTTTCTTGGGAGAAATTTTCAAATACATTTTATCACCTTCTTCAAACTCTAATTCTCTTCTCCTATGATCGGCATAAGACTTTTGTGATAATAGGCCATTTGCAACCGTTACTTATGATATGACCCTTCTCCAAAGTCTTATAAATCAATTCGGGACCCAAAAGTAAATACTCACCCACTTCAAACAATCCAAATAGAGACCCAGACCTCCTATCATACAAGGATTCATAAGGAGACATGGATATGGATGAATGGAAGCTATTATTCTAACCAAACTCAACCAAAGTAAAATGCTTATCCCAATTTCCCTTGAAATAAATAATACAAGCCCTAAACATATCATCAAGGGATTGAATAGTACACTCCGCTTGACTATCCGTTTGGGGATGAAAGCGGTGCTTAACTTCATCTTGGTACCCAATCCTTCTTGAAGTCACCTCCAAAGCCTAGATGTGAATTGTGCACCCTTATCCTATATGATGGATAACAAAATACCATGGAGACACACAATCTCTTTAAGTCCACTTGTGCTATAACTAGGCAAATCCCCATAACCTTACTTAATCAAGTAAACCTATTAAGAATCATACCAATGTCCAAACTCACGTATAATCATTAACATGTAAGATCATCATGCACATATCATTTTAATTTACAAGAATATACATACATAAGAACATCTACCTAAGACATCCCTTATGGCTAACTAGTGCAATGTATAGGTAGAGTCATATACCTCTACCTAGACTAAGCTAAACTCCTTCGATTATCCTTGTTAGAGTTTATTCCTTTAATTCATTTCACCTTTTGGGAACAGCTTGCCTTAACCGACATAGACCACATGAACTAGTATGGAATCCGGTTTCATGAAACCATACACTGAAAGAAGGTGGATTACTTGCCAAGGTAGTATCAAACCATGAACATAGCAACTACATGGATCCACTAGCTAGTATTTCTATGTGGGCAACATAGTTCAAGAACTAGGAGATATACTTGGAACCCTCTTTATGCTACATGCATTATAGTCTCCAATATCAAGTGTATATTAGTGATCCTACCTTTCCTTTGTAGGAAGGGATACTCCTCACTCTAGTTCAGTTGGTGCTAAGCTAGACTCCCTTTTAAAATGTCTTAAATGTCTTCATTAATCATCATAGGTTAATGTAGGTCATAGGATATAACCCTTGTATAAACATCATCATCATCATAACTCAATAAGAATTTCATGAGTATGTCCTTTCATTACAATTCATATAAGTAAGGTTAGCACATTTACATATTACTTCATAATAAGGCACATTGGTAAATCATTCACCATTCTTATAACATATACATCTTAGACAATATCTCATAAACCATAATCAAGACATTTAAATTCAACATCATACCAATCCTATAAATCCTAATACAAGGCATACTCCAATACAACATCATGACTTAATTATAATTTACCATAATGGATTTAAATAATAAGGATCACAAGACTTACCAAGTCTCCTTCATAATTCATCATCAAGGTCTTATCATCAACCCCTTAATTCAACTCAATTAGGATATAATATCATCATATAATCATAAGCAACATGATAATAAGACTAATTGAATAACTATATCATAATCCAACACTAGTTCATAGCTTAATACAAGAGACATAGATCAAAGTCATAATCTAATCAATTACTCAAGAACTAGCATGACAGGAATATAATTCATCTTAACTTAGTAATGATTGATACAAAAACACCATATGATAGTAATTCGACCAAAATCCAATTCAATTGAACCAACATTACTTAATTCGCATCAAGATCACAACCTAGGGTTAGGGGTAGAGGTCATCTTCTACAAACTAGACCAATTCATCAAGATATATCATAATTAAATTATAATAAATGTTAATCTATTCATAATATCAAAAATAAATAATAAAAAAATCAATTCATAACATTCATTTTGAGATTGGATGAAACCCACTTGAAAACCCAACTTTTGAAATCAATTTTATGGAACCCTTTGAGGAAAAAGGTCTGAAAGGTGAAAGAGATATGAATATTGATGGAGAAAATTGAATTTATTCATCCCTTACATCCTCCTCTGTCTTGGTCTTCGATGGAGTTCTTCACTAGTGATAGAAAGAAGAGAGAAGGAAGAGTGTTTTGGGTTTACGAATTGTGTGAATTTTGGTTTGGCTAATTAGGTAGGGTCTTTATATAGGTCATTGATTAACTTAATTAGACCTCCATAAACCCCTAAATAATTAACTATCCACCTAATTAATTAATTTAACCCAATGAAAAACGTGGATAAAATCATAGCTCTCACATACGAGACCCTAATCGACGGTCCGTCTGTGAGTCGATTGTCATTGTTCCCCCTCCATGCTGCACTCCGTCGTTTGATTCAGAGACTATTCCAAATGTAACATTATCCAAAATGGCTAAGTATTGGTCGACGGATGGCATCGATGCACCATCGATTCCTCTCGTGGGTGCACACTGCCCAAGCAATCTTTGACCCAAAAATGCAAGGATCCTCATCAAGGTCCCTTGGTTGGTCCTTGGAGAGTCGTGTCCAAACATTTTGACTATGAATCAACTTAAATATATGTTATACACCCTTCCACCAGGTTTCATCATTTTTCGACTCCTAAAAGCTAGTGAAATAGCCTAAGGCACACTAGTACCTCATTGAACTAGTTTCCAAATATCATGGACGTTCTTGGATGGTTTGGTTTCTAGACTTCCCAAATGACATATTCATTAAAATTGACCTTAAAACAGTGTTTAAACCTGATGACCCTCATGTTGTGATCTAGAAAACGTTTTAAATTTTTGAAGTGTTAAAGTTAGCACGTGGGGTGAATAAGACAGCGTGCATGGTAGTTTTACACAGCATTCATAGACACATCCATCGACACCGAGTAGGTCCATCGAAGGACCGTACTGAAAGTCGTCGTTTGGGTTTGGGACTTGACACTCCAGCCTCCACCAGGCTAAGTTTCGAGCGACACCTCCCCATCGACGGGGTGTTAATAAACTCACGAGGTGTCCTTTGTCTCCATCAATTAACACTACCAAGGCAGTGTCTCGACAGCCTTTGGGACCTCCTTGAGGGCTTCTTGTGGGGTCCTTGGGGAGTCATACCCGGACTTTTCCAATGTAAATATAAACCTTAACATGTTTAAGACCTTCCATATAAGTTTCACCCAAAACAAAAACGTAAAACATGACAAGAAACACCATGACAAACATGCATATCTTAAGGGATAACTTTCGAATGTCTTGGACATTCTTAGACGTTTAACCTCTAAAATTCATGAAAATTAACATACTACCTATAAATAATATTATTACTCATATAAGTACTTCATAATCCGATGACACGCATATAAGAACATAAAAACATCTAAGGCCTCTTGGTGACTAGTCGCCGAACATCTTTGTCGTTCCTTAATGTTTGACTTCCAAATGACTTCAAATCTTCCATTCATACTTTAAAACACTTTATTAACATGTTAATAAACTTATAAGCACAAGTGAGTCTCTAGAAACCCTAACTTATTTGGGGGTCTTACCACCATCACTATAAAGTATGTGATGATACATCGTCTATCCCATGCTGCCAGAACTGCCCTATACTTTACTAGGGTATAAAACTCCTTAGCTAAGTGGATCTACTATAACATTCTAAAAAGAAAAAGGAAATCATCTAAAAAGTATGATCCGTTTCTATTCACGTTATGTACATGGTTTATAGGGGTTGTGAGTTGTTAGAACTCTCCCCCATATTGATGCTCAATACTATTCCCAAAATATACTTAGCTCATTATGATTTAAAGAAAACATATCCTCTTTTAAACTTTGAGATTATTACTCAAAAGGTTTCTCTAAAACGAGATAATATTTAAAAAATTTCATGAACTCTTTTGAAATCAGTGTTTCCTCGTGTCTTAAATGTAAAAAATATTTCTTTTAAGAATACTTAGTTCTCATATATCATTTTAAAGAAAATGAACTCAACTCTTACTCTTCATCAACTCAAAGATCGAGTTTATAAACAGTGTTAAAATGTTTTATAAATGGACTCTCAAGACTTGACTCTTAGCTCTACCTTGTATGTAATTATAAATTCAAGGTTATGATTCATATTATGAATGATTTCTAGATGTTTAGAAGTAGTTTAGATTAGTAAGAATCAATAGAGATTAAATGTATACTTCAAAAGAACATAGATGGGTAAAACGACAGAAAAAGGGTTGGCAGGAAATCTGGCGCATTTCTGGAACGAGGCGCCAGACCTTGAAGTTCAAAGAGTCAAAAATGGTGCACTGCTGGCCTACACGCCAGACCTGCCGCGCCACCCATTTCTCAAATCATCTCGACAATTTTTTCTTCTTGTTTTTTTACCATAGTTCAGCTAGAATTGAATGGTTTATCAATTTATACTTAGATTAAATAGTCCAATACAAATACACAAAAATCTACTCAAAACAACTCTTAAGCTCGATACGATTATCTCAAGAACTCATCAAATCCATTCTAATTCAAGAATGAAAGCATAACTTCAAAAATGCTAATCAAGAATTCTAATCCTTCAACTTTTAAGAACAAAATTTTGCTGAAAATAACATGATTGCCATGTGGGTGAACGAACCCAAAATTATGAGAACTCACATAACTCGACTTGGCGAAACAACTCCTCGATTCGTGAAAACCTTGCTCGTTCTTAATGTTTCTTCTCATTTCCTCTTCTTGAATTTTCCCTAAAACCCTATGCGTAAAATTTTTAAAGGAAGATTGAACTAAATCCGTTTATATCCCTAATTATTTACTAAAAATGAATTAATGTTATTGGGTAAGGAAAAGATAAAAATACCCCTTATATTTTCGGGTAACTTTATTTATTTGGATAGCCAAACTTCAAACGGATATGTCTCCCTCATACGAACTCAAAAATTAGCAAACTCGGTGGTGTTGAAAAGAGTATGCCAAGACCTATCATATGATATCTTATTACAAACTTAACTCATTTTTACTAAAATTTATGGTCATTTGAAGTTGACCCCAGACTCACCACTCAAGTATAACTTGAAAATTTTCAGATTTTTGTTATTTCTAATTTAGTTCTTTCTATTTTTAGCTCTTTAAAAAATCCTTAGGCCACAAAATGATGTCCACAAGCCATAAAAGATTTTGCCTTTGGATGATTACACCTTCGGTTATAAATAATGAGTAAAAAAGTGTATCTATTTTGATGTAATTCGAGTATCTATTCATACTTGTTGCTTGATTCTGTAGAAACTCTACATAGATGTATTTGTTGGAGCTATATGTTACTTTTATGACTGGAATAACAATAGCTCGAATAGTCTTCGGGCTCACTATAATTTCATGTTAAATATAACATCCGAGCTCAAGCTAGATATAAATCTTGGGAACAATGAAACTTTCGAGCACACGAAATTCTAGAGCCTAATGCATTCTTCTGGCAAAATGCAATCTTTGGAACCAATGAAATCTTTGGACACATGCGATTTTTGGGCACGATACATTCTTCAAGAACATGCAATATCTCGAGCACAATGCAAATATCGGACATATGGAAATCTCGAGCATAATTCAAGATCAGGCATATGCAACTATCGGGCACAATGCAATTCTTGGGCACATGAAATTTTTGGGCACAAGCTATTCTCGACCACAATGCTATATTGGACACTAAACAATTTTGTGAATACAATATAATATTCTGGGTACAATATTATAGTTGAGAGCATGAAGAAACTTTAACTTCTGCCTTTTTAAAGGATCGAGTGTCATTTATGTTAGGACCGAAAATAAGCAGGTGTAACGCGGAAGCTAGCAAAGCAACCCTCGAAAGACCACGAGTAAGAAAACAACGAGAAATATACCTAAAAGACACAGAGATTTAACGTGGTTCGATCAATCGACCTACGTCCACAAAGGAGATGAGCAATCCACTATAAATATGAGAGTACAAAATACAGAGGGAAACAACCTCAACCAAATCACTCGGAATACATAGGAGGTTCACACAAGTGATAACGTATCAAACTTGTGACCCATAAATTCTCCCCCTAACCAAAACTCTCAAAGTCCTTAAAACTACATTGTGAATGCTGATTAAGTTAGAAGGAACATGCCTCTATTTATAGAGTTCTAAACCTTTTCCTACCAAAAACGATTAGTCAATGAAAAAACTTTTCCTAAAAGGAAAACCTATTTATGGTAAGAAATCAGGGCAAATAAAACCCAATAAATCTCCCCCTTGGCCTGAATTTCTGACAAAATAAATTTGTCCACCTTCTTCACTTAATCCTCAACAACTTGCTTCTCCTCTCCATAATCTCTTTTGCAAAATTTATGTCTCAACACAAGAATCTCTCTGAAACAATTTCTCCAACAAAATCTTTATTACTATCAAAAAGGTTACTGCTAGAACTACACCGCCAAGATGAACACATCTTTCTAACCTGGTTCAATCATCGAATATCGAACCACTGAACCTGACTCCGTCATTGAATCTGGTTCTGATACCACTTGTTAGAACCGAAAATAAGCAGGTGTAACGCGGAAGCTAGCAAAGCAAACCTCGAAAGACCACGAGTAAGAAGACAACGAGAAATATACCAAAAGACACAGAGATTTAACGTGGTTCGGTCAATCGACCTACGTCCACAAAGGAGATGAGTAATCCACTATAAATATGAGAGTACAAAATACAGAGGGAAACAACCTCAACCAAACCACTCGGAATACATGGGAGGTCCACACAAGTGATAAAGTATCAAGCTTTTGACCCATAAATTCCCCTCCCCCCCAACCAAAACTCTCAAAGTCCTTAAAAATACATTGTGAATGATGATTAAGTTAGAAGGAACATGCCTCTATTTATAGAGTCCTAAACTTTTTCCTACCAAAAATGATTAGTCAATTCAAAAAATTTTCCTAAAAGGAAAACCTATTTATGGTAAGAAATCAGGGCAAATAAAACCCAACAATTTATTGGCGATTGTCAAGCACATTATAAAATAGCTTGGCACTTATATACAAAAAAGCAAAACAAGAAGTACGTAAGAATAAAAAAGCAATCCTTAATTAATAATATTTTTGCGTTATGTATATAAATAATTAAAGAATCTTGTCATAATTTGGTTTTAGGGCTTTTAGTTTTATCGAAATGTTCTTGACATCACATTTTCTTTTAGAAAAAATAATGAAAAGAAAAACATGATACCTAAACTTCTCTAGCACAAACTTTGTATTATCAAATGAGCACACACAAGACTATTAATTTTATAAACAAATTAAAACATGAAATTTAAGTATTTTTTCAGAGTTCTTTGTGAAGAAAACAGTAATAGCTATAATATTTTGAAAGCGGACATGTTCAAGAGAAAAAAAATTCAAAAGCTAAAAATAGAGAGAAACACGTGTGAAAAATAACAATGTCTGCTGATAATGTAGAGAGTGGGAGAGAAGAGCAACGTATGTATGGACAAAAAATAACTGTATTTGAGTTTTACGAAGAATAAATTACCGTTAAAAAGAGTCTGCATTGCAAGAAGACTCTCTCGTAGATCTGGGCGAATCAGATGATTTTAGACCCATTAAGTGATTTTTTATAAAAAGAGAAAAGGCTCAAATATGTCTTCGAACTTTCAGAAAATGTTCATTTATATCATCCGTTAGTTTGGTTCATCTATGTCATTATCGTTCAAGAAAAGGCTAATTCATGCCATTCTTTTTTAACAATAGTTTCGCAACACCATTTTTTACATGTGTCCCATTGTAATTCGGTCACGTCATCAATTTTCTTATTAAGAAAATCATAATTCTAAATAAAATTTGATATTTTATTTATTTATTTAAAGAATTGATGATTTGGACGAATTATAATTGGTCACGTCATCAATTGTTAAATTAAAAAATCAAAATTCTAAATATAAATTGAATTAATTTTTTTTTTGATTTTTTAATTTAAAAAATTGATGATGTGGCCGAATTATAATTGATCACGTGTTAAAAATGGTTTTGCAAAACCATTTTTAAAAAATAATGGCATGAATGAGTATTTTCTTTAACGGTAATGACATAAATAGGCTAAATTTTTAACTGATGGCATAAATGAGTCTTTTCTAAAAACTCAATAGCATATTTGAGCTTTTCCCTTTATAAAAATAACAAATGCACTTAATAACCCAATATCCGAATCATTCAAATTCAGACTTCTATTAAATGTAAATAAATGAGTCCTAAATACTCTTACAAGCAGATCCTGTTATGATTAGGTTGTGTTGCTATTTAAGAATCAAATCTCTATTTTTACCATCCAAAACCAGAATTATTTATATTTTTTAAGAAGATCATATAAGGATCCTGTCTCACTTTCTACTCGACACACAAATCTCTTGCTAACTTCATATTTAATTTATTATTTGTAATAATTAATTGTCTTTACAATGATTTAGCTAGAGGAATCTTTAGCATATATCATTTCAAAATCATTAATTAAGAATGATGTTTTATTCTGTATACTAATGAACCAACAACTACTTTTCTTGTGAACCTACAAATTCCCCTATTTTCTCCATATTTTAATAAATGAATATTAGTAAAGTACAGGCATACTGGAATTTATTAGAAACATAGGACCATTAATTAACAATCATTATTAACCAAAATCACAATTCACATGTATATTGTTAGTATTAAATTTGTAATAAACAATTGAATGCAAGTTACGTTCTTGAATTCTTGAAATCCATATGGACCTTCTCTCAATATTTGTCAAATACTTTATCAGTTTTAATTTGTTTGCTTTATTTTTTATTCAAAAACAATGCAAATAATTACTTGAAATAAAAGAAGTAACTGGTTGGTTAAACCTGCATAATTTATTAAAAATGCATCAATTTCGTGCTACATGCATACAAAATATAATAATAGATTTTGGCTGCTCATATATATCCATATGATCATGAGGCATATCACAAGAGAGAAAAAAGTAACAGAACTTCAAGAACTAATAAATATATTAATCAAAACTTAAAGGGGGTTAATTTTGATTTAGCGAAAGTGTAATAAAGACATTCGAATTAACTAGTCATTGTCTGTCAGCCTGTAAAACGGAAGAACTATTTCTCGTAAGGCCATTAATATTATGTATGCGTGAAATGTAAAAGGGTAGGTATTTGATGTTGAGAACTCTCAAATCGAAAAGGAATTTTAAAATATATCATGTTGTGTTTTAAAAGGCGGATGATTTTACTTAGTATAGAGCTAGACGTAAGCCTCAACACGTGGGGGTAAGACTTATAGATCTTTAAATTTTTAATTTACAGTATAATATAATAATATAATAACACAAAATTATAAAAATACACGAATAGTTTGAAATAATTAAAAATAAGACCAAGGAAACTCATAGAAAATAAAACTTCTAACATTATTATATAAGTATAAATAATCTAATATCTTAACTTTCTAATAAAAGAATCGTTATTTCTAAAAATAACTTTTTATCAACTTTACAATTTATCTCCTTAAATAAAACAATTAATAAGACTTATTTGTATTATAACAAATACATTACTCCGTTATGAATAATAATAAAATTACTTTGAATAGCTAAATACAATATAATAATTTTGAAACATATGACAAAACCATGAAAGCCAATGATAAGTGGAAAAGTAAATTTTCACTATGTATTTTTAAAAGAAACGTAACGTCATATATAATAAGCTTCAAAGTGTTACCAAATAGTAAAGATGTAATAATACAACTTGTTATTTGAGTTACTTTCAATCTTCTTATCTGTATAGATTAAAAAATTAGCAACTACGATTCATTTATTCAAGAATTATGAGGGCCAACAATGTTAACTAAAGATTTTAACACATAATTTCTATAAGTTTTGATAGACAAGCTTCAAATGTTGGGTGTTGGACGTGCTTAAGACGTACAGTCAAACACTTACGACATAAGTCTTTCAAAATTAAGCTCCTCCCTTGAGTCTTAGAGCATTTTCCTAGAGCCCTGCTCCACCCCGAAGGGAGCCCCAAAACAAGTTTGAACAAAGTCTTTTAAAACACTAATCTCAAATATAGAATTATTAGGTGGGGGGGGGGGGGGGGGGGTGAAGGAGGAACTCTTATTCTCTAAAATGCTACGAAAAATAAAGTGGTTTTACTCAAACTAAGATCAAGAAAATGTCATAAAAAGAAAACGATTGTTTCATGTATATATTGTGAAAACGAAAATCGTCTGATTCGAAGATTTTAATACCATGATTAGAATATGCTATGTTGAATGCCTTGAATTGGGCCCTTAATTATCTGTCAATTATGTATTTTGGGCCCAAGCCTGTTAGGGCGTAGCTTAGCACTATATATAGACGCTATGGCAAACCCTATTCTGTAATTCTGTTTTTTGCCTCTCCATAATAAAACTGCTCCCCCTTTTCCCGTGCACGTAGCCAACTTATTGGTGAATCACGTAAATCTGTTATCTTGTTTTTCGCATTTATATTTTTCTCGTATTATCTCGAATTCCGCACAATAAATTGGTATCAGAGCGTCTTGGTTAATCGGTGTTTTTTGGATAATTCAAGATGTCTGCTTTGAACGTGAAAATCGACAAATTCACAGGGAGGAACAGTTTCAATTTATGGCAGATCAAGATGGGGGCTTTGTTGAAACAGCAAGGCTTCTGGGCGCCGTTGTCGAAAGACAAAAACGCCGTCGTTACTCCTGAGATGGCAATTCTGGAGGAAGAGGCGCACTCGACGATCATGCTGTGTCTCGCGGATGACGTCATCACGGAGGTCTCGGATGAAGAGACTGCTGCTGGTCTGTGGTTGAAGCTGGAGAGTTTGTACATGACAAAATCTCTAACCAACAAGCTGCTTCTGAAACAACGTCTATTCGGTTTACGAATGGCTGAAGGTACACAACTTAGGGAACATTTAGAGCAATTGAATACTTTGTTATTAGAATTGCGTAATATCGATGTGAAGATCGAGGATGAAGATGCTGCCCTGATTCTGTTAGTATCTCTCCCAATGTCGTTTGAGAATTTTGTTCAATCGTTCATTTTTGGGAAAGATACTGTGTCGCTGGAAGAAGTGAGATCGGCCCTTCATAGCAGGGAATTACGACATAAGGCTAACGGCACAAGTACGGACATACAACCTTCCGGTCTGTTCACCAGTAGCGGAAAGGGAAGAAAAAATGGCAGAAAGAAAAATAAGCCGATGTCGAATGGTGCAAAGCCGGATGATGTTTGTAATTACTGCAAGGAGAAGGGACATTGGAAATTTGATTGTCCGAAGAAGAAGAAGCAATCGGAAAAACAATCAGTTTCTGCTCCTGTTGCTGAAGAAGACACCAATTCTGAAGAAGACATTGCCCTAGTTGCAGATGAGCACACTCATCATTCAGATGTGTGGGTTCTCGATTCTGGGGCATCTTATCACATCTGTCCTAGGAGAGAGTGGTTCACGACTTATGAGCAGGTAGACGGAGGCAGCATCTCGATGGCCAACAGTTCTGTCTGCAAGGTGGTTGGGACAGGCTCGATCAAGATAAGGACACATGACGGTAGCTTCTGCACATTGAACGAGGTCAGGCACGTTCCATTGATGACGAAAAATCTGATATCTCTCAGTCTTTTGGATTGCAAGGGATTCAGCTGGTCGGGAAAAAATGGAGTTTTGCGGGTCTGGAAGGGTTCAAATCTGATTCTGAAAGGTGTCATACGTGGTACTTTGTATTTTCTACAAGGTTCCACGGTTACAGGTTCAGCCCATGTTGCATCGACAGAAGTTCACCAGAAGGATATGACTAAGTTATGGCACATGAGACTTGGTCATATGGGTGAAAGGGGGATGCGAATTCTGTCAAAGGAGGATCTTCTTGCTGGTCATAAGATTAAGAGCCTAGAGTTTTGTGAACATTGTGTTTTTGGAAAACTACATCGCAACAAGTTTCCAAAGGCTATTCACAGAACAAAAGGCACACTTGATTATATCCATTCTGATTGCTGGGGTCCATGCCGTGTTGAGTCTTTGGGAGGATGCAGATTTTTTGTGTCCATTATTGATGACTACTCAAGGATGACTTGGGTGTACATGATGAAGCATAAAAGTGAAGCTTTCTAGAAGTTCAAGGAGTGGAAAATTTTGATGGAAAATCAAACAGGGAAGAAGATCAAGAGGTTGCGAACTGATAATGGGTTGGAATTCTGCTGGTCTGAATTTGATCAATTCTGTAAGGAAGAAGGGATTGCTCGACATCGTACAGTCAGAAATACACCACAGCAGAACGGTGTAGCTGAGCGGATGAATCAAACACTTCTGGAGAGAGCAAGGTGCATGCTCTCTAATGCTGGGCTAGATAGAAGATTCTGGGCAGAAGCGGTTAGTACAGCTTGCTACTTGATTAACCGCGGACCACATACAGGCATACAGTGCAAACCACCTATGGAGATATGGTCAGGAAAAGTTGTTGATTATTCAAATCAGAAAGCTTTTGGTTGTACGGCTTACTATCACGTCAGTGAAGGTAAGTTAGAACCAAGAGCTAAAAAGGGAGTATTTGTGGGCTACGGAGATGGAGTGAAAGGTTTCAGAATCTGGTCTCCAGCAGAAAAGAGGGTTATTATGAGCAGGAACGTTGTCTTTGATGAAAGTTCTCTGCTTAGAACCATTGTGAAGCCTACAACTACGTCAGAAACTGGGAGTCTTGATAAACAGGTGGAGTTTCAAGTCATTCAGAACGAGAGCGATTTGAAAGAACCTAAAGAGGAGGATCAAGAGCCACACACAGAAAATGATATTCCAGAATCTATGCCATCAGATATCCATCGGAGTATAGCTCAAGATCGCCCAAGGAGGGTTGGAGTTCGGCCACCTACGAGGTATGGTTTTGAGGACATGGTGGGTTATGCACTGCAGGTTGCTGAAGAGGTAGATACATCTGAGCCGTCTACTTACAAAGAAGCCATTTTAAGTCCTGATTCTGAAAAATGGTTTGCTGCTATGGGAGATGAGATGGAGTCCCTACACAAGAATCAGACATGGGATCTGGTCATACAGCCTTCGGGGAGAAAGATTATTACTTGCAAATGGGTTTTCAAGAAGAAGGAAGGGATATCACCAGCAGAAGGAGTCAAGTATAAAGCCAGGGTTGTTACCAGAGGTTTCAACCAAAGAAAGGGAGTGTACTACAATGAGATCTTCTCACCAGTGGTCAGACATACTTCCATCCGAGTGTTACTAGCGATAGTTACACATCAGAATCTGGAGCTTGAACAACTTGATGTGAAGACAGCGTTTCTACATGGAGAGTTGGAGGAAGAGATATACATGACTCAGCCGGATGGTTTCCAAGTTCCAGGGAAGGAAAATCACGTCTGCAAGTTGATGAAGTCCTTATATGGACTTAAGCAGTCTCCAAGGCAGTGGTACAAAAGGTTTGACAGCTATATGGTGAAGTTGGGCTATACTCGGAGCTCATATGATTGTTGTGTCTACTACAATAGGCTCAAGGATGATTCATTCATCTATCTGGTGCTTTATGTAGATGATACGCTGATAGCTGCAAAGAAGAAGTATCACATTCAGAAGCTGAAGGGTTTACTTGGTACTGAGTTTGAGATGAAGGATCTGGGAGCCGCTCGGAAGATTCTAGGGATGGAGATCATTAGAGACAGAGAGAGAAGGAAACTTTTCTTGTCACAGAGAAGCTACATTCAGAAGGTCTTGGCGAGGTTTGGCATGTCTTCATCTAAGCCTATTGATACCCCCAGTGCTGCCAATATCCATCTCACTGCCATGTTCACTCCACAGTCATAAGAAGAGAAGGAGTATATGTCACGAGTCCCTTATGCCAGTGCCGTAGGAAGTTTGATGTATGCTATGGTCTGTACAAGGCCAGATTTAGCACATGCAGTCAGTGTAGTGAGCAGATTCACGGGACAACCAGGGAAAGAACATTGGCAGGCTGTGAAGAGAATTTTCCGGTACCTTAGAGGTACATCTGACATTGGTCTCATTTATGGAGGTGATACTCAGTGCTTAGTTACTGGCTATTCTGATTCTGACTATGCTGGAGATGTTGACACAAGAAGATCGATGACTGGCTATGTGTTTACTCTTGGAGGATCTGTCGTCAGTTGGAAGGCAACTTTGCAACCTACAGTGACTTTGTCTACTACGGAAGCGGAGTACATGGCCTTGACAGAGGTTGCAAAAGAAGGGATTTGGCTGAAAGGGCTGGTTAGTGATCTTGGTCTGCATCATGATCAGGCTACGGTGTATTGTGACAGTTTGAGCACAATTTGTCTAGCAAAGGATCAAGTCCATCATGAGAGAACCAAGCATATTGACGTGAGGTATTATTTTCTGAGAAGTGAGAAGAGAATCAAGGTGAAGAATGTAGGAACTGCTGATAATCCTGCTGATATGTTCACAAAGCCGGTTCCACAGAGCAAGTTTCAACACTGTTTGGACTTGCTCAACATCCGAAGCTGTTAATTGCCCTGCGGGGCAATTCTGAGGAAGAGGGGGAGGCCTGGTACTATCATAGTGCGTCTGAAGAATCTGTTTGGAGAATTCAAGTCAAGGTGGAGATTTGTTGAATGCCTTGAATTGGGCCCTTAATTATCTGTCAATTATGTATTTTGGGCCCAAGCCTGTTAGGGCGTAGCTTAGCACTATATATAGACGCTATGGCAAACCCTATTCTGTAATTCTGTTTTTTGCCTCTCCATAATAAAACTGCTCCCCCTCTTCCCGTAGACGTAGCCAACTTATTGGTGAACCACGTAAATCTGTTATCTTGTTTTTCGCGTTTATATTTTCTCGTATTATCTCGAATTCCGCACAACATGCTACTATTTGCTTATAATGATTTTCTTTTGACCACTATAAGAGGACTTCTCACAATTTTTATATATTTGATAAATTGAATTTACTATCTCAAAATTTAAGTATAAAATATTTATCATTCGAGTAAATTTGTCATTCTTCTTTATAATGGCTCGCAATCAAATATAGAATGTGGTAAAAAATTCTCAATTATGATTAGTAAATGTCAGACAAGAACAGTTAATGGTCCATTTCTTAAACATAAACAATGAAAGAACGAAAAGTCATTTGTTTCTTGTCAGTACAAATCTTTTGCATCAGATCCATTCATGTGTTGCCAACTGATATATATATATATAGATAGATATATAAAACAAAAATAATTTTTAGAGACATTAAATATTGACACTAAAAAAGAGTGTTAAAGCCTTTACCGGCACTAGATAAGTGTCATTAGATTTAATGTAGCTAAAAGATTTAGGGACATATATAAAGAGTGAATATTTTCGCTAAAAATACATAGTTAGTAGCAATTAAGAATTAAATGTCGTTAATGGTTATGTTTATTGTAGTGTGTATACGTATGTAGATATATATTTATTATGAAATATTTATTTATAACAAAAGATTGATTATGTATTTATTTGTGTGTCAATTATTTATATTGTAGAAGATTTAGGTCAACGAGTTTATTTTATACATGAAAGTTTAGAGTATTGATTCTTATAACTGGAAAGTTTATGTTAACAAATAAATATCCTCAAAAATTTGAAAAATCAGTAGATCAACTAGATCATACTATAATTTTAATTTTCATTGATTTTGTGTTTTGCCTACTTATTGACGTTTGCTTAATCAAATATACAATATTTACAAAAAAATTGAAATTTGATTTTTGTTCCAATTTAATAAGTTCTATTTTTTAAACAACAAAAATCTCGTGTCACTCATATGGCCAAGTTGCAAGCGTTACAATCGAGATTGATTCAAATCACTCTTCTTCAATCTTTTATATTTTAATACATTATTAACAATATCTAGTAAAATATTAGATTTCTCCTTTTAAAAGTATTTCAACAGAAATGTCAAAAGATAGTGGTAAGGAACCTAACATAACCAAGGTCTTATGCTCACTCACAACTTTAATATCTATATTATTCAAGTTCAGTAACATTTGAATTAAATTTATCAAGGTAAATTTTAATTGGTGTACTCTCGTTTACACGAAAATTCTAAAAAAAAATTTTTTTAGATAAAGAAAACTTTATTATTATTGATTTCTTAAAATATGTATCCTTCAACCATATTCTTGTTGTTGCTGCAAATATTTGTTCATTAATTTTGAAGAATACTATATATAACGCTCATCAATTAAGGTCCCACTCAAAGCTCTATCCTTCAAGTATCTCTTGATAAAAGGCTTATCAATTGCCTTCTATAATCATCATAACACCAGGAATGATCTAATTTTACTCTTTCCAATCTGAAATTAGATCCTCCTTCAAAATTTATATTCCTTATATTTTGTTGATAACGATGAAAGACATTTTAACCCTTAGTTGTGACTAGAATATTTTAGATGTGCACCAATGTCAATTGTTGCTAAAAGATTGTGGGTTAAATAAGGCACAATCACAAACAAAATGAATAAGGAAGAAAAATAACATAAGAACTTAAGGAGCTACGGGTACACCTAATTCTCCAAGAAGAAGTAAATAAACTTTTTCACTATGAAAGAGAAAAAAGTGTACAATGCTTTATCCTCACGACTCAAATTACTGAACCGTGTGGACATCTAATCCTACACCTAGATAGGAGAACCCTTACAATCAATTTAAAATTGAAATGCGGAATAAACAAAATATCAATATATCACCTTATTTATATAAAAGAGCTACTCTCTACCTTATTTTAAGTAACACACTTTTTTTAATATATAAATAGAAATCTCTCTACGAAATAGTCTAAATAGGTACAAGTTCTTCAAAGAGAATAATATTTGAAAATAAGACACAACTTCAATCATAAGGAGGAGAGGAGTAAAAGTTATTGGAGATCATCATCACCTACACCTAAGAAATATCACTGATCCTGCACCACACTATGTAAAATGGCATATAAAGAGTAGTATCAATACAAATAACCGGTGCTGGAAGGCATAATTAATCAATCTGAATTCACCACATAATATAATGCAAATATTTTAAAGAAACATATAACTTAAAGCTATATAACCCGTATCCTTAACCACAACAATTACTACCAAGTAATAATGCATTTGAACTCATCCACTCCATCTCAACTCTCCCTACCTCGTTTTGCTACAGACTCCATCATTGAAAGTCATTCCACCCTCCTATTTTGTCGTAACCTAAGCTATATATCACCCGAAAACTTTACAAACATGGTCATTCTACCAAAGACTGTAATTGCCTCACTGATTTCATATCTCTATTAACTTCTTTGTGACCTCTTATAAAATCCTTTACCAACACCTTTGCTCTTCGCTAATGGTGCATTACTTGAAAAATTCTTTTCCCCTTCACTTGACCCATACACGATTCCACCTATTCCTCTTGTAATATGGACCACCCAAATATTCTTAATATATCATCTACGATGTTAAACATGCAATTTCAGTCTACACAATAACCATTCTAGCGTTTAAATACAAGAATTTAGCCACTAATAGATCCAGATTTGACGAATACATCATGCTGAATAAAATAGGTTTGATAATTTATCAAACATCCCAATTGAACACCAATTATATACATGGCACCCGAGCCAAACAATATATTAAACTTTCGGTGGATCTTGTATCCAAACCAATCAATAGATATGAGCATATTAGTAATCTATATCAAACTAGGTATATGAGCCAATCGAGAATAACAAACACCACACAATAAACACCACAGTTTCAAGACCATAATAAATAAAACAAGTTTATTGCATGAGACTGGCAAAAAAGGATAATTGGATATTAGTCTCTCTTTACTCTCTACCCACATATGGTACAAGTGATAGTAGTGAAATAGTTAACTTGTCCATGGAAGATGAATATAATGAAGATCAACGATATAGCTTCTAACAACATCAGTGTATCAAAAAAGTAAATTAGGAAATAACTAAATCATTAGCTACCATCCAATTTTGAACCCACTTCAACTCAAATTAACGAAAGATATACAACCTCAGAGTAAAATCCACCGACATTCATCGAGTCAATGCAACCTACCATAATGGTTCCTTACCTTAAATAACAATGATCAACATGCTTCATCCACCTAGAATCCATGCTCGCAAGAATAAGCATTAATTCTCCTATCAATTTACACGTATTTTGCATTTAAGAACAAGTCTAACGACTCAGTTAAGTCTATACTACTTGAATGCTAAAAAACTGCTGAAGAATTTTTAACATAAACTTCAGGCACCACGGGGGAAAGTTCTATTAAAGTAGACTTGGAATCCATATGTTTTGATGTCATTTGTGCTGGAATTTTCCTTTATATTTTTCGAAAGTTCTGAGAAGCCTAATGCCAATTCACGCAAAAAAAGGCTAGGGTCTGAACTGTAATTCACTAAAGAATATAAGAATCCACATATATGAGGAACACGTCAAAGTCCCATGTTATGGAACTAGAAGAGATTCTCTCCTATAATCAAGTGGCTTTCAAGTTCTCTACAAATTATTTCACCCAACATGAACACGAACGAAGAAAAAGAATAACGTAGATAGGAGACAAAATAAACCAACCACTTATCCTGATCGGAGGAATATAGAAAGAGAATGATGACTTATTTCTTTATATTTAAGTGGCTTTGAGCTCCTTATGCCCATAGGGGCCATAATTAGAGAAAATGTAATGGATATAGTGAGAGCTTCCCATTAGTTACGCCCTTTAAATGTCGGCTCTTTCATATTTAGATATGAAGATAGATCCATATAGAGATCTATGTCTTTCTATAGATAAATAGATCTATTGAGAGATGGACATTTATATGTTTTTTCAAGATATAGGAATAAGAGAAATCCTTAAATATCCATTTGAGAAAGTAGATAGGGTGAAACCACCTAAAACAAGGTCGCGCTAGTACTTCGAATTTCATTAAAGCAGGAAGGTAGAAAGTTCAGAAATAAGGGCTTCTATTTAGATTAGTTTATTAGTAAAAGATCAGGTAAGAAGCAAGGGTATAGCAGCTGCGTGAAAACTTGTTGCTCCTCCGCACACCTTTTCTTGCTCGTTAGTGACCCTACCCCTATTATTTAGGTTATATTCATAAAGAAACTAAAGGTTATTTGATAACTTCACTAATAAAAAAGGGATGCGTTCAAGCATGTCAAGAAAGCTTGTGGATCTTCTATAATATTATTGAAAGGTTTATAGAAAGTGGATTCTTCAAATATCACATATTTTAGGGGCTTCAAAGAAAACTTGTATTTTAAGGGTGCACATGTTTAGAGCCCTATACAAGAGGCTAGGGAGCAATAACTTTCTTTCATAAAGATCCAGTTCTTTAAGTTTAAGTTTCGCTTGTTGCTTTTCATTTTAATGTGAGTACGTGCTTGCAACTATCTCTCAGTCTACCAAATGAGCCTTCACTACCCACCCAACCCCTATATTTAATTTTAACTAAAGTAAAGTCAAATCAAGAAAGTGAATAAACCAAACTCTTTGTTTGAATCTTTGCCAAGAAGCTTGTACTTCATGAAACTATGTTTCCCTTATATTGAAACACAATAATATAATTGCAACTATAATCTAGGAAAAATCTACTCTTTATAAGTGGTTTTGGGGGGGTTAAGAAAGGATATGATTGTAGATAGAGACTTCAACCTATGCTGGGTTAGGGAAAGATGTTGCCAAGTGGATCATGGTAGTTGATTGTTAATCCACTACGTTCGGGTTCAACCCCCATCATCCGCCCATCACTAAATTAACTATTTATTTTGGAGTCACTGAAAAAACCTAGAAAGAATTTTTTTTGCAAGTCACCTAGAGGGTTTCAAGCAAATTCAAGCCATTGAAATCCGTTTGAAAGATAGAAAAAATTTATGTTGCCTACCTGTTGAAAGCAATAATGGAATGACCAATCCTGAATTCTATAACACTATCGGCACTTATTAAGTGTCATTTTAACCAATGTCACTAAAGGCTTTAGGGACGTATACAAAGAGTTACAATTGCCGCTAAAAATATATATTTAGCGGCTATTAAGAATTAAATGCCGCTAATGGTTATATTTGTTGTAGTGTGTATACGTATATATATATATATATATAAATTTATTTATTATGAAATGTTTATTTATTTAAAAAAAGATTGATTATGTATTTATTTGTGTGTCACTTAATTATATTGTAGAAGATTTAGGTTAACGAGTTTAACTTATACATGAAAGGTTAGAATATTGATTCTTATACCTAGAAAGTTTATGTTAACAAATATATATCCTCAAAAATTTGAAAAATCAATAGATGAACTAGATCATACTATAATTTTAATTTTCTTTGATTTTGTGTTTTGCCTTCTTATTGACGTTTTCTTATTAAAACACATAATATTTACAAAAAAAAATTGAAATTTTATTTTTGTTCCAATTTAGCAAGTTCTACTTTTTAAACAACGAAAATTTTGTGTCACTCATATGGACAAGTTGCAAGTGTTACAATCGAGATTGATTCAAATCACTCTTCTACAACCCTTCAGATTTTAATACATTATTAACAATATCTAGTAAAAGATTAGATTTCTCATTTTAAAAATATTTCAACAGAAGTATCATAAGATAGTGGTAAAGAATCTAACATATCCAAGGCCTTATGCTCACTCACAACTTCAATATCTACATTATTCAAGTTCAGTAACATTTGAATTAAATTTATCACGGTAAATTTTAATTGGTGTACCCTTGTTCACAGGAAAATCCTACAAGTTTTTTTAGATTATTATTATCTATTTCTTAAAATATATATCCTTCAACAATATTCGTGTTGTTGCTGCAAATATTTGTTGATTCATTTTTTTTGAAGAAACTATCTGTAACGCTCATTAATTAAGGTCCCACTCAAAGCTCGATCCTTCAAGTATCTCTTGATTAAAGGCTTATAAATTGCCTTCTATAATCCTCATAACACCGGGAATTATCTCATTTTACTCTTTTAGAGACTGAAACTAGATCCTCCTTCAAAATTTATATTCCTAATATTTTGTAGAAAACGATGAAAGATATTTTTACCCTTAATTGTGACTCGAAACTTTTTGATGTGCAATGATGTCAATTCTTGCTAAAAGATTGTGGGATAAATAAAACACAATCACAAACAAAATAAATATCGAATAGAAATAACATAAGAATTTATGGAGCTACGGGTACACCTAATCCCCCAAGCAGAAGTAAAGAAACTTTTTCACTACGAAAGAGAAAGAAGTGTACAATGCTTTATCCTCACGACTCAAATCACTGGACCGCGCGGACATCTAATCCAACACCTAGATATGAGAACCCTTACAATCAATTGTAAACGGAAATGTAGAATAAACAAAAAATCAACATATCACCTTATTTATATAAAGAGCTAATCTCATTCTTATTTCAACTAACACACTTTTTAATAATACATAGAACCCTCTCTAGGAACTAGTCCAAATAGGTAAAAGTGCTTCAAAGAGATAATAATATTTAAAAATAAGACAGAACTTCAATAATAAAGAGGAGAGGAGTAAAATTTACTGGAGATCATCATCACCTGCACCTAACAAATATCACTGATCCTGAACTAGACTATATAAAATGCCATATAAAGAGTAGTCTCAGTAAAAACAACAGGTGGTGGTAGGCATAATTGATCAATCTGAATTCACCACATAATGTAATGCAAATATTTAAAAGAAACATATAATTTAAAGTTATATAACTCGTATCCTTCAACCGCAACCATTATTACCAAGTAATAATGCCTCTGAACTTATCCACTCCATCTCAACTCTCCCTACCTCATTTCGCTTACCAACTCCACCATTGAAAGTCATTCCACCCTCCTATCTTGTCGTAACCTAAACTATCTATCACTTGAAGACTTTACAAACATGGTCATTCTACAAAAGTCTGTAATTGCCTCACTGATTCCATATCCTTAATATAAATTTACTAAATCTCTATTAACCGCCCTGTGACCTCTTACAAAATCCTTTACCAATACCCTTGCTCTTTGCTAATGGTGCATTACTTGCAAAACTCTTTTCCCCCTCCCTTGACCCATATATGATTCCACCCATTCCTCATGTAATATGGACCACCCAAATATTCTTAAATATCATCTACGATGTTAAACATGCAATTTCAGTCTACACTAACCATTCTAGCATTTAAACACAAGAATTCAGCCACTAATAGATCCAGATTTGACGAATACATCATACTGAATAAAATAGGTTTATTAATTTATCCAACTCCCCAATTGAACACCAAATATATACATGGCACCCGAGTCAATCAATATATTGAACTTGCACCAAGTCTTGTATCCAAACCAATCGATAGATATGAGCATATTAATAATCCAACGTTGTATATGATACAATCAAGAATGACAAACACCACACAATCACCACTACATTTTCAAGACCAAAATAATTAGAACAAGTTTATTGCATGAGACTGAAAAAAAAAATATTTTGATATTAGTCTCTCTTTACTCCCTAACCACATATGGTAAAAGTGATACTGGTGAAATAGTTAACTTGTCCTTGGAAGATGAATATAATGAAGCTGAATGATGTACCTTCTAGCAACATGAGTGTACTAAAAAGGTAAATTAGGAAATAACCTAATCATCAACTACTATCCAATTCTGGACCCACTTCAACTCAAATTATCGAAAGATGTACCGCCTTAGAGTAACGTCCACCGCCACTCATTGAGTCAATGCAACCTACCACAATGGTTCCTTACCGTAAATAACAATAATCAACATGCTTCATCTACCTAGACTCCATGCTCGAACGACTAAACATTAAATCTCCTGTCAATATCATATATTGTGCATTGAAGAACTAGTCTAACGACTCAATTAAGTCTATGCTACTTGAATACTAAAAAACTGCGGAAGAATTTTGAACATAAACTTCAGGCACCATGGGGGAAAGTTGTGATGTAAGTAGACTTGGAATTCATAGGTTTTGATATCGTTTGTGCTGGAATTTTCCTTTATATTTTTCAAAACTTTTGTGTTTCCTAATGCCAATCCACGCAAACAAGGGCTAGGGTCTTAACTGTGCATATTTAACTAAAGAAGATAAGAATCAACATATATGAGGAACACGTCAAAGTCCAATGTTATGGAACTAGAAGAGATTCTCTCCTTACAATCATGTGGCTTTCCGGTTCTCTACAAAAATATTTCACCCAACTATATGATGAGAAGTTCAGATGAAGAGGAGGAGAAACAACTACATGTAAGTTTTCTTGAAATTAATTCTAAAATAAGTATTTATTCCAAGAAAAAGATTTCAATCCTTGTCTTCAGTTTTTATTGATGCATACAATCAAGTGAAATCCGAAAAGAATCCATTAATGGATGATTATGGCGTCTTAAGGCTTGATTGTATGACACTAGAAGATCTAATTACTTCTCATGATATTAAGATCAATTGTCTAAAAGAAAGGACTAAGAAATCAGATTTTAGTCAGAAAGGAAAAAAACCCAGCCAGTGAACTTCAATAAGCTTAGGGAGAAGACATAAAATGATTAACCATAAACTGTCGGGCCTTAATCATAAGAACTAGATTGTTACAAGAATATCTTGTTATGAAGAAGCTTAATCTGGAATGAAATCTTAGAAGGAGCATGTCCTTTGAAATTTCAACTCAGATTTAAGAAAGACAGACCACTAGTTGATAAGTGTAGGATAAAAATTGCAAAGTTTCATCACATCAACACTAGAACTAGGTTCATGAGTTTTATTCGAGTCTTAACTATTGAATGTTGAAGTTTGATTAATTAAAATATATGGTTATTAGTATTTGTTGATTTGTTCTCGGTTTACTATTAAGTAGTAATAATTCATATATTGACTAATAAGAAGTAGGTTTAACTTCTCAGAGAGTAGAGTTGAGAGAATTGTAACAATAAGTGAGTTTCACTTCTTGTAGAGTAGAGCGAGGGAGAGTTTGAGAGGATTGTAATAAGAAGTAGGTTTGACTTATTCGAGAGTAGAGTCTTCGATTATGGTTTATCATTGAAGATTAAAGGTACTAGAGTTGGTCTCTTTGATTATTGAATTGCTATTGAAGATAATAAAATTGTGGGGTGGTTTTACCTTCTTGAGGGAGAGAGGATTTTAGGATAAATTATGTGTTATTTACCTTCTATTCTAATATGAATGTAGAAATTAGGTTCCTAAAAGTAACTATTGATGCATAGTTTGTTTCATAGGTGTTTCTCGTATGTGTACAATGCTCCTACAACATTCTGGGCATAAGGATTATGGGTTTTACAATCAAAAAGGGTTGGAAAAAGTACAGAAAGATGAAAGGGTGTTCCTGGTTGAAAACATAGATTCAGGCAATATCACGAGTTATAATGTCCAATTATATTCATAAAGTAGTAATGGGATACTTTAGGAACAATGATGTGAAGTTATTTTGTTATAATCAGATTTTTTGTGTCAAGACGCGTGATTGAAGTGCCTATTTAATTTTTTGAATGATGGAGACCTCTATAATGGCGTTGATTCACTCTAGCACATGAAACTGGAGAAATATTTCCATTACTAGGACCTTGATATAGTAGGAACAGGTCGTATAGAGTGAGTCTGTAGGCACTAGCCTCACAATTCGTCCGTAGGTGAGATTTTTCTTTGAATTGTTTTTTCCATGCATATTATGAGTTCTAATCCTTCTTTTCTTTAATTTGCATATTATACGATTCGATGACTTAAATTATCGATCAATATCAATCAATTATACGTGAGGTTTCTCGGTGATGCTAGTCGAGAGAGATATGATGACTATTAGAGAATAGATTTTTGATACAAAAGGACTTTTCACACCTGTAATGTGGTGGAGAAGGCTGGGGAATTTCATGCTTGGCTTGGAGAATTAAACTGGGGTCCATTGGTAGAGGATCCCCCTATTAGGCATTCAATATGGATGAGGGAATTCTATTTCGTTCTTACTATCATGCATTAGATGACCCCAACCCCACCATTCATATCTGATGGGTGAACATTTCTATGGATGTTAAGACTGTGAATCATGTGATAGGAGTGCCTAATATTCAAATTGATTCTTATAAGGAAACACTCCCGTGGATGGACATGAAATGGTTGAGGGATACACTAACGAATCGGAGTTCAGGAGTAAGGTCTACTGGCCCAGCAACAACGGAATAACTAGGCACTTACATTACTATCGATGTTAGCTAATGGTTGAACTTAGTCTCTTGAAGGATCTGACTATCTTGAAAACTCACTAATGTGACTTACCCTTGATCTTTGGTGGTGGATTGCACCGTATTGGGAATTAAGATGAAGGGGCTTAGATCATATTGGAAAGGAACGACTTTTACCGGAGCAACAAGAAGACCCATTTCTCACTTGTTTAATTTTAGCACTATGCAAGTAGGTTGGGGTGCGGATAGTGGCGTGGAGTTAGGCATGGATCGCCCTTTAGGTTTCTCTAGGTGAAGGTGGTTGGTTCAAAGGGAAACAAAGAAGAGAAAGGCAGGAAAAGCAGAGAGTAGCTAGGAGGCAGAGTAGTCATATGATGATGAGGATGTCGCTGCCCATCCTTCCTATTTCCAACCTTCAATTACTAGTATTTGTATGGAAGACTTCTCCACATATAGGAAGTTCATGGGGCTGTCCCTGACGGAGCCACAACCTTGCTTCCCTTTGTCCAGGATTATGCAATGCTTCAGAGAGAGCTTGATGAGGAGAGGAATAAGAGGAAACTTGCTTGTCCGAATTTAGAAGACCATTAAGGTCATTTCACTTGCGTCGCCCCTGTGAAGGAGATAACGTAGCTTACATAAGAGGAATTGTAGGAGTTCCCCTTTCTAAGTGACGCGGAAAAGAGGACCCTGCCCCACCCAAGCAAATCCTGATGGGGCTAAGGCTTTTAGCTAGGGCCCACCTATTTATCATATATTAATAATTAGGAATTTATTTGGTTTTTTCACCATTTGGGGTATATACCAGACACCTGTTTCCTTTCTTTATCATATCCTTACTTTTTCCCTTTATATGTTGTACATGGATGTTGAATGTTAACTCTCTTTTAGTAAATTCATGCTATATTTTTGTTTTGATAGATTTTTAATAATTCCATAGCAGTTCCCAGCTATATGAGTGGTTTGAAACACTCCTCGAATGAAAGACAATAAAGGAAAATGCAGAAATTCTATCCTGCCCTCCCCACCATAGTTGAACAATTTCTATCGTAGAGAGATCACTGTAGTGGGTGAGCCTTATTGTGGAGGTCTTGACGGGATGAAAGTTCCCCCCATTCCCCAATTCATGTTATAAGTACTAATTCTTATAATCGCATTACAGTCTCAAATATAATCCCAAGACGGACCGAACAATGCATAATTAAGAATTTCACACCAAATTAACAAAAAATCAGTCATGTAGCATATCAGAAAATGTTTATCACATCATATTCAACTATCATATAAGAATAACCCTTAAATATTCAGAAGAAACATATAGCTTGAAGTTATATTATCCCAAATCCTTTAAACACTATCCTTACTACCATGTGTTAGTGAAAAAACTTACAAGATAATAAAAGTGCAAGATTACAATTGAAAATAAAATGAAGAAAGTAATCTCTTCAGGCTGAGGCGCGGATATCTCGCTCTCTTTAAGGAGATTCTAGTCCACTGCAGCAAATGTTTTCACCGGTCCAGCAGTAGTCCTCTTTGACTTTTCCCCTCCAGGATACAACAGCCTTCACAAAGTATAACTCAACAACTCTGGACAAGAGTTGAGTCCAAAGCTCCACAAAAAAGAACACCTCCCTTCAACTAATAAGAACTCTCTTTTAGACTAACTCTCTCACTCTTTGTTTTCTCTTGTGTATTGTGTGTCTCTAAAACCAAATGAAGACTACCACTATTTATACTACAAGAAGTCTTCCTAGCAATGAATAGGAAGATAATGGAGGTAGTAAATAGTGAAGATAATGGTCTTAGGAGTTACATAGGTTACAATAAGAGTTACATAGGTTACAATAGGAGTTACATAGGTTACAAAGTGTGATGGACAACCAATGCTAATGAATGATGTAGAAGTCATCCATTCCAATGTTCATTCTTATAACTCCAAAATAAAGCAATTTAATATTTAGATAAATATTAATATTAAAATGCTAAACCTAACAATCCCCCACTCATTTTAATATTTAGATAAGAGAGTATATCAGTTGAAGGAAGACTACTATGCATAATGATGGTGTGCTCTGCATTGAACCTCCACTTAGTGAAACAGTAACTTTTACTCCAGAGTCGTAGTGGTCTAAGACTTGAACTATGACTACTTAAGGGAAATAAAATATCACTGCTCCCACATAATAATCAAGGGGTTGACATGAGCTTTAACATCCAGCACGTTATGTCCATGTGCTATACCGGTTTTATGAGTGCATTTGAGAATAAGCCCCATTCTCATAGGAAGCGACCTACTTCCACACATCACATAGGTGAAATCTGTCGAGAGTGATCCTGTAAGATTAACACTCCACCCATACGGGCTACAGATATTCATTAAGAGTTTTATCAACTCAACCTTCACAAACTACAGGAAATAATGCACTCACATCATAGGGAGGCAAACAAAAAAATAGTGCATTATTCACAACAAGTCATCATATGATTAGTTTTTCCCTTTGAACTTGGTTATAGGATCTCTAGTCCCCAGGTTGGGTTTCCTCATATATGACTCAAGAATTCGTAGGCTTCAATCTCATCCCCCTCGATGTGCTCCAAACCTTTTCTCTTGTTAAGGCCTTTGTAAGAGGATCTGCAAGATTATCACAAGATTTGACATAATCAACATTAATGGTACCATTTGTCAAATATGATCTTATATTACTGTGTTTCCTCCTTATAGGTTTGGATTTACTGTTGTAATAACGGTTTTGAACTCTACCAATTGCAGCGGTGCTATCACAATGAATTAAAATAGGAGGAATTGGTTTTGCAAAATAAGAAATTTGAAACAATAAATCTCTTAACCAATTCGCTTCCTCACTAGCTGAAGTTAAAGCAATTAGTTCAGCCTCCATGGTAGAGTTAGCAATTATAGTTTGCTTTTTTGATCTCCAACAAACAGCACCACCACCTAAAGTAAAGACATAACCAGATGTAGAACAGGAATCACCTGACAAAGTGTTCCAATCCGCATCACAAAAGCCTTCAAGTACAGCAGGATATTTTTTATAGAACAAACCACAATTTTTCGTTGCAATAAAATATCTCATAACTCTTGTTATAGCATGCCAATGTTCATTACTGACTTGATTGTAAACCAGCCAAGTACTACTACTGCATATGCAATATCAGGCCTAGTGCAATCAGTCACACATCTCAAACTTCCGATTATACTAGCATATTCTTTTTAATTTATTACATCATTTTCACTTTCAACAGGAAATAATTGAACACTTGAATCAAAAGGAGTAGCAACATGCTTGCAATCATGAAAGTTATATTTTTTCAAAATTTTCTCAACATAATGTGACTTGTCAAGGAAAATCCCCTCACATGTTCTTGTTATTTTATTCCAAGAATAAAATTTGTCTCATACAAGATCTTTCATATCAAAATGGCTTCTAAGAACATTTTTAGCTTCATCAATAACATTCATGTTAGAGCCAAAGATCAACAAATCATCAACATATAGGCAAATGATCACATGTGAATTATTCCAAAACTTATGATATATGCACTTATCACACTCATTTGTTTTAAAACTATTTTCAATCAAGCAGGAATCAAACTTTTCATGCCATTGCTTTGCTTCCTGTTTCAAGTCATATAGGGATTTAGTAAGTTTACATGCTTTGCTTTCTTGGCCTGCTTCAACAAAACACTCGGGTTGGTCCATATAAATTTCTTCATTTAGGTCTCCATTTAGAGAAGCAGTTTTTACATCCAATTGATGAATTTCCAAATCAAAAATTGCAGCCATAGTAACTAAAAGTCTAATGGATGTAATTCTTGTTACCGGAGAAAAAGTATCAAAAAATTCTAGGCCTTCTAGTTGTTTAAAACCTTTTGCAACTAGCCTAGCCTTGTATTTATCAATAGAACCATCCAGTTTCAACTTTTTCCTTAAGACCCATTTGCAACCAATTGTTTTACAACCCGGTGGTAAATCAACTAACTTCCAAGTTTTATTAGAAATTAGAGATTTCATTTCATCATTTACAGCCTCTTTCCAAAAAATAGAATCATGTGAAGATAATGCTTCTTTCAAAGTTAGAGGGTCATTTTCAACATTAAACACATAAAAATCAGGACCAAAATCTTTTTATACTCTAGCTCTTTTACTTCTTCTTAACTCAAAATCAACAACTTTTTTATTTTTTAAAGTTGAAGTAGAAGAACTAGGTAGTGACAAAATATTTTGTTCAATCCTTTGACCCCCACTATTTTTAGTATCAAAATGAAATTTATTTTCATGAAAAATAGCATCACCAGATTCTATTACAATATTATCTTCAAGATTAAAAAATCTACAGGCTGTACTATTTGAAGCATAACCAAGAAAAGCACAAGTAGTAACTTTCTTACCAACTTTGTAATCTTGGGATCCATTAGCCTCACAAAGGCTAGACAACCCCAAACTCTTAGATAACCCAAACTTGGGTTGTAACCTTTCCACAATTCAAAAGGTGTCAATTTGGACTTTTTATGAGGCACACGATTCAACACATAACAAGCAGTTAAGATAGCTTCACCCCAAAAATTCAAAGGTGCATGTGACTCAATTAGCATGACATTAGTCAATTCAACCAAAGTTCTGTTTTTCCTTTCTGCTACTCCATTAGACGAAGGAGAGTAAGGAGGAGTAGTTTCATGAATTATTTCCAATGATCTAACAAAAGAACTAAACTCATTTGATTCATATTCACGGCCTCTATCACTTCTAATTCTTTTTATTTTTCTTCCAAACTGATTTTCAACCTCATTGAGATAAGTTTTGAAATTTTCAAAAGCATCACTTTTAATTTTCATCAAGTAAACATATGTAATCTTAGAAAAATCATCAATGAAAGTGATAAAATATCTATCACCTGCACGAGTTAGAATTCCACCAAGTTCACAAATATCAGTATGAACTAATTCTAACAAATCAGTTTTTCTTTCAACTTGAAAATGAGGCCTTTTAGTGATCTTGGCTTTACTACAAGCCTCACACATTTCAAAATTCTTTTTAAACATTGGGATTAACTCTAAACTACTCATGATTCCAACATAACGATCATTAATATGACACAAACGAGCATGCAAAAAATTAGTAGAACAAAGCATATAAACAGAAGTAGAAGTTTTATTCATTTCAACATTCAACCTAAACATCCAATCACATGCATACCCCTTCCCCACAAAAATACCTTTCTTCACTATTACATATTGATCAGATTCAATAATCTGTTTAAAGCCTGCTTTATTAAGAAGAAAACTAGACATCAAATTTTTTCTCATAGAAGGAGTATAAAGTACATCTTTCAATGTTAATATCCTTCCAGAAGTAAAACACAATTCAACATCTCCCTTTCCAAGCACTTGAGTAGTGTGAGCATCACCAAGCATGATGGTTTTGGGCTTCTCAAAATGAGTATATTTTTTAAACCTGTCATTGTCATAACAGACATGACAGTTTGCACCAGAATCAGCCAACCATCCATCAACATTCTCAACCATGTTTATGTCGATAATCACTGCCACAAAAGGTTCTTTGGTAACGTTTGCCTGAGGGTTAGGACCACGTTTCCGAAATCTGCAAAATCGAGCAATATGCCCACTCTTGTCATAAACAAAGGATGGTCCCTTTTCTTGAACCTGCTGATTTTGTTCTTGATGATTTTCACCATTATTTTTCTTGGGAGGTCTACCATTATTTTTCTTGAATTTTTTCTTCTTAGGTTTTAAAGAAGTATTTTTGTGAGTTTCAGGAGTAGCATTATTCGAAGTAATTAAATTTATCTTCGATGTGATGTTGTTCTCTTCTATTTGTAAAAGTGCATCTAGACTCCTTGCTTCTTCTTCCATGCGGATTTTCATTATCAATGTTTCAAGAGAGGTTTCTTTTTGTTTGTGGCGCATAGTTTTTTTAAATTCCTTCCAAGAAGGTTGAAGTTTATCCACTATGCTACAAACAATAAGGTTATATCCAATTTTAACCTCTTCGGACCTAAGCTCTCCAACAATCATGATGAAGTCTTGAGCTTGATCTACCACTGATTTGTTGTCCACCATTTGGAAACGAAAAAATCTACTAGCTGCATATTTTTTTGCTCCAGCCTATTCGGTATAATACTTACTCTGCAATGTCTTCCAAATTTTCTTTGCACTAGAGTAGGTTCTATCATAATAATCATAAAAATTATCAGATAGAAAATTAAGTAGATAATAACGACACTTATAGGAATCACCATCGTACTTTTCCACTTTCTCTAGATGAGAAATAGTTTCATCATCATTCATAGTGGTGATGTCTTCTTTGTTTGGATTCTTCTCAGTTAATACATAAGAAACATTGAGAAGAGTTAAATAGAAAAATACTTTACCCTTCCATCTCTTGAAATGGTTACCATTGAACCGAAATGTCTTGTTAAGAGCTCCCATCTTGACATCCGGGGTTTTTTCAATTGTAGCCATCTATGAGTCTCCTTAAAATTGTCAGTGAAAAAACTTACAAGATAATAAAAGTGCAAGATTACAATTGAAAATAAAATGAAGAAAGTAATCTCTTCAGGATGAGGCGCGGATATCTCGCTCTCTTTAAGGAGATTCAAGCCCACTGCAGCAAATGTTTTCACCGGTCCAGCAGTAGTCCTCTTTGACTTGTCCCCTCCAGGATACAACAGCCTTCACAAAGTATAACTCAATAACTCTGGACAAGAGTTGAGTCCAAAGCTCCATAAAAAAGAACACCTCCCTTCAACTAATAAGAATTCTCTTTTTGACTAACTCTTTCACTCTTTGTTTTCTCTTGTGTATTGTGTGTCTCTAAAATCAAATGAAGACTACCACTATTTATACTACAAGAAGTCTTCCTAGCAATGAATAGGAAGATAATGGAGGTAGTAAATAGTGAAGATAATGGCCTTAGGAGTTACAAAGGTTACAATAGGAGTTACATAGGTTACAATAGGAGTTACATAGGTTACAATAGAAGTTACATAGGTTACAAAGAGTAATGGAGGAATTAAGAGTGATGGACAACCAATGCTAATGGATGATGTAGAAGTCATCCATTCCAATGTTCATTCTTATAACTCCAAAATAAAGTAATTTAATATTTAGATAAATATTAATATTGAAATGCTAATAACCTAACAGCATGTAATACTATCTCTAAACTCTATCCTTTGCAAGTCCCGATACCTCATTTCTGTAGCCTACTACACAATTTGAAGTCATTCAACCCTCTTATCATGTCATAACCTAATCCCTTTATTACTTGGAAGACTTTCCAAACATGCTCATTCCACCAAATACTACAATTAGCTCATTAATTAGATTTCCTGAATTCAAATTTATTGGCTATCTCTGTTAATCGGTCCGTCACCTCTTCTAAAATCCTTTACCGACACTCAGGCCTTGGCCAATATTGGGCCGCCCATTAAACTTTTACTTAATCCCTATAACTTAAACATACATGGTTCTACACACTTTCAAGTAATTCGGACTACCCAAGGATTTCTTATATATCATATGTGGTGTTAGACATGCAATTTCGGTCTAAACAAAAAGCATCCTAACATTTAAAAACAACAATTTCTGCTACTCATCGAGTACATGAGTTAAGTAGACCGAGAAATAATTAATATTATATCAAACGTGATATCCGAGTCAACAAAGAATCATCAACATCAAACAATCACAACCTGCACCCTTCGGTCAAGTAAACCAAGCTCACAGAGAAAAAGAAATTTTTTACACCGATGTATCGTACTCTCTCGACCAGGTCATCATAAGAAAATACGGAAAAAAATTGAGACAATTTTATTGCATGAGATTGATGACAAGATATCTTTTCATATTCTTCAAATTTTACTCCCTAACCACATATTGTACAATTTATACAGTTAACATGCATATATGACATAAAATTGAGAAACAACTTACTCATCACCTAGTGTTACCAAGCCTGAACCCACCTCAAATTTACAATCATGGAATACGGTCCATCATAAACAATAGAGACAACACTACCTACAACATTTGTTCCTTAAACCTAAATAACAATAACCAACACGTTTTAGCAACCTATATATATATATATATATATATATATATATATATATATATATATATTATGCATTCAAGCACATGTCTAATTATTCAATTAGTCCTAGGTTCCCTGGACGCCATGAAACTGCTGACGAAATTTGAACATGAACTTTTGGCTTAGTGAAGTTGAATCATGACGGAAATAGACTTGGGGTGTGTCTGGTATGAGAGAAAATATTTTTCGATATTTCAATTTTCTCATGTTTGATTGGATCAAATATTTTGAAAAATATTTTTCAAATAATTTAATTTTTTCAAATTTAAAGAAAATGACTTCCGTTTAAAGTTTAAGGAAAACATTTTTCTATACTCTTTTCTAAGCCCCCTCTACCTACCCCACCCTACAGCCCCAAATTCACCACCCTACCAGCCCCCTACCCCTAAAAAATTATTTTACTTTTAAAAAAATATTTTAAACTTTAAAATTTCATTTTTCACCTCTACCCTCGACCCCCCAATCCCACTATCCTCGAATCCCACCCCATAAAAATTTTAAGTTTATTGTTTAAGAAAAGTTTCACTCTAAAAATTATTTTCTACTCTAGTAAAAAATAAAAGATATTTCTTAAAAATATTTTTCATTCAAACACCAAATAGTAAAATATTTTTTCGAAAAAAATTTTCTTCTCACAAAACAAATATGAAAAATAAGTCAAATATCTACTTGTTTTTGAAGAAATCATTTTCTAAGAAAACATTTTTCTCCATACCAAACAAGAAAATATTTTTCAAAAAAACATTTTTCTTCGTACCAAACACACACTTGAAATCCATGGATTTTGACCCCATTTGCACTGAAATCCTTCCTCTCCATAGGTCCAAAGCTTGGAGAAGCCTAGGATATTTTTTTTTGGAGTAATCATCGTGTCCTTTCAACCTGCAGAGGAGTAAAATCATAAAATTTGTGTTTTCTAGGTTCTGGTCCTGTCAATCCCTCTATAGTTGATACAACGACAGTTGCATAGGGAGAAATTAAAACTCCGCTATAGCTGGTGGGTGATGTCAGCCCAGATGAAACTCAAATTTCAATTTTTTTTGTCAGGTCACCCCCAATTCAATTTGGTAGCATATTTTTAAAAAATTGACATCCCGCATGAGACTCTTTTGAAATACAACGAAACAAGTCGTTACATTTATGAATCCCCAATTATTACCTTGGACAAACTAAAAGAGTACTTTTTTTGGCAAAAAGTTATATTGTAAGAATTATTTTTCAAAAGTATATATATAAATTGTGAATCGACTAAACACGAAATAAGAGATTTGACTCACTGATTTAGAAAGTTAAAAATCTATATTAAGATTACATATTTAAATCCTAAACACTATATTTTTATTTTTCGAATCTCATAAACTGAATTCCTCAAATCTATTTCCAAACATAATTAACAAACACATCATTTGCTGACAAAGTTGATTAATTTTAATTTCATGGATTGGTCATAGGTGTATTTTACTTCCTCTTTTTGTCGTTATTAGAACTAAACAAGCGCACTACTTGATCAACAAAGTCTAGTTCTTTTTTTAAAAAAAAGTGTAGATGAACAATTTGCCTCAACTTCTGTTCGGCTGCACATGCATGTCTGTCGCTTTCTGCTACAAATTTTCTTATCAAATACAAAATGAAAATTCTCAAACATTGCATGTAACCAAAAAGTTTTTATCTTTGTTGATAAAAAAATAAAAAAGTAGCCGGCATGGGTCCCAAAATAATACAATTTATGGTATGATTTAAAATGATACATTTTCTAAGATGGATAAATGCAGTTACTTCACAAAATAAAACATTTTCTAATATGGTTGGACATTAATGAATCAATAAAAAAATAGCAGAATACACATCAAAATATAAAGTGTGTTAGTATTTTTATCTTATACACGAGTACGAGGAAATCAAAATCAACTCATTACCTCAAAAGCAATTCTATAAGTAAATGGACACCCAGAATTAAGATCTCCGTTAAGTTTAATTTGAATTTTTTATACGACATTTAAAATTATAACGTTAAAAAATATTCTATATTTATTTAACATATTTTTCATTTAAATCACTAAAGCTAAGAGTGTGTTTAGTACGAAGTAAAATATTTTCTTGAAAAATGTTTTTCAATTTTTTTGATTGGGACAAAAGTTTTGAAAAATATTTTCCAAATCAAGTCATTTTCCTCAAAATTAAGGAAAATAACTTCCCTTAAAAAATTAAGTAAAACATTTTCCAAAACTCTACTCCAATTTTAAATACAATTTTAGAATTTTATTTTTTCTTACCTGATCCTTTGTTAGGATCGAATCCATACACACACACACATGATGAATGAAGAACACAAAAACTTTCGAGATAGATAGAGAGAATGAGAGATATACAGAGAGAAATCGATTGTTCGTGGTAACACCCCGTGGATAAAGTTCCACGATGGTGAGGTATATATTAATAATTCAGAGTATGAACGGTTACAGAGAATAAATGGAGAATAAATGGTTACACCCCGTGGGTAAACTTTCAAAAATATTTTTCATTCATAAATTAAACACTAGAAATCATTTTCGAAAAATATTTTCTACTTATCAATTAAATATGAAAACATAAATCAAACATCTACTTATTTTCAAAGAAACATCTGTCATTGTACAAACATATCCTAAAAGTGTTTTCTTATTTTAAAATATATATCAAATCAAAGTCAAAATAAATAAATTGAAATAGGGGAGTAAAGTAAAGATGGTTGAACCACTTGTTAAAATCTGTGATTCATTGCAATCATTTTCTTCCAACTTGGACATCAATTGTGAAGTAATTGAATTGGCAGCAAATAGTAAGAAAATAAAGTGAATAAAAATGGGGTGTGCATTCAATTTATTTTATGTATTATTATGCTGATTTATTAAATTTTAATTTTTAAATATTTTAAATTAATATGATATTTTTGTAACTAATAAAAAATTGTTTATAAAATAGATATAATTTTGTGCGACATATAATAATATGTAACTTAACATAGTACTCTTAAAATAAAAATACTAATAACTAACAAAAAAGGAATTATATGAATTCAACTCAAATGAAAGAATAAATCAATAACCTCTGTTATTGATTTCTTTAATAATTCAATATAAAAAAAAAATCAAAACCAAATCAATTTAATTTTTTTTTCTTCAATAAATTAATAACATTTTCTTTTGTTTTGAGCATCAAGTAGAACACATGGCCCGCCAAGTGTTTATTCTATTTAGTTAAATGTGTAACGGCTGCCCAATGCCCATCATATATTCCATATTTCGCTCTTCCCTTTATACATATATGAACCTTCCTATCTCTTTCTCTCAATCACATAAACTTATTTCTTTCTCTTCATAAAATTAAATCTAAGCATGGCCAAAGGACTCAAAAAGTTCAAATCAGTATTTAAAAAAATGCAATCTTTCAAACAAGGCCATACCAATTCATGTTCCGACCACGATTCGTATTGTTCTAACGAGGACCTACATCCGGTCTACGTTGGTAAGTCACGCCGTCGATACTTAGTCAGATCGGACATTCTCTACCATCCACTATTCAAAGAACTTGTCGAAAAGTCGGGAAATTCAGATGATTCCATTACTATCACATGTGAAGTTGTTCTCTTCCAACATTTACTTTGGATGCTTCAAAATGCTGATCCACAACCCGACTCATTTGTTGAGCTCGTCCAGTTTTACGTATAATTACGGGAATACGTTCATCTTCTAATAACATGAATCTAGCTCTTACATGCTTCGTATATACAAGTCAAAATCTTTTTCTAGATCTACAATTTCATAAGGTAGATCAGAAAGGGATTCAGAGTGATCTTTTAAGAATGAACCATATTTTATTATACTCTAATTTTTTTTCGTTTTTCTATGTATACATAATTTAAAGTCTCCACATTTTAGTATATACTACTATTTCTTTCTTTTCTCTATGTGTGTATATATATATATATATATATAATTTGAGATCTCCCCGTTTTATTTTATATGAATCCTTCTATTTTTTTTATGAGTTAGTTTACTTGATACAAAGTTAAAGAGAAAAAAAGACTTTTGAAACTTGTACTTTAAAATAATTAAGATATATTTATGTAATTATAAATCATTTTATTAAGAATAAATTGAATATTTTAAAATTAAATTATTACTTAATAATTATTAGAATGACGACTTAAAGAAAAAAACAAAACTATATAAACTGAAAAATAATACTTTTTTTTTCTTTGCCTATGTACACATAATTTGATATCCCTATATTTTATTATATACTAGTATTTTTTTTTCTTTTGCCTAGGTGTACATATATTTGAAATCTCTTCCACATTGATGTAAAAATGATTTGCGGAGAAAAATAGAGTCAAAACTTTGCAAGTGGTAAGATAACGACACTGACAATTGGCCAAATTAGTCATTTAGCTAGCTTTTAAAAAAATGTGATAGATCTATGGTCATATCTAAGTAGAGCTTGTCAGATCAAGTTTGCAACTTGTAAAATAAGAATGCTCATATTTGGCTAACAGCTTAGCTAGCTTTTTGAAGATGTACAAATTTAGTGTGTCAAAATAACCTCAAATATTTATTTAGAATTTTATGGCTTGAGTTCAAGATTAGTTCAGTTGAATTAAATCTCAATCCATTCAAATCTTAACCTCTTTTAAAAGAATTTTAACATAGTCCAATCTAATTTTCAATTTCAATCTGTTTTAAAACTCTTTATTTATATTTATGTAATGGATGTTTCTATGTCGGAGGTATAAATTGTTATCTATTTTGCATCTTATAGGATTTATCTATCCATTAGTAATTTTACCAACTTCGGAGGCATTACAATATCTCCTCTCTTGATAACATTCATACTTGAATGGTAATCAAGCTAGCATGGATAAAGTGTGTAAAGAAATATAACAACCCAACATCAATGGAAAATACATCAAAATTAATATTTATGATTTCATGAATATATATGCTTATGGAAACATGAGAACTAAAATCCATGAATCCGAAAAATGTAAAAATGAGGATCAAATACCTTAAGATGAACTTGAAGTGGAGGGAAAAATGTGGGCCGGGGGGAGGGGGTACTTGGACATCATATTAGCTTCGACCTCCTAAGTAGAACACTCAAACTAATTGATTCCTCAAAGAAATTCACACAAGCAACCTCTGTAAGACTGTCATCTTAGCCATGCCTGGTATTCAATTGGTGGTGTGTCCATTAGTAGCACACTAATTGGAGCTATTTCTTTTGTTTAAGTTTGAAGGCAAGTAGCTTGCACGTGTTTGTATTATTTGACCTTAGTGCATGATGTGAGTAGGGAGATCCCTTCACTTGAGTCCATTCTAGTCGTCTATGATTTTTTAGATGTGTTTCCTAATAACTTACTTAACCTACCCTCTGAGCATGATATTCACTTTCTTGTCGAGATTGAGCCAGGTGCTTGGCCCATTTCCATTCCTCCATATCGGATGGCTCCTGAATATCTTAAAGGCCTCCCTTTTCAACTTAAGGATATCTCAGGTAATGGATATTTTAGGCCTAGTATATCACCTTGGGACACTCCTATTCTTATTGTGAAGAAGAATGGCAGTACGATGTGCATGTTTATTAATTATAGGTAGCTAAATAAGGCGAAGGTGAAGAACTACTGTTGCCCTATGCCTAGGATTGATGATATATTTTAGTACCTTCACCTACCACCCTGCGTCTTTGATTTATTATTGCATTGGGGACAATTTCAGGTTTTTTTTATGGGGGTCGGGTAAATGGAAAGTGAGTGGTAGGGTGAAGTCTTAGTAACCGAAATCACAATCCTCTCTTGGAGTTCTCTTGCCTTTTTTCTTTTTCCCTAAGAGACTTCTTAAATTTCTGTTGAACCGACATGTCTTAGTGAGTACAAGTATGGAAGCATAAAAAACATAGCATGATGGCTAGTAAAAATAATTCTCCATCCATTGTTGTGCTTGCATGTAAAGGCTGAGATTAGTTGAATGTGTTGTCTCTAAACATGACATAAATATTCACCCATAATATGACCTTCAACTAAAACCGAAATTGAGAAATCTGATAATCTGATAGTGCAACGATGTGCCAAGAGAGTGTGAGGAGATTTGAGTTTTCAAAAAGTTCGTGCCTAGTTAGAACCTTCTCGGTTAGTCTTGCGAAGGGAATCAACTCTAGAAACTAGAAAGTGATTGTAGGCTCTTGTTTGAAATAACCAACATCTAGCCTAAAAGAAAGTTGACCAAATGAAATAATTGTCCCTTCTGATCCAAATATCGTTGAGCCTGTAATGACCAATTTCATTCATTAACAAACTCACTTTCCTAGTGTCTAATGTTTTGGCCCCAGTCCCTCCTTGGACATGTACACCGCGACATACGACAAACGCCTTAGTTGAGGGTGGCTAATGCAGAAAAAAGTGACCTCATGTTGGCCCTGACCCGACTTTGGATATTGTGTACCTCAACCCGTAGAAAAACCATGAGTTGAGGGTGTCTATTATGAGAAAAGACTAAAAAATGGTTATGAAAAGAGTTGATTGTTGAAAAGAACAACTTAAGTAAAAGAGAGATATGAATTGTTGAAAATGAAAGGTTTGAAAAGAAAAGAAAAAATAAAATAAAAAAGAAGAGTGGAAAGAGTATTAAGAGAAAAAGATGCAAAACAAGTGAAAGTCACATCCCAAAAGGGAAATAAGGCAAATAAAAGAAGAGAAAAAGAAATAGGGGATCAAAAACAATGAAAAGAGGGGGAGAGAGTAGCGGTAATGTCAATGAGGCGAATGTCACTAAACGTACCCAAATTTACCACACCTAACCCTGAGCCTACGTCACAAGACAAAAAAGTTCTATCGTGATCCTAGATTTTAATGTGGTGAACCTAAGCAACGAAAATAAGGGCAAGCCTGGCATAGAGTACTAACTATATTTGAACTTGTTCCTGAGTGTGAGTGTTGAAATAAAGATCCTTGTACCCAAAAAGTTTAATAATTGTGTAAGCATTTCTTTTGAAGTGAGGGCACTAGTTGCATTATGAGAAAGTTGGTACCTTGGTGATAGAGAAAACAGTAGAAGTGTCTATCGCATGGTGAATCTGTGTCATGATATGATCCACATGAGCTAGATTGTCTAGCCTGAGAGAGTAGGACCGCACTCAGTCAAGAAAGATTTGGTATCGATAGTCATTTTATTGCAAGAGTTTAATAAGATATACTTCTGTACAAGTGTTGTTTAGGGTCATAGTGTGTCGCTTGAGGACAAAAAATGAATTTAAGGTGAGGTTGTTGATGTGCCATGATTTCACGACATTTCTAATGCATTTCACTTAAGAGTTGTGTGTCTAAAGCCTTTTTGTAGTGATTTTAAAAAGTTTTGTGTTTTGTTTTGTAGGAAAGATGTTCAGGTGGCAAGGTAAGAAAACAACTGAAACATAGTGCAGAACGAGACTTCGGATGCAATCGACGGACCGTAGGTGTGATCACAGATGAGCTTCTCACGACATCGAAGGAAAATCAGGGAAGTCTGACTAAGTGTGGAACCAGGACAGACAATGACGGTCCGTTGTTTGATTGAGGGGCCGTGCTGGTAAACCATCATTTGGTTCATAAAAGGTTCCAGTACCTAATTTTTGAAGATTCTAAGTATGGATGTAAGGAGGAAAATCGACGACCCGTAGATGGATCGAAGGACCGTGCTATTGGTCCGTCGTTTGTTTCAGAGAGGGTGCCATCCAAGGAGAGAAATATATTCTAAGTCTTGAATAACTAAGTAGTCTATGGGCCGTCGATTGATCGACGATTCGTCAGTTAGTCCGTAGATTGATGCCGCATCACCTGAATAAACTTTCCTTATTTTTATTCTTTTTGTTTAGGACTATGTTTTCTATATATATATATATAGGGTTTTAAAACCTCATTTTGAGGTTAGCTACTATTACTTTTGTCTACTTTGTGTATTGGAGATTTGTTGTTTCAACATTAGCAATTAATTGATTGGAGTTGGTTTGAAGAATTTTTCTGGCAATTTCAAGCTACATTTCAGGGTTTATTCTTCGTGTTAAGTAAGTTCATGATTTGTTCATCTAAAACTATGAATTGTGATCTTTCTATCATGTGTAAATAATTCCACAACTGTGGTTGTGGGAACCATGGTGATTAAAAAAGTAATCCTAGTAATTAAGCAATTCTTGAATAATGTTGTGCATGCATTGATAATTCTTTCGTTTAGAAGTCTTTTTAACGAGTGCACGTGTTAGAACTCACCTTGTTGCTACTTGCTGGACAAAGGAAGTTGTTAATAAGAAAAGAATTATCAACATAGATTAAGTCTGATACTATCTAATAGGCTAGTGTCAATTGGTGTGAATTAATAACTAAGCCATATATCGATTATGATGTCTAATATGAGGTAATGGTAAGTGTTTGTAAATTATACACTCATATCCGGACCAAGGTGTGGGGTGAAATTCTCTAGATGGCGTACCAAGGATTTAGATATACCTAACTTATAACGTTGCATGTAATACACTAAGAAAGAATTTCTATTGCTAGGAATACTGTGTTATTAACTTGTGGGGAACACATATACCCTAGTTACTCTCTCATCTTGTCAAGACCAAAGTTTATTTTTGTTCAACTTCTAATTACACTGTTAAAGGAACTTATTTCACAAAACCACCCTTTACTTACTTGCTTTGGAAAGACGTTGACTAAATAGATATAATTGTGAGTTAAAGTTAAGTTTAAACCATTTTCCTCTTGGGATCGACCCCAACCTACTAGTTGGGTTCTCTACTTGATAACGATTGCTTATGATTCATTAGGAAGGTATAATTTAAAGTTATCAAAGAACCTATCAAGGAAAGAAACTTCAAACTTTTTCCAATCGCGAGGACCCATATCAACTGCGCTTCCTTCCTTACATTTGTTGAACAAAACTTGAAAAACATCCTTAAGTTGGTAAGTGGCAAATTTCGCCTTTTCCATCGGCGTCACTCCCATGATCATCAAAACTTTATAAAGCTCATCAATGAACTCTTGAATATCTTCGTTAACCTTAGAACCATGAAATTTTTAAGGAGTCATTCTAGTGAAGTCTCTCACCCTAGTTGCCACCGAACCCACATTTGGGTTCAAAGGAACTGCAACTTCCCTATTAACTTGATCCTTCATGGCATGAGACAACACTTGAAAAGAAGTCCTAAAATCCGCATTGTTCACTTTATCAGTCGAAGGGTCGAGTGGAACTTGAGGAGCTTTAGTAATATTCGTTTGATTCACAGTCTCTCCTCCATTACTTCTAGAATTTTCCGTTCGAGTGGCCATATCATATAGAGCATCATATAGATATTATAGAGTTCAACTCTATCCCAAAACTTTAAAGTAATTAAAAAGTAGAGTTTCCTAAACATCTTATAGCCTCTCTTTGATAAATGTGTCTTGCTTTGATTTCAAGATTTGTTACGACTCAAGGTAGGCACTAGGTGTAATATGGAATATAAGACCATGATAGGGCCTCATACAAGCCACTTAGCCTACATAGACAAGATAATAGAAATTAAGAGATTTAAAAGATCATTTCAAAACATAAAGACTTATAAAACAAATTGGAAATCCAATAATAACTCAAATCAATGTAGAACATAATCAAGTAAGTGGGACGTAACCCGTACATAAAGTTTGAAATGGAAAGGTAATGACACAATGAAATAATGGCTATGCCTTTAAAGAAATAGGACTCACCAATCTTCCAAATTCTACTAAAATATTTATAGCCACGGAAGTGCGAGTCTAGAGCGTCAGACCCTATATATGGGGAAATGTAGGCAAGAGTATCCATTAGTACAAAATGTGCCAAGTATGAAAGTAATTAATAAAAACATGTGATATCATGCTAAATAGGACATTTTGAGATATGCCATAACCAAGCCAAAATATGAAAGAAAGAAGTTAGAAAACACAAGTCATAAAAACAAGGTCAATGCAAGCAATCAACTTTAAGACATTGCCGATAAACTTCCTTAAGAAACCTTGATTATTTAGTGTGAGAGAATTATCTAAACAAAAATTTAAGACCATGTGAGCTATTAACATAGAATCGAGTATCTACCCCACACCAAAAAATGGCGTTCCAACTAACCAAGATAAGAACCATGAACTACTATCTTTCGTGGATCCACTAGCTAATTTCTATCTAAGCAATCCTATATTCTCCAATAGTTTATGGAACATGGGTAATCACAACATGTCCCTACAAAATTTGATTATTATTAACTTCCCTTAATATGTATGAGACATGGAAAATCATCACTTGTATTAACATTGGAGGTCATGGGTAATGATAGATTGCCTCATCAATATGATAGATCCTTCCCTTTAACTATTTTTTAGCTGATAAAATCATTCAACCTTAGAATCCTATCGGTGAAAAATCTTTCAAAACCCAACACTAATCATATTGATACTTCATTCTCAAAGAATCCTTAAAACATCTTCATCAACTTCATAACAACACGCGTTATAATCATTACAACCTCGTTCATAGTTCAAAATCCACCTTCAATCATCTTAATCTAGAAACCATGGGGTAAGCATTGTTTCAAGAGGATTCATCATAAAATTATGGAATTTTTATCAATTCATGTATAATACTTGATCAAATAATAAATTATATCGGTATTGAAAGGACCCACGACATAGAAGAGAAGCCTAATTCGATTGGGATTTCTAACATTATAAATTGGATAAATTAGGAACTCCATGGAGAAAAAGGGATCCATGGATAGAGACTATTATACCTTAATGGGAAAAGCTTGACTTCAATAGTGGAAGTGGAGTGTTGACTTGATACCGTAGGTTGACTCCTTATTCAAGCTCTCTAGAGAGAAAACATTTTGGTAATCAAGACTTGTTCTTCTTTTAGGAAGTTGAGAGAATGATTTCAATAGGGAAAATTTTGGGTTAAAAACACTTATATAGGTCTTTAGGTGAAGGGTAAGACAACATAGTATTAGGCTAGAAAAATTAGAAAATAACTTCCGACCTCATCCATGACTTGACCCACGGTCCATTTGTCATAACACGAACTATCGTTGTAGGTCATGCTTGAGATAAAAGACCACTATTTTTTGACCCCCAACGGTAGACAAAAGTACAGCTGATGGGCCAACCTATGGTCTGTGGACCGTGGTCGTCTGCCCTAACTCTTTTCCCTAAAATCTCTCGAAGTCAGGGAATTACTTATGAGACTTATCTATTACTCATGCATTGAAATGATGGACATCTTGGTGAATTGTTGAAAAGTATTCGAACTTAAATTTTTCGGAAAACTATGGATTGCCATATATAATGAATCATAAGGCCCGTTTGTTAGTACACATTTGTTACTTAAATATTATTTGATTTCTTGATATATACGTGTCAAACCTCTTCCTTTTCTATAAAGATGTTATGAATTTGACTAGAGGGATAAAAAAACTATCTTTTATGCTTGGAAGTCTTTTAAAAACAAAGAATTTGGGTTTGTTGATCACTTAGGTCTTGTTGGGTACATAAGTGTCGACTTAAGCCTGACGAGCCATGAAGTGGCACGTGGAAAGAACAATGGCCCATACAAGTGTTCGTGATAAATACATGGACAACTTACTTGAATGCTCACGAGAGGCTAAAAGGTCTTTCTAACGTTAGACAGGCCGTAAACCCTTTTATCAACATAATTCCTTTTTTTTCCAATGAACTCTACTGTAGGAGGCATGCTTTTTCATGGGCTATGTAGTGTAGAATAACCCATTTGGTGGCTTGTGAAGAGTTCATCAGGCCTCAACTTTTTACTAAACATATGCACACACTTTGACGCTGTAAGAAAAATTAATTAGCGGAAATTGAACTACTCATTACAAATAAATCTTTGATGCCTGCCATGTAGCAAAAAATTAGAAGTTTCGGTGTGACACATGTAAAATTATTACTCATAATTCATCAAGTTTTCATTCCTCAACTATATTTACTTCTTCTAGATCTCTCATATAAGCCTTTACTCATTTTCCATTTTGCTTGAACCTCTCACCTTTTTCTTTTTCAAGTTTAGTGGCTCCCTATTGAAACACTTAGGTTACTTTGAGTAGGTAAGACCACTTGGACCTAAACTTGCAAGGAAATAGATGTAACCTTGAGTTAAATGATAGCACCAAGTCACCTCAAAGTCCTCTTCGCCGTTTTTTTTGTGATACAACTTCATCTTTTTCTTCTACAATGCATATCTCTCATAATCTCTTAATCGAAACTCATTCATTTCATTTATCCTCTCAATCACATATTCACTACTTCAATCAATCTAGAGTTTAGCCTTTTTAGCGCCGATACTGCGTTATGTTCCAACTCCGTAGGCAAATGACATGACTTTCGAAATACTAACTAATATGGTGACTTATTAATGAGTGTTTAGTAATTTGTCTAATATGCACATAAATCATCATCTAACTTCCTTCCCCTATCAGTTTTATTAGTATTCACTATCTTTCTCAATATTGACTTTCTTTCCCTATTTTAGACTTCCACCTGGCCACTTGTTTGCGGATGTTAAGGTCTCACCACTTTGTGTTGGTTCACACAATATTCAGCAAACAAAGTTCTAAACACTTTACTGCATAATTGTGAGCCTTCATCAATGATATTTTACTTAGGTGCTCCAAACCTTAAAAAATGTTTTTTTTACAAATCTTGCAACACTGCAATCATTCTCTGGAAATGACACAACCTCCCACACAGATACATAATCCACTACCACGAATATATATTTTCCCGAAAGAGAATAATGGTTCCACGAAGTCAATCCCCTAGATATCATATAGTTGAACCTCCAATATCAAAGTCATAGGTAGCTCATGAAGACGAGAAATATCCCTTTTGTTTTGACATATATGACACCCTTAAACAAGGTCAAATTCATTTTGATGAACTGAAGGCTAATCGTATCCGCGTTGGAACATTTTATGGGCAGTGCAAGCACCCACATGGTGTCCACCGACTAGAGATGAATGATAAGATTCTAGAATACTGAACATCTCAACCTCAAAAACCCATCACCTCATCATATTATCAACACAAATCATGTACAAATAGGTTTCATCCAAAAATTACTTACCCATATCTTTCAAGAACATATCATTTAGTTGAAAAGTAAAGGCCTCAAGCATTAGAACACTGATTCCTCATCCGAATATGAGTCATTATTGTTCAAATCAACTTTCTCTTTCTCCTATGAATATAGTATGGATAAGTTATCATCCACTTAATTTTCATAGACCCTTATGTATTTGACCTTTAAAGTCCAACATTTGTAACGACAACACCTATCTTATCGACCTCAACTAAACATATTTCTTAGACATAAGGTACCTAGTGTTGCATGGTCAGTGTCTACTAGAACTTTGGTGTCCAACATGTATGCTATGAATTTCTATCAGGCATACACTACTACACTACGACTAGCACAACTTGTTAGCCAATACAACTTGCATCGTACATAACTTCCAATGGTTTTCACCAATTTAGTTTGATGATTACTGGGTTATAATCAATTTAGTCTTTATGTAATCAAATGCTATGATGCTTGTTTCATCAAAAGTGAAATTCACCTCTTTTTCAAACAACTTACACGATGTGTGTTCAATTTAGAAAAAATCCTTGATAAAACGTCGATAGAACCAGCAAAACCTAAGAAATTTTGAACCCCCTTTACAGAGATAGGTAGAGGCATCTTTTAAGATACTTCAATCTTCTTTGTATCCACCTCAAACCTTTCTTAGACACTTTGTATCAAGAAATATACCCTCCTTGACAATGAAATGGAAGTTTTCCTAGTTTAGCACTAGGGTTTCCTCTTCACACCTCTATAATACCATTCTAAGATATAAGAAATAGTCATCAAAAGTGTCACCAAATACACAAAAGTCATGTATTAATAACTCTAAAGTATCCTCCACCATTTATGTAAACATGGACATCATACACCACTAAAAATTAGCTGGTGTGTTACATAATCCAAATGGCATGTGCTTGACTTCAAAGGTGTAATAGGGACATGTAAACATTGTTTCATATTTGTCTTTTTTTGCAATTGATATCTTACTATAACTAGAGTAACCATCCAAGAAGTAGTACCACCATTTTCTAGCCAACCTATCTAATATCTGGTCCATCAAAGGCACCATGAAATGGTTTTTTAGTGTCCATTAATTTAACTTTTTGTCGTCCATGCACACTCTAAAACTTGTAACTACTCAAAATGATTTCAAAGTTAATGAAAAAGAACAATTATAACTCTTACTCAAGGGTTATTGCAGGAAATGATTTCAAATCATTAGATATGATATTATTGATGTTAAATTAATGTTTTCCATTAAAAATCTTCATGACCCCTTGATCTTCTCAAATCCCTAAGTTTGGCTTATAAAGTGTGTGTACTGCTTATGATCTAATGTTGATGGAATTGTGATTATAATGAGTTGTATAACTGATTTCTATTGTTAATTATGCTATTATGTTGTGAATTGTTGGAGATGTTAAGGAATGGTGATCTTGGATATTGGAAGAGGGTAAGTTCACCTAATTCCCTTACTAATATTGAATTGATATAGAATTGCTATTGTACAGTATGGTCCACTTATGGTGGCAGTTTTTACTTTTTGTTTTTATTGTGATCATGGCCTTGTCCGTATTATTATGTGAATTTAGTAGTATCATGGTATGGTATATGTGAAGGTGTAATATGAAGTTGGTTATATCAAGAAATATGACTATGTGCAAGCTGTTATGACATACATGAATGTATAAAGTGAAAGATAATGTGATGTATGTGTGATCTTGAATAATGTGGATGGAATGTGATGGAAAGTATATTCTCTTCTAAAGAAAATCTGTAATGATGATGGATTGTTAAGAATCTTATATGATGACGTTGTGTCTTGATTGGTAGACTTATGCTCCTCTCGTCAATACATGAAAGCTATAGATTATGAACTCTTAGATTTGGTAGACTTAGGTGCCTTATCTTTGATGTATGAAATTTATGTGCATATGATCTCTTGACTTGATAGGATTAGGCAGCCTTGTCATTTATGTATGAATGAATGAAAGTCAAGGATTCATAGACCTAAAGTAGGTAGCCTTCTATGAATGACTAATGTGAAACCTGGAATTTGTAAAAAAAGGTTAAAAATGTAAAACCTTGAATATGAAAACAATGTTAAAAATGTGAAACCTTGAATGTTAAAAGAAGGTTAATAAAGAAGGCTGGAAGTGGCAGATCTAAATGATGTACTTCTTGAGTGGACTTATGGACTTAGAGGTAGGTTGGATGGAAAAACATGAAACCATCTTTAAGAAAGTCACAAGCTATCCATATGAAACTTAATTGGTAGACACTTGTGGATCATTTCTTGGTAGTGGTATGTATAGTTGGTAGTTCATAGATATGGTACCTTCTCAAATACTATTATTTGAATGTACTTACTCTATGAGAACCAAGGAAACGAACAGAGTGGATATGCTTGGGGTACTAGCTCTACTTGCAGTATAAGTCTAGAGTACAAAGAAGCCCTTGGTATCCCTTAACCATGTGCCAACATGGAATATGTTCTAGTTCTACCTTTGTCAAGTAGAATACCTTCCATAGTGTGGGTTCTTATGACATCAGATTCCATACCTTATTAGTATGGTCTATGTCAGTTAAGGCCTAATATCATCATGTGGGATGTGAACTCTTGTTATGGGATAGGTTCTACAACTTGTATGTAGTTGAATAGGGAGGTATCTACACATGGAACGAGTAGGATTTGAAGATGCTAAAGAGAGTTCCTTAGGTCTTCCAAGACCGTTATGTGAAGGCCCCTAATTGTCTCATTGACTTCTAAATGACTTATATAATGTATGTTCTTCTAATGATAGTATGTTCAATAGAAATGTCCTTTTCTAAGGTGGCTTTGAGTATCACTTAGGTGTGCTTGAAAAGGGTGTATAGACGGTCTCCTTATTTCTTCCTTATGTGGGTCTTAGAGTAATCTTAGATAGAGAGTCTAAATTATGGAAAAACTTATTTGTTGAATATGGAATTAAGTGGTATATGATTGATTCTAGTTGAAGATGTCTTACATGTGATTGTTGACTTGTGTTAAGTCTTTTAAACTCTTATGATGAAGGTTTTTATCAAAATGTCTTGAAATCATGTTTCTATACTAAATGTCCATTTTTGCATGGGTTTTGCATGATTTCCATACTTAGTGTTTAATTCTCTAACACCTTCTTTTCCCTTTTGACTTAAGTATAGGGATTTGAGATATGTTATGGTATGGAGGTTGACTAGGTTTGTAAGTGTTTAAATATGAAGACTTAGCGAGTCCTCGTAGATTCTAGTGCAATACCCTATATGTTACTTAATGTTATTTAGTCCTTCTTTATATTTTGTATGGGCTCAGTCCCAATGTTGTACTCTAAAGTATTAGATGGTTTATGAGAAATACATGTTGTATAGTTAGATGTCATAAAATTATTCCTGTTGCTTATTAATGAAGATATTCTGCTTGAGAGAAGAAAGTTTTTAATTTTTACTTATTTTGAGTATCCTATGCAATGATAGATCCATGTGGCTTGTACGAGAACTCGGAGAGGCCGAATACGCGATTACGACTAGGGGGTACTCCAGGGTCATGACATTTAACCACATACATCTTTTTAAGATCTACCTTAATACTCTTGTTGGACACAATGGGACAAAGAAACACCACATATATAAACAAAAACTTGGATTTACTAAATTTGACAAAGAGTAGTTTGTCCTTGAGGACTTATAGAAAAACCCTCATATTATCGCCGTGATCATCCTTATTCCTTCAGTAAATAAAGTATATCATCAATAGTAACTTTCAAAAACATATCAAGGTATTGTCGGAACACCATGTTCATCAAGTCCATAGATTTGTATAGAGAGTTGGTGAACCTAATGAGTTTGAAATATTGTCTTTAGGATGTCACCTTCCTAAACCCTCAACTGGTGATAACCCGACCGGAGGTCGATCTTAGAGAAGTAACTTTCTCCTTATAGTTGATAAAACATAACATATATCCTTGAAAAAGAAGAATTATTCTTAATGGTAACCTTATTTAATTGTCGATTGTCAATACACATGCGAAGTTAACCATCCTTGTTGTGAACTGAAAAAAATGGAGCACCCTATTGAGAGATATTTGGTAAGAGGAATCCTTAGCTAACAAATCCTTTAATTGTTCTTTCACTTTCATATGTTCTATCAGATCCATACGGTAAGGAGGAATAGTGATAAGTTGCATAGCTTGGGGAAAGACAATATTGAGTTATATTTATACTTTGGTAGGGGTAAATATCTGGGAAACACTTTTAAAAACTCATAACCAACGGGGGATCAGTCAAAGATATGGTCTTCTGAATCCATATCCATTACCCAAACAAGATGGTCAATGCAATCTTTAGAAGTCATTTTTATAACATTAAGAGAATAAACATGTCACTACCCGCATATACACTCGTTAGGGCATTCTTAGGTCACAACATGGCGTACATGATCTCTCGGAGCTCTTATACAAGACCTTGAACATCATTCATTGCAAAACATATGAAAAGTAGTGTGGAATTTGAAACTTTATTTTCAAAACATAATGTGGAATTCATTTCATAAAACATCAAACTTATATCTCAAAAACCATCGATAACATCATGTGTAGAATAGTGTTGGGACACAACCCATAAAAGTCTAAACATGAAAGAATATAAAAGACATTGTAGTAGTGATTTCCTCGGATGCTATGAGGACTCACCAATCTAATTTCCTTGCAAACCTTGGAAACTCTAATCTTTAAAGAAACGCAATATCCTCAAGGCCCTACATGGAAAGCATGTAGGCAATATGCGTTAGTATGATATGTACTAAGTATGGAAACTATTATATCAAACATAAAATATCGCATATGGTTAGTCAATAATAGACATTATCATAAGTGATAAATGCATAAGCATAACATGAATATAATAAGCATATTAAAGCATCATAAAACATATAAGATTTCATACTGAAATCATAGTCCTTCTTACTTCAATGAACTACATCACATGCCACCTTAAGTACACTAGTGCAATGCTAAGTAGAATCCCATACTACTTCAAAATTTAAGTATATCACTTTGGTCATTCTTGATCATACTACACTTTCATAATAAAGACCTAAGTTCATCATAACATATGAGAAATATGCCCCTATGCTACCCCAAAGCATACTTGTGCAATGCATGTGAAGCATCCCATACTACCTGGCACACTAAGCATACCTTGAATTCACCCTATCTTGTTTTATATAATCTTAGGATTCATTTAATAGACCTAAGTTATTCATTCTAAAGAGTACATACCGTTAACATTTACTCAAAAAATGCTTGTGCAATGTACATAAGGCAGCCCATACTACCTCACATACTAAGCCTATCTTGAGGTTATCCTTAGCATGTTCACCCTTCATAGCCTTATCATTTCTTAACCTCATTTATTAAGATTTTCTCATCTTTAGTCTACATTACTAGGAAAGGCAACTCTAGTCCAGTCCTATTTTCAATCTCTTCTTCTTTAATGACCCTAGGTTATACCTTGTATAGTGCAGTTATGATGTCTGATAACACATTCATGCAAGGTACTTAGTTTGGTTCCTTTATCTAATACTTCTTACTTTATATCCTATCCCCTATCTTTATATTTTTAACACTATGAGATACTTATTTAAGCATGTCTAAGATCCTTAGTCATAAGGATCATACGAGATACTTTTTAAGGTATGTGTTGATCCCTTAATAATCATGAACATTATGAGATACCACTTGGGTATGTCTAGATTCATTAATACATTATGAACACTACTAGATAGATCTTGGACATGTCTAAGTTTATTATTTGCTTTGAATACAATGAGATGCTTCTCAAGAACGTCTAAGTTCATAGGATTTGGACATCTCTACTAGGATACCTTTACTCAACTACGTGAAGGAATCCCGCCTCATGAGACCTACTTGGATGGTCATCACAACTACTAGGTATGGCTCTCCTTTCTTCTTGGAGTTTGGACGCTTTCTAGACTATCCGATTCAACCATATACTCCAAGGTTTTCTTGTCAAGCCTTTCTCAACACTTATCTCTCATGGATGGATGTCCTTCAAAATCTCTCCTTGCTTAAGTGAATATATCACTTTAATTCAATCATCCTAAATATACATCCATGCAATAAACCGAAGGTTCATTATTCATCAATTTATTCTATCTTCATTCATAGGTAGATTAAGAATCTTATAAGTTGAGCTTTCTTCTCACAATCTTCATTACTACGTGAATATCCATAGTTCATCTTTAGGGTTCAATTCAATCAAGACCAATATTAATTAATTATGTCTATTTTAACTCTTACCTATGTGAGTCAATCATAATCAAGTAGCATAAAGTAAAATTGAATTAAGAAGATCAACATAAAACCTTCCTCTAGCCTCTAATGGCCTTAAATCACCATGGTCACCTTCAACCTCAATTACTTAAATTAATCATGAAAAAAATCATTAAAAAAGCATATAATCATCATTAAATTCTATACACTAGATTGGAATCACAATGACGCCTTACCCACAACGCAATCACAAGCCTCTTTAGAATGGGGGTTTTTTGGATTCACAATTGAAGGAAACTAGGGGGCATTTCATGTATGGAAGATCCATCTATGATTAAACATCACCTACCTTAAATTAAATCCTTATTAACTTCTTGAACCCTTGGTGAATTAGTTCTATGTTGCTGCCTGCAATTCTTTTTCTTCGATGGTTTTCTTGAGAGTTCTAATGTAAGAGAAAGGTTTTGATTTGGAGTCTAGAGTCTACAGGTGTATTTTATATTTTAAATACTCCTTATATATCTAAGAGCACCTAATTTAACCGCCCATGTCTTTATTTTGAGGTGGGGTGAATTTCCCAATTCACCCCTTCACTTAAAAGAACGCAGAAAGAATTGTAGGCCTGCATCGATGCTTGTAGTCAACGGTCCATCATTAGACGATGGGACCGTACTTCAGTCTGTTGTTATTGACAGAGAGTCCCATTTTGGTCTTTCAACTCCCAAGACTAAGTTTGTAGTTACTCCCACAGTCGACGGGGCGTAGATTGGTGATGAGACGTCGATTGCCTGTCGTCCCTTGTAATGTACCATGGTTTCATGGTACTTTCAATGCTTTTTACTTAATTTTAGTGTGTGTATAAGTCCTTTTGTAGTAATTCTAATATATTTTTATCTGTGTTTGTAGGAAAACAGTCCAAAATGGAAATGCGAAAGACTGCGTTGACATCAGTGACGAAGTGATGACTTACGGAGCCATCAACTGCCCGTCGACCCATCGATGGTTCTTAGGTGGTGATCATCGACTGGAGTTTCAAGCTGTTGAAATCAAATCAGGGAATTCTGAGTAAGTGTGGGGTTACGGAATGATCGACGGTCGGTTGACTGATCGACGAACCGTCTTGGCAAACCTTTGATTGTAATAGAAATTAGTCCAAGTACCCGACTTGAAGAAGTCACTAAGTATAGAGGAACAGAGGCATCGACGGACCGTAAGTCCAACGATGGACCGTGCTGTTGGTCCATCGATTGTAACAGAAAGGATGCAAAAGTGGAAGATGAAAAATATTTTATGTGTGGACTGACAGAGGCATTCGATGGCGCGTCAGTTGGGTCGTCCATTGAAGACGCGTTTTGGACATATTTTTTCGTTATTTAGAACGCCTTTTATTTTACGACTTTATTATGATAAATAGGGTTAAAAACCTCATTTTTGGGGTTAGACATTTTATTATTTTCATACTTGTGTTATTGGAAGTGTGTTATTGGAAGTTGAACATTGGTTTTGGGAAATATTTCAAGTTTCCGGAATTGATTCTCAAGATATTTTCTTTAATTCAAGTGTTATTTCTAGATTTTCTTCAAACTTGTCAAGGTAACTACATGAATTCTTGTTTGATATCTACGAATTGTGTATTTCTAAGCATGTGTAACTAAATCCACAACTACGGTTGTGGGAACCATGGGTAATTAACAAGGTAAAACTAGATAATAATAATTCTAGAATAGTTTCTTGCATGTATTGATAATTATTTTGTGTAGAAGTCTTTTTAATGAGTGCACGCGTTAGAACTTGGCCTTTTTCTACTTGCCATACCAAGGAGGTAGTTCATAGGAAAATAATTATCAACATAGATTTAGTATGCATTCTCTAATAGGCTAGTTTCCATACTTGCGAAGTAGTAACTTAGCCATACATTGAATATGACGCTTAATTAAGGTTAGTAAAGTAATCACACGTAGCTGGACCAAGGTACGGAGTGAAATTCTCTAGTTGTCGGAACAAGGAATAAAGGGTACATAACTTACCATTTTACATGCAAGATACTAGGAACGAGTTGTTATAGCTAGGATTACCGCGTTATGAACCTATCGAGCACACTTACACCCTAGTTTCTCTCATCACTTGAAAAATACTAAAGTTATAAACTTGCTATTTGTTTTACTTAGAAATAATTAAAGACTTTTGTTACACACTCCCCCTACACCTTTAATTAATTGTTTAAGGAAAGGACTTGATTAAATAGACTTAATCGTAGATTAAAGTTAATTCTAAATCATTTTTCTCAAGAGATAGACCCCAACCTTACAATTGAGTTCTTTACTTGATACGATCGCTTATATTTCTTTAGGGAAGTATAATTTGAGCATATAAAATTTTGGCGTCGCTGCCGGGGAAAGTGGCTTTTAGATTAACTTCAAGCACAATTACCAAAGTTAAGTCAATAATTTCCTAATTTAACTTTTTTTGTTTGTTTTTGTCTCTTTAAGGTCTAGCTCTAGTGTATGCCAAGTACACAGAGTCGAGGAGAATCAGTGTTTCCATTTGATCCAAAACTTACTCGCACACTCCATAGAATGAACAGTCCACATAATCTTGTTGACCTTAGCGATGAGATAAACTTTCAACCTCCTCCACCGATTGATGCTCAAAACCAAGTGATCGTGGAAAACCCTTGTGAGGGCGCTATGATGAGGCAATTTTCTGCCTCACACCCTCAAGAGTACTATAGGGGAAATGTTAACATCACTGACTTTGAGGGGCCACTTGTCCTACCTCCTCTACCACTTGGTCATACTTTCATGGTAACTAGTAGCTTGATGCAGATGCTCACCGCTAGAGGTTTGTTTTTGAGGCTACCATCTGAGGATCTACAGGATCACATTGCCAAACTAAGGTTGGTGTGTAACAGTTTTATAGGGAGGCCTGACTTGAACATGGACGTCATTGGGTTAAGAGTGTTCCCTCTCTCACTGATGGGAGAGGCTGTTATATGGTTTACTAAGATTTCATATAACTCGATCTATATATGGAACCAATTGAGGGATGTGTTCTTAGCACCTTACTATCTGGTGTCTAAGAAGCGCAACCACAAAGATAGGGTGAACAACTTTGTGGAATTACTAGGGGAGTCAGTAAGAAGTCTTGGGATAGGCTTACCTCATTCTTGAGAAGTGTCCTAAATCATCGTATTGATAATGAGTCACTTAAAGAGTACTTCTATCGGGGGAAAGATGATACCAATAAAATAGAGCTTGTGGTTCTTATGGGGAGGGTACTTATGTAGAGATTGTTGAGAAGTTAGAGAAAATCTCCTGAAATAATAAAGCTTGGAGCACAAGGAAGTCAGACACTAGCAGAAACACTTTTGCAGTGCAAGCTTCACATAACCCAAACACAGAAGAGATTCATGTAGAGATAGCTCAAATGAGAACTGATCTTGGGTTTGGTGTTGAAACATGTCACTGGGGTGCATAAAAGGTAAAAACGGTGAAATACTTGGATAATCCACCACCACCGGTTGATGAGTACTACGATGAAGAAGATTCTTATGCAGCGAATGAGCAGACCGGGGGGGGGGGGGGTTTCCAGCCTAACGCCCAAGTCTCTAATTAGGAGAATTTGCGCCAAGGTCAAGGAAATCAAGGTCTGAACTATGGGAATTACAACCGAAAGGGTTACTATGTTCGAGATGGAAATTATAACCTCAACAACAACTTCAACTGGGGTAATTATAGTAACAAAAATGATAGGAGTGGGACCTATATTCCATCTCAAAATCGAGAAGTTACTTCTAGGGATGGTGGAGTTAGTATGGCGCGAGTTGAGGATATATTGCGAAAGATGAGGAGGAGGTTTGATGTTAGTGATGAGCACACTAAAGAGTTGAGAAGTGATTTAGCAATATTGGGCAAAAGGTGGATGCACATGCAATCTTAATCAAGCATATTGAGTTGCAAATGGACCAATTGTCTTCAACTATGAACCCACGCCAACCGGGTACTCTTCCTAGCAATACCGTCCAAAATTCAAAAAAATATGGATATTGTATGGATGTCACTACTCGAGGTGGTAAGCAAACCATTGACCCACCTATGCCGTCTGGCGTAGAAGATGAGATAAGAGGAGATGATGAGGTAGAGGAATTTAGTGGTGAGTTGGTAGATAAATTTGGGAAAGAAGCAGAGGTACCCCAAAAGGTGACTCCCTTTCCTCGACCACCACCTCCATTCCCGCAAAGATTGGTGAAAAAGACTTAGGATGATAAATACCGGTATTTTATCACTATGTTGAAACAACTTTCCGTCAATGTTATTTTGATAGAAGCTCTTGAAGAAATGCCCGGTTACGCCAAGTTTATGAAAGATATGGTCACTAAGAACAGATTGTTCAGTTTTGAGGATGATAATCGGATGCAATATTGTAGTGCTATTGCTACAAAGTCTCTGGTGCAAAATAAAGAAGATCAAGTGATTTTAAGATTCCATGTACAATATGGTTGTTAGACTTTGCTAAAGAATTATGTGATCTTTGCGCAAGCATTAACCTCATGCCTCTATCCATGTACACGAAGTTAGGTTTGGGTGACCCAAAGCCCACTGCGATGCGGTTATTGATGGACGATCAAAAACTGAAGATGCCTATTGGTATACTCCATGTTGTGTTAGTAAAGGAGGAGTCATTCATATTTCCGGACGATTTTGTGATTCTTGACTGTGAGGTGGATTTGGAGGTTCCCATTATTCTACCGGTCGCTCCATGGTTGACATGGAAAAAGGGCAGATGAAATTTTTGTTGAACAATGAAGAAGCCATCTTCAACATTTATAGGTCCATGAGGTAGAGTGGTGATCTTCAATTGGTGTTTGTGATATCCTATATAGTTGAGAGTTCGTCGGAGGTACAAATAGACTAGCGTCTTAGTGTTGAGGCAGTAGCGACAATGATTATGAATTTTTAGAGTGATGGTATTGAAGAGTATGGGTCATTGGTTGTGGCACTTAATGGAGGTGATATTCATTTCAAACCAAAGAAAGTAGAGTTGGATATGAAGCATCGTGAGTCTCAACCCGCGAAACAATCTATTGAGGAGGCCTCAAAATTGGAGCTCAAAGCTCTACCACCGCATTTGAGGTATGTTTTGTTGGGAAAAGATGACACTTTGCCAGTAATTATTGTATAAGATTTGAATGCGCATTAGGTTGAGTATTTGGTGGAAGTGTTGATGAGGTTCAAGAGAGCTATTGGGTGGACTATTGCGGATATTATTGGGATACCTCCCAGTAATTGTTCATATGAAATCCAACTAATGCCCGATAATAAGCCAAGTATTGAGCACCAGATATGGTTAAATCCACCTATGCAAGAGGTAGTGAAGAAGGATATTATTAAGTGGTTGGATGCTGGAGTCATATATCCGATCGCTGATAGTAGTTGGGTATGCCCTGTTCAGTGTGTACCTAAAAAATGGGGAATGACTGTGGTCCTTAATGAGAAAATGAGCTTGTTCTATTGAGGTCGGTGATCGGATGGAGATTGTGTATGGATTACTAGAAATTGAATGCATGGACTTAGAAGGACCATTTTCATATGCCATTCATAGATCATATGTTGGATAGGCTTGCATGAAATGGGTGGTATTGTTTTCTTGATGTCTATTCGGGTTACAACCAAATATCTATTGCACCAGAAGATCAAGAGAAAACCACTTTTACTTGCTCTTCTGGATCTTTCGTGTTAAATATGATGCGCTTCGGGTTTTGTAATGCACCAACTAATTTTCCGAGATGTATGATGTCTATAATCTCTGATATGGTGGCGGACACCATTGAGGTGTTTATAGATGATTAGTCTGTTGCTGGTGATACGTTTGATCATTGTTTGAGTCATTTGGCCGATGTTCTCCAAGAGGTGTGACGATTGCAACGTTGGATATATTGGGAGAAATATCACTTCATGGTGAAAAAGGGTATTATATTGGGTGATCACTTCTCAGAGAAGGTTATAGAGGTTGATCGAGCCAAAGTTGAGGTGATAGAGAGACTTCCTCCACCTATCTCTGCAGAAGGTGTGAAGAGTTTCTTGGGCATGCGGGTTTCTGCCGAATTTTCATCAAGGATTCTTTAAAAATTGCACATCCTCTTTGAAAGTTACTTGAGAAAGAATCCAAATTTTATTTTGATGAATCCTGTCTAAAGGCATTTGGAGAGTTGAAGGAAAAGTTGGTGTCTACACCCATTATTATTTGCCCTTATTGGAGCAAACCATTTGAGGTGATGTGTGATGCGAGTGGGGTTGATCTTGGTGTGGTATTGGGACAAATAAGGGATAAAATCCTTCACCCCATTTATTATGCCAGAAAGACCCTTAAAAAAGCTCAAAAGAATTATACTATGACTGAACATGAGCTTCTTGAGGTTGTATTTGCGTTCAAAAAATTTCGCTCCTATTTGCTTGGAACGAGAGTTATAGTGCATAATGATCATTCCGCCTTGAGATATTTGATGGCAAATAAGGATGCGAAACTAAGGTTGATTAGATGGGTATTACTTTCACAAGATTTCGACTTTGAAGTGATAGACAAATTAGGGACCGGAAATTAAGTTGCCGATCACTTGTCCAGATTAGAGGATGAAGCTATGAGACAATAAGGTGAAAAGGCTGAAATTGATGATACTTTCCCTGATGAGCATGTATAGGCCGCTCCTAAAGATTTGATTCCACGGTTCGCCGATTTTGCGAATTACTTGGTTAGTGAGTCCCATCAGACTTGTCCTTTCATCAAAGAAAAAAGTTTATGCATGATGTGAAAAAGTTCTTTTGGGATGATCCATATTCATATAGGAGTTGTGCCGATGGTCTTATTGTCCTGTGTGTGTCGGAAGTGGAGATGTTCAGTGTTTTTTTGAGGCATGTCACTCCTCGTCTATGGGTGGGAATAATAGTGGTATCGGGACTTCCCATAAAATCTTGCAATGTGGCTACTATTATCCAACCATCCACCAAGATGCTCATGATTTCACCAAGGCATGTGATAGGTGTCAAAGAGATGGAGGAATTTCTAGAAGGCAAGATCTACCTTTAAATCCCATTTTGGTAATTGAGTTGTTTGATGTGTGGGGCATTGACTTTATGTGCCGTTTTGTGAGTTCTCATGGGATGAAGTACATTCTTGTGGTTGTTGATTATGTGTCCAAATGGGTGGAAGCCATATCACTTTCAAACAATGAAGGGAAGAGTGTCACCGCGTTCTTGAAAAAGAAGATATTTTCACGATTGGCGCCCCTAGAGCTATTATTAGTGATAGGGGATCCCACTTTTGCAACATGTTGATCAAAGGGTTATGGGAGAAATATAGGGTTCGCCACAATGTCGCCACTTCTTACCATTCTGATACTAGTGGGCAAGTTGAGGTGTCAAACAAAGAAATCAAGCAGATTCTTGCAAAAATGGTGAATACTAATGGAACAGATTGGTCAAGGAGGCTTGATGATGCTCTTTGGGCCTACCGGATAGCATACAGGACTCCCATAGGTATGTATGCATAACAACTCTTATATGGGAAGACTTGTCACTTGCCGGTTGAGTTAGAGCATAAGGCCATGTATGCAATGAAGAAACTGAAAATGGATTGGAATGAAGCTTCGAAATAGAGATTAAATGGGTTGAATGAGTTTGATAAGTTTCGCCTGAAGGCGTATGAAAGTTCAGCCCTCTACAAAGAAAAGACGAAGAAGTACCATAACCAAAAGAATGAGAAGCGCAAATTAGTGGTTGGGGATTTGGTACTTTTTTTCAAATCTAGGTTGCACTTGTTTCTGGGAAAACTTAAGTCCAAATGGACTAGTCCATTCTTGATCACTCAAGAGTTCCCTCAAGGTGCGGTTGAGTTGGAGAACAAGGAGGGTGCACGATTCAAAGTAAATGGGCAAAGGATAAAAGTCTACCTTGGGTAGGCAGAAAATGCGAATGAAGTGGTTAAGGCATACCATCTTGATGAAGTCTAAGCTATCAAGAGTCTTGGGTCGTACCACGACGTTAAATCAAGCTCTCATTGGGAGGCAACCCATATGTATCCTCTATCTAACAATGGGTTTTTCTTGACTTTATAGGAGTAGTTTCATTATTTCTGTTTTGACATAATGTCATGCGTGTATTTTCTTTTATTTTCTTTTAGAATTGTTGGCTAGAGGATAGACTAGGGTCCGTGTCTAAAAATTGTCCAGAAAACACACAAAAAAAGTACTATTTGGTACTAAATGTGAAGGGATCAAATCACTAGAAATCTGCAAAAATTGGTCTAGTGAAATGATCGATGAACCAATCAAAGGGCCGTCGTCCCGTCTACAGATCGTCGATGGGGTCCGTAGACCCCAGGTTTGTTTTCAATATATCTAAGTTAAGTTTCAATCGTCGGAGTAGTTGATGAACCGTCGATTGACTTACAGTCTGTCGACAGGGAATTGTAAGTTCCCCAGATCCAGGGACCTGACCCGACCCGACCAACTATAGAATGATTTTCAACTCTTATGTTACTTCCCACCTTTTAAAATTCCCCCAACCAATTTTCTTCCCATATTCCATTACTGCCCCACTCACTCACACTAATTCCCCCATTAATCCTCTCTAAATTTCTGATTCTCTCACCATCTCCCTATTCCTACACTTCCATCCTCTTCTTTTATTTTCTTGGTCGGTGTTAGAAGGTGGGATCGATGTTGTTCTTTCAAAATTCATCCTCCCACTCACTCGAGTACATTATACAGGTATGGAATTATGATCCTCTCAATGAATTCTCATTCATTTGCATGAAAATGATGAAAAATGTATGTGGGTCTTGACTTTGGGATGAAATTGTATGAATAACTTGTTAAAATTTTGTCCCTAGTCCATTAGACTGATGGAAAGTGAATGGGTTGGGGTTTTTAGTGTCTAAATGAACTTTGTTATATGTTTTATTTTTGTCTGACTTAAGGCTTGATGGTCTTTTAGAATCTAGGATTGAAATTGCAATAATCCAAGCCATAGGAATGACGAAATGGTGTGTTAAATGCTATATGAACATGATGTGTTGTAATTTGCTTAAAATTGTTCTTTATAGGTTCCAACATTGGCTTACTAGATTCTATCTTTGACTGACAGTACTAGACCCCGTCTTTGGACAATCGGTCAATCAACGGACCATCGGTCAATCGATGGATCGTCGGTCAATCGACGAACAATCAATGTGATCCATCGATAGTTACACCCCAATTTAGTCTAACTCTAGAACGATGTATGTGGTCTACGGTCCGTTGATTGATCAACGGACCGTCCCCCATGTCCATCGTTTGTACAAAACCCTATGTGCTGAGGGTTTCTAAATTTTGTCTACGTGTCCAACGACAGAAGTGACCTACTATCTTTCAGTTGATCGACGAACCGTCCTGCACGTCTGTCTTTTTTAACAAAACCTCTATCTCATAACTATAACTTCTAAAAGTTTTGTAAATATCCATTTATGGACCGTCGTTGCATCGATGAACTGTTAATAGTGCGCATCGTTAAGTTCTGCAGTTCTGAACTTGACTATGTTTTGTGTTCAACCTTTGGTGTTTGCTTTTTTCGAGTGTATTGAATGATTATACTGGTTCTAATAAACTTTCTTTGCAGGTAGAAATGTCCGCCAAGCCCAACATTATCTATTCCCGAGGACGTTCCGAGTCCGTTTCCCTTTAACACCGAATGGTGATTGGGTCGAATGATGAGACTGATCCCGATACGTGCCACATGGCACCTAGACAAAGGCACGTGCTGCTAGGACTACTTTGGGTACGCCCTAAAAGGTGGCGTGTAGTTATTGCCTTCCTGTCTGATGAGGAACGCACACTGACCGACACACCATCTGGATCTGCTGCAGGTTCTGCGGGAGCGTCTGGCTCCGAGGAGTCTTCAGGTTCTAAGAGGTCATCAAAATTGCATGGTGCCACTGTTCCTACTGCACCTGTCTACTCTACCTCATATGATGAGGCCGATAGTGCAGATTCTACTCCAGCGCCCTAGTTCGACGTCTCTTCACTGGTTGCTGATCAGCCCAACCAGTGGGGCGTAGAATGACAATACTAGGTGTATAGTTATGCAAAGTCGCTCAATGATATGGGGGTCATGACTCGGACTCTGACAGTCGAGCTCCGAGTTTTTACAGGGAGTACTCACACAATGTTGGTTATATATGACCTCTTTACCCGCCATCAGCTCGAGTGGATTGCTAGGAGCGTGGGATGCTATAGTGAGGAGTTGGTGTGAGAGTTCTATGCTTCATATGTAGCGACTCTCAGTTCCTTTTTGGATAGGCGGTCTAATCCCGCCAGACAGGTACCAGTGACGCAGTTCAAGTCCGTGGCCGCAGGGTGGACATCTCTTTACCTACTATTTACCGTTTCTTATACAATGCTGATACAGATGCTACCAGGCAGCCCCTTACCCCCGAGTTTGACTAACAGTGGAAGATGATAAAGGAGGGCCACTTCCAGTGTGATACGATGGTGAGAGAGGCCACCAAGAGGTTGATAGCCCAACATATTTTCGTGGATCGTGAGGATGCAAATTGGGTGTTGGAGACCAGAGGACTTATCAAGAAGGCCCACTTCAGGTTTACTGCGAAGTTCATCTGGATATTGGTCTGTCACTTACTATTCCCTATTGCAGCTTACAATATTCTTACATGGGTACAACAGTATTGGTAGTTGCTATGGTTGCGGGGTTCAAGGTGGATTTTATGAGGCTGTTGGTGGCAGTGCCGATTTGGCACATTTATGTTTTCTCAACTCCTACATAGACAGTTTATATCGTTCTCATTCGAGATGGGGCCAATGAGGTTGATCCTAATAGAGGGCCTAGGGTAGAAATGTAGCTGCTAGGTGAGAACTTGGCGGACACGGTAGAGCAAATCCAAGGGACTGATCAGGATACATTAGAGCCTACCGACACCACCCCGGTTGAGTCTATCTGAGGCACTAGATGAGCTCTCAGTTCCTCCCTATCTACCCATCAGTAATACTGGTCCCGATTGCTAGGGTCAAGAATCTAGAGGCCCCATGGCCACACTGATGCATCATATCCAATCGTGGATGCATAGGTTCATTGCTGAGGCGGAGGATCGGATCGAGAAGAAGATTGTCGAGCATACTGAGATAAATATTATGGTGGTCCATTAGCACCTTGATGTATTCAACTTGAGAGTTCTTGCCCGGCTAGCCCATAGTATTGATTTGACTACTCTCCAGGCTGCTGTGGCGAGTCTGAGGGCTAATGTGGATGCAATTCTTGATGCGCGGGTGCCCAAGTCTGAGGCCAAATCTGCAAAGCTTGCTGAGGATAAAGTGCTTGCTGTATTGTTCACTACTTCCACTACACCACCGCCCCCACCACGTGAGCGTGCCAAGAGGTATGGAGTTGGAGGACGCGAGGAGAGGCTTTTTTATAGATTAGGAGGCTCGACAGATGAGGGCGCGTGAGTTGGATGCTATGGATTCTAGATCTCGATTGGAGACTGTTGAGAGGAGCACCACTGAGGGTGCTGTAATTGCTGCGGACACTACTGATGGTGTCCCTACTACTGATGGAGCGGTTTCCGGGCAACGGGACCCACTATCTTGTTGATCCTCGGCGCTATGCGCCTCAGGTTTGCTTCACCTACCACCTTGTTTTTTATTTCTTATACATTGAGGACAATTGCATGCTTTCTTGTTGGGGGTGGGGTAAATTGAATGTGAGTGATAGGGTGAAGCCTGAGTAATCCAACTCACTATCCTCTCTTGGGGTTTTCTTGCCTGTGTTCTTTTGCCCCAAGAGACCGATTATTTTGCTGTTCAACCAGAATGTTTAGTACCTTGTACAAAGTATGAATGTGAAATCTGAAGCATGATTGCTAAATACAATGACATCCCATTCTAAAGAAAATGCATGCATGATTAGGGATAATGAATGTTGCATGTGTTGGCCCTAAGAGTGACATAGAGATACACAATTGCATGACCGTTAATCTAACACTCTAACTAGGTGTCCAATAATTTGGTAAGGTAATGAGGTGTTAAGTTAGTGTGAGGAATGTTGAATAGTCCACTATTGGTACATAGCTAGAACTTGCCCGATTAGTCCTTCAAAATGTAATAAGTGTTAGACAATTAGGAAAGGATCATAGGCCCTTGTTCAAAATTAGCTAATCTTTAGTCTAAATAAAATAAAACCAAATGAAGTAAATCCCTTTTTGATCCAAATGATCAGAGCTTACACTGGACATTTCTATTCTACCCCAACTCATCGTTTCTGGGTATAATGTGTTGTCCTTGGTCCCTCCTTGGACATGTACACCTCAACTTACGCCAAAAACATAAGCTAAGGGTGGCTAATGCAGAAACCTATCTCGTCTTGTCCTTGACCCGACATTGGGTAGTGTGTACCTCGACTCATAGCAAAGCCATGAGTTGAGGGTGACTATTATGAGGAATGTTCCGAAAAGTGGGGTTGACAGAATTAGTGTGAATGAAAAAAAAGAGAAAAGAAAAGTGACTTAATCAAGGTTGATATCAAGTGAAAAATTTGAAAATAAAAATTAAAAAATTAATAAATAAAAGAAGAATCACTTGTAAAAAAGGAGAAAGAAAGGAGAAAAGAAAGGCAAAGAATATAAGAAAATGAATATTAGGGCATAATAGATGATGAAAAAGGTAGGACAGTTAGTCGTAATGTCAAAGAGGGAAACAAGTCACTAAAATGCATCCATATGTACCCTACCTGACCCAGAGCCTACGTTACAATCCAAGAAAGTCCTATCGTGATCCTGGGAGTCTAATATGTTGAACTTAAAGCACTGAAAATAAGGGCAAGCCTATGATGACAAGTATCAATTAGGTGTGAAGTTGTTTGGAGAGTGAGTGTTGAATAATAATCCCTATACACAAATCTGAAATCACTATGTGAAAAAGGAGGATATTGTTTTGAAGTGAGGACAATATTAGAAAGTTGGTACCTTAGTTAGAGATACAAGAGGAGAGATGCCGGTGCGTGGCGAGTCATTGTCATGGTGTGATCTCGACGAATGAGGTAGTGATCCTAAGAGTGATGTCATGCATAAAAGCAACAAAAATAATCTGGATTGATAGCCAGATAATTGCGAAAGCTTTAACAAGGATACTTTTGCAAAAAGGTGTTGTGGTGAGTCATAGGGCGTCACTTGAGGACAAACAACGAATTTAAGTTGAGGGTGTTGATTTACCGTGGTTTCAAGGTACTTCCAATGCTTTTTCGTTATGTTTAATGTGTGTCTAAGGCCTTTTTGTAGTAATTCTACTGTATTTTTATCTGTGTTTGTAAGAAAATTGTCCAAAATAGGAACACAAAAGACTGTGTTGAAATCAGTGCAAAAGTGATGACCTAGGGAGACATCGATAGCCCGTCAACCCATCAACAGTCCGTAGGTGGTGATCATCGACTAGAGGTTCAAGCTGCTTAAATCAAATTGGGGAATTCGAACTAAGTGTGGGGATACAGAAGGATTGACAGACCATCCAGACAAACGATTGATTGTAACATAACGTAGTTCAGTACCCGACTTGAAGAAATCACTAAGTATGGAGGAACAAAGGCATTGATGGACCGTAAGTCCAACGACAGACCGTGCTATTGGTCCGTCAATTGTCATAGAAAGGATGCAAAAGTAGGGGCTGAAAAAGATTCTAAGTGTGGATGATGGAGGCAGTCACTGGTCAGTCGTTCAATCGAAGGAGTGTTAGTTGGGTCGTCGACTAATGTCGCATTTTGGAAAGATTTTTCCTTATTTAGTATTATTTTCATTTTAGGACTTTATTATTGTAAATAGGGTTAAAACCCTCGTTTTTTGTGTTAGTCTTTTTACAATTTTTCATACTTGTGTTACTGGAAGTTGAACTTTGTTTTTTTGGGAAATATTTTAAGTTTCCAGATTTTCTTCAAACTTGTCAAAGTAAGTACATGAATTCTTGTTTAATAACTATGAATTGATATTTGTAAGCATGGGTAACTAAATCCACAACTAGGGTTGTGGGAACCATGGGTAATTAACAAGGTAAAACTAGCAAAATAACAATTCTAGAATAGTTTTTTGCATGTATTAATAATTTTTTCGTTTAGAAGTCTTTTTAATGAGTGCACGCATTAGAACTTGCCTTATTTCTACTTGCCGGACCAAGCACGTAGTTGATAGGAAAAAAATTATCAACATAGATTTAGTATACACTATCTAATAGGCCAGTTTCAATTGGAGCAAAGTAGTAACTTAGCCATCATTTGAATATGACGATTACTATGAGTTAAATGTAAGGTTTAGTAAATTAAACACACGTAGCTGGACCAAGGTACGGAGTGAAATTCTCTAGTTGTCAGACAAAGGAATTAGGGATACATAACTTACCACTTTTCATGCAAGATACTAGGAAAAAGTTGTTATATCTAGGATTACCGCGTTATGAACCTATGCGAACTCTTAAACCCTAGTTTCTCTCATCACTTGATAAAAACCAAAGTTATAAACTTGATATTTGTTTTAGTTAGAAATAATTAAATACTTTGTTACACAAAACCCCCTCCCCCTTTAATTAATAGTTTTTGGAAATGACTTGATTAAATAGACGTAATCGTGATTAAAGTTAAGCCTAAATCATTTTCCTCGTGGGATCGACCCCAACCTAACAATTGGGTTCTTTACTTTGTAAGACTGATTATACTTCTTTAGGGAAGTATAATTTGAGTGTATCACCTTGACAGTGCCAAGGTAGTGTACTTTCCACTTTTGGGTTCTCCTCAAGGACCACTTGGGTGGTCCTTGGGGAGTCGTGCCAGATGTTTCCACAAAAAATACGCCCATCGAGATATTAGGAACTATCTCAATCAATTTGGGCCCCAAACTCAACCTAAAACCTCTAAGGCACGCTAGCACGTCTCAAGGCTAATTTTCAAATGTCACTGGACATTCTTGGAAGTTTCCCCTCCAAACTCTATCACTCAGTACATTACCTCTAAACACCTTAATTGACAATTCTATGACATGATTCACTCATGACACACATGCTATGCTCTAATTGGACCTAATTCATCTTTCGGTCCTTACAAAATAAACTTTATCTTAGGCATAGAATTTCCCTCTTTCCACTCTAGGATGGGCTCATACGGAAACTGAAACTTGACTACAAAGGTTTCACGGTCAGTATAAGCATAACCATAATGGAGAAAATCCATCCAAAGAATAACAATATGAGTGAATCAATTGGATAAGGAGACGGGATAATTTTCTCTCTTAAGAACAATAGATTTACCAAAAGGTGTAGAGAAAAAACAAGATATAAGAACACATTTGGAGGAACATCAAACCTTTTAACAACATACGGTGTTACAAAAGACAAGGTAGCACTAGGATCAAGAGAGCATGGACATCAAGATGAAGTACTTTCAATATACCTGTCACCATATTAGGAGAACCCTCTATCTTATGAAGACTTTGAAGTGTATAAGATATGTTTTTCTTTGGGAGAGCTTGAACCCAAAATAACTAGGTGGAGCTTTCCGACAATAATTTTCCTTGTCATTTCTAGATTTTAAATTCCTCGAGAAGTGACCACTATTTCCACAACCAATTCAATTATCCTTGATAATCATGCATTTTCTCGAATGACTCTTGCAACAGTTTTTGCATATGGGAACTGAGTATCAATTTCAACCACTATTTCCAACTTGAGGATTAGGGTTAGACAATGTATTATTGTTGAATATAGGAGCCAAAATCATTGGGGGAAACTTGACCAGAAAACCTTTTTTGGAAACTAGAACAACCATGTTCATCGGACCTTGAATGCAAAAAGTCACTGTCACCGGTGTTTTCACTATTTGATCCCTGTAACTTCCCTTAAATTTCTCCTCATTGATTCGTTTAGCAAGAATCATTAGGCAAAAAATTTCAATTTCGTTCATTAGCATGGTAGTTTGACATTCCTTAACTACCGTTTTTTACTCTAAAAAAAAGTTTCTCATTGTCCCTAGAGTTGACAACTATAGTTAGGGAATACCTAGACAATTATGTGAAGTTCAAGGAATACTCATTCACTCATATTCCCTTAAAGTGATTTAATGAATTCAAGCACCTTTTCCTTCCTCATCTCAAGGGTAAAAACCTATCAACGAAAGTATCCTTACACTTTTGCCAATTGAGAGGACCCACATCAACCGTCCTCTCTTCATTCCATTGGTTGATCAAAATGTAGACAACACCCTTAAGGTGATTAGCGGCAAATTCACCTTCTTTATAAATGTCTCTCCCACGATCTTCAAAATATTATGTAACTCATCAATGAATATTTGAGGATCATGCTCAAAATTGGAAACAATGGAACTTTCAAGGATTCAGCATAGTGAATTCACTTATTCTACTTGTTGTCGTGCCAACATGGGGACCAAAACCTCCAAATTGGCTTGAGATATCATGGATTGGGTCAATACTTTTAAAATAACTCAAAACTCTGTATTAGTCATCATTCGGCAAAAAAATTGTATGGAATTTGTGGAGCCTTTTGAAGAGCACGTGCTTCGACATTCTCACCTGCATTCCTCCTTACAATTTCACTTTGAGGGAACATATCCTAAAGTTTATCGTATAAGTAGTAGGAGATAGACATGTAGAGGTACACTCTATCAAACGACTTTAGAATGATGAAAGAAGTGTAATTTCCTTAAGATTTTATATCCTAGATGTTCCACAAAGTTAAAGGACATTTGACGCTCAAAACTAAGATTTAATGAGAGAAATCAAGTGTATTTATATGGATAAGATCCTATTATACGAACACTTGGTTGTAAAATATAAATAAAAAGGAAGATAGAGTGAACAAAAGATACAAATATAGAGCCCTATAGAGACCATGGTCAAGTTGATGATCCGTCTGAGGGCTCGTGGAAGAGAGACAACAGAAACCTTCAACTACATATATAAAGACCACAAATCCCTTGATGGGCCATTTTCAAATAGAAAATCCGTCTAAAGGATCATGGACTAGAAACAGGTAATCCATTGACCGGCCAAGTGAAGGCACAACTTCACAAAGCAGTAGACGGACTGGTTCGCCTAAGACAAACCGTCTAGTTGCTCGTGAGAATGACCAATGAAACAAGTCCCACAATGTCTAAGTGTGGGACCATGAAGGGAGTGACGAGCCCTCAGCATGCTCATGAATCATCACGACAAATGAAGTCTTTTTTCTAGTTGGATTTTATGTTAAGGACTATTTTAATTCCATAGGTTTTATTTTTGAAAATATTACCTGATATCGTTCTATACGTTCACATTGAAAGCTTGGACAAATGAGAGTTTTAATTAAAAACACTTCGATATGTCGATTAGTTTTGATCAAATCTTCATGATCATTATGGACTGTTGATGATAAATATTCTTTTGGTTTGATATTATTCTATGCTATTTCTATTATTCTTTCAATAATATAATCTACTTATTTTTTTTAAATAATAAGAATCTACATACCACAACTAGGGTTGTTGGAACCTTGACTAAAACATTGTTACAAATTAAGAATATGAGTAGTTCATTTTTAGTTGTGCGTGTTGATTCTACTTTCATTTTGAGTTCTTTCTAATGGTGCACACATTAGGACATACTTATCTTTACCACATATTTTAGAGAAAAGTAATAATAAGGAAAAAAGTAGTGTCATATTCCAATAACTATATATAAAGATATGAGTTCGAGAGAAGAAAATATCCTTAACAAGTATGAAGGTTAAACATTCAAACACTCTTAGACCATGATTAAAAGAGTTAAAGTAATCTAATGGTGTTGAGAAGCGTTTAGATATACCTAGCTTGCTGGAACAAGTAATGTTAACAATAGATATTTGCTTGTATAAAGTTCAAGAATGAACTGAAGGTCATCGGAAGATAACCATAGTCTTGTTAAATCAACTACCGAAATCTTGAAATTATTGTTGCTTTTGTTAACTAACTTCAACATTGGTTACATAAATAAGAAACAACCCAATATTACTTAACATAATTTACTATTATTTGAAGATATTAATTGTAGTTGAAAACAGTGTCAGTAAGGTTATTTATGTAGTAAATTCCATATACGATCGACCTCAACTATAGTTGAATTATGTATTAGGATTTGACCATTTGTATTTCTAATTTTAAGTGTTAGTTTTTACGTATAATACTTTGGCTCCGCTGCTAGGAAGTTCTCTTCATAAATAGTTTAAATTACTTCAATTGTAGATGTATTTCCTATATTTATTCTCTTTTTACGTGAGTACCATTTATAGGTTTAAAACATTAGAAGTAATAAGCACCTTTGATTCCTTATGATCCTAAATTAAGTAAAAGCATAAGAAAGATTATGAACCGCAGGAAATCGAAGCCTAGAGGTAAATTGTGACACGATGATGAGGCCCATGCTAGAGGTGCTCTGTAGAATGTTAATGACCCTCCTTGGGGGGTTGAATATAATGAAGGAGTTGAAGAGAGATCGCCTTATCAACATCAACATCTATCTCCCATGGGCCGAGTCCAACAAAAACATATGGTGTTTTAAGAAAATGACCTCGATATTGATTGATTTGGAGCTATTAGGGCAATAATAGTACAAATTCTACCTCTAGGAGTTACGTTTACTACAACTAGAAGCATAACACAAATTTTAAAGGTTAAGGAGATGATTAGAGGATATACCAGTGAGGTTGTGAATAATCATCTAATAAATTGAAGAAAATGACCAGGTCACCACAAATTCCGGGACTCAACAAAAACTATTAAGAGGCTGAGTTTATTTCCTTCCTCCCTAAGTAGGAAATGAACAAAGAGGATGAATGATATTCCACATGAATCAATCAGAAATAGGGAAGAGCTAAGGTTAGCTTTCATGGAGAGGTTCTCCCCCGAATAAAATAGGTGCAAATGATAGATGAGATAGGTTCTAATAAGTAGATACCAAGTGAATAAATGCATGACACATGGTGGAAGTTAAGACAATAGCTAATGAAGTTCCCAAATAACGGCCATATTGAAAGAAACTTGAAGCAGATTTTATAGGACATTAATTTTCTTTCTTAAGCCGTTGTAGATGTAGTAAGTCCTAGATCTTTCATGAGAAGACCATTCCACGAGATTATGTTTATCATTAATGAAATATCAAAGAACAACGGAGGCTGGAACATAAGGGATGAGAGGTCGGATACCTTGGGTTCACCTTTGAAATCATAGTTAAGGAATGAAAGAAAGAACAGAAATCATACATAGACCTAGCCTACTTGAAAACCTAGTTGGACCTCATCACAAAATATCTCACTACCGGTTAAGAAAAGGTAAATACAGTGGTGCGGCTAACTATTATGAAGTGTCAAATGCTGATTTTAATGAAGAAGACAGGTACTTGAACAACTATGGGGGTTTTTGAGTTTATAACTCAGTCATCTAATGCTACAATTCTGGAAATCAAGGTCATAGTATTCAGCGAGATGGTCAATATGATAGACCAAGTAATTGGGATCAAGGAAGTGTGTAGAACATAGAGGGTTTAAAGATGAGCGCAATGGTGTTATGTAACTTCAAGTAACCAAGATAGGAAAACTAGTAGTTCTAAGAGTTCCCGGATGGAAGATATGTTGATGAATATTCTATAGAGAATTAGTCTATATATGTGGGAGTTAGAGAGCTTAGGAATTGCTTATCCATTATTTATCAACTTGTATATTCGCAGTCAATCTATCAAGAAGTTGGACCCAAATGGGGCAACTGTTATCCTCACTAAACTAGAGAAAGAATGGAACAGTACCTAGAGTTACCATTCAAAACCCCAAAAATAGGCATTACACGGCGATCACTACAAGAACTAGTAATCATTTTTATAGCATAAACCTTAGGCATTGAGTAGGAAGAGAGTATAGAAAAATATGAGGAAACATAGGTGAATATAGAAAGTGTGCATGACTAAGAGGTATTTAGATGGGCGGAGAAGCAATCTAGATAGAATGAAACTACTATAGAGGTAACCTTACCTTCACATCAAATACCTAGAAAACCTCATAGATTTCTTTCAAGGGTCATGAAAAAAGTTTAAAATGGAAAATTCTTGAAGTTTATCTCACTACCAAAGATTGTTCCGCTAGATGAAGCTTTAGAGAAGATGCGAGGTTAAGCTAAGTTCATGAAGGACTTAGTAAAAGAGAAGAGGGATGAGAGTTTTGTACCAACAAATAATATTCATCATTGTAGTTCTATTACCAGAGGGTTCTTAGTGTAGAAGAAAGAGGACCCATGTGCGTTCACTATACCTTATACCACTGCTGTATTCAAGTTTGCTAAAGATGTATGTGATCTAGGAGCTAGTATAAACCATATGACTTTTTCCATATACAAATGGTTGGGATTGGGGGCTACAAGGCCTACGACTATGAGATTGATGATGACACAGAAATGTGAAGAGACCGACAGACCTTTTTTGCGATGTGTTGGTTAGGGTGGAAAGCTTCATCTTCACAGTTAATTTTGTCATTTCGGATTGAGAATTATATTTTGCAGTTCCCATAACTATAGGAATATTATTTTTGGGCAGTTGAAAAGCTCTAGTTTATAAAAAAATTGGGAAGATAATTTTTTGTCACATAAACGGAGAAGCTAAATTCTATGGGATCAAATAGATGAAGCAACACAAGATAAGAGTGTGGTATATACAATTCACATTTTTGAAGAGGGATACACTGAAGTTTCCATAGAAGAAATACCTGATGTAGAGAAATTGGTTTAGTAATAATGAATGTTGATGAAGTCTTTCAGGTCAACTATGTGGAGACTCTAAATGCACTGCAAGACATGGGTTAACTTTCATACTCTCCAAGAAGTTAGTCTTGAACCTAAAGAACACTCCGAATCCTCCAATAAAACTATCTACGAACGAACCGTGTGTGCTTGACTTAAAGTAGTTGCCTAGCCATTTGAGGTATGTGTTTCTATCCAAAAATAACACTTCAGCAGATATTGTGGCTGCAAATATTAATGTTGAACACGTGGAAGCAGTGTGGAAGGTATTAAACAGATACAAAAAAACAATTGGTTGGGACATTGTTGACATTATTAGAATACCTCCAGGCATCATCCCTCATCAACTTCAGTACGAAAAATATTGTAGCCCCCGTGTAGAGCATTAGAGGAAACTGAATCCACCTACGCAAGAAGTAGTCAAGAAAGAAACTATCAAGTGGATTGACTCAGGAATGGTGTAGTCATTGGGTGAGCCACTGTTGTGTGTACCAAAGAAGGGTGGAATGCCTATAATGAGAAATGTCAAAATTGAACTGATTTCGCATCGGTGGCGCTAACGTTATAGCAAACATTAGATAAAGAACTCCACCTTATTATTCAAGAATAGAAAGAAAATTTAGAAGAGATTAGTTGAAACCATCCTTACTAGAAAGCTCCAAGACCTTGACTTTCAATGGTGGCTTGATAGAATTTTTGAAGGGAAGAACTTTTGACGGTTTTGAAATTTTAGATTTTTAATGGAGGGTTTAAGGTTTTTGATTTTGGAATGGGTGTATAATTACCTTAAATCAGTATATTGTACAGACCAAAAATATCCAAAATACCCCTACATTAGTTGGACCTTGTTAATTAAGTCTAACTTGACTTTAAAATGACGTAAACAAAACTGGGCAGCCACTGCGCCTCGCCGAGCCACCTCCATATTTTGATTGTCGAAATCATATTGAGGCATTGAGATGTATGACAATCCCGCGTCTTAATGAAATTTTTTTTCATTCAAGTGTCAGCTGCGCGTTGCGCAACCACATCCAAAAAGGGGCTTTCTGCATGCTTCCTTGGCAGCCTCCTTAGAAAATCTTTGGTCCTCCTTACAGACCCTTTGGTTGGTACTTCCGTTAGTTTTGAACCTAAACTCTTTTAGACATTAGGGTATCCCATAGAGATTTTAGACTCCAAAAACCACACAAAACCATACAACATACTAAGAGACACCAACACGCAAAAGACTAGTTTTCAAACTTCTTGGTCATCCCTTGACGTTTGACTTCAAAACTCTTTAAAACTGAATTCAAAAGGTTTTCTTAATTATTTTAACAAGTTATTAACTTAAGGAGCACACGTGAAGATCTAATTTATCCTATTTCATTTTGATGGTTGTAACATTAAGAGTAGGCCTAGACCTCTATCCCCTTCACATATTCAAATTTTCTTGGGCTGGCTGGTTACTATAGAATGTTTATGGAAGTGTTTTATTAGATTGCGTCTACATTTATGGAATTTAAGCAACTGAAAATCAAGTTCTTGTGGTTGGAATTTTGTGAGAGGAGTTTCTGAGAACTAAAAGATAAAATTACCACTAGTTTGATATTAACTCTACCAGAACGATCCGATGCATTCGTTGTTTACTATGATGCTTGAAGTATTGTACTAGGGTGTGTCCATATAAAAAATTAATACATTATTATATTCTTCACAAGAACTTAAAATACATGAAAAGAACTGTCATATCCATGATATGGAACTAGTGGAGCTTGTGTTTGCCTAAAAGATCCGGAGGCATTAATTATATGGTGTTCATGTTGATGTATTTACCAACCATAAAAGTTTTCAATATGTGTTAAAGAAAAAGGATTTAAAATCTGTACCAATGGATCAGGCTTGAGTTGCTAAAGTATTTTGACATGAGTATCTATTATCACTCAAACAAATCAAATATGGTTACAAATGCTCTTAGTTTGCTATAAATGGGTTGTGTTGCCCATGAGGAAGAAGATAAAAAGGAGTTGATAGATTCTCCCAATTGAGTGTTTGGTTGGTTTATAATCCATCAAAGGTGGTGTTGTGGTTCAAAATAGTCTTTTGAGTCTGAGATGAAAGCAACACAATTGATCCAATTTCGCTTGACTTCGCTTATAATAACTATCATTCAATTACTTGTATTGATACATTTAATATTTTTATGGAAGGTGGTTTAGATCTCATATAGGTGTGGTTTGAATTTTGTGAGGTTGTTTTGATATGTATAATCATTTAATTAGGCTATGGAGAATGTTTTTATTAGAGAAAAGCTTGAAATGTCTCAAAGACAACAGAAGTCCTATGCCGATGTGAGAAAAAGAGATCTTGAATTTGATGTAGGTGATTTGGTCTATTTTAATTTTTTTCCATAAAGAGTGTGAAAAAGTTTTTACAAAAGATGAGATTATTCACATGTGAAAGGTAAGATTATTCCCCGTCATGTGGGCCCATATGAGATTGTTAGGTATGTTGGTAAAGTTTCTTATGAACTTGATTTGCCTAATGATTTAGTATCAGTGCATTCTGTTTTCCATGTCTCTTTGTTGAAGAAATATGTTAGTCGTCATAATTTCTATAGTAGCATTTTATAGTCTAGGTATAAAGGGGAGTCTTTATAAAGATGTTTCAATTGAAACTTTTGACCCACAAGTTAAGAAATTGAGGAATAAAGAAGTTGCATATCTAAAGATCACAAGGAAGAATCAAGGGGTTGAGGGTTCTACTAGGGCGATCGAGGCAATGTGATGTCCCTAAATTCCCATAGCTTTCCCTACGACCCTACTCTAGCTTGAGGTATTTAGTTCCTCACGGTCTATCCCCATGCCTTAGTCATTCTCAAGTTTTCTTTCATTCGTGCAAAAATATACTTTTGAGATTTTTACTTGGCTTAAATTGATATCTCCATGACTATGTGCATTTAAGTATGATTTGCATGTATGGCATATGAAATGATATTCTAGGTATATTTGAGATAGGAGTGTATTTTCCTTTTTGATATTCTGCAATTTGAGTTACTTGCATTCTATTACGACTTGAGTCTACACCCTGGTTATGGCCAGCATTGAAGAACTATTCTTGGTCCCGAAGCGAACCCTCCTCTTGGATAACTATAAGCGGACTAACTCAATAATACGAAACTTTAAAAACTGAATTAAAATTCATGAAACTGAAATACAAAGCTTTAACTCAAACGAAAAACTCTATATAAAATAATATTTTCAACTCGTCATAGTATATGAAACTTAAGTCTTTAAAACATGTTAAAAAATGATACAAACTTATCAACTATATTTACTGTCTATGAAGCCTCTAATGACAAAGATGGAAGTCGAGATAAGACCCAAAACATCTTGAGTAAACAGAAAAGTAAATGAAATCCTCTATAAGTGAGGAGACTTACTATAGATAACTCCAACTTCATGTGGTATAAACAATGCTTCTGTTAATGACTGTGGATGCTTGTATCGACATCATAAATCGATGTAGGTCAAATGACTCAATACCTGGAATGTATGAGCATGTAAGGGAAATTCTAAAGCATAAACATAAGCTTAAAATGATGGAAAATAAATGTACTTAACCTTCTCAACTTACTTTACTCAACTAAAAAAAAAGTTTAACTCAATGAAAAGATATTCCACTGGATGAAATAAGGCTCAACACAATGATAAGATATTCAACTCACTGAAATAAGGTTCAACTCAATAATAATATTGTCAAATATTTTTTTGCAACTCTGCATATTCAACTCTATATAAAGTAACAATACACATGTAATATATGGAAAGCTTTTAAAATAGTAAAAAGAAACACAGTGTATTGATGAATACAATAACTAGTCATTTTACATGCTTAATAAATATAATATAACTTTGTGGCAGTTTCTCTAACCGACAACCATCACTATGAGTTATGTGATCGTACAATCTCTCGCCCACGCTGCGAGAACTGTCCTTATAACTTTACAATATAGATGTAAAGTCCCATAACCCTACATATACTAAGTAAACTCATTTTGAAGTTATAAGTGTAATTCACATACATAATAATAATTAATGTCTTGAAATAAGCTAAATCAACCTTAACATGCATTTATACTAATCATTCTTACACATGAGTATTGATTTCAGAAGAGGTTCCAATCCTATCCTTTCTTGAAGTTCACTAGTGCAATGCATGGGTAGGGTCCATTGTCCTACCTACACTAAGTAAAATCTCAAGGAGTTATGATTAGAATTCATATTCTTATCAAAATTCATTTGATAACTTTTGTGAGACATATCCATAACCGACATAGACCAGGTAAGATAAATGAAATCCGTTGTTCCACTCCCACACCGAAAGATAGGGTACTACTTGCAAAGGTAGAACTTTCATACATAATAGTTATTCTAATGGATCCACTAAGATAAGGCCTATAGTTGCACATATTTATTCAACAAGGAGATTTCTAATAGAAACCTTGACTTTCTACATGAAGGTTTCCATCTCATAAGACAGAATCAATGTTTGGAATCCGGACTTGCTAACTTGAAGGTTCTCTTGTGTGAAGCCGAACATACTAAAAGTGAAGCCCCCACTCTCATTTTTAATATTCACTCGGTACTAACTTCAAATTTCCTTTTTAAACAACTTTAAGCGTTTGCTAAAATTAGTTCCTAAAGTAGGCTTTAGGAGATTAACCCCTCATATGCATAACTCATAGGTTAATGATGAGAATGTCCTTTTATCAAATCCTAACTCATGTGAGTATGTTCTTTCACATGGTCATAACATATTCATAGAATAGTCTAGTTTAGAGTACAATTGAGTAAAACCTCTCAAATGACCCTACTTTACTAGATTATAATAACATGCTTAATTCATGCATTCTTGTTTGTTTATGTATACATATACGAGGAAACATTTCACATGAACACATTTAGACACTACATGTTCAAACTTTATAATTCATAGGCACTAACATAACATTAATATTCATATGATATTACTTTTCATCCTTCACAACCATACATTTATCATCATCTCATAATTATCATGTAGATAAATTAGTTATACTTTAAAAACATAAGTTTAAGACCTCGAAAAATGACTTAGGATAACTAGATACTAACATGTTAATATTGATGGTACAAGGTCATATATAGGTTTATTATATTGTATTGAGGTAATGTCTAAAGTATTAGGTGCATTGGAAGTCAAACGTCTAGGGACGACTAAGACGTTCGACGATTAAGTCACCTATGTGCCTCATATGTGGTCTTATGTTTTTATGTATGATTAATGAGTTTTTAAGGTCCTTAAATGATTTATTATATAATATATAGGATGTGTGTCAAGTTTCATGGATTTTGCAGGTCAAACGTCCAAGAATGTCCATGACGTTCGAAAGATGTGCCTTGAAATGACCTTGTGTGTTTAGGCCTTGTTCATCGAGTTTACGTGTTAGTTTTGGATGAAATTCATTTGAGAGGTTATAAAAATATATAATATAATGTTTGTATGGAAAACATTTGGGCAAACATCCCTAAGGACAAACCAAGCGTCTTTGAGGAAGCACCTAAAACTTGGTGTCAAGACTGTCCCAGGCAAGCCACAAACTACGAAGGCATAGATGGCTCATGGGCCAATCGACAACCCATCGATGGGTGTCGTCGGTGGAGACATAATATTTTTTGGTAAGGGAACCATTACAAGACTCTGACTGAATAAACGAAGGGACAGGCTGGTCTGTCGACTGTCAAACAGTCGATGGGCCTGTTTTCCTGCGTTTCTCACTGTAAGTTGAGAGGTAATATTGTAATTTCACCCCACTTAAACATGAGGGTATTGATGTTTTATAAAGAGTCTTTTGTATATTTTAAACATGTATATAATATTTTAACACTTAGAATATTTCATTTATTTTAAATCAAAACTCGAAAATCCCTTAAAAACTCCCAAAGACTCCATTGAAGTCCAAAATTAAGGAAGAGCTTTGTGTGACGTTTTAAGTAGATATTATTCATCAAAGTGAAGAATTAGATTCATCAAGGTATGCATATTTATCCTTGAAACTCGTTTCATCAAGGAGCCCCAATTCTCAAGATGTTTTCTAGAGTTTTCAAGTTGAATTATCCAATTTCATGATTCTATCATGGATTCTTGCATTAATGCTTTATAAATTTGAATAATGATTTAATTGATATTTTATTGATGATTTTAACCTAAATTACCTATGAACCCTAGATTTTTGTCTAAGTTTGGGTTACTTGATATTGATATAATGTTGAGGAATTATGATGTAGATTTCTCTTGGATTTCTAATATAAGAATTGTGTTCAATTTATATAAAGGGTATCTTATATGGATGAATAAATATTCAATTTGCCTAGTTTTATTTATTATCATAGTTTATACATTGAATTAGTGTTCATGGACATTGGTAAGGGCATTATGGTGCTGAATTGGATAATTTAGCATCGAATTGAGGTGATGAGGATGTGGTGGGGTTATGATGGCTTATTTCCTGTTTTTTGATGTTATTTATAAATCAAATATATTGTTATTGGTATGGTACACTTATGGTGGCGTTGTTATGTGCTTTACTTGCAATTGACGTGGCCTTGTTGGCGTTACTTTATACAAGATGATTATCATGGCCTTGTTGGCACTACTTAATAAATGTGGCTATTTGTCTAGTTTATTATGTTAAGTATGATAATATCTATCTACTTGTAAAAAAATGTGAAAGTAAAGGTGATCTATTGATGTTATATAGTTGATCATGTTAGACTTTCACTATGTGCTTATATGTGTAGTCTTAGATGTTGATACGTGAATGTTCCTAATTAACTAAATGAGTTATGATGGTTATATTGATAATAATATAGTAATGTATAGGATGAGTTTAAGAAGATAAGGGTAATTCCTAAGTGCTTAAAAGAATGATATGCTATATGTGATAAGGGAAAATAATGTTGTGTCTTGTTTGAAAGACTTGTGTCCCTTACTTGTTATATGTATGAATGATATGTGAATATGAGATGTCTTCACTAGGTAGGCTTAGTGAACCCTTGTCATGTATGAATGAAAGATATGTGAGACCTTAGAGGATGTTAATAAAGTTATGTATGTGGTAAAGGTTATGTTATGAATGTTGAAGTCGAGAGCCGTAACGGTATCCTTAGGAAACTCATAGTGAGCTATCTTAGTCGCCATTGGAAGGTAGATCTAGTGGACCTCTTTGGTAGGGTGAATGTGATTAGGTTATGAACAAGATTAGGAACCCTCTTCATGTGATCCTTTAATGTCAATTTTCTCTATGAGAACAAAAGCTAGCACCGAGTGATGATGTAATGTGACGTATCTAAACTTAAGAATTAAACTAGAGTATAATGTACCTTTATTTGAGAATGAGACTAGAGTACATAAAAACTCTTCATATTCCTTAAACATGTTCGTATATGGGATGTGTCCTAGTTCTAACCTTGGCAAGGAAAACACCCTCATAAGAGTAGGTTAGAAATCCTTATTCCATGTCTATCTATCATGGTCTAAGTCGGTTAATTCCCATTCTCATCATTTTGGATACTTACTAGCATTGGAGAAATTCTATGAAGTTTAGGTGGTGGTATGGGATGCTATATAGACATTGCACAATAGGCTTTGAAAGCGTTATTTAGAGTCCCTAGGTCTTGTCTAAGACCATTACTTTAATGTCCTTTATCTGATTTATGAGTCTTAATGAACTAATGAACTAATGACTTATGTTATGAAGTACGTAAAAAGAATAAGTACCTATCTAGAGTAGTTAAGGGTTGTCTAGTTGAGGTGTGCAGCGAGCATAGGGATGGTCACTTCGTATCTTACCTAGATGAGTCTTAAGAATGACTCTAGATAAGGAAGATATTTATTATGTGGACATTATTCGAACTTAGGAAGTTTTTTGGATTATTTAGGTAGTTTTGAATAGGTCATGGACGTTATCTTCTTGATCTACTTAAGTAAGTCTTTTGATAGTTTTTAATGAGGAAATGTCATATTGTCTATGTAATCTTAAGGGTTGTTTAGGCACTTAGAGAAAGGGTGTATGGGCGGTCTCTCTTTGTGTGACTTAAGTGAATCTTAGGATAGCTTTGAGTGGGATAATTTCATGCTAAAGGGTGTCTAAAGTGAATGTTAAGTATTTCACTGTACAATGAATAGACTTCCCTGTAATAGTGAATCAACTAAGTGTTAAGTGATCCTAAAAATGCACTTATTCGTTTAAATGTTATCTTATTTGTTTCTAAGTTGATAAATATTGTTCTTATGATTATAATATGATTTTTAAATGAAAAGATGCATTTTTCCAATAAATGTCCGTTTTTATCATTTTTATGCATAATGACATGCTTAGTACATGTGGTTGTACTAACTCCATTCTGTTATCTATCTATATAGTTCTTGTTAGGTGAAAAGCTTTTGGGAAGAAAGACTTGGACAATAGTATCATTCAAAAGAAGTTGAAGTGTATCTTCATTTGACTCGAGGGCATATATGCTTTTTATGTTTTCCATTAAGTATTGTAATACACTATGTAATTCTATATTCGAATTTTGAAGTATGGACTGCGTATCAAGTAGTCTTGTATCTTAGGATGATGAGATTGAGACTTACTATTCTTATTGGTTTATAGAAAAGAGTTTTTAAATAGTATGTTATGCTTTCTTAAAAGTTTTAATTTCGCACTACTTTTCACTATGTTTATGCGATGAATGATATGTAAGGACTTGTATAAGACCTCCGAGAGGTCAAGTACGCCAGTTGCAATCTAATATTTCCTCTAACTTCTAGGGTGTGGTTTTGAGATGTGACAAATCTAGGTATCAGAGCATAGGTTGTGAAAGTAGTATCGGAATCGCAAAGTCTCATCAAGTCACGTCTATTAGAGTCTTGTCCATCAGTGTGAGTTGGGACACATCTATGGGCGAGAGGCTACAGGGTGATAGAGATTCCTTTTTCTTCTATTCCTATCTTGTGCTATAGAATAAAAATTATGAGTACTCTTTTTTAAGGTTTTCCTTGTGTTACTAGAAAGATTAATACGACGGGGACATCGGCTAGGAGGGTTGAAGAGAATGAGGTGCAAGAAAAGATTCCTCCCCAAGTTGAGGAAGTTGAGCAAGTTGCGTACGGTGCTCAAGGTTATCAAGTCTCTATTGTGTGAGGAGGTGATGAGCCCTAGGAGTTGAGTAATATGGATATTAGAGAGGATTTTCTGTCTTTAGCTCTATCCGTAACTACCCAAGTGAATTTGAGTATGGTGCCTAGGGTGAATGTGGTGGAGAGCACTATGACCTTTAGGTTGAGATATTTTATGAGGATAAATCCTCCTATCTTTCATTGGTCTAAGGTGGGAGAGTTCCCCAAGAGCTTATAGATGAGGTGCACAAGATAGTGCATGCTATGGTAGTAACATCTATTGGAGAAAACGGAGTTGGATTCATATCAAATGAAAGATGTTGCTCAAGTGTGGTATTCACAATGGAAAGTTAATAGACCGGAGGAGTCGGGTCCTGTTGAGTGGGAATAATTTAAGGAAGTTTTTCTTGGAATGTACTTTCCCTGTGAGATTAGGGATGTTAAGGTACAAGATTTATTCAATCTCAAGCAAGGTAATATGAGTGTTGAGCAATAATTTTTGAACTTGTATAAGCTGTCCAAATATGCTCCCTCTCTTGTGTCAGATCCAAGGGATGAAATGAGTCATTTCGTGACGGGTGTTGCTGACTTACAAGGGGAAGAATATCGTACTGTGATGTGACATGATGATATGATCGTAGCTAGACTTATATGGTATGCAAATTCAATCGAAGAGTGAAAAATTAGGAGGATGGCAAGAAACTTGAATAGAGGCGGTTCTAGTGATGATGGGCAAACTAGGGTTAAGAAGAGGGTTAAAACTCAAGAAGAGCCTAGGAGTACTAAGGTGAAATTTTAGAAAGGAGGTGGTTCTCAAAATGAAAAGCCTACATGTGTAACTTTTGGGAAGAGACACCATGGGATGTGTCTAGCCAATACTAGTGGTTGCTATGGTTGTGGTAAGGATGATCATAAGGTGAGAGATTGTCCTACCATTGTGCCTATAGGAAAGGAGAGTAAGCATGTTTCTCCCAGTGCCCCAAAGGAAGAGGCTCCAATAAATAGGCATTTCTATGAACTCTGGGCAAGAGGATCAAAGCCGGATGAGAATGAGAGTGATGATGATGTTGGTAAGTTCTCTTTTCTTCTTGTTGTAATATGAGTTCCCTGTATGTGGGGTAGTGTGGTTAGTAAATGGAATAGAATGATATAGAAACATGTTGGATGTGCATGATGTTTAGATGTTTTGTTGAAATTGAATTTCATTACTTCTTGCATTGTGTGTTTTCTGAATCCATGATTGTGTTGTAAGATGTTCTTATGTGATCTTACTTTGCATATTAGCATACTTATATCATGAAATGACTAAAAGATGGATTTTTGACAAAAATTGTTGGATTTAGTGTAAGGGTGTTGGCAGTTCACTGTAGAAACTAATTGATTCTTTGGTCTAAAATTGTTGCAATGTTGTTAGAACTGGTGTATATAAGTATGATATTAAATATAAAATTAGTTTTTACTATTTGTAATGAAGCGTGTGAGTTTTGAAGCATGGTGAGTTATAAAATTGTCTTCTAGTTCTTGTTGTGTTATAAATATCTTGACTTTGTGAAATTGATATTTTCTCATTGATTATGTTTTTTATGGAATGGTTATTAGCTGCTAGGGAATCTTGATTCTTGGTAGTGTTCGGAGAGTGGCAAGTGTCATTCAAGGACGAAATGTTGTCCAAGTGGGGGAAATTGTAAGACCCTGAATAATGACTTAGGTTTAATAGAGCCCAACATGTTGGTATTGATGGTATAAGGACCTAAATAGGTTTATTATATGGTATTAAGGAAGTGTATAAAGTATTAGGTGCATTGGAAGTAAAACATCTAGGGACGACTAAGACGTTCAACGACTTATTCACCTATGTGTCTCATATGTGGTTTTATGTGTTTAGGCGTGATTCATGAGGTTTTAAGGTACTTAAATAAGTTAATATAGAATATATAGGCAGTATGACAAGTTCTGTGGAGTTTGGAGGGCAAACGTCCATGACGTTTGAAACATGTGCGTTCAAATGACCTTATGTATGTAGGCATGTTTCATCGAGTTTTACATGTTCGTTTTGGATTAAAATCATGTGAGAGGTGATAAAATCATATAAGATCATGTTTGGATTGGAAACGTCCGGGCAAACATACCCAAGGACAAACGAAGGGTTGAACAAAAACTTGGTATCTAAACTGTCCCAGGCAACCCCAAACGATAGAGGCATTGACGGATCGTGGTCCAATCAATGCCCCGTCGATGGGTGTGTTAGGTGGAGACTTAATCTTGGATGAGAATGAAACCTTGAAAAGTCTCTGACCGAACCAACGGAGAGATAGGACGGTCCATTTGTGGACAAATGGTCCGTTGACTGTCCAACCGTCGATGGGCCTTTTTTCCTGCGTTGTCTCACTGTAAGTTGAGGGTCATATTGTAATTTCACCCAACTTACTAATAAGGGTATTGGCGATTTATAAAGGGTTTTTGGGGTATTTTAAACATGTATATAAGTTTTTAACACTTAGAATATTTCATTCTTCAAAATAAAACCTCCAAAATCCCTTAATAACTCCCAAAGACTCCATTGAAGTCCAAAATATAGGAAATGCTTGGTGTGACGCTTTGAGTTGATATTCTTCATAAAATTGAAGAATTAGCTTCATCAAGGTTTGGATATTGATCCTTGAAACTCGTTTCATCAAGGAGCTTCATTTGTCAAGATGTTTTCTAAAGTTTTCAAGTTGAATTGTCAAATTTCATGATTCTACCATGAGTTCTTGCATTAATGATTTCTAAAAATTGAATATTGATTTAATTGATATTGTACTGATTATTTTAACCTAAATTACCTATGAACACATGAATTGGATGAACCCTAGATTTTTTACTAAGTTTGGGTTACTTGAAATTGATCTATATGGTAGATTTCTATGGGCTTTTAAATGATATAAGAATTGTGTTCAATAGATATCTAGGTTATATTATATGTATGAATATCTATTTAATTGATCTAGTTTCATTTTTTATCACAGTTTATACATTGAATTATTTTTCATGGCCATTGGTACGGGCCTTATGGTGTTGAATTAGATGATTTAGCATCGGTGATGAGGATATGGTGGGGGTATGCTTCCCTATTTAGTTTATATTGATGCTATTTATACTTAAATTATGTTGTGATTGGTACGAACCACTTATAGTGGAGGTTTTATGTGCTTTACTTGCAATTGACGTGGCATTGTCGGCGTTACTTTATACAATATGATGATCATGGCCTTGTCGTCACTACGTGATGTAATGTAGTTATTTTTGTAGTTGATTATTTTAAGTATTATCATATCTATCTACTTGTTATGCAATGTTTAAATAAAGGTTATATGTTGATTTTATGTTGGTGATCATGTTAGACTATGACTATGTGCTTATATGTGCAGTCTTAGATGTTGAGACGTGAATGTTCCTACTTGACTATATGAGTTTTATGATGGTTATATTGATAATGATATATTAATGTATAGGATGACATTAAGAAGATAAGGGTCATTCCTAAGTTCTAAAAAGAATGATATGCTATATGTGATAAGGGAAAAGAATGTTGTGTCTTATTTGGTAGACTTGTGTCCCTTACTTGATATATGTATGAATGATATGTGAATATGATATGTATTTACTAGGTAGGATTAGTTAACCCTTGTCATGTATAAATGAAAGATATGTGAGACCCTGCAGGATGTTAAGAAGGTCATGTACGTTGTAAAGGTTATGTTATGAATGTTGAAGTCGAGAGACATAATGGTATACTTCATGTAAGGAAATGGTGGAATTAAGTTTAATTGGCTGCAACTGCATAATATTAATCCTTAGGGAAGTCATAGTGAGCTATCTTAGTCTCCATTGGAAGGTAGCCCTAGTGGACCTCTTTGGTAGGGTGAATGTAATCCTTGAATGTCAATTACTCTACGAGAACCAAGGCTAGCACCGAGTGATTATGTAATGTGAAGTAGCTCTACCTGCGAATGACACTAGATTATAATGTACCTTTATTTGAGAATGAGACTATAGTACATAAAAACCCTTCATATTCCTTAACCATGTGCCTACATGGGATGTCCTAGTTCTACCCTTGGAAAGTAGTATACCCTCATCAGAGTAGGTTAGAGCTCCGGATTTCATGTCTAGCTATCATGGTAAATGTTTGTTATTGCCTATTCTTGTCATGTGGGGTACTTACTAGCATTAGAGAAGTTCTATAAATTTAGGTGGTTGTATAGGACGCTATCTAGACATTACACAATAGGATTTTAAGGTGTTAGTTAGAGTCCCTAGGTCTTGTCTAAGACCATTACCTGAATGTCCTTAATGTTATGTATGAGTTTTAATGAACTAATGACTTATGTTATCAAGTATGTAATAGGAATAAGTACCTATCTAGAGTAGTAAAGGGTTGTCTAGTTAATGCGTGAAGCAGGCATAGGAATGGTCTCTTCGTACCTTACCTAGATGAGTCTTTATAATTACTCTAGTTAGGGAAGATGTTGATTATTTAGACATAATCCAAACTTGGAAAGTCTTATGAATTATTTAGGTAGTCTGTAAGAGTTCATGGATGTTATCTTCTTGATTTACTTAAGTAAGTCTTATGATAGCCTTTGGTGAGGAAATGTCATATTGTCTATGTGTTGATATGTTTGATGTCTTGAAGTGTGCATGTGAGCCATTATAAGTAATCTTAATGGTCGTTTAGGCACATCAGAGAGGGTGTACGTGCGGTCTCTCTTTGTTTGATTTAAGTGAATCTTAGGATAACTTTGAGTGGGATAATTACATGCTAGAGGGTGTCTAAAGTGAAGGTTAAGTACTTCATCTTAAAGTGAATAAACTTCATTATAATAGTGAATTGACTCCTAAAGTGAATTAATCGTATAAATGTTATCTTATGTGTCTCTAAGTTGATAAATATTGTTCTTATGATTATAATATGATTTTTAAATGAAAAGATGCATATTTCAAATAAATGTCTGTTTTCATGAATTTTTATGAATAATTCCATACTTAGTACATGTGGTTGTACTAATTCCATGCTTTTAAATATCTATATAGTTTTTGGTAGGTGGGGAGCTTTTGGGATGGAAGACTTGGACCATAGCATCGTTCAAGAGAAGTTGAAGTATGTCCTCATTTGAGTCGAGGGCACATATGTCTTATATTTTCCATTCAAAGTATTGTAATAGACTAAGTATTTCTATATGCGTATTTTGAAGTATGTGCCGTGTCCAAAGTATTCTTGTGTCTTAAGATGATGAGATTGAGACTTAGTATTTCCTATTGCTTTATGTGAAAGAGTTTTTATAGATTCTTTTATGCTTTGTGAAAAGATTTAATTCCGCACTACTTTTCACTATGTTTATGCGATGAATGATATGTAAGATCTTGTACAAGACTTCTGAGAGGTCAAGTACGCCGGTTGAAATTCGATATTTCCCCTAACTACTGGGGTGTGGTTTCAGGATGTGACATTAAGTGCATAAAGAAATCACCCTAGAAACTATGTTACACACGGGCAATGTATAGGTAAAGTTCCATACCCTTACTTATACTAGTCCACCTATCAAGTCATTCGAGTTAAGATAGTTGTTTCATAATTTCATGAACATATGCACTTCTAGTCATATATGAGATGTGTATGCACATATTTGTCAACATGATCACATAAAGCAACAATCAATCTTGAAGGATTACAACACATATTCATGTACCTCAAGTTAGTTACAACTAGCACTTGGTGTATTAGGGACAATAAACCACCCATCAATATTATAGCACAATAAACAAGAAATATTCATCATTTAAATCTAAGACTCCTAATCATGAATAAAACCACACATCCATATAGGGGTACATAGGTAGGGGGTCATTCATCAATAGTACTTCATCAATGTTAACCATATAGACAACTCCCAACCCTAACAATAATCAATCACATGTTCATAATATTATCAATACACCATAGATCATAAACTAGTATGGAACACTAGGCATATAAATTTAGATGTGTGATCACCATAAAAACACTTCATAAAACATCAATTTGCCATCAAGGACATGATCACAACATACAGAGAATGACAAGAGAGTAAAGACCACAACCATAAGTGAACCATACCACACAATACAATGCAAGACCAATTCTATACTAAGTAGAGAGATCTAGGTCAACTCACCAATTTTGAAAGCTAAGATCATCATTGATGAATTCATAAACAATTTATATAGAAAACAGTAACAATAGAATATTCAAAATAATCGAATCATAAGTCCATCAGCATTTAATAGTGATCACAACCCCATATTTTAGGCCAGTTTGAGAAATTTGGAGGATCATGGGTTCTTCATGAAATTGGATTTAAAATCATCATAAAATCAGTACATAATCATAAATTCATCATTAAAATACTTCTGACATCAATTTGATAGTGAATCCATTACTAGATTGAAAGATAGACAAGATGATCGCGAATTGTGTTTGAAAAACCTTTGAAGGAAATCCTTAGATGGAAGACTAAGTATCACGGATTACCATACCTTACTACAGGAGAATCGACAAAATTTTTGGAGAATAAAGCATTACAATCCATCCGCTAGGCTGCTATTGAGCTTGATCTCCAATGGAGGTTTCTAGAAAGATTTTTGTTTTGAGAGGGAAAAGAAGAATGAAGTCTAATTGGGGTTTGATCTTTTTGACCAACTTAAAATACCTTAAAATTGAAATATACGCCTAAACTTTATTTGGAACGTGGGCTGAATTTCCAACTCACCTTTTAACTTGGCAGCGTGCAGGCAGAAAGTGCATGTCCGAACTATGGATGGCAGCGATGGACCGTTGGTGGAACGATGACACCATCCTGCACATTCATCAGTTGGGATTGAGGGTCATAGATTGGTGTATGAGCTCCAACGTCTAAGTGTGGAGAAACGACCCCAATCGACCGAGCGAAGGTCAGTGAACGGGGCGTTGATTGCATGGTCCTTGATTAACCAAGGTTGTGTCATGCCAACTTTTGAGTCATCCTCAAGGACCATTTGGGTGGTCATTGGGGAGTCGTGCCAGACGTGTCAACCCTAAATATTATAATATGCATGTTATGGTCCTATCATATCATTTTAGGCACCTACAACACATAAAACATCCAAAGTCACACTAGAAAAAACTAGCATGCTTAAAGACTAACTTTCGCACGTCTTGGTGGTTTTTGGACGTTGGACCTCCAAACCTCTTCAACTCAACTATACAAGCTGTAAAACAATGTATTAATATGCTATTAACATTTTAAGGCACATTTGAGGCTCTATACACCGTAGGTCATTTTGAGGGTCTTGACAATATCCCCAACTTGGGAACATTCGTCATCTAATGATACTTGGAACTTTTAAAACACATTCAAGAACTAAATTACCCACATAGAAGCTCACAACATTTCACATATAATCATATATTAGTAAATTCTTCAAACATAAAAGGAACACCAACTCCATACCATTATGCACTCAATGAAACACAAGCAAGTAAAACCTTCATTCACTCACTCCTTGATGCATCAAACACAATCATTTCTCATGTTCATAGGAGGAACATCCTTCTCCTAATCATGACATGGACTTTACATTTTATTTCATTAAGATCTCAACATGCAATATTAATGAAATCACTCATAGTCATGATCAACATTATCACTCAAGAGGCAATTAATTAAGTCCTAACAAATGCACATAGACCACGAGTAATGTAGATCAACAAAGATCCTTATCACTTACAAAAAATACCATTTAGTACATAATTAATGTCATAATTTTTTGTTATGTTTAAGGAGTAATGTCCTTCTCCATCAATATACGAACATATCATGATAGAGTTCATATAAAAGCAATACACAAAGGTCAATTCATTTTAATGAGAATTTCTCCTTTTCTAACAAAGTCATGCTTATACTCCCTTCCTTATGAAGTCAAAATAGTAAATCAAGCCACACGTATCATAACAATAGGATGTTATTTCTCATAAATACAATTTCAAGCAAGACACTAGTTTTCACAACATGCATCATTTAGGAAAATTTTTACAATTCATAGGCAGAAACAAGGACATTGGTTTGGCATACCATCACTTCTCAATACTGAGCCTATATTCACACTTCCAAGTCACAAAAGTCACACATTTTTAGAGGACTCATTTTTTCTCATTGAAGGGAGACTCATTCTCTCATTGTGAGGCCAAAACATCACACATTATAAGTTAAATCAAGCATGCTCCTTACACTAATCTCATGAAGTCAAATGTACATTTAACATATTAAGATGCACAACAACATGAGAAACATGTAATTTGATCAAAAATCAATTTTCGTGCAATAATGACCTTACATAATATGAATAACATAGAGTCACTTAAGACATGCATAACATATCGATAACATGCAACTTATACTCATGTGCAATACTTCCATCATGAACAAGTTACTACGAACTGTTACGTTTCAAGCTTGAGTTAGAATATAAGAAAAATATAGGGATATTAACAATCTTACTACTCACATCATCATCCTCCACTTAGCGTAAACCCATTTATGATAAAGTTAACCCACCAACCTTGATAACTAAGCACATCTTCCCTCCTCTTGGGATTAAAGCTTATGCACACCTTTCTTAGAATCATCTCAAAGTTATTGTTAATATATAAAGTTCAAGGGAAGTCAATCATATGAACATTAAGGGCACTCAGAATCTTACAATCTACAAATATTATCGCTCACTTGGGTAAGCCTAATTACATAATTCCTTGAATATCAAGGTTAAGACAAGTCAAGACCAAACGTACAAGTTTCAATCTAATCACTCTTTTTGGATGACCATACTTAAGATCAAACTTAGAATTCAAATAACCACTTTAAATAGGTCAACAACAATTCTCTTCCTCTACATGTTGGCTAAGAGGGTACATATAACCCTTTTCTCCCTTTTTACCCACTCTTAGAATAGGCTCATAAGGAAACTAACCAACTAGTCATAATGGTTCTCCTATTAACTAGCACACTTCACAATTACCCTACAAGGTTCAGCACCCATCTTCCCTCCTTCGTAACAAGTCTATACAAAAGACTCAAATATACACAAGGGCAGCTATAAATCATTACATATATAAGGGCAGCACTCATTTTTTCCCACTATTTACCACATTTATACCTATACCATAACATTATACTATCATTCTACATAATCATAAGACGACTAATGATTCCAAAGGTAACTCCATTCAACTATAAAAACACTTAACAAGCTATAACCATATCATAACATAAATTCCCAAGATAATATCTCATTTCTCATAAATCACCAATAAATATATATGGAATCGCATTACAATATATTTAAATTAACCTTCACATACACTAATCATGCCACAAAACCATAATAAGCATCAAACTCACCTTTTCTCCCTCAAGCCTTGAGACATCATCCCATATAAGAAATAAGATCTTAAAGATCATTGGACAAGGAAACATAAGATTGAGATCATATAGAGTTATAGTATATGGCACGACACAATAGTTGTAAAGAAAGTGAAAATCTATCATCTTATAACTACTCAAATATAGATGTGTCGCGACTCACCAGTGTTCAACGAAACTCTACTAAGCGTGTAAATAAGAGACTTTGGACCCTAAAACAACTCTCTATAACATGGATTTGATACTAATTTTATCACAACCGGGGAACCCCTAGAAGTAACATGGTGTACTTGACCTTGCGGAGGTTTTATACAAGCCCAAAGACATCATTCATTGCATAGTCATAAAAATAGCAAAAAGTTTAAAACTTTTCATAGAACATCAAATGCTAGAACATCACATTAATATCATAAGTTCATCATTAGACATTAAGTCTCTTTTACCAACTTAAACTCAACATCAATAAAGTAGACTAGGGACACGTCTTTTAACAACATAAAATAACATTTAAGCTACTATATAAATTTAAAGATTAACTTCGACATAGGAAATTCTTTAATTGTAAGGATCCTTTTTTTTTTAGCTTGGGAAACATCTATGGAACTCTTAAATTTAGGAGACATCCTCTATCCATCACCTCCTGTACTTTGTGTAAAAGATAAAGAAAAAATGATATTAATACAAGAATACACTAAGTATGTCAACCATTCAAAAACATCCATTAAAGAGGACATTTAGTTTGAAATCATGCATCATTCGGTCTTGTAAAACTTCGTAAACATCACTAAAATAAGCATCATATAGTTCACATACTTCATATAGACATGTTCAATAGTCATAACATCACATACAACCACATATCACATTTAAGGCACATTAATAATTTTCTTAAAATTATCTTTCTTTTTCCTTAGCTTCTTTATCCCAAAGTAACCCTTTTGTAATACTTGGTGCGATGCATGCATAGTGTCCCATTCCACCATCAACACACAAGCATCACCTTAAGGTCACCAAGGTGAATATTCAGACACATTTCATTAACTCAAACATATACATTCATAAAGACATAACATATCATAAATACATACATCACATATGAAGCAACATGCTTCAAAGATCATCATATATGATTCCTTCATTTACAAAAACTTTAGTCATAACTCGTCTTCGTTCATATTATAGGTAAACCACCCTCACAACCCCTTTACAAGCCTACTTATACAATGTATATATGGAGTCCAATACCCCCACATACACTAAGTAAACTCAAAGTCATAAGTGTGAATTACATGAATAATCATAATTTATGTCTTGATATAAGCTAAATAAACCTTAACATGCATTCATATTAATCAAAACTCACACATATTTTTTTTTATAAGACGCTTCCATCCTATCCTTTCTTGAAGTCCACTAGTGCGATGCATGGGTAAGGTCCATAGTCCTACCAATACTAAGTAAACTTCTGAAGGAGTTATGATTAGAAATTATATTCTTATCTAAATTTATTTCTTAACATTTGGGAGACATACCCGTAAGAAACATAGACCATGTGAGCTAAATTAACCTAGTGTTCTACTCGCACATCGAAATAAGAGGGTACCACTTGCCAAGGTAGAACCTTCACAGGTAATAGCTATTCTAGTTGATCCACTAAGCTATGTCCTATAGGGTAAAGTACTTATAGAACAAGGAGAATACTACTAGAAACCTTTACTTGCTAACGTGGAGGTTTCCATCTCATGAAATAACATCTATGTTGGGAACCCTTACTTGTTAACATGAAGGTTCTCTTGTGGAAAGTCAGACTTACAACACGTGAATCCCCCATTCTCATTTTTCATGTTCACTCGGTGCTAAGATTAAACTCCCTTTTAAAACATATTAAAGCCTTGATTAGCATCAGTTCCTAAATTAGGATTTAGGAGATTAACCTCTCATATGCATAGCTCATAGGTTAATAATGAGAAAGTCCTTTAACCAAGACCTAACTCATATGAGAATGCCTTTTCACATGGTTATAACATATTCATAGCATAGTCTAGTTTGAAGTACAATTGAGTAATTCCTTTCAAAAGACCTTACATTACTAGATTATCTTAACCTGTTTAATCAATGCATTTATGTATGTGCATGTATACATATATAAGGAAACCTTTGACATAAGCACATTTAGACACTACATGTTCGTACTTAATAATTAATAGACATTACTTCATAACACAACATTAAGATGCATCAAAGATTACTTCTCATCCCTCACAATACTACATTTATCATCACCTCATATTTATCATGTGCATAGCTTAGTCATATTTCACAACTTAAGAGCATAAAGAGGATACCGTAGGAACTATTCTATAAAGGTACACATGTGCAATGTATCGGTAAAGTCCCATATACGTACCTACACTAGTCCACCTATCAAGTCATCCTAGTTCAGATACAATTTTAATACTTTCATTAATATAGTACACTTGTAGTCATGCATGATATGTGTGTATGTGCATATTGATCAACATGATCACATAATAGAAACAACCACATTTCAAGAATTAAAACATATATATATGGTGTCTCTCAAGTCAAAAACAACTCACACTGAGTGTTTTAGGGACAATAGACTACACACCAACACTATAGCATAGGAGATAAGACATCTTCATAATTTGAATCTATGACTCCTTATCATTCTTAAGTCCACACATTCATATAGGGTTTTACAGGTAGGGATTCATTCATCAATAGTACTTCATCAATGTTAACCATATATACGACTTCCAACCTTAATATAATCAATCACATGTTTATAACATTGTAATACACCCTAGATCATAAAATAGAATGGAATACTATGCATATAACTTCACATGCATGATCATCATAACAACACTTGACAATACATCAATTTTCCTTTGTGTCCATGATCAAAACATATACATAATAAAAAGAAAGTAAGCACCGCTACAATAAGTAGACCATTCCACACAATACAATTCAAGGCCAATTTTATAGTATGTAGAGAGATCTAGGTCAACTCACCAATTCTCAAAGATAGGATCATCATTGATTAATTACCAACAATTCATTACCAGTTCATATATAAAAAAAGTAAACACTTGATATTCAATATAATCGAATCATAAATCCATCATCATCTAATAAAGATCACAAGACACACTTTAGACCAATTTGAGAAATTAGGATGATCATGGTTTCCTCATAATAATTGGTTTGAAAATAAACATAAAATCAATGGCTAGTCATAAATTCATCATTATCATGTTTTTGAAATCAATTTGACAATGAACCCATGCCTAGATTCAAAAATAGTCAATTTGATCATGAATTCTCATTGAAAAAATCTTTGAAGAAACTCCTTGGATTGAAGATTAACTAAGGATCAAGGATTAATACCTTACTATATGATAATCGAGAAAATATTTGGAGAATTAATCATTAGAATCCATCCCTTTGGTTGCTTTGAGCTTGATCTTCAATGGAGGTTTCTAGAGAGAGCTTGTTTTGAGAGGGAAAAGTCTAAGTTTAAGAATGAAGCCTAATTGGGGTTTTGGTATTTTTAACCAACTTAAAACACCTAAATATGGATAAAATAACCACCTAGACTTTATTTGGTACATGCGGTAAATTTTCCAATACACCCCTAAACATGGAAGCATGCAGGCAGAAAGTGCAGGTCCAAACTATGAATGAAAGCGATAGACCGTTGGTGGAACGACGACACTGTCATGCAAATCCATCATTTGTTATTGAGGTCATAATTTGGGGGATGATATTCATTGTCTTAGTGTGGAGCAATGCCTTTTATTGATGGAGCGTAGGTGTCGATTGCATGGTTGTTGACTAACACTACTAAGTCAGTGTTCTACCAACTTTTAGGTCTTCCCGAAGGACTCTTTGGGTGGTCCCAGGGGAGTCGTGCCCAGAAGTTTCGACCCTAAATACAATATTATACATGTTAGGATCCAATTCTTTCAGTTTAGGCAGCAAAAAACACATAAAACAGGCAAAGTCACACTAGAACACACTAGCGCACTTAAAGACTAACTTTCGAACATCTCTGTTATTCTTAGACGTTTGAGCTCCAACCCTGTTTAAATCAACTATAAAAGATGTAAAACCATTAATTAACATGTTATTAACCTTTTAAGGCACATGTGAGGATCTATACTTGTTTGATCATTTTCAGGGTCTTGAGAGTTACAATCATATTTATTCAGTCAACGTACTTCCAAAACAAGCAATTAAAAGTGGGAATTCATGAAACAAATTATGCAAATCATGTGAAAAGTTAGTGAGAAAGATTCAAACATTACTAGTTATGAATAGAAGGGAGAAATTAGGGTGTACGTGTTCTCCAAAAGCTCATAACGCGGTAATCTTAGTATTTGTAATCCTTTTCTAGTGTATTACATGCAACGTAATGAGTTAGGTATCTCTCATTTAATGGTCTGACAAATAGATAATTTCACCCCTCACCTTTGTCAGAATATGTGTCTATAATTTACTAATAATTACCTTTACCTCATATTAGACATCACCTCAATCTATATGGACAAGTTTTCATCCTTGTATTAATTGATATTATACTATTAGATAGTATCACACTAAGTCTATGTTGATAATTATATTATTAATAACCTCCTTTTTCCATAAAGTAGAAATAAGGAGAGTTCTAACGTTTGCCACCGTTAAAGATACTTGTAGATGAAAGAAGTATCAATGCATGCAAAACAATATACAAAAATATCTTAGTTACTATTTATGTATTGTTAATCGTTCACAACTCCCACGACCGTGTTTATAGATTTAGTTACCCATAATAGCAAGATCACAATTCATATTTTAGATAAATAAATATTGAACTTATGTAATAAATGTAATAAACCAAAAATCTAACCTTGAATTCAAAGCAAAAATTTTCAAAACAAACTCAGGAAATCAAGAATTGCTAAAGTTGCAAAATTAATCTCCAATGAAAAAAACTAGAACAAAGTAATAAGGTATAACCCCAAAAAATAAGGTTTTCATGCCCTACATATAGAAAAAAGTCCAAACTAAAATGGAAAAGAAATAAGGAAATAATGTTTCAGGCTCTGTTTCGATATACGACAATGACCTACATACTGTAGCTCCCTTCCATGACTCCGGTCTAAGGAATTTTATTCAACTCTAAAAACTCCAACGATCCTTTTCAATCAAAGGACAAAAAATATGGACCGTGGATCTTAATTCGTAGCTCCACACTTAGAATCTTTGAAATCGGTTATTGGAACTCCTTCTCTAACTGATTTCACGGACTTGCAGTACGACACATAGGACGATGTACAGTCAATTATTTGCAAGTTTAGTTCCCTTGGTCAAGAATTCTCTGATTTTTTCTTCAAGCCTATCATGTTCATCCGCAATTATAATATATGGAACGTGATTTAACCTACGATCAATCGATCACATCCGTAGATGCCCCTTTTTGCACATTTTTCACATGTGTCTCTCAAGTTCCACATCTGAATTTATTCCCTGCAAACATGATAATAATGCATAAAAACAACTACAAAACGGCTCTAGACACACACAAATCTTAAGTTAAAGGTTTTAAAAATATCGTAATCCTACGGTATATCAACACCCTCAACTTAAATTTGTTGTTTGTCATCAAGCGACACACTAAAACTCTTAATGACACATTCTATAGAAGTAAAATTACATGGTTTTCTACCCTGACTTTTTTTTTATTGCAAATATTTTCTCTCCAACTCAACCATCTAATTCACGCGGATCAAGAGATGAAAGGATCAACCAATCAACTCAAAATATGCATTGTTCCACTATCACCAAGGTACCAACTTTCAGAGAATATCACTAGTGCCCTTTCATCAAACTAAATTCCCTTTTTTCACACAATGAATATAATTTTAAGTACAAGTATTCATTGAACACTCATGCTCTGAAGTAATTTCAAGTACAGTGAATTCTCAATACCATAGAATTGCCCTTATATTCACTGCTTAGACTCCCCAAACAAACTCATCATATAATTATAGGACTTCCTTGGCTTGTAAAGTAGGCTCAAGGTAAGATGTGGTACATTTGGGTTCTTTTAATGACTTTTTACCTCTTTGACATTACATTTGGATTTTTATCTCTTTTGGCCCTATTTTTTTAAATCCTACCTTTTTACCTTCTTTCCCTTGACTTCTTTTTAGTATGGATGTGACACTTTTTATCTCTTTGTTCTGTTTTTATCATTCATTTTTTAACACTCATGATCAACTTCTTTAGCACAAAGTCACAACCTTTTCTCACATCATTTTTATCTTTTTCACACCAAACTATTTTCATACCCATTTTTCATTTGTCTTTATCATTAATAACCACCCTCAACTTATGGACTTTCCATTTGTTAAGGTGTACAATACCCGATGTCGGATCAAGACAAACATTGAGGTAACTTTCTTCATTAGCCACCCTCAACTTAGGCTATTTGCCTAAGTTGAGGTTAACATGTCGAAAAAGGATCGGGGTCAATACAGTAGATTATGGGAAGGTGAGTTATGGGTGTAGTAAGAAATGATCTATTTTAGGCTTAAATAAATTGGATACATAGGAGCATTCGGTCAAATTGGTTGTATTCTTTTATTCATTTTGTGGAGTTACTAGAATAATGTATTATGATCACTTTTTTGTCTCTAGAGGGGATTATTCTAGTAGGAATAACCAAGCAAGTTCTGGATTGGCACAAAACTTTCTGAACAATGAACTACTCTCACACCCTCTTTGCACAACATTTCATTATCAGATTATCAGTTACCCAGTTCAAGCTTTAGCTTAAGTCACGGGGTCAAGTTAGTTCATTATCATGTCATTTCAAGAGCAACAGATTCAACTCATTTTAGACTACAAATTTTAGAACATATCACAAGTTTTAGAGGAGTATTATTTTTTCTTTCTAATTATTCCATCATGCTTCATTCTTTCTCATTCTTTTTGATACGTTCAAATTATACTTCCTTACAGAAGTATAAGCGGTCGTATCAAGTAAAGAACCCAATTGTTAGGTTGGGGTTGATCCCACGAGGAAAATGATTTACACATAACTTTAATCTACGATTACGTCTATTTAATCAAGTCCTTTTCAAAAAACAATTAATTAAAGGAGGATTTGGTGTAACAAAAGTGTTTAATTATTTCTAAGTAAAACAAATAGCAAGTTTATAACTTCGATGTTTATCAAGTGATGAGAGAAACTAGGGTGTAAGTGTTCCCCATAGGTTCATAATGCGGTAATCCTAGCTATAACAACTCTTTCCTAGTATCTTGCACGCAAGTGGTAAATTATGTATCCCTAATTCCTTGGTCGGACAACTAGAGAATTTCACTTCGTACCTTGGTCCGGCTCCGTGTGTTTACTTTATTAAACCTTACCTTTATAGCTTTACCTCATAATAAGCGTCATATTCAATGTATGACTAAGTTACTACTTCGCACTAATTTAAACTAGCATATTAGATAGTGTATACTAAATCTATTTTGATAATTGTTTTCCTATCAACTACCTCCTTGGTCTGGCAAGTAGAAATAGTGCAAGTTCTAACGTGTTCACTTGTTAAAAAGATTTCTAAAAGAAAGAATTATCAATACATGCAAGAAACTATTCTAGACTTGTTATTTATCTTGTTTTACCTTGTTAATTACACATGGTTTCCACAACCCTAGTTGTTTATTTAGTACCCATGCTTAAAAATAAATAATTCATAGTTATTAAACAAGAATTCATGTACTTACTTTGAGAAGTTTGAGGAAAATACAGAAATAGCACTTGAATTAAAGAAAATATCTTGAGAATCAATTCTGGAAACTTAAAATATTTCTAAAAAACTAAAGTTCCACTTCCTATAACAGAAGTATGAAAAATGGTAAAAAGTCTTACCCCAAAAACAAGGTTTTAAACCCTATTTATAATAAGATAGTCCTAAAATAAAAGGAGTTTTAAACAAGGAAAAATCCGTCCAAAATGCGCCTTCAGTCGACGACCCAACTGATGGTCCGTCGATGGAACGACGGACCGTCGACTACCTCCGTAGGTCCACATTTAGAATCCTTTTTAGCCTCTACTTTTACATCCTTTGTGTTACAATCGACAAACCAACGTCATTATCCGTTGTTGGACCTACGGTCCTTCGATGCCTAAGTTCCTCAATACTTAGTGATTTCTTCATGTCGGTTACTAGGATTACTTTCTAGTACAATCAATGGTTTGCCAGGATGGTGAACTTATCAGTCGACGGACCGTCAATCCTTTCGTAGCCCCACACTTAGTCAGAATTCCCCGATTTGATTTCATTATCTTGAAGCTCCAGTCAATGATCACGACCTACGGACCGTCGATGGATCTGTAGGTCATCACCTTCTGCATCGATTTCAGCACAGTCTTCGGCATTTCCGTTTTGGGTAATTTTCTTACAAACATAGATAAAAGTATATCACAATCACTACAAAAAGGCCTTTGACACACACTAAACATAAGGAATATGCATTGAAAGTAACATGAAACCATGGTACATCACTTCTACACATATAATCCTAACACATGAGGGTTCAAGATAAAATAAATAGTCTCTTGGAGCAAAAGAACATATGCAAGAAAAACCCAAGAGAGGATTATAAGTTAAGAAGAATTCACCCTATCATTCACAATCCTAGTACCCCACCCCCCAAACAATAGAGTTAAATTATCCCAAATTCACAAAATTAAAGATTGAAGGATTAGGTGAAGCAAACCTATGGCATATAGCACCAAAGACTCCTCAAGAAGAGGGTGGGTCAGTTTTCGATAGAGCCCTAGAACAAAGATTTGGTACCCTTAATATTTCCGAAATCACTTACAACATTACCCTTAGTAGTGCTATCTATGACCCGAATCACATTATCATTGGTACTCACATCCTCTCTTACAGGCACAACAACCCTCTTAGGAACAAGTAATGCACCAGCTATACACTCTCACGAACCCTTTGCTGGTGCAACTCCTCATTTATACTAGAAGTACTTATAGCATGCTCATGTTCCTTGTACTCCTTCGTTATTGCCATGAAATTGTCAACGACCTTAATGGTGTGGCTAGATTGGTGACTATTACCTCGGGAATGAGTGGGATCAACCTCTGCTAAACCCTCACTATATAGTTCATCCAAAAATATATAATCCATCTGTGCAGTCTATGAAGAATTAGTATCATCAGCGTATGGGTCAAGTATGTTGTCAAGGTTAGTTCGGAGACTGTAAAACTTATCCTGGATGGAGGAGAGATTAGTGGTGGGGTCCAAGTGTGTGAGTACCCTAAACTTGAATACAACCAGGAACTTCTGGAAGACCTAAACCTTTAAGTCCATCATATTCTCCATCCTCCGCTCTATTCTATCCTCGGACTCTAAATTGAAACTAAGCATCCAAGTTTTCACATGGTGGAGCAATGTGGACATCTGGTCTATAATTTTTTAACTCTACCCAAGGGCAAAGTAATAACTCCGCAAGGCGGTGTGGCTCTAGATTAGCTAGGGGCCCGACTCGCAGCCTAAGATGGTGAACTCGAGGCATCAGTAGTATGGGCTCGAGGTGCAGGGTCTGCACCCACCATCTAGTTGATATCATATACTAAATCATCTCCAAATGAGGGTACCTTGATCTACGGCTGTCGGCGTGGTGCCGCTACATTTGCTACATCCCAAATAAGTCTTATATCTCGGGTACTCATTGGTCGGATAAGCATTAACAATACCATATCGGCACTTCAGCATTCCAAAATAAAAGAAAAATGAGGCAAGGGAACGAGTAAGTGGTGGAGGCCTTCAAATCCCTCTTGTGGGTCTCCGCTATGAGCATTCAAGAAAAATCGATCTCAAACCCCACAATTAATGTTTCTACCATAATCGCTCAATTTAGGGTGAGTGTATCATCAACCTTTGTGAGAGAAACCTAACTGAAAACCAACCATTATAAAAATGTAAACAACCACTATAATACGGTCTCCCTCTTCTCTACACTCAGTTGTAATGCCTCACTTCGCACAATGTACCTTTATAGTGGAACTCAACTCTAATGAGTTCTCAAGTGTGTCTAGGTCTAGGGTCGTAAACAAAACGGTGGATGGTGCTCTCAAAGATATACACTGAAAACCAACACACTAAGGTATCTATAATGGTTGTCTGGGATGTAGTCTTGGCATTCCTACTAGTAGAGTCAGGAAGAATTGCCGCATAGGAAGCATAACACTCCCTCACAATATCCTCTCTATATATGTAAGGATAACGATCCATCCACTCAGACTTATGATGTTGAAAGAGATCGTGGACGTCGGGTAAAGTGTGAAGGTTCCCGGTCAAGACTATTCTCTTCCTAGTAATATGTTAGGCCCTCTTCTCTTTTGCATTCACAATTTTAGCATCCCGGTAAATTTTTCATTGACCCTCGTCGAAGAACCTCTTTGAGTGCTCAGCAACTAGAGAAAGTTTAGTATTCGGTAACACTAGAATCTCACCCAAACTAGTGTCCTCATTAGACGAGGCAGTTTGTCCTTGTGAACTTGTGTTGTAGGCAAATCCCGAGGCAGACCCTACAGTATAGGTGGACTTAGACCAAAAAACTTACTCAGTCGGTGACCCGATCAGTGTATCCTCTTTAACAAATTGGGAGGCAACGACTATGTCAAGGATTACCTTGTAGGACTGATTCCTAGTACCTTGGGGTCCACTGGTTGTTTTCCTCCATGTAATGGGGACATACTCGGGGTCTTTATCTAAATTAGAATCTTCGTCAATGAATTTGCAGGTGGGAGCTATTGACTTGGACCTACTCTTGGTGTTTCTAGCTTTCTTCAGGGCCATGGTACAGCTAGAGGGAGAATTACAACCAATACAAACTACAAACGCACTTGAAAAAATTTTAGAACAAAAAAATGAACCAAAACAAAAAAAAACAACAGAAAATTCAGACAATGGTTTTAGTGGCCACGTATGGTATTAGACTATTAGATAGTATCACACGAAATCTATGTTAATAATTCTTTTCTTATTAACTACCTCCCTTTTTGGGCAAGTAGAAACAACGAGAGTTATAACATAGGTTATCGTTAATAAGACTTTTATATTAAATAATTATCACTGCAGGTAAAAACACTATTTAAGAATTGCTTAGTTACTATACGTTGTTAATTGCTCATGGTTCCACAACCCTAGTTATGAATTTAGTTACCCAAAATAGAAAGATCACATTTCATATTTTTTGATAAAGAAATCATGAACTTACTAATATATACAGAAAACCCATACTCTCTACTTGAATTGCAAAGAAAAAATGTTCAAAATGAAATTCAGAATTTAAGAATTGCTAAAAGCCAAAACCTAAAACTAAAGTAGTAAGGTATAACCCCCAAAAATGAGATTTACATGTGCTATACATAGAAAAACAAGTTTGAACTAAAAAGGAACAAAAATTAAGAAAAGATGTTTCATACGTAGTTTCGATCTAAGACACTGACCTATGGACCGTGGATTGACCTACGGTCTGTAGGCCCCTTCTGTCACACAGGACTTAGACATTTTCTTTAACTTCAAAAACTCCATCTCTCAGCTTTTATCAGCAGACCAACAATATGTACCATGAATCTTCCTCCGTATCTCCATACTTAGAATCTTCAAAATCAAGTACATGAATCCCTTCTCTAACTAATTTTTCACACATGCAGTACGACCCGTAGGTTGATCCACAGTTTGTCGTTTGCAACCGTGGTTACACACTTGGTCAAGAATACTCTTAATTTCCTTCAAGTCTATCCTGCTGATTTATGATTACTATCCACAAAATATGTTTGGACCTACGGTTCGTCGAGCACATCTATCGATGCCATTTTCGGCATAATTTACAACTGCATCTCTCAACTTCCGCATCAAAACTTATTCCTTATAAACATGATAAAAATTCATAAAAACATTATAAAATGTTCGTATACACATAAAACTCTTAAATAAAATGTATTTAAAATACCGTAATCCTACGGTATATTAGTGGATCCACTAGTCTATCTAAAATGCATTAAGAAATCATCTAACAAGTATTACTCTTTCTAATAACATTGGCTATAATGTTTATGGAGACTTGAGTTATCTGAAATAATTATCATATCGATGCTCAATACTTATCATAAAAATATACTCAGTTCGTATGTTTAAAAACATAAATCTTTTTGTGATTTGATTTTAGTACTCAAAAACTAGCTTAAAATCTCGCTTTGATATTTGTGTTTCTTCTCTTGTTTAATTGTGAAAACATTTTAACTCTTGGGGATACTTAGTTCCAATAAAATGTTTTGAAGAAAAGAATTTCCTTCTTTCTCTTTCCCAACTCAGGATCAACTCTATAAAACAAGTTTAAGAAGGTTCATGCCGAAATATGGATGTGAACGACTCAATACACGTCTTTCAATAACCTACATATGAATAAATTAATACTCAGAACTTAAGAACTTCTATGATAATACTCATTTAAAGAATGCACAACTCAGAGGGTTTATGTGGATTTATGGGCATGAATTACACAACTCAAGGACTCAAAGATATTTCTCATCTCAAACTGCTCAACGTAGGGGTTCATTAAAAATTATGGGCATGAACTACTCAAATTTGAGACTTCATAGGTAACATATAATATTATCATGATTAGAAATATAATCGCGAAAGGGTTAGGAACTTAATACTCAAGACCTTGAAATTGAAGTTATTATACCTCTCAATGATACTTAATTTATGGAGTTTATCCGGAATTTATGGGCATGAACGACTCGACTCAAGGTTTGACATAACAAGATGGAAGTCGAGTAAACAAATCTTCTCATTCTTGTACATACTCCCTTAAAACATATCTCAAATCAATATTTGGTCTCAAAAGTGTAACAATTTAACTCCACTACTTTCTTGGACTCTACTCTTAAATCTCTCTTGAAAGTGAATTATTAATTCAAGAGTTATGGTTCATGATATGAAGGATATAGGTGATAGTTTAGAGTCATTAATACATTCTCCTCATCCTCATTCTCAGTTCCTTGAGTCTTTAAACAAGTTTTTCCGAACATTTTGAAGGCTCCTCAAAATGACACAAAATGCACTTTATAAAAATGTTCGATGGAACCCTCAAGGCTTGACTATTAACTTTACTTTGAATATTAATTATGAATTAAAGGTTGTAATTCATGTTATGAATTATTTCTAGGTGTTTCAAAGAAGCTTATAGTGCTAAGAATCAAAGGGGGGTTGGATAAATGTACTGTTTAAAATAACTCAACCTTACAATACAATGAAGAACAGGTAGGAGAAATCGAACCTGGCCCACAGAGTGGAATGGGAAGCCCGGCATTTACGTACAGAGGAGTTGTTGGGGAGCTCTATCAGGTGTCGGGCTGTAGGCCCCAACCAGGAAAATGGCAACGACTTCCATTTCTTGTTTTCTCACCCTATTCAACCTACATTACAATAATTTCTTCCCAATCACTTGAATTCTACTTCTTAACAACAGTATACACTAATCTAATCAATAAAAACATCAAAAAACCCACTTTTATCTCAACAAATCATCAAAATAAAAAAAAAGACATGTTTTAAAATTAACCCTAAAGAAAACTTATAAAGAACTTAAATCTTTCTATCTCTATGAACGAATTCGAATATGAAAATCATTTATGGCATGTGGAAATGAACCTAACACTATGGAAACTTTCATACCTCTTTAGGGACAAAACCCATGGTTAAAACAAAAATCAAAAACCTCGACGAACGCCTTTATCCTTTTCATTTTTTCTTCTATTTTCCCTTCTTTTCTCTTCTTGAACTCTCAATTAAAACCCCAGGGATATATCATATATCATATATTACTAAAATCATGAACAAAAAAAGTTGAAATTGGAATTACAATTTTACCCCTTCTATAAATTATATGTTATAAAATATTTAAATATTTGATTGTATAAATTTAATTAAATTTTAATGACCTTTATACTTCCTAAGATTAATTCTTGATTAAATATTTAATTTATTAATATTTTATCGTCTATAACTATATTCATATAGTAATTATATATTTTTTTTAAAAAGTATTAACCTAAATTGCTATACTTTTCCTATTCTTATAGCTTTTTCCTTAAATCCTCTCATGAATAATACAAGTTACGAGGATAAGTATTATCCTTTATGATAAATAATGATATTTAATAATTTCAGAGGTGCAATCTATAAAATGGAGATACAAATTAATAATGTCCTCTTCATTGTTATTACTAAAAAATAACTCTAGCTTCACGGATTTAAATTCATTGATGCTTAATTACATGATAAGAACTTTGGTTGTTCTTTATACATGGTTTTCTAACTTTAATTTTTTTTCTTATTCTTTATTTATTTATTTATTTATTATTTTTAATTACTTAATCTACTTTTATACTCTTAATATTCATAACTCTCATGTTTTCATATTCATAATCTCCAAATATTTAAACTAAAAATTAAAGATATCTTTTGATATTCTTTCTACTCTATCTATATAAATTCAATCATGACATACCTACCAAGATTAGTAGACTATTATTTTTATTCTATAGTTAAAGTAGATGAAGCAAACACTTGATTTTTGATAGGATATGGAAGGAGTCTAAAAGAACACAAGAGTCATGTATTAATTTTGTACTTACTTATCATCTATATATACATTAGTTTTATAAGAATAATGTCTACATTGTATTTTTTAAAAATATATTTCTTCTTTATCTATTAGACTTCTTAATTTAGTTTTCTATGAATGTTTTATCCTCGTAAGTCTTTATTATTGTTTTGTAATTGTTACATTTCATTATTCATAACAATTTACATTTATATATTTCCATGAAATTTTAGTCATTCTAACATATCTATAAAAATTCACATGAAACACGTGCTCAGAAACTAGTACGCATGATAAAACTGAATCAAGAATGATTAGACCCTTAAAACCTTACTAAAATTATTTTAAATCTGATTTTGTTCAGAAAAGACCACAATTCCCCAGACTATTTTCGGTTAACTTACCTTAACAGGGAAGCCTAACTTCAAAATGACATATCTCACTCATTCGACATCAAATATTAGCAAAATAGGTTGTGTTGGAATGATAATTCAACTAAATTTCATTTTACATATCATGGATCACATACTTCATCTTGTACTGAGAGCTATGCTTGTTTGAAGTTGACCTAAATCATAGAATAACTTAGGGAAGGATTTGAATGAATTCTCCTTAGTTCTATTTTGAAGTCAATGTGCTGGATTGATTAACCTTAAAACTTAGGAAAAACATAAATTACAAGGTAAAAAAATTGCACAATGAAGGATGGATCGAGTCCTACCTCAAAAAATTTTGGGGTGTTACAATATCTCCCATTGGGATCATTCGTCCTCGAAAGAAGACTGGACTGGGTATGGAATGGGGTTAAACTTACCAAGGTTTGATTCTAATGGTACACTCTCACTTTATTTAAGCTTAACCCAAAATCTTAGGTTCATCTAAAGACTATTACTCCTTACCACCACATTCAATCGTAATAATCTAAGAACTCCATGGACTCCTACTAACCAACTTTTCGTTCACCACCAAAGGTAACCCCCTATATGTGCCAACGTGTAAATAACCCGAAGGGGTATCATTAAAGCCCTAAACGTTTGATCATCACATAAAACATAGAATAGTGTAACAAATTTAAAACTTTTACAGTCATAACTTAAAACTCACTTTTAATTAAAAAAATGGGAAATATAGACTTGTTTAATTACACCATCTAAACATAAGAGTACAATATTAGGGACTTAGTCGTTACATAAGCATAAATAACCTCAACATACAAAAAATGATAGAAACCCAAAATGACCAATTCTAGTTATCAGACTTGAGGACTCTCTAAAAGTTAGAGATACTAATCCAAGTCGTCAGCGAACCTAAAAAGAAGCCCATAGACCTATGCTCATAGTAGATGGAAATAAAATTGTTTAGGACGTAAGTACTAAGTATGGAAAAATGCATAAAAATCATTAAATATGCTAAAAGGAACATTATAGTGAAAATGATGCATTTATCAAGTTTAGAAACCATTTATGTATATAAAGAGATAATCCAAATCATACTGTCATATGTCACACAACCCTTCATAGAATTGTAGACCACTACCTTACCGACTTTATGAATACACTTGTGCAATGTATAGTTGGCATCGCATAACCCCAACCATACCGAGTACCCTGTTAAAGTAACCTTAGTAACACATATCGACTTGAAACCTCATCATAATCAATAATCCCATATAAAGAGATAATCATATTCATTATAAAAACATAAGGAAAGGCATACTTTATCAACCTTCTAAACATACATGCACTTTCATATCTTACCATAACATTAAGAACAAACCGAAAATCCCTTTCAAAGACTACTTGTGAAATGTAAAAGTGAAGTCCCATACCCTACTACTACTAAGAAACGTCATCAAGAATCAGAAGCATAGTTCAAGTTATATTCATCATCTTATTACATAGGGTTAATATCATTAACCAACATAGATCATGTGAGCTACATGTAATCCAATGTAATATAACCCTACACGAAAAGAAGGATTTGTACATGCCTAAGGTAGAACTTGAAACGCATAGCGATAAGTTTGATCTACTAACTATGACCTATGCGGGCACATAGTTACCGAACAATATGATTGTTATTAGAATTATAGACTTGGTAAATGTAGAAGTTTTCCATATCATGAGACAACATGTGTGTGTGTATATATATATATATATATATATATACACACACACACACACACACATTGGGAACCTAGACTTACTAAATGTACAAGAAACCCACACGGGAAGATGAACATGCTAAACATAAAAGCCTCCTTCTCATAATCATGTTCACCCGGTGCTAAGCATAATTCCCTTTAGAGTAACTTTAATTCTTTACTTTAGTTAATATTCATAGGATAATGCACCAGGGCACTCAACCAATACATATCATATTATCTAAAAGATTCAATAGGTTATAATAGCCTTTTATCCTTAGAATCAATCAACATGTGAGAAAGCCTTTCACAGTACTTCTATAATGTTTTCATGTGAATCACCTTTCAATCAATACAATATCATTATAATCATCCAAGATAACTCATACATAGTCATATGTAGTAGTGAGGGAAACTAGTCCTTTAAAAATACCATGATTCACACATTAGTCATAGGATGTTTACCTTTAAAATAAGGCATAATTGAGTACATGACCTTCACCAACATATATAAACCCTAGCCATATACCCATTCAAGGGTCATAAATCATATCTTGAAATCACACTTAGAGTTACTACATTAAGCAATGAATAAACAAGATTAATTGATTAACTTATCATAGATACAATTATATATACTCATATTGCATCAAGAAACCCATTATAATTAATGAAATTGGGAATATGGGAGGAAAATAGGTTCATGGGTATTTTCACAATAAAGACCTTCTTTAAACACCACATTCATCATAAAGTAAGATGATTAAGGTAATGAAATCATTTTAATGAAGATCCCATGGCTAGAATACATATCATAGGTTTTAGACATGACCCTAACTTTAGAAAGTAGATTTGAAGAGGCTTCAAGGAGAAAGGAGTTCAATGAATTAGAGTTCCCATAAATTTATTGTGGATTATTCATGAAATTGGGGTGAAGATCTTGGAGCTTTAACCATATTCTTCAAGTTCTTGGATCTTCAATGCTAGAAATCTAGAGAGAGAATTATTGGAGGGTAATTGTTTTATTTTTTGTTTTGAATGTGATTTTATTGAAGGAATTCCAAGTAAAAAAGGTTGTGTGCTTATGGGAAAATAAATAGATAATAGGGACATAAATTTTGAAATAACTAAGGGTGTTAAAATTTGTACTTAAATTTGCCCCCTCCACTTTCCCGACTTTGGTCGCCCAAATACCTACTTTGCTCGCCAAGGGCACTAGGCGACTTGCCTAATGAGCCCTTGGCTCGACCAAAGTTACAGTAGCTCCCTATATGGCAGCTTCACTAGGCGATGGGGAGGGTCAAAGGGAGCATCACCAACCCAGTGGGCAACCAATGACCTATCTCGCCCTTTGATCCAATATATAGGATAGGAGAGAAGGTTGTCCATTAAGAGAGAATACCTCATTCAGCTCATCGCCAAGGAACATGGGCAACGCTACTACCCATCGCCAAAGGTGACCAAATGTAGGTATGTTTTCCTTCATTTTCTTAGATAGTTTTAGGTTCTTTCTTACATCCTAGTGTTTCCCTCAGATGTTTTTGTCAAGTTTAGTCTTAAACATCACAAAAAGTTATCAAATTCTCACATAACTCTAACTCAACTTATAGACTAACTTAGATTCACGCTAAGCCTCGTGTCATGACTCTAGTTAAACCTATAATTTTTCGATTCGTTACATTATCTACCACTTAGTAACATTTGTATTAGAATGACATTTTAAACACATTAAAGGACTAAAAATCAAGATTAGCAGTCTAAAAAGCACAACACATAAGAATGATGTACACGAGGGAGAAAACATCAACTCCATTCTCAACGGATAACAATGAATTACAAGGAAGTAGGAACTACATCCACAACCCAATGTGCCCATGGATTATCATTCCATATTATACTAGGAGGAACTACCTTTTCCCACTCAAATAAGCTTAACATAATTATTCAAGAGACAATATGCTAGATCGACATAACTATGCATGCTCAATGCAACATCTAATGTCGTCAAATATGCAAGCATTAGGCTAAAGAAAAAATGAACTTGAGGAACATATAAATTATGAAAACCCAATATACATACGGTACATGCATACATAGGGTGATTATGAAAAAATCATGCATGTAACATGACTCCAAATCACTAGAAATTCAAGAGGTACTACTTACCTCAAGTATTTATAGAGGTAAAAGTAAAGAGATGAGGATAATGAGATTTCATATCAGCCTCGGCCTCCCAAGTAGCACCTTCAACTAAGTGATTTCTCCATAGAACCTTAGTAAAAGCTACTTCGTTACTCCTCAACCTCTTTACTTGTCGATCCAAAATTTCGACCAGGGTTTCTTCAGAAGCATCAACCTTTAAAACATCGAAAGGAAGTATGGACTTCTGATCCCCAATTAACCTTTTAAGTATTGAGACGTTAAATACCGGGTGAGCCAAATCATACTCACTAGGTAAGCTCAATTCATACGCAACCTTTCCGACATGTCTCAGGATTTCATAAGGGCCCACGTATCGTGTACTAAGCTTCCCCTTCTTATCAAACCTCATTACGCCCTTCATTTGCAAGATTTTTCAGTTGACCCGTTTACCTACTACAAAATCTAGATATCTCTTTGTATTTTCGACATATAACTTTTGCCAGTTTTGATCTATTTTGAACCTATTTCTAAGAAGTCAAACTTTTTGAATGGCCACATTACTAACTCTTGACCAATAAAGAAAAATTCAGCTACTGCAAACCAACCTACCGAGGATCTACACCTTCTCCCAAAAGGAGATTCAAATGGAGCCATAGCAATACTCGAGTGGTAAATATTGTTGCAAGCAAATAGTATCAGAGGATATGTTCATTCCCAATTAACTTTGAAGTCAATAACACATGTCCTCAATATATCCTCTAAGGTTTGAATGGCGCGTTCCGATTGACCATCCATTTGAGGATGAGAAGAGGTGCTAAGTTTCACACTTGTACGAAGTTGTATTTGGAATGCTTTCAAAAGTGTGAACTAAATTGAGTACCTCTATCTGAAATGGTTGACAAGGAACTCCATGAAACCTAACTATTTCTTTTATGGACAACTTAGCATAATCCTTAAGAAACCTTGAAGGGAGTGAAATGGGGTGATTTGGTCGTCCACTCAATAGTGACCCAAATAGAATCATGTTTACTTCTAGTACAAGTCAAGCCCACAACAAAATCCATGTTGACCTCTTCAGACTTCTAAGTGAGAATTTCTATACCTTGAAAAAAACCTCCCGATTACAAGTGCTCGGAACTTTTTGACAATTCCGACATTTGTCTACAAAATTAATTGTATACTTCTTCATGTCATTCCACCAATGGACCTTCCATAGATCACTGTACATCTGGACGGCTCCTGGATGAATAGAATAGAACAAAACATGAGCCTCTTCTTGAATTTATTCCCATAAGCCATCAACATCTGGAACACGCAACCTACTTTGGTACCTATGTAACTCTTCTTCCCCTAGGGAGAAAGCCTCAACATATTTCCCTAGCACGGATACTTTCAATTCCATCAAATATGGTAAGCTGTTAGTTAGACTTCATATCAACCACTATGGAGGATTCAGAGCTATGATAAACCATGCGACACCCTTTAGTAGAATCTAAAAATTAGACATCTAACCAGGAAAACCTTTAACATCAAGAACTAACTCATTTTTCTAACTATGTACATGGGTCACAATAACCATGAACATTCGACTTAAGGCGTCCAGAATGCTAATAGCTTTTTTGAGGTGGCAAAAGATGCTTTTGTCGTAATCTTTCAAAATCTATAACCACCTTCTTTGTTGGACAAGTCTTTTTAGGTAAACACATATTCGATACTTTTCTGATCAATAAAGACATCTTCATGGACACATAAAGGTAATGTCTTCATATTTCCAAAGCAAATATTACGGCTGCTAGTTCAAGATCTTGAGTGGGATAATTCTTACCATGGACCTTGAGTTTCCTTGAGCCATAATATATCGCCTTACCACATTGCATGAGGACACAATACAAACCTACTCAAGAAGCGTCACAATACACTACAAGCCAATTAGTACCCTCGGTAAGGTCAACACTAGAGTAGAAGCTTATCCGTTAATTATTGGAAGCTTTTCTCACAAGCTTTCATCCACTCAAACATAGTTTTGTTTTGGGTTAGGTATGCCAATGGAGATGCAATAGATGAGAATGCTTCATAAAACCTTCTATAATATCCGGCTAAATCGAAAAAGCTTTAAATATCTGTCGGTGATAGAGGTGTAGGCCAATTTTTGACAAAGTCCGTTTTCATTGGATCAATCTCTATACCCTTACTTGATATTATATGACCTAGAAAATATATGTTTTTCAACCGAAATTCTCACTTACTAAAATTTGCAAACAATTGGTGATCTTTGAGGGTTTGCAAGGAATCCTCAAATGGCTCATCGAATCATCCTCACTTCTAGGTTAAATTAAGATATCCTCGGTAAAGAAAAGGATGAACATGTCAAAATATTCCCTTAAACCCCTATTCATGAGGTACATTAATGTCGCCAGGGCATTACTAAGGCCAAAAGACATCACAATGAACACGTAGTGCCCATACCTAGTTCGGAAAGTCGTTTTAAGAATATCAACCTCGCTCACCCTAAGTTGTTGGTAGACTAAACAAAGGACTATCTTTGAAAACTGAATATACCTACCAATTGATCAAGACAATTCATCAATTCACGAAAGAGGATACTTTTTCTTTGTGGTGACTTTGTTCAATTGGCGATAATCGATACACATTCAAAGAGACCCATCTTTCTTTTTCACAAACAATACCGGAGAACCCTATGGAGATATGCTTGGTTGAGTAAAACCCTTGTCTAACAAATCCATGAGTTGTGCTTTCAACTCCTGCAACACCGGCCGAGCCATTTGATAAGGAGGGATATGTATGTGTTTAGTATTCGGCAAGAGACCAATGTAAAAGTCCATCTCTTGTTTGGGAGGAATTTCAGGAAAGGCATTAGGAAAGACTCTAGGAAATTCCCCAGTACGGGGATCAACTCTATTGAAGGGATCTTAGATTCAACATCGATGACCCTAAAAATATGATACATGCGTCCTTTTGCAATCATCTTTCTAGCTTTTGGAAACGACAAAAATTGACCCTTATGAATAGAATTTCCCCCTTACAACTCTAACATAGACTCATTTGAAAATAAAAACTTAACTACCCGAGTTCTACAGTCAATGGAAGCATAACACGCATGAAACTAATCCATGCCAAAAATTACATCAAAATAAAGCATGTGTATTTCTACCAAATCAAAGAAAGTTATTGTATGAAAAAATGAGAGTGTTTACATCTCTACTTTATTTAAATAAGGAGAAACATCGCGTTGACTCAAAAAAATAATCAATTAACTCAATTTGAAAAGAGTTTAAATAATAAACTAATTTAAAAGGAGTCTCCACTTTATTTTAGAAAAATAATAGGAAACCATTTATGTGATCTACGAAATCATTAAATACTAGAAAAATTATTCACATTATTCTGAAGGGAAGGTGTTAGGCATTTTTCGAAATATACAACTATGGGTCCACTCTGAAATTATTTTTTCAAAATTGAGGAGCAGATAGAACAATATACAAATATGACAGGCATACAATTTACACTAATAATAAAGTAAAAAAATAATATGATAAATGAATGTTTGTCTATCTTGAACAATATACCCAATAATAAATAAGAAATTATAATTCGAATTCCACTGGAATAGCTTCAATGGGTAGCCACTCTAGGGTACCAGTAAATACACTTAGTAAAACTTTTAGTAAAAATTAAAAATTAAATATGAAAAATGTTAATGATTTAATAATTTAAAATAAACCCCGTCTTAATAACATGGAAGGTCTTGGAAATCAATTGTAATTTCTTTATCGGCCAATTTTTACATATAAGAAAATATAAACATAAACTAAATTTCAGTCTTTTAATAGGAAGATCTCGAAAACCGATGGGGAAATTTTTTCTGATTGGACAATTACAACACACAATATATATAAACATAAACTAAAAATTCATCATTTTAAATGGGAAGGCCTCCAAAATCGAGAGACATACTCTCTTGTTGGCTTATTACAACACACAACATATATAAATGTAAACAAAAATTCCATTGGCCAATTTTAACATAGAAATTAGTGTAATAGCATAATAAGACAATCAAAATAATTAATATAAAACTTTACGAAAATTAGCATATTAAAATTCATTAATAATTAAACTAATATATGAACAAATGAAAAAAAAACAAGAGATATCCAAGAACGACACATAATCTATAACCAAAATCTTACTAAGTTATTATTAACTTAATATAGCAATGTTAACAAAAAAAAAATCAAATGGGCAAAACTATCTCATTTTGGGAAAATAACAACAAAACATAATGATAACAAAATATTAAAATTCAATTCAAAATAAGACATAAAAGAATTATATTTAATAAATTCAACCCAAATCATTTAATGAATAAAGAAACTGAGAAAATATAAAGTCGTGAATAAAGTAAAAATATGAGATTAAAGATCATAAACAGTCCCAATAAAGCAAACATATATATATATATATATATATATATATATATATATATATATATGTATGTATGTATGTATGTATGTATTTATGTATGTATATAGTACCTTAAAAGAATGAACTCGTAACTTGAATATTAAATTACTATAATATCCCTAACTAAAGTTCTCTTTTTCAATGAGTTGTGACTTTTCCGATAAGTTGTGATTTTTTTCAAAGGATTGTGATTTTTTCGATAAGTTTTGTCTTTTCCTAAGAGTTGAGACTTTTTCAAAGGGTTGTGACTTCGCTGAAAGGTCATGATAAAACACAAAAAACACTTGTTTAACTACCCTTTGTTTACTATAAATAAAGGGATTACTCTCATTTTTCTATCATCCTCTCCTCTCACTTGGTTATCTTCCTCTTCAATCATCATTATTCACATCTTTTCTAGGTTAGAATTGAATTGTCACATTGAAGTTTATTTATGTGTTTCTAAATATAACTTTTTTCTTTTCCATTTTGGTTGACTTTGAATTTAAAGTTTCACGATTTGATAAAAATTTCCAACTAATTAGAATATCATTTTTCAATTTTAGGTTTTTATATAATTTCTTGATGAACATTTCTTTAAATTTAGGTTTTTCATTTGCATGTTTCTTCAAAAAGAATCGGAAGCATTGTATTTATCTCTTCAAAATGTGTCTTCATAAAGAATTAGGAATCATTGTATTTCACTCTTCAGTTTTTCTTTTTGTTTTAAAATTTAAAAGTTTATTAATCATGATGGGCAAAAAGTTACAATTTGAACTTGACATCCTAAACATCCTACAGATCATAGACCTGAAACAAACATTGTTTTGATGCAAAATAAGTGATAATTAGTATCTCCCCTTCATTATTTGCATTTTCAGAATTTTTTGTTGCAGGGTTATTTTGCATTTAATTATGATTTTAGAAGAAGGACAAGTTACTATAATTTTTCAGGTTGATATATGTGAAGATTATGTTACTACTTACTTTAATCCAGTTTTGATTTATATTAATTTTTCGTTCATATTGCATATTGTTTCTCCTAATCTACATTACCCCTTTCTTCTCCTTCAATTTTTCAGGTTTGCTCCTTTATTCCTTTAAAATTTGTACCTTTGAATACTTATATGTAACCATTTTCTATTTTTTAAAATTATTTCTAGTCAAAATCCTTTGTGCAAAAACATGTTACGTTGAATCCTTGGTGTAAAATTTAGGATATTTAATGAACAATTTTTTTTTGAGTAATAAAACTTGAAAATAATTCTTCTTCAATTATGAAATTTCATCAAATTATCTGATTTCTCGTGATGTTCTAGCAAATTTCATTTCTGTATGTTCCCGGTATTGGTTGAATCTAAATAGTAACTTGTCCTTTTTGATAAAAAAAAAGAAAATGAACATTTCTAATGACATTTTTATGTTATGATTTTAAATGGGTTGTGAGAAAATTATATAAACATTACCAAAATGTAACATAAGCATTAATATTTGTCCCTTTCATAATTTGTCAAAGTATCTTGGTTAATTTTCTGTAGATCTTGTTTCAATTAGTACGGAGTCACAAGCTAATTAGTAGAAAAATCATCCTAGATTATAACAAAGATGAACCGAGGAGGTCTCCAGGAATAATCCCTTTTTATCAGGAAGTTGGTTAGCTAAATCTTAAATTTCAGCTAATTAAATTTTATAACAATGAGTTGCTATTAGGATGACATTAGATATGTAATAGGTGTTGATTTATTATATTTAAATTAATATTTACTTGACTGTTCATATCGTTATTGTATTGAATCACACAATAAGAATTTATGATCCTTTCATGAGAGTTTATTTTATAGAGATTCATGGTGATTACTCTAAAGATGTTGATTTTGAAGGAGATAGACCAATAGAGGATGTTGCACTTGAGGAAAGTGCAGTAACTGGAGCATAAATATATTTTCAGTAAAAAGTTTACACAAACCAGAAAAGGGGAACAATATACAAAAATCTGAACTTCAAAATTCACTTTGCTCTCTAAATTAACTTTCTTTGTATATTATGTTATTCAACTTGATAAGACCATACTTCACTTGGGAAATGTTTTTGAGTATAATATTATCGTTGTTGTTGTGATTTGATAAGAATCGTTGCTAAACTAAAAATATTTTATCCCATTCACATTTATCATTATAAGCGAGGTTTTTTTAATAATATTGTTATTTCGGATGAGAAGAAGAAAAGTAACAACTACTATAATTATCTCATTCATAGTCCTTATATTTGAATCATTAAAAGATGTTAGTCATCACACTTGAGTATGAATGTAGGTTGAATTCCACTACTGTGTTGATGCCATGATTTTTCTTCAATGTTGTTGTAATCATTTAAAATTTATTAAATATAAATTTATAAATGATTCGGATTATATTGAATTCATTAATATATTAATCCAAATAAATATTTTGGATTGATATAATTGAGTTAAATATTTAAGTCCAATAAATATGGATTTAATTAAAGTCTAAACTAATTGATTTGGGCTACATTGGATGAACCCAATTTGTTAAACTCAATGTCATCTCATTCTAGAGCCCATCTTTGCGCCACGTGTGCAGATGATGTGGCATGCCAAGTAGAATAAGAAAACCAATAGAATCATGCCATGTGTAAAATATAACAAGCCCGCTCCATAAAGCCCAAATGTCATGTCACTTTAATCTAATTGGCTGAATGGAGTCCTATTTCAATCGTAACTCCTCTGTTCTAAAACTATAAATTGGGGACCTTATAATTCAGAAAAGAGACAGAAAATTCTAAACAAGAAGCTAGATAAACTCTGTGGTATAAACTCCATTTAATTCTCTATAAAGCTTCAAGTTTAAGAATTCAAGCATTCAACTTCAAGAATGATCAAGATCAAGACCACCAAATTCAAGAACAAGCTCGAAGCCCTAGAATTCAAATAAAAGTCAAGATCAAGAAAAAGTTCAAGTTCAAGTTTATCATAGATTCAAGAACAAGCTTTAAAGCCGTTGAATTTATATTTGAAAAGGCGATTTCAGAGGAATTATTATTTTTTCGACGCGAATTTTAATGTCTACAAACCTTGAGTTTATCTTCAAGGCGGGAGCGTTACACGGTTTCCTATTATAGCTTCCAGTTGGTTAAACATTCAGAACCTTGTAACACCTTGAGATTATTTTCAAGGGGGGAGCGTTACACGGTATCCTATTAAGCTTCAAGTTGGTCAAGCTTATCCTTCAAAGAATCTTTAATTTTCTATGCCTTAAGTTGGACAAACTTATCCCTTTGCACCTTAAGCTTGAGTTCCGACGGATTTAACTTTAAAAGGATCTTTAAATTTCCATGCCTTAAGGTGGACAATATTTGTCCCTTTGCACCTTAAACTTGTCTTTTCACGGGTTTATCCTGTCTCAAGTTAGTTAAGCATTCAGGACCTTGTAACACCTTGAGTTTATTTTCAAGGCGGGAGTGTTACACGGTATTCTAGTAAAGCTTCATGGTCAAACATTCAGGACCTTGTAACACCTTGAGGTTATCTTCAAGGCGGGAGAATTACATAGTATCCTATTAAAGCATCAAGTTGGTCAAGCGTTCGGGACCTTGTAACACCTTGAGGTTATCTTCAAGGCGGGAGCGTTACATAGTATTTAAGTAAAGATTCATAGTTAAGCATTCGGGACCTTGTAACACTTTGAGGTTATCTTCAAGGCGTGAGCGTTACACGGTTTTCTAGTAAAACTTCATGGTCAAACATTCAGGACCTTGTAACACCTTGAGGTTATCTTCAAGGCGGTAACGTTACATGGTATCCTATTAAAACTTCAAGTTGGTTAAAGCATTCAGGACCTTGTAACACCTTGAGGTTATCTTCAAGGCGGGAGCGTTACACGGTATTTTAGTAAAGCTTCATGGTTAAGCATTCGGGACCTTGTAACACCTTGAGGTTATCTTCAAGGCGGGAGCGTTACACGGTATTTTAGTAAAGCTTCATGGTTAAGCATTCGGGACCTTGTAACACCTTGAGGTTATCTTCAAGGCGGGAGCGTTACATGGTATCCTATTAAAACTTCAAGTTGGTTAAGCATTCGGGACCTTGTAACTCTTTGAGGTTATCTTCAAGGCGGGAGCGTTACACGGTATTTTAGTAAAGATTCATGGTTAAGCATTTGGGACCTTGTAACACCTTGAGGTTATCTTCAAGGCGAGAGCGTTATACGGTATTCTAGTAAAATCTTCAAGTTGCTTAAGCATTCGGGACCTTGTAAAACCTTAAGGTTATTTTCAAGGAGGGAGTATTACACGGTATTCTTGTAAAGCATCAAGTTGGTTAAGCATTCGGGGCCATGGAACACCTTGAGAGTTTTATTTATTTATTTTTTAAGGCATGGACATTAAGCACATTTTTATGTGATAAATACTTCCATTATGTAGCCTCCATAAAATATAAAATTCTTTTTGCTGATCTACAAAAAAAAGAGAAGGGAAATACAAGTGAAGAAGAGATTGTTACCCGTCAAGATGTTTGAGACTCGAAAGGTATTAAATCTTGAATCTTGGATTTGTTGTAGAACTTTATGTCTAGATTAGGAATCACCACGTGGATTGTGATTTCGCTGTTCCAACGTCAAGACACGAGATTTTTAGTAAGTCACACAAATCTGAAATTTTTTAGCATGGCAGAATTTAGAGCTAAATTCAAAAAAATCGTCTAGAATGATTCTGAAGATATTAAATTTTTAATTTTGGATATGTTAGAGATAAAAAAGTCTAGTTTTTGAAAAATCAAACGGTTCATGATTTTGATTTTTCTACAATGAGATACGAATTTTCTACGAAGAACATTTCAGGCTGTAAAAAAGTGATGAATTTTTAGCATGACAGAATCTAGAGCTAACTTCAAATGATCATCTAAAACGATTCTGAAGGTATTAAATTTTGAATTTAGGATATGTTGGAGACCTAAAAGTCTTGTTTGTGAAAAATTTAACGGTGGATGATTTCGATTTTTCTGCAATGAGATATGAATTTTCTACGACGAACATGTCAGGCTGTAAAAAAAGTGACGATTTTTTAGCATGACAGAATCTAGAGCTAACTTCAAAAAATAATCTAAAAATATTCTGAAGGTATTAAATTTTGAATTTCGGATATGTTGGAGATCTAAAAGTATAATTTCTAAAACATCAAATGGTTCATGATTTCAATTTTTCTACAATGAGATATGAATTTTCTACGACAGACATTTCAAGCTGTAAAAAAGTGACGAAAATAAATAAAAAAAGAAGGAAAATTACCTTGAGTATGCCCTTTTCGTCGTAGGCTCACAATATGCAATTGAAGATAAAATTATGGAGACAATGTATCTATTTATAGTTGTCATGTGGTGGGATAGAATCCTTCTCCTAATTCAATTACAATTTCTTTTTGGCTTGGGCAATAAAACATAATATGAATATGAAATTGAGTGGGCAATAAAACACAATATGAATGTCAAATTGAGTAGGATTACAATTCCTAATTCAATTACAATTTCTTTTTGGCTTGGGCAATAAAACATATATATGAATATGAAATTGAGTTGAATTACAACTGTTAATTCAATTATAATTCATTTATTTAACTAAGGTGAATTTAGTAACCAGTTAATTCTTCAAGCCTAGTCTCTAAAAGATAAAATATTTCGACAAGACTTGAAGCAAGGGGCATTTGTAATCATTTAAAATTTATTAAATATAAATTTATAAAATGATTCGAATTATATTGAATTCATTAATATATTAATCCAAATAAATATTGTGGATTGATATAATTGAGTTAAATATTTAAGTCCAATAAATATGGATTTAATAAAAGTTTAAATTAATTGATTTGAGCTACATTGGATGAACCCAATTTGTTAAACTCAATCTCATCTCATTCTAGAGACCATCTGGGTGGCACGTGTGCAAATGATGTGGCATGCCAAGTTAAATAAGAAAACCAATAGAATCATGCCATGTGTCAAAGATGACAAGCCCGCTCCATAAAGCCCAAATGTCACGTCACTTTAATTTGATTGGCTGAATGGAATCCTATTCCAATCGCAACTCCTCTATTCTAAAACTATAAATAGGGGTCCTTATAATTCAGAAAAGAGACAGAAAATTCTAAACAAGAAGCTAGAGAAACTCTGTGGTACAAACGCCATTTAATTCTCTACAAAGCTTCAAGTTTAAGAATTCAAGCATTCACGTTCAAGAACGATCAAGATCAGAACGATCAAGATCAAGACCACCAAATTTAAGAACAAGCTCGAAGCCTTTGAATTCAAATAAAAGTCAAGATCAAGATAAAGTTCAAGTTCAAGTTCATCATAGATTCAAGATCAAGCTTTAAAGCCCTTGAATTTATATTTGAAAAGGCGAATTCAGAGGAATTATAGAGATTGTAACACTCGCATTTGAAATAATACAATTGATTGTTGCTATAATTTTTCGTTCTTGATTATTGTTTTCTCGACGCGAATTTTATTGTCTACAGTTGTTGTTTATTTTCATTTAATTTTGATATTTATTTTATGATTATTATTGGGTTGTGATAAAAATATATAAACTTTCAATAATATGGAACACACATTTTTGTGTTGTGTCTACACTAAATTAAAATCTATTAACTATTAAAAATGGGAACATTAATTAAATATCCTATTATTTATATATGTAAAAAATTTATCAGAAATTCAGCTATTGAACATTAATTCTTTAATTATAACATTACAAAATCTCCTAGTTGTTACTAATTATTACAAACGTCTATGAATTCTCATAGTTATTACATAAATTATATTTAACTTTCATCTTTCCTTATATGAATCTTTAACTAATCGTTTTTTATATTATTATACAGCCCCTATAAATTTTGTAACACGGTGTTTAAATATATGAACTGTATATTTTTGGGGTGTAAGATAAACATGTGATTATATATATGATTTAAGAGATTAGCTATGGTCAGGTAGTATATTTGATTTATGTACAGAATTAATTGAGAAGTCAAATATGAGAGAAAAACACATGACATCTATTATGTTATGACTTATAACGTAAAAATTAATAAACAAAAGTAGTGTTTAAAGTACATTTAAATAGTTTAAGGTGGAAGCACCTACAAAGCACATCTGGTAGATGACGAGAAAAATACACAACAATATTGTCTATATGGTAATATTAAGAAGAAACAACTAATTATATGATTGAACATCATCAAATTGAAATAAATATGTACATTATTAAATTTAACTAATAAAATGCTTCATTGACAATCATCATAGGTTCTCGTGAATAAGATGTATATATGCTGATCTGAATTGAAAATTCACAAAAGAATTTGCAAATATTATTTTGTACAAAAAAAAATGCTATTTACTGTAATATATATTATTTGAATTTGCAATCAGATGCAACACACGTGTCAAAAAACTAGTATATATATAAATTAAAAAGAACCTAAAATACATGCGAAGTATTGGAAATGGTACAAAGCTATCCTTAATCCACCTTTTGGCACAAAAATGCGCTTATCATCCAGCTATTGGCTCCAAAGTATCATTGTCATACACCTTTAGATTCAAAAGTTATATTAAACAATTTTAAATATAAACTATTTAAATATTTTTTAAAAATACTTGGCACTCAACTATTGATTATGATTTAATTTATTAATATTATTTACAAACATACCTACTAGCCACCCAATTTATAAACCAATTATAATATAAAATGCCCTAAACACTACTAAAGCATAACGAAATTACAGATTCCTGAAAAATGACATCCAAAAATTGTTCGAGTGGTAAGACCCAATTATATTTATGTTGAAGCGCTTATTTAGAAAGACACTTCAAATTGGTTTCTAAATTTATGATTAATGGTAAAGAATAAGTAAATCCCGAATAGATTCATCCACTTTTTTTAATATTATTTTTAAATATTTATGGTTTGTTTTAAATATTAAAACATTAATATATTATTTTTTAAAAAAGTTATCTTAATTAGTATCACATAATTGAGACGGAAGAATAATTAAGATGAACATAGTCAAACTTTCAAGTTTATCGATAATTTTTATTTAGAAATTTGAATTATAATATTTTTTGATTGAGGACTTTAATGTATGATAGTGTACTTCTATCGACATTTTCACCTAAAAATATAGAAACACGCATTAGCAGGTTGTTGTATTAGTAATTTGATGTGTTTATTAATTGGGTGGCTAGTGAATTGGTTTATAAATTATACTAATAAGTTAAATTATAACAAATAGTTGAGGACCATATATTTTAAAAAACTAATTAAATAATTTAACTTTAAAACCGTGAAATAAGAGGTCAATTTTGAACCCAAAGATGGATGACAGAGGTATTTTGGAGACAATAGGTGGATAAAAAAGAATATTTTGGAGCCTATTGGTGGATGAATGATAATTATGTTCTCTCTAATATTTTAAGTGTATTTTAGGACTTTTTCCGTTAAAAAAATCATTTGAAAAGCTTACACAACTGCGAGAGAATACAACATTAGTAATACTAATACGAACTAAAAGAAACCGATAATACCTAATAAAAAAGTGAGTAAACTTTACCGAAAAATCTTGGAACCTGCCAAATATGAAGTTGATTAGTGATTGGAGCATTCAGCTGCGCTGAAGTTGAAGCATGGGTCGCTGATTGTGTCATCATTGAGCTTTGTCGAAGTTTGATATAGAGAGACATATCACCGGATCATTGGATCTCCTCGGATTCACCTAAAAATACCAATATTTCTATCTGCGAAACAAACGAAATAAGGGGAAAAGGTAAAGGGAGGCGTACATTTAGTTTTTGTTTGCAATGGAGCCTTGCATTATTGGGGGTAGTTAAGAGATTTTGGTCGGATTGTTATTGTTTTGAGGTGTAAGAGTTCACCGGTCGGTGAGATAGAGAGAAAACCAATGGCATGATGTTTGAATCTGGTGTGTTTTTTGGTGGAAAAAGAAGGAGAAAATGAAGGGAGTTATTGGTTGGTTTTGGGTCTGGTTTCATTGGTGGTTCTCGGTGGTAGAGTGGTGGGTTATCATCAGGTTTGTAGTCGGAGGTGTGAAGGGTTGTTTGAGCTGCTAGGTTTGAGAGGGAAAAATTCGGTGGTTCTGTCGTTATTTGCTTGTGAAATCAGGTTGAAAAATGGAGTTTGGGAGGTGGTGAGGAAGAAGGGTGGTGGCACTTAGAGGTATACTAGAAAATTAACTTAGGGATTTACCCCTTTTTAAATTTTTAACGACTTAGTCTAAAAATATTATCCACCATCCACATTTTTGATTTAAGCAAAACGTAAATAGGAAAACAATTAAACAACTGGATCAAATTTTTGGCTTGAGATTGTGGTCCAAAATTATTGGCCAATTTGTGTAGCCATATTTTTTTCGTACTTGAATGAATTCCTAAACTCTGAAAAATATCAAAATGAATATTAACAAATGTAAAAAATAAAATTAAATATTAAGAAAACATGTAATGACATGTAAAAATGAAATTTTAAAATTTTGATAAATAAGAAAAGTTATCCGTAAACTTATTTATAATTAATAAAAAAGATCTTTTTAACTATTAAATAAATTAAACTAAAAAGTTACGAATTTGGAAAATTTTAGTCCAAAATTGGATGTCAAGAGATAGAACAACTTCTTTAGACTCTTTTTGCTATAACCAGGCCACCAACAAGATTAGAAACCAAAAAAGGTTCATCCAAGACATCAGGGAGTACATCAAACTTCATAGCCACTAAAGGAGTGATAAAATACAAAGTGGCACCATGGTTTTACAATGTATAAACATCAAAAGATAAAACTTGCAACATACACGTAACAACATCTAGAAAGCTCTATTGTTCACCTGGGGGTTGGAGAGCATAAAAGTGATTTTTCTAGGGAGCTTCGGAATAAACTTTCAACATATGGAAATCTCTCATCATATGCCAAATCTTCCGACAACAATACACACAACCATGCCTACTTTAGACTTCCCATCATGTTTCTTTCCACATATCGCATAAATATGTTTTTCTACCTAAGAATCACCACCTTTACCACCTTGTGGCTTAGGATTAGACGCCCTATCCTTGTTAAACCTTGAAATTGTCAAGACTCGGGTCTACACCTAGGAAGTGGCGGACATTAAAGAACCATTGTTGGTCCCCAAGCAAACCCTCATCCTGGCTGACTTTAAGCGTAAGACTAACTTAAGCATACAAAAGCTTAAAACTAAAATAAAAGATAATCAAACTTATATACAAAACTTCAAGTCCAAAGAAAAACTTGTATAATAAAATGTATACAACTCTCTACAAAAGGAAACTTTAGTATTTAAAAAATATAACAAAATAAATGAAGACTTCTAAAACTGTACAGTTTTTATATGCAGCCTCTAAATGAGAGTAATGGACGTCGGGACAGGAGCCACGACCTCTTAACAACTAAAAGTAAATTGAATCCCCCCGAAGAAAGGATGCTCACCATAGTTAATTCGATCCCCATGCGACATCAACGAAGCTCCTGTTGATGATCCTGAATTCCTAGATCTGTATCATGAGAAGATGCAGGGCAGGACAAATGGCTCATTATGTGGAATAGACGAGCATGTAAGGGGAATTATAAAGCTTAACATAAGCTTGAACAGATAAAAATGGAATCATACTTACCTCTTTTCAAACTTACTCAACTTACGGAGTATCTAAGGATACTAAAACAACTCAACTTAGTCATCTTAGTGGAACTCAAGGATAAGATACTAAACACACAAATTAGATGTTCAACTAAAAAATTAAATACTCAACTTTAAAGAAATGATACTAGACTTAATGAAGCATTTATTAATTAAATATACTAAACTTAAGGTACTCAACTCTAATTACTCAACTGCCGATACTTAGTAAACTCATTTCAATATAAAGCAGTTTAAAACAAGTGTAATATAAAGAAAAGTTATTTTAAATCATGATGTGAACTCTGTGCATATAACAAGGATACATGATAACTCTGAATTGTATATGAAAATACAATTAACATATGTATATAAAAATATAATAACTTCTGTGGGAGTTTCTCTAATCGACAACCATCAAATAAGAGCAATAGTGATGATACAACCTTTTTTTTCACGCTGTCAACGCATCCTATACTCGGCCAAAGGTATAGAGCCTAAACTACTAATCACTAGTCTTTATGGAAAGGGTTAATCTAAAAACTATGATCCATTTCTACCCATTATGACTATATGGTTTATGGGGGATGCCAGTCATATAAACTCTCCTCATACCGGTACTCAATAGTACTCCCAAAATATACTAGCTCTAATATTTTAAAAACATAATTCTTCTATGATTTGAGATTTGTGCTCAAAACTTAACCCAAAGGCTATCTTGGAATTCTCAGTTTCCTCTCTTTCTTTATTTACAAAACGGTTACTCTTTTATGAAAACTACCACATAAGCTCTTTGGAAATCTCAATTTTCAATGTTAAATGTGAAAATATTTTAAATCTCTTTTGCAATACTTAGTCCCCGTATAATTCTTTGAAGAACATAACTTCAACTTTACTCTTCCTCAACCTAGTGCTCAAGTCTTTAAAACAAGTTTTAAAATGATTTGCAAAAAGATTTCTTAAAATAGGATTCATACCGAATTATGGACATGAATGACTCAATTCAAGAATTTCAATAACCCTAATTAGAACTAAATACAGAGAATTATTGAACTTATATGATACTACTCATTTCATGAATGCTCAACTCAGAGGGTCAAGCAAAATTATGAGTCTGAACTACTCATTTCATTTCTTCCGTTTCATCGATTTTGTCCGGATCCCACCCTTCTTCCGAAAAAAGGGAAGGAGAAGGATAAGGACTCAAATATACTTCTCATCTCAAGGTGCTTGACTTATAGGGTTCATGCTGAACTATGTGCATGAACAATTAAACACAAAGAGTTAATGTTTAACATGTACTAGTCCCATAATTAGTAAAACAATTTCTAAGGGTATTAGGAACTCAATACTCAAGACTTGAGATATAAAGATAATACTCCTCTTAATGATACTCAATTTATTGAATTCATGCGGAAGTTATCGGAATGAATAAATTGACTCAAGTGTCAAAATAATTATAAGGACCTCATGTTTAAGATTCTTCTCATTATCTTAATTACTTCCTCAAAAAATAGTTCAAATTGATAGTTGATATCAAAGAATTCACAATTGTACTCAAATATTTTCTTGAACAGGACTCTTACTCTTTCTTGAAACTGAATTGTAAATTCAAGAGTCATGGTTCATGATATAGAGGATCTCATGAAGACAAGGAAAACTCATGAGTAAATTTCTTCCTTCTCATACTCACTTGCTCAAGTCATGAAACAAGTTATGAGATGTTGGAAAAGACTACTATAAAGGAGTCAAAGAGACTTTCTCAAGATGACTGGAAGAACTCTCAAGACTTAACTCTAAACATTACCTTGAATTTAAATTCTGAATTCAATTTTAGGATCATGTGATGAATGATTTCTAGGATTTTGGAAGTAGTTTAGAGTGATTAGAATTAAAGGGAGTGAAGGTACACACAAAAAAGGCAAAAATTAGATATCCGGCGGAAAAAGAGTGGTTACATGCAACCTAGTGCGTTATGGGCATTGGGAGCTAGCCCTTAACTTCAAAGACATTATATGGGTGCAATAAAGGGGCGTAGCCCCAGCCATTAGGTACATCTCGGGACACCGCCCCAACCTCTTCCTAGGCCACGTTTGATGAATGTTGCCTCTTGTTTTATGATGATAGACCACTTTTGATTTATTTCATTTCTCAAGTTTTCCTTAGATTAAATTACCCAGTATAAGTACACACTAATCCTATGAAAACAATCACGTTAGTGTAAGAAAATCATTAAATTCCCCAAGAACTTAAATCCTTCAACATTTGAGAGTGAAATTACTCTGAAAATAACATGTTTGGTATGTGGATGAAAAAAACAAACAATATGGAATCTTATATACCTATTAGAAATAAAATTCATGGTGAAAATCCACAACAACACGCAAGAATCTCGACGAACACTTGATTCTCTCTTACTTTCTACTCTTTTCTCTTCTTTCTCTTCTTGAACTCTCAATTAAAACCCTAGGGGTATATTAGGATTATAAAACTGAAAGTAATAGGATTAGACCCAAAAATATTTCAAAAAACTAATTAAAATTTATTGGGTAAGGAAAAGATCAAAATATGCCTAACAATTTTTGGCTAACTTTCCTTAACTGGAAAACCTAATTTTTGAAGGTCATATCTCACTCATCCAAGCTCGAAACTTAGAAAACTTTTTGGCGTTTGAAGGATAATTAAAATATCTTTCCAAAACTATATTATATGACACCTAACTCATATGTTTTTTTTGGATTTATGGTCGTTTGAGTTTGACCCAAAATTAATACTTAGTTTAACTATCATACTTAAAAACTCTTTCGAATAAAACTAAGGGCTCTCATTTAACTGTTTCTCATAGTAAAAAATAATCATCTTGTTCCTCCTTATTTACACCCTTAGATCGAATTATCATACCATTACAAACACGATAAGCAAATCAACCTTCTCTTTCTAATGTCACTCCATTGAAAAACTGACCTCTAAAAAGATATCCCTCAAACTCATTGGAATTCATTAGCATATTAATCTCAAATACTTGACTTGATTTCTCATCTCGTGATCTCCCCTTTAGGTCTAAAGTTGAAAGTATAAAGCTACGGATGTATTAAATCATCTCTAAATTGTGTACATCTTCTTTTTAGTCTAAAACTTCATAAGCGGTACGAGGACCTCTTGCTAATGTGTTTTCTCTTAACCTCTTCTGATTGCATAGCTTCTCCATACACCTCTTAATCGTCTTGTTACTCTTGTAATTTAGCTGCACTTTACTTCCCATGTCTAAAGGTTTGGACCTCTTAGTTGTACAACTCATATTTCATTGAAGTTAAAATCTCAATTTCTCACCTACTCTATGTCAAGTCTACAAGGTCTAATCTGAAGACTAACATCATCCACATGTTGTCATTATTTTGATCACGACACTCATTTCAAATTCAAGATAAATATTTGTGAGTAAACCCGAATATCAATATTACTGCTTGCAATATACTAACTTACAACTACTAGAAGCAATGTTACTAATCATTCTCCCACTAAAAATAATGACATTACGCAATTGTCAGCTCTTAGTCTGCATACATACAATTTACTATCACATTTCCATTCACAATATGTGTACTATTCACTCATTCACTATACATCAATGCCTAATTAGTTCTACAATACTTTGAATCTTACAGGCATTCCCTTAAAGATAATAAGCCTAGCATAGAGGCATCACCTCATGAATACTCTTTCTCTATTATTCATCATATACACTTTGTCATTACCTACATAATGACACTTCATCACAACCTCCTTTCTAGCTAAAACACAGTTTACCTCCTATGGTGGAATCATTACAACTTATCACTTCTTAGTCTACACATAAGGGAAAACTCTTCATTAGTAACTTACTAGTTGCATTACTATAGTAATATAGATCTTCAAAGTAGTATCCCCTCTTTCTTGAATAACTAAAACTGTACATACTTTCCTTAAACTTTGGGTTCTTTCAATACTATAACTCATGCTACTCCTTGTCGTGAAAATCATACCCAACCTCTAAACGAACTTCCTCAAAATAATATCAACTAAAATAGAGATTAGAGAAGTACGACTCATCTTTATCTTGAGCGTACGATTCATTAACATTATGAAGGAATTACTCTGAAACTGAACACTTTATCACACATAGGCTTATTTCAAGTCCCTCTGGAGTCTCATGACTTTTTCAACACTGTCTAAGAACTACTCATACATGAGGATCTTATTCAACTACCTCCAGTATAAGGGGTAGTTGAATGAATTAATCTGAGAACGCATGATTTAAATAAATCTCTATGACATAATTCTAACACATAATGAAGAGTTTGAAAGATTTGAAACTTTTCATAATTGTTTGTAGTCCCTCATTTATAGAAATGGGGCCCTCAAAACAATGAAATAGAACCAACTGACATGGCTTTATAGGCACCTTAGTATTCTTGAACTCTGTGCACTGATACCATGTTTGTCACAACCCTAGTCTGCACCATGGATGCTGCCAACACTCACAAACCATTGTTGGTCCCAAAGCAAAACCTCATCCTGGTTCACTACAAGCGGAAGGCTAACTTAAGCACGAAAAATCGTAAAATTGAGATAAAAGTTCATAAAACTTAAATAAAAACTATTAGTCAAAATAAATTTCAGTATATCAAAATATACACAAGTTTCCATAAAAGAAAACTTTAGTCATTAAAACATTTAACAAAATAAATGAAGACTTCTAAAACTCTATTGTTCATCTATGAATCCTCCCTATTAAAATGATGGAAGTCGGGAGAAGAACCACAACCTCCTAAAAACTAAAAGTAAATGTGATCCTCCTGAACCAAGGAGTCCCACCATAGCTCACTCGAACTCCAACTAACATCAACGAAGCTCGTATTTATGATCTTGAATAACTGGATCTACATCATGAGAAGATGCAGGCCAAATTGGTTAGTACATGGAATATACGAGCATGTAAGGGGAATTGTAAAGCATAACATAAGATTGAACTTGATAAAAATGGAAAAATACTAAAATCTTTTCAAAGTGACTCAACTCAAAGAGTACTCAAAGATACTCAATACTACTCAACTTACTCAACTCAGAAGTACTAAAGGATAAGATACTCAACTTAGATATTAGATACTCAACTCAGAGATTCGATACTAAACTTTAAAGATGTGATAGTCGACTCAATGAAGTACATATCAACCCAACATACTCAACTTAAGGTACTGAACTCGAAATACTCAAATGTTAGCACTTAACTAAACTTATTTCGATATAAAACATTAAAAAAGAGCGCAATATAAAGAATGGTTGTTTAAAAATATGATGTCAACTATGTGTACATAGAAAGCATACAAGATAACTCTGAAATGTATATGAAAATAAAATTAACTGATTTGAATAACAATATAATAACTTCTGAGGGAGTTTCTCTAACCGATAACAATCACATAAGAGTTATAGTGATGATAAAATGATCTACCTCACTCTGCTAGCGCATCCTATAATCGGCCAGAGGTAGAGGACCCAAACTACTAATGGATCCACTGGTCTATGTGAAACGGGTTCATAAAAAAAGTATGACTCTTTTCTACCAATAATTGGTAAATGGTTTATGTGGGCTTTGAGTTTTCTGAATCTCCCCCATATCGATGCTTAATATTACCCCAAAAATATACTATCTTTTATGTTATAAAAACATACTGCTTCTGTGATTATAAATTATTGCTTAAATCTTAACCAGAGGCTATCTTGCAAATAAAAGTTTCCTCTCTTGTTTTATTTAGAAAGCGATTATTCTTTTGTGAAAACTAGCTCAAAAGCTCTTTGGAATCTTAGTTTCCATTCTTATTTAAAAGTAAGAACATTTTAAATCTCTTTCGGAATCATAGTCACCATTTACATCATTGAAGAACAAAACATCAAATTTACTCTTCCTCAACTCAGTTCTTATGTTTTAAAACAACTTTTCAAAAAATTTGTAAAAAGGAATCTTAGAATAGGGTTCATGTCGAATTAGGACATGAACGACTCAATTTCAAGAATGGTCAACTTAGAGAGTTCAAGCAGATTTATGAGCATGAACTATTTAACTCAAGATTTCAAATATAAATCTAATATTAAGGTGCTTGACTTAAGGGTACTTGCGTAATTACGGGCATGAACAATTTAACTGAAAGATTTCATTGGTAAAATGTAGTAGTTACATGATTAGAAATATAAGCTCGAAGGGGATGATGAATTCATACTCAATACTTGCTTAATTATAGGCATGAACAACTAGAGTCAAGGATCAAAATATAAAAAAGGAACTCATGTAGATGAATCTTTTCATTCTTTGACTTACTTACTCAAATCTTAGTTCAAATTTATAGTTGATTGCAAAAGATTCACAATTCAACTTAAATACTTTCTTGAATTCTACTCTTACTCTTTATTGAATATGAATTATAAATTGAAGAGTTAGGGTTCATCATAAGTACAATCTCATGAAGGCAAGGTATACTGATGAGTACCTTATGTTCCTTATCATACACACTTTTTCAAGTCTTGAAAAAAGTTAAGAGAAATTGTAAAGACTCCTCCAAATGACTCCAAGATATTTTCTCAAGACGATCGGGAGAAATCTCAAGGCATAACTTTACTTTTAACTTGAATTTGATTATGAATTTAAGGTCAGGATAATTTTATGAATGATTTCTAGATGCTTCGAAGTAGTATAGAGTGATTGAATGAAAGGGACTCAAGGTACACTCAAAAGGGACTCAAACGGGACAACCGACGGAAAAAGAGTGGGGGTAGTTGAACTTGGGGCGTTTAGGGCTTTGAGAACTAGCCCTTAACTTCATATACTGCATATGGGTGCACTTAAAGGGCGCCTGCCTATCTCCTTGGGCACATCTGAGGCGCGCGTCTCAAGCCTCTCCCCAGGCGAAGTTCGACGAATTTTGCCTATAATTTTATTATCGTAAATTGCTTTTAATAAATTTCTTTTGTCAAGTTTTCCTTAGATTAAATTACCCAACATAATTACACACAAATCCAATCAAAACAACAGTCAAAACAATAATTTTAATCTCATGAAATAAATAACAACTCCAACAACACATTATTAAGAATGAATTCAAGAACACTGATCAAGATCATAAATCCTTCAACTTTTGAGAGTGAATATTACATTGAAAACAACATGTATGGTGTGTAGATGAACCAAACTAGACTAAGGAATCTTACATACCTCTTAGGGATCAAACCCATGGATAAAATCTGCAACAAAACGCAAGAATCTCAATGAACGCTTGATCCTCTCCTCCTTTATTGTATTTTCTATTCTTTTCTCTTCTTGAACTCTAACCTGAAACCCTATGCATATATTAGAATTATTAAACTAAAACTAATAGTATTAGACCCCTAAAATATTACTAAAAATTATTTAGATATTATTGGGTAAGAAAAAGACCAAATACACCTCACTATTTTTTGCTAACTTTCCTTTACTGGAAAAGCTAACTTCAAAAAGCCATATCTCACTCATCCGAACTCAAAAATAAGAAAACTTTGCGAAGTTGGAAAAATTATTCAATTTTTTTTTGGAAATATCTTGTAGAACACCTTGATCATCATGTACTAGGAGTTGTGGTCGTTTGAAGTTGACACAAAACTCATACTTAGCTTAACCCTCAAAATTTCAGATTTTTGTCATTTCGAATTTATTTTTTTTAGAACTGAAGGTGCTAAATCTTGTTACCTGACCTTAATACTAATAAAATTTTAAATTCCTTAGTAAAAACTTACTCTTTGAGAAGGATTATTCATGTCATAGCTCAATTTTTTCGGGGTGTTACATGAGCATTCAAAAGCCTTGGTTGGAAAACCTTTTCATAAACCTTCTCTTTTCATGAACTTCTAGCTTAACTTTGGAAGAACTTCAATAATTGGTTCTTTCCCTCTTGGCTTCCCTATTCTTATTCCTATGCCTATTCTCCTCAACTTGTTGAGCATACACCATTAGACGTGAGATATCCATGTTATCATGAAGCATTGACGCACGACATTCTTCGTCTATGGAATCAGAAAACCATTAAAATGCTGTTCATTTCAACCCTTCGATTAGACACCAAACATGGAGCATACATTGAAAACTTAGTTAACATCAATAAATACTCTTGGATACCATACCTCCTTGACGAAGGTTGATGAACTGTTCAACTTTGGCTTCCCTTTTTTCACAGGGAAAGAACCTCTCAAGGAATATCTTCCTATACATGTCCCAACTTATGTTCTTATAGGCCTATTATCATTCCATTCTATCTACTATTATTGATTTAGAGTTTATATACAACTGGTTCAACTTTTTTATTCGAAGTAACTTCCATATCATACACAATCTTATAGATCTCCACTAGAAATTGATGGGGTTCCTCATTAACCTTAGACTCATAGAACATTATACATTTCATTCTAGTGAAGTCCCTCAACCTTAAAGCCAAGGTAGTATATGGATGCTCACATAGCCCAACCTTGCTATTTTCTTATGTCATCATTGCTTGGGCTTGTGTAGTTACAACTTAATCTTGATTTGTCATGACATAATTCAAGGTTAGGAAAGACACTCTTATCTCTCCATCTGTCATAAACGGAGGATTAGCCGCAACTTGCTCACCTTCGGGAGCTTGTTCATTTTGAGGAACTTGTTCATTTTAAGGGGCTTGATTGCCTTGGGGAGGAACTCTCTCATTTTCTCTCCATTTCCATCCTTGTTTCGTCTTCTCTTTTAGTGGTCACTTTATATATCCAAAAAATAAGGATTACAAGAAATGACTTAATAGAGTTAAGATTCTTAGGAATGACCAATAAGTAATGAAACAAGTTAAAGTTCTTAAGAATCATATATTCTCTCATTCATGAGTGTGGACTATGCTTTCCTTAATAATGAGCTAGACCCTTTTCACTTTTGCATTCATCATTTTAGTATCCCGATAGATTTGCCATTAGCCCTCATCGAATCACCAGTTTCTCTCCTTAAGAACCACAACAAGGTCGGTATTTGGTGGGACTATAACCTAACCCGAAATAGTGGCCTCATCAGACGAGGCAACATTAATTTGTGAAATTGAGCTGGAGGCAGATCCTAGGCAGACCCTACAGTATAGGTGGACTCAGACCTGACAATTGAGCCAGTCATTGATCCAATAATTGTGTCCTCCTTATAAAATTGGGAGGCAATGATTATGTCGGGGACCACCTTGTAGGACTGATGCCTATTACCTTGGGGTCTATTGGTTCTTTTCCTCGTTCTTTTCCTCCTAGTAGTGGGGACATACTCGGGGTATTCTGTAACACTCCGAAATTCCAATACTTAATAAAGATCCTCACCGGAGTATCGGAGGGTTGTAACACTATTTTAAGGTCTTAAATAGTATTTATAAGTCAAATAGGAAATTTTAGAGTCACGACGTCAAGAAGCGTCTATGACATGCGGAGATTAAGGAAAGAGGTTCTAGCGTGACTTATCGTATTTCACAAGGTTTTAAGAGTCTAAAGTTGATGAAGTTTTATGGAAAGGTTTTTAAATAGTACTGGAACATGTTTAGGGTCAAAACGTCCGGGTATATCTCCTGAAGGGACACCCTAAAGGTCCTTGGAAATGACCCTTGCATTTGATCCAAACTCCCAAATGAATCAGTGTCTACACTGTCTACCGACGAGTTACAGGCAACGAGGCGTCAATTGCCTCCGTCGACCAACACTTAGCTTGTTTTTTTTTAAAAAGTCCAAAATGCAACTCTCTGAAGTCATTGACAGACCTGGAGGACGGTTAGGGGAAGGAGGCGTAGGTTGAACAACTGACCATTGATCGTGGTCTCGTAGGTCCTACCTATGTTTTCCTGTTAAGTTTTAGGTGAGTTCATTTATTATTTTGTAGTTTAGTTGATTAATTAAGGCCTATGGGAGGTCTAATTATCTACTTTGTCTCTCAAGGAAAGTCCATCGAAGACAAAGGTCTAAAGGTTCTAGTTCAACTAGAAGACTACTATTCTCCAACAATCTTCAGTGATTAAGAAGTTATGAAAAACTTTCACCTTTAGGATTCCTTTCCCCAAGGTCTCTTCGAAATTGTTTTTCAAAAAGATGATTTCATATGGGTTTCTTCCTAATAAGAAATTGGTATTCTAAATTATATTGTTTATGGTTTGTTTTTCTTATTAGGAGTTAATGATGATGTATTATTGTTCAATTAAGTTTTTTTTTAGTGATTTGACCTAGTTTGTGGAGTTATTCATGAATAAGACCAAATTCTCTAACCCTAGGTTATGAAATCATGTTTAATATATTAATATTAATGCAATTGAGTTAGTTCTTATGTTAATTACTATTTAATGATCTTATTACACCTATTTATGTATGAAATTGTATTTATTGATTTTAAGACCAATGATGACGGCGTGTTGAAGGAGTATCCGTAAGACTTTGTGATCTTTAACCTTTATTTCAAGTGTCATGGCTTGTACTTAGTGATGAAGTTAAATTGAAGCATGTCATATGATTGTATTATGTAGGCATTCGTATGATTATTAAATTGGAATATCTTTACATGAAAATGTGAGATTATGTTAAAGATGTAATGGTATGATGTTGGTTATAAATTGCCTATGTTCCTTATAATAACATGATGGTGATGATGTGATGATCTCACATGTGAGGGATGTATTGAAAGGACATTCTCATTCAATTCTGAAAAAGCTAATATTAAGAATATATAAGAGGTTAGTCTCGTGAGATTATTAATAAAATATTAAAGGCTATTTATAAAGGAACTCTAGGTTAGCACAGAGTGAAGTTAGGCGTTACTTATGATCCTTTGTTAAGTTTACTTGGTTAAGTAAGTTAATGGGACTTTAGTTAGTCATTGCACTTGTGGTCTTGATGGTAGGTTATGAGTAAGGTTCTAGTATATGTTGTCATGTTATGAACATCTTATCTATGCTTTGTTGTGATATCATGATGTTGAAATTGAATTGGATATCTATTCAAATGTGCTATGATACATGTTGACCTTATTATACTTCATAATGTTGAACTTGTGTAGTATATGATCTGGTCTTAAGGAATATGTGATTATTGGTTATATGTGTTCTTGGTTGTGCATAAGGTTTGTAAAAGTAAGTTAGCATGTTTTTGAACAAATGTCCCCTTTACCATGATTTCAAATGTTTTATGTACATGTTTCTATACTTAGTATAAGTGGTTTACTAACCCATATTACTATGTTTCTACAATTAGGCAGGTTCCGCCGCTAAGCTTCTAGAAGGGCAATTTAAAGATAACCTGTATTCTCATTCACCATGTTTGGTAGGTCCTCACTTTCCTAGGACGATGCAACTATCTAGCTATGATGTTGTTCTGTATTCAATACATTTAGTTCTTTCTCTTTCCTTTGAAGACTATTTTTGTGTGTGCCTATATGTGGCCTTTGTTGTACTAATATAAGGTCTATGCCCGAATGTTGTATTCGACTTAAATGGTTTAAATATTAGACTTATCCTAGACTTCTAATATATATATATATATATATATATATATAATATAAATCAAGAGGTTTATGTAAACCTCATATGATAGATGTACATGAATGTTTTAAATTTTCTATAATTTAAAAGATGAAATGTAATGACAAACGCTAAGAGGTTAGTGTTACACCTTTCCGAGGACGACGACACTGGTTACTTCTAGGGGGTACTCCATGGATATGACTAACCTTGTATAAGAGTATGAGGTTGAATATCCTAGGATCTATATCTCACTTAACCACATCTATATAGATTCTTATTCTTAATTGTAAATCGTGCGACACAAATGTATGAGAGACTATGTGATACTTAGGAAATTCTCATCATCTTGTGTTCCTATGTTGTTCCTCTAGAGTTCACATTATGTATTCTTTTAACCTAAGACTTTATTGTGGTTATAGGTATGAATACTCAAAGAGCAGTGGTATGAAGGTCATAGGGAAAAATGGCTAATGCGGGGAATAGTGAGAACTAAGCTCTTCCGCAAGCAATTAAGTCCCTCGACTTTAGCAAGTTAATATGGGTGATCAAGCCCCTGTTGTTCCTCCAACGATCAACGATGGCAAGATAAGGACAAATTTTCTCAATTTGGCACAAGCCACGACTTCACAAACTAATTTTGTCACTTCTCAAGTCCAAGCCATGACGACCCAATTGAATAGGGAAGCTAGCCACCGAGAGCCTCAACATGCAATAACCATGACATCTCGTTTGAGACACATTACTAGAATAAACAAGTCCTATGTTCTATGGGTCAAGAGCCGCTGAAAACCCTCAAGATTTCCTAGATAAACTCTATAAGATCCTATCTTTTATGGGTGAAACTAAAGGTAAAAAGTCCGAATTAGCCTCCTATCAATACAAAGATGTGGTGCAAACTTGGTACACACAATGGAGAGATAATAAGGAGTTAAGAGGTGGTACGGTGACTTGGCTGATATTAAAAAGAGCCTTCGTTAATAGGTTCTTTGCTAGAGATTTGAGGGAAGCTAAGGTGGAACAATTCATTAACCTTTGTCAAGGAGGTATAAGTGTACTTGGTTACTCCTTAATATTTACAAAAATTTCTAAATATGCTCCATCCTTGGTGTCTAAACCAATGGATGATATGAGTCATTTTATTATGGGAGTGTTCGATGAGTAGGTAGAAAAATGTCGTTCGGCTATGCATGATAATATGAATATCTCTTGTCTAACAGTCCATGCACAACAAGTGGAAGAAAGTAGGTTAAGCTGGAACAGTAGAGAGGACAAGAAGGCCCAGTCTTTTGAAAGTTGATCTTCAAAGGGGATATTGGAAATTCAATATAAGACTAGATTCAAGAAGAGGTTCTCCAGTCAAGTCCCTTCCAAATTTCCCAAGTCTCGTCATGATAGGGTGTCTAACCCTAAGAGTCAAATAGGAAGAATTGCTAGTTCACCAAGCAAGAATCCTACTTGTGGAAAGTGTGGCAAGAAGTATTGGGGTGAATGTCTAGTTGCGATGGATATTTCTTTGGGTATGGTAAAAGTGGTCACAAGGTGACAGATTTCCGTAATATAAAGGGGAAATACAAGAGTAGTGGCCAAGATCAAGCAGGTAGTTCTAACGTTGATGCTCCAAGAAAGAATCTCTTTTATGCTCTCCGCTCTAGGGGTGATGAAGAAAGTTCTCCAAATGTGGTGACCGGTATGTTACAATTCTTCTCTAAATATGTTTATTCTTTACTTGATCGGGGTGCTACCTTGTCATTTTGTAGTCCCTTGGTAGATAGAAATTTTGATATTTTGCCCGATATCTTGAATGAACCTTTTCTAGTGACTACCCCAATAGGTGAGTCGGTGCTTGCAAAAAGAGTATATAGAAATTGTCCTATAATGTTGACCAATTCAGTTACTTATGTTGAATTAGTATAAATCGATATGGTTGATATTGATGTTATTTTAGGAATGGATTGGTTGCATGTTTGTTTTGCCTCCATCAATTGTAGGACAAGAGTGGTCAAGTATAAATTTCCTAATGAACCCATATAAGAGTAAAAGTTGGAAAGTTTTACTTCTTAAAGTTGTATCATTTATTGTCTCAAAGCTTGTAAGATAATCTCTCAGGGGTGTTTATTCCATAATGTGAGAGTCAAAAGATTTGGACTCCGAAGTTCCTCCCACTGAGTTAGTCCCCGTAGTGAGGGAATTATTGGAGGTCTTTCCTGATGATCTTCCCGGAATTCCTCCTTAACGGGAAATTAACCATGGTATTGACTTTATACCTGATATAAATACAATTTCAATTCCTCTTTATCGGATGGCTCCGACCAAATTGAAAGTCTAGAAGGCTCAATTCAAGGATTTAGTAGATAATGGATTCACTCAACCTACTATTTCCCCATGGGGTGATCCGATTCTATTTGTGGAAAAGAAGGATCGGTCGCTTTGGGTGTGTATTAAATACTTGAAACTTAATAAAGTGACCATTAATAATAAATATCCTCTCCCTCGGATTGATGACTTATTTGGTCAACTCAAAAGGGAAAGCTACTTTTCAAAAATTTACTTGTGGTCAGGATATCACAAAATTTGGATGAGAGATGAAGATATTCCCAAAACTACCTTTCCAACAAGATATGGTCACTATGAATTTAGAGTGACGTCTTTTGAGTTGACTAATGCCCAGCGACATTAATGGACTTAATGAATAGAATGTTTCAAAATTACCTAGATTCCTTTGTCATTGTCTTCATTGACGATATCTTGGTGTATTTTTGAAAAACGAGGGGGGATCATATAGGAATTTGAGAGTGGTGTTACAAGTCTTGAAAGGACACCAACTATTTGCCAAGTATAACAAGTGTGTGTTTTGGTAAAGGTTGTAGCATTTTTTGTGATATCATCTCTAGTAAGGGTGTAAAGGTTGATCCATAGAAAACCGAGGCGGTTAGAAATTTTCCTATACCTTTGGCTCCAACTAATATTAGAAGTTTCATAGGTCTACCTATGTACTATAGGAGGTTTTACATGGTTTTGCGTCCATTGCATCTCCTTTGACTACTTTGACCCAAAAGAATGTAAACTTTGAGTGGTCGGAGGCTTTTAAAAGAAGCTTTCAAATCATGAAAGATAGACTTACCACTGCTTTTGTGTTAACTTTATAGGACTGTACTAAGGATTTCATGGTGTATTATGATGTATCCCGAATGGGATTGGGTAGGGTCCTTATGCAACACGGGAAGGTTATAGCATATTCTTCTAGGCAACTCAAGGTTGATGAGAAGAACTACCTAACTCAGGATCTTGAGTTAGCGGCCGTGGTGTTTGCCTTGAAATTATGGTGGCATTACCTTTATGCTTTTCATGTTGATGTGTATACCCACCATAAGAGTCTACAATATGTGTTTACTAAAAAAAAGTTAATTCTCCGACAACGAAGGTGGTTTGAATTGTTGAAAGATTACAACATGAGTGTTCTCTACCACTTGGCAAAGCAAATGTGGTTGTGGATACTCTAAGTCGTATTACTATGGGTAGTGTGTCTTATATTTAAGAGGTAAAAAAAGACCTTGTGAAAGATGTCCATAAGTTGGGTCATTTGGGTGTTCGATTAGAAGATTCTCCTAATAGTAGTTTTATGGTCCATCATAACTCTAAATTGTTTTTGGTGGTTGAGGTGAAGTCTAAGCAACACCTTCATTCATCATTGATGGATTTAAAAGAATAGGTTGTTTGGAAAGCTTAGTGAATCATTCTCCTAGGGGGGATGGTGTTTTGAGTTACCAAGAGAGGTTATGTGTACCCAATGTTGATGATTTGTGAAACCTGATCGTAGAGGAAGCTCATTGTTCCCGTTATTCAATTAACCAAGTTATACTAAGATGTATCATGACCTTAGAGAAGTATTTTGGTCGTATTGATTACAAAAGGACATAGCGGAATTTGTTACAAAGTGTCCCAATTGACAATAATTGAAAGCCGAGCACCTAAAGCATGGTGGTTTACTTAAAAAAATTCAAGTTCCCACTTGGAAGTGGACAGATATTAATATGGAATTTTAGTGGGTTCGCCTCTGAGATGAAGAAAAAAATACTCTATATGGGTGGTGGTTGATAGGTTGATGTAATCAAGTAACTTTATCCCCATTATATCTACTTATTTGGAAGTTAATCACCACTTTTCATCCTCAAACAGATGGTCAAGCAAGGCATACTATTCAAAACCTTTAGGATATTCTTAGGGTTTGTGTAATTGATTTTAAGGGATTGGTATGAATATTTGCCTTTGGTTGAGCTTTCTTATAATAATAGTTACCATTTGACTATATATATGGCTCTTTATAAGGCCTTGAATGGTAGGATATGTAGATCTCAGATTGGATGGTTTGAAAATGGTGAGTATTCACTCTTTGGTCAAGAATTTATATATAAAACATTAACGAAGGTTTATTTTATAAGAAATCAATTGAAGATAGTGTAGATCCAGCAAAAGTCGCATGCCAATAACAGGTGAAGGGACATAAAATTTTAATATGGTGACAAGGTGTATTTTAAATTTCACCTATAAAAGGTGTGATGAGATTTGGCAAGAAAGGAAAGTAAAGTCCTCTTTATGTGGGTCTCTATGAATTTTTTAAAGGGTTGGCAAGTTTCATACGAGTTGAGTTTAACTATGAGATAGCTTCGGTTCAATCAGTATTCCATGTAATTATACTAAAGAAGTGCATTTGTGACCCCGACCGAGTCCATTCATCCTATTGAAGGTCTAGAGGTTGATGAGAATCTCTCATACGAAGAGGTTATGGTGGAAATCCTTGATAGACAGTTGAAGAAGTTGAGGATCAAGGAGGTGTCTTATGTAAGGTATTATGGACGAACCACCAAGTTGATGGAGCAACATCGGAGGCCGAGGCAAACATGAAGTCTCGTTATCCTCATCTCTTTTCTAGTTGAATATAACTTGTTTTGCTAAGATGTGCATTATTATGGCAGGAAATTTTGCTAAAATGAGACTTTCATGAAAAGATGCTTTTTTGGCTTGATTTGGATTTATTTGTGTATTTGGTATGTTGTTCCCTTAACAAAATGATATTCAGCATGTTGATGTGTTTTGAAATGATTATTTTGCATAAGTGACTTTTTATGTGTTGATGAGCTCATGTTGATGTTGAGAAGAAAATTCCTCATGTTGTGATGTTGAGCTCTTATATGAAGTAATTAATGTTTTGAGTTACTATGTGTATATGCCATGTTATGTTGATTTGATTTGTAACTCATGTTTTTATTATGTTGTTGTTGTTGGGCTGCTTGTATTGATTCTAACCATACCCTACAAAAGATTTTAGTGTCATTTAGGGACAAATGTTTCCTAATGGGGGAATAATTATTCCGAAACTCCAAGATCTAATATAGAGCCCCACCTGAGTTACTAAGGGTATTAATATTGTTTTAGGGTCATAAATAGAGTTTATTAGTCATATAGGATGTTTTATAATCGAGACGTCAAGAAATGTGCATGACGTCCAGAGAATAGTGAAAGAGGTGCTAGTGTAACTTAGCCTATTTCACAAGGTTTTACGAGTCATAAGTTGATAAAATTTGGTGGAATTTTTTTAACTAGTATTGGAACATGTTTAGCGTCGAAACGTCTACGTACGACTCAACAAGGACCATCCTAGGGGTCCTTGGAGCGAACCTTTTCATTTAACCCAAACCTACCAAATGAGGCACAGTAGATAATGTCTACCGACAGATAGCAGACGATGGAGCGTCCATTGCCTCCGTCAACCAATATATAGAAATTTTTTCAAAAATGGTCAAAATAAAACTCTCCGAACATATCAACAGTCCTTGATGATGGTTGGGGGAAGGGGGCATAGGTTGACTAACGAACTATCGAACATGGTCTTGTAGGTCCTGCCTGAGTTTTCCTGTTAAGTTTTAGGTGAGTTCATTTAATTAGTTGGTAGTTTAGTTTATTAATTAATGGTTAAGGTAGGTATAATTAACTTATTTAAGGTTCTATATATAGACGTAATAATAATTAAATTGACCTAACAATTCACAATTTCAAGCCCAAATTGCTCCTCGTTCACTCTAGTTTGTCTCTCAAGGGAAATCCATAGAAGACCAAGGTCTAAGGGATCTAGGGAAGCAAGAATATAACACTTCTCCATCAATATTCAAAGATTAACAATGTATGAGAACATTTCACTGTTGGGATTCCTTCCCCAAAGGTCTCTTCAAAAATTTGTTTTCAAAAAGGTATTTTCGTATGGGTTTCTTCCTAATACGAGATTGGTCTTCTAAATTGTATTGTTTATGGTTTCTTTTGAGGATTTTGAATATATTATGATGTAATATTGTTCAACTATATTAGTTCTTAGGTATTTGACCTAGTTTGTAGAATAGATCATGAATTGACCCAAATTCCCTAAACCTAGGTTATGAACTCATGTTGAATTGATCAGTATGGATGAAATTGAGTTAGTTCTTGTGTTAATTACTAATTAATGATTTTATTTACACCTATTAATGAATGAAATTGTATTGGTTGTGGGTAAGACAAATGATAATGGCTAGTTGACCGAGTACTGGTAAGACTTTGTGAACTTGAACCTTTACTTTAATTGTTATGGCGTGTACTTAGTGATGAATTTCAATTAAACCATGTCTTATGATTATAATAAAGAGATGTTGGTATGATGATGCAATCGAAATGTCTATAATATGTGAAGTGTGAGATTATGTTTAAGATTAAATGATATAAGGGTGATTATGAATTTACCTATATTGCTTGTGATGACATGATGGTGATAATGTGTTGATCTGACATGTGAGGGTTGTACAGAAATGATATTCTTATGACATTCCTAAAAATCTAATGATATGAATATACAAGGGGATGATAAGTTATGGTGATTAATAAGAACTTAAAATATTTCAAAAGGGGACTTTAGCTTAGTAACGAGTAAACTAGTAGTGAGGAGTTTCCTTCCCAAGGTGGGAAGGTAGGTTCACTATGTTACTCATGAGATTAGAGTTTATAATGTAATGTGCATTAACAGGGTCCCAAGTATATCTCCTAGTTCTTGAACTATGTTGTCTCGATATGGAATACTAGCTAGTAAATCCACCTAGTACACTATGTTCATATTTTGGTACTACCTTGGAATGTAGTCCACCTTCTTTCGGTGTAGGCTTTCATGACACTTGATTTCACATTTACCTTATGTAGTCTATGTTGTTAAGGCATGTTTTCCCGATAGTAAAACCAAGTAATAATGTGAATACTAACAAGGGTGACCTAAGGGGTTTGACTTAGTATGAGTAGGGGTATGAGAATTTTCCTCTACATTTCCTACTAGGACTTGACAAAAGTCTTGGAAGGTTGTTCTTATGTGTTATGAAGTAAATGCTATGCATATGTTGACTTTACATGTCGGTGATTCTATATGATGTTAGATTATGTATGAACATACTATTGGTGTATATTGATAATTATGATGATGAATATTCTTCATTCTATGTTATGTGAAGTTAGACGTTACTTATAATCCTTTGTTAAGTTTACGTGGTTGATTTAGGTCATGGGGCTTTACTTAGCCATTGCACTTGTGGTCTTGATTGTGGGTTATGATTAAGGGTCGAGTATATGTTGTCATTTTATAAACATCTTATATATGATTTGTTGCGATATCATAATTTTGTAGTTGGGTTGGTTATGCATACAAATATGCTATGATACATGTTGACTTGATTATACTTGATATTGTTGGTCTTGTGTTGTATACGATCTAGTCTTAAGGAATATGTGATTATTCGTTTATATGTGTTCTTGGTTGTGCATAAGGTTTTCAAAAGTAACATAACATGGTTTTGAAAAAAATTCCCCTTTAGCATGATTTCAAACGTTTTATGTGCATGTTTCCATACATACTACATGTGGTGGACCAACCCATACTTCTATGTTTCTACAAATATGTAGGTTTCGACCATTAAACTTCTAGAAGGGCCATTTGAAAATAATTTTGATTATGCTCCATGTTGAGTAGGTCATTACCTTCGGAGGAAGATGCCACTCTCTAGCTATTGATGTTGTTCTAGTTTAAAAACATTTAGTTCTTTCCCTTTCATTTGAAGACGATTGTTGTATATGCCTTTATGTTGCCTTTGTTGTAATGAAGTAAGGGCTATATCCGAATGTTATATTCAACTAAGATGGTCTAAAGTGAGACTTATCCTAGACTTCATATTAAAATATCTTCTTATACTATGTATGTGAAATAAAGTAGAAGTCAATGTAGTGCTTCCTGTGTGAAGAGACTATGAAAACTCCCTATATATAAATAATTTGTATGTGAAAGGTCAATGTAAACCTCATATGATAGATGCATATCAAAAGTTCTAAATTTTACTCAATTTAACCAATGAAATTTAATGACCAATGTTAAGAGGTTAGTCTTCGTCCTTTTCAAGGACAATGATACCATTACTTATAGGAGTGCTCCCCGGATGTGACATCTTCATCAACACCAGAAGCTTCGTCAATCAATTTACAGGTGGAAGTTGTTGACCTGGACCTGCATTTGGCGGCTCTAGCTTTATTCAATGCCATGGTACTTGTAGAGGGAGAATTACTACCACTACTAACAAGAAAAACACACGAAAATAATTTTGAACAAAAGAATGAACAAAAACAAAGATATGAAATAAAATTTCAAAATAGTGTCTTTTGTGGCCAGCTATGGTGTTAGAATATTAAATAGTATCACACTAAATTTATGTTGATAATTCTTGTCTTATTAACTACCTCCTTTTTTAGGAAAGTAGGAACATGGAGAGTTATAACATTAGTCACTGTTAATAAGACTTGTAGATGAATGAATTATCACTGCAGGCAAAAACACAATTCAATGAATTGCTTAGTTACTATTCATGAATCGTTAATCGGTCATGGTTCCCACAACCCTAGTTTTGGATATAGTTACCCATAATATCAAGATCAATACACATTTTTGGATTAAGAAATATTGAACTTATGTAATGTATATAGGAAACCTTAATCTCAACTTTAATTGCAAAGGAAAAATCTTCAAAACAAACATCCAAAATTAAGAATTGCTAAAGATGCAAAATGAATCTCCAAAGCAAAAAACTAGAACAAAAGTAATATGGTCTAACCCTCCAAAATGAGGTTTACATGTGATCTATATATAAAAACATGTCCCAAATAAAAAGGAAACAACACAAGAAAATAATTTTTCGGATGCGATTTTGATCTACGACACTAACCTACAGACCATGGATTGACCTACGGTCTGTAGGTCCCTTTGGTTACACAAGACTTTGGATTTTTCTTGAACTTCAAAAACTGAATGTCAGGTTTAATCGAAGGACTATTAATACGGACCGTGGATCTTTCTCTGTAGGTACATACTTAGAATGTTCAAAATAATGTAGATGAACCCTTCTTTGATTGTTTGTAACACTTGCAGTATGGTCTGTAGATCAATCCATTGTTCGTCGTTTGCAACAGTGCTTCCATACATGGTAAAGAATTCCCTTATTTACCCTATGTTTGTCCTAGTAATCTATCATTACCATCCATGAAATGTGTTTGGTCGTATGACTTATCGATCACATCTATAGATTCCCTTTACAGCATATTTTTCAGTTGTATCTCTCAACTTACACATAAAAAATTTTTCCTTACAAATATGATAAAAATTAAAAAAAAAAAACTAAAAAGGGCCCTAGACATGCACAACTCTTAAGTAAAATGTATTAAAAATACCGTAATCCTACGGTTTATAAGTTGATCCACCAGTCTGTCTAAAAAACATGATGCAATTATCCAAAAAAGTAAGTCTCTTCCTACTAATGTTGGCTACAAGGTTTCTGGAGACTTGAGTTATCTTAAGTCATTTCCATATTGTTACTCAGTACTACTCCAAAAAATATACTCAATTCATAGGTTTTAAAACATAAATCTTTCTGTGGTTTTATATTATTACTAAGTTATAACTTAAAAGCTCTTGTTCAACTGTAAAGACATTTTAAATCTTGGGAATACTTAGTTACCCTATAATCTTTTGAAGAAAAGAACTTTCCTATTGCTCTTTCTCAACTCATGTTCAAGTCTATAAAACAAGTTTAAGACCATTGGGAAAGACTTCTCAAAATAAGGCTCAGACCAAATTATGGATGTGAGTGACTCAATCTAAGGTTTTAAATAACCGTACTTATGACTCAATCATAACTCAAGTACTTCAATGATAATAATTATCTCAAGAATGCACGAGTCAAATTATTCATTCGGATTTATGGGCATGAATTACTAAACTCAAAGACTCAAAAATACTTCTCATCTAAAAACTTCACAACATATAGAGTTCATGCGGAATTATGGGCATGAACTACTCAAATTTAGGACATCATGGGTAATATATAATAGCTTCACTTAATAGCGAAAGGGTTAGGAACTTCATAATCAAGACTTGGAACTTAAAGGTAATATACCTATCAATAATACTATATTTATGGAGTCCATTCGGGATTTAAGGGCATGAACGACTAGACTAAAGGTTCTACATGAAAACATGGAAGTTGAGTATACAACTCTTCTCATTGTTGTACTTACTTCCGGAAAACACAGCTCAAATAAATATTTGATCGCTAATGATTAACAATTTAGCTCCACCACTTTCCGGGACTCTACGCTTCACTCTCTGTTAAATGTGAATCAGGAATTCAAGAGTTACAGTTCAAGATATGAAGGATAAAGGTGATAGTGTAGAGTAATTAATACATTATCCTCACTCTGATACTCACTTACTTGAGTCTTGAAACATGTTTTTTTTTAAAGTTTTGAAGACTCCTCAAAAGGACACAAAATACACTTTCTCAAAATGTTCGAAAGAACTCTAAAGGCTTGAATCTTAACCTTACTTTTAATTTGATTTATGAGTTAAAGGTTGTGATTCTTGTTATGACTTATTTCTAGTTGTTTCAAAGAAGCTTAGAGTGCTTAGAATCAAAGGGGAGTAAATGTACCATTTAATATAACTCAACTAGACAACAATGGAGAACACGTTGGGAAAATCGAATCTGGCGCACTGAGTGTCATGCGAAGCCTACCATTTATGTACAGAGGAGTTGTTTAGGATCTCTATTTAGAATCAGGCTCTAGGCCCCAACCCCAAAAATGGCAACAACTTTCGTTGCTAGTTTATTAACCATATTCCACCTATATTTGAATGGTTGCTTTCTCAACCACTTGGATTCTATTTTTTAACACCAATACACACTAATTTACTCAATAAAGCCCCCAAAAAGTCACATTTATCTCAATAATGCATCAAAACCCAAAAAAATACATGTTTTAAAATTAACCTTGGAGAACACTTGTCAAGAACTTAAATATTTCAATCTTTATGGAAGAATTCAAATATGAAAATCATGTTTGGCGTGTGAAAATAAACCAACACCATGGAAATTTACACACCTATTTAGGGATAAAACTAAATGTTAAAACCGGGAAAAAAAACTCAAGAAGCTCGACGAACACCTTTTATCTTTTCCTCTTTTCCTCTATGCTCTATTCTTTTTATATTCTTGAACTCTCAACAGAAACCTAGGCATATATTAGGATAATAAAGTGAAACTAGAAGGACTATACCCTTAAAAGATTATTAAAACAAATTAAATCTTATTTGGTAAGGAAAACACAAAAATGTGGTCATGACCCTAAAAATGAACTAGGTCAAAATAGAGCCTAACATATGTGTCAAAGGTGTAAAAGAGGTGATTAACACATTATATGTTAGTTGGAGGAGTTTGGAAATGTTTTGGAAGTGAAATGTCAAAGGATGACCATGACGTCTATTAAGTAGTCGTCTGTACGTCTAATGTTCCTTTGCATGTTTTACCTATTGTTTCAAGTCTACTATGATAGGGTAGTATCTTAAAATGTATGTGAACGTATTAAAAGTTCAAATGTTCGGGCATGAATTCCCAAGTACCAACCTAAGGGTCTTTAAAAAGGACCCAAAGGCTGAGAAAACATTGCCTAGTCAGTGTAAAAGTAAACATAGCAATCTACGCCACGTAGATGCACTAATGTTCCGTCGATCGAGGGAGTATCTCGATACTTAGTCATGGGAGCTAATCCCCCAAAATGTGAGCCTTAGTCACAAAAGACGGAAAGGCAGGATGGCACATCAACCAGACGATGGTCCATCTACTGCAACCGTCGATTGAACCTGCTATTTTCTGCATGTGGCTCCGCCTTGCAAGGGGTTAATTAGGAAATTCACCCCACGTTTATGCTAAATAATATATATTGTTGACTGAATCATTTAGATATATTATTTTTGGTATGTTAGTTTCCATACTTGGTACATGCACTAACGAATATTTTGCCTACATTCTAATTCAATGTAGTGATGTTGAGAAGATTGAGTTGATTTGAAGAATATATTTTCCAAGTCTTTCAAGAAGTGATGATTTTGTGAGTCCTCATAGCATCCGAGAAAACCACCCTTATGTTACTTTTATGTCCTCTACTATGTTTGAAACTTTTGTGGGCTGCGTCCTAAGATATTATTACTCATGTTCTCATACATGGGTTTTGAGACATGTTAAAAAGAATTTCTTTTTATGAAATGATTTCCAGATTATATTTATTTTTTTTAAAAAGCTTAACTCCGTACTACTTTGCACATATATGCAATGAAATATGTCTAAGGTCTTGTACAAGACCTCTAGGAGTTCAAGTACGCCCTTTAACTTGTAGGGGTGCTACATGGCCGTTACAAACTTTGTATTAGAGCATAAGGTTATTAAATGGTCTTAGGATGTATCAAAAACCACGTCTAGTAAGGTCTTATTCATTGGTGTGAGGCGCAACACATCTATGAGTAGGAGTCTATGGGATGCTTTGGAAAGTTACACTTCTTCATTCCTCAAATCGTGCCATGGAGTTTTGATTTAGTAGGACCTTTTGGTAATTTGTTCCTATGATTTTTTCCAGGTTATGTCTAACACTAGGGCTAATGCTAGAATGGAAGCAGATGGAAATGACGATGCAGAGATTCCTCACCAAGGAGATCAAGCAAACTACTCAAGTTCCTAATGTCCCACTAGTGGAGAATGTAACTCTAGAGGAGTTTAGGGATTCTTTAATTTTTTGGCTCAAGCCTTGATGGCACAAGACAATTGGGAGGTCCTGGAAAACCCTATAGTGAGAATCAGTGCCTATTTGAATAGGGTGTTCTTGAGGATGAAACCTCCGGAATTTAGGTTCTCCATGGTGGAGGCGAAAACAAATGAGTTCATAGATGAGCTTTATATGACTCTTTGTATTATGGGATTATTTTCTAGAGAGAAAGCGGAACTAGCCGAGTTTCAATTTAAAGATGTTGCTTAAATTTTTTTTGAGCAATGAAGGATTCTAGGTTGGTAGAGGTGGGTCCTATAGAATGTAAGACGTTTAATTCTTGTTTCCTTTATAGGTTCTTCACTAGAGAATTGAATTAGGCTAAGTTAGCAGCATTCATAAACTTCAAGCAAGGCAATTTGGATATTAAGGAGTATGCCTTGAAGTTCACTCTATTGTCCAAGAATGCTCCATCTTTTGTAGAAAGACCTAAAGATTTGTTACATTGGTTCATGATGGGGGTTTCTGAACTAGTAAAAGAGGAGTGTCGTCTGTAAATTCTTGTTGATGATATGGATATCTCCAGACTAATGGTGTTTGGGAAACAAATATAAGAATCCATTCTTAAGAAGGAGAAAAAGATAAGTAGGATGGACAATGAAGTTTATGATAGACACGGTCATTCTATGAAACGAGAAAAGTATTCAGGACAAGTTTATTCTAATGCTCCTCGGTATGAGTATAAGAAGATGTCTAACCCTAAACCTCAAGGTAAGAGTAATGAGTATTCACATCCTACTTACCCTAGGTGTGGTAAGATCCATGAAGGTAGGTGTTTGGCTGGTAGAGATGGTTGTTATGGGTGTGGTGAGAGTGGCCACATGAAAAAGGATTTCCCCGAGGCAAAGGCCAATATGAGGGAAGGAAATTCGGTTGATCCTAGTTATAAAGAAGATGGTCCCCCAAAGAGGAATAGGTTCTACGCTCTCCGATCCAAGTGTGATCAAGATTAATCTCCTTACGTTCCTTTTCCGGTATGTTCTTCCTTAATGATATATGAAAATTCCAGATTTTCTTATTGTCTTGACTTGAATTGTTGAACTTCATGTTTTCCTTGACATGATGAATTGATGTTATAAATACATGTGTGGATCACGTCTAAGTGGGGTATAGTGAGCCCTTTCCATAAGATCTTGATATGATTATATGATGCTATGAATTTCATTAAATGTTATGAAGGTGTGTAAACCTTGTGAGAATTGACCTAGTTGCACGGAATTTCCTCTTGTAGTTACATAATTGTGTCAATGAGCATTCAAGGCTTCATGAAGTTATGTTGAGCATGTCATAGCTAGGAGGTATTAGTTCTCCTTCGATTTTAGTTAGAATATACCGTTCATGCATGTTGAGGTGCATTGAGATGTCTATCTTTGAAATGAAGTATCCTTTGTTTGATGTGTGCATTTAGAAATAATTCAAAACTGAGGGATGTTAGTTTAGTTTTTTTCTTTTAAGATATGTTTAGGATGGTGTCATTGGAGGAAGAATGCTTCCAAGTAGGGATATTATCATGACCCCAAAATGAACTAGGTCAAACAAGATCCTAGCATGTGTTTCATGAGTTCATAAGGTGTAAAAATTGTGCATTGTCGCATTAAAAGTTAGCTTGAGGAGTTTGGAATGGTTTGGATGTGAAACATCAACAAACGACCAAGACGTCCATTAAGTTGTTGTGTATATGTGCTAGTGAGACTTTGCATGTTTTAAGTGTTGTTTAGATTTTAAAATGATAGGAGAGTAACATAAATGTAATATCGACATATTAAGGGTAAAAACATCTAGGCATGAATACCCAAGGACAACCCAAAGGGTCCTTGAGGAGGACACAAAGGCTGGCAAAACACTGCCTTGACAGTGTCAAACTACGCTTGGCAATTGACGCCCTATAGATGCACTTACATTCCGTCGCTGATTGAGGGAATTTCTACACACTTAGTCGTGGGATCTAAGCCCCCAAAATTTGATATTCAGTCACAATAGATTGAAGTGTAGGACGGTGCGTCAAATAGTCAATGGCCCGTCGGCTGCAACTATCTATTGAACCTGCAATTTTCCTAGAGGTGTCTTAGCCTAGCTATGTTTGAATTTTGAAATTTACCCCACGTTCCATATTTATCATGAGCGGTTATTTTAGAGTTTTTAGGTAATTTAAGTATATTTAAGAAGTAAAATAGAAATTTTGACTTCATACTCCATGACAAAACTTCTCCCTTCCTAAAACTGTCTCAAGATCACCATTGAAGAAGAAGAGAAAGCAGAAAAAGCTTCTAGGAATAATTTCACCATTGAATCAATCTTCGTTTAATGCTCTAGTCAAAAGTATGTGATGTTTTTTCATCCATGTATTCCCCATAAATGTCCCTCAATTTTGAATTCAAAAGACCCCCAATCTAGATAGGTTTTTGATTGCATTGTGGGTAAGACATGCTTGTGATCCCAATCTAGTGGGTAGCATTCAATTATATTTGTCTAATGATTATATGTTTTTTACATGTGGTTTCCTTTATGAATTCTAAGTTTGATTATGAACGTGAGAAGGTGGGTTTAGGCCATTAAAGGCAAGATTTAAGGTTCTAGTTGATCTTCTTACCTCTATTGACTTGATACATATTTATCATTATAGGGACACATAAATATGAAACTGAAATAGGCCTAATTGATAAAGGAGAATCTTGACATGTAATGTTTGGAAATTATGCCATCAAGCATGACTATAATTATCTTCTAATGATCAAATTGAGTGAAAGAGCTTGTAATTTTACATGGATCATGATACAATGAAGTAAGCATTGATTATAAGGCTTGTATATTATTATTGCTAGGGATGTGGGGTCAAATACATTATGAGGGGATTGTGATGAGTTGTTCTCATTCTCCTATACAGTTAGACATTAACAAGTTAGGGAAACAAAGTTCTCACACGTAGATGGATTCTAGGTTAACTTAAGAACCTAATATGAAACAAGGCATGACAAACTAGAATAGCTTGACGATGTATTGTATAGCCATTTCTTGTGTAGTTGACTTGTTAAGATAAGACCAAACTGTAATAGATTGAGGTTGAGTTATGACTCCTTCTTGGATATTTGAACTACGTATCTTGAGATGGTACATCTCATGGAAGCTCGAGTTAAATTACTCATGGTACCTTGAGGTGATGAATCTCATGGTATATTGGGATGGAGGAATCAAGCACTCCCATGTTTAGCTTGATCTTGTATTGCAAGAATGATTGATCCTGTTAGATTGCATTAATAGTAGGAAAGAGAGACTAGGATGGAGGATCGATGCTCTCCTAGGATTAGCTTGAAGTTGCATGACTAGAGGGCCTTCATGATAGCTTGACTTCATTTAGCCAAAACCATATCTTGGAAGCTGTTGGAAAAAGGACTACACTATCCTAATGGTAGCTTGATTTCCATACAATGGGCAATTCATGGAATAGGTTGACATAGGATTCTCCTGGTAGCTTAGGGTTAAGGTATTACGCTCTCCTACGATGAGATTGCATCGACATGATTGGTTGCATGGTGGTTAGGGTGGTATTTTGTATCCTTGCTTTGTTATCTCGGATTGTTTGTTAAGATGATTTCCATGGGTGGTCTGTTATGTTAGTATGTTAAATTTAATAGAAAAGAATTAAAGATAAGTTAGCTTTGATTAGGATGGCATGGAGAAGTACATAACAAGGATGGAAAAATCGGATGCCATTCATACATGGAACAAGTATGAGTTGAAGCTACCTATGACATGACCCAATTGTGATGTATGGTTAGCTTGGGTAATTTATAAAGTTGGTTTCTATGATATGATTGAATTAGAATGATAGTTGCTTTTCAATATGAAGTAGGTCTAGTACTAACACATAAGGTTGATGATAGTTATTTTGGGTGAAGATATGCTTTGTATGTTAGATAAAATGGGATGCCTCACATGCATTGCACAAGTGTGCCTTGAGGTGATCTAGGGGCATACTGCTCATATGTCATTAATAACAATGTTCTTAATTAAGAGAGTGGATTATGATCAAGAATGACCAAAGACAGGTACTCATCTTAGATAGTAGTATGGGATGGTACCTTAGCCTTGCACAAGTATACTTGGAGGTGGCTTGTAAAGTAGTTCACTTGAGTAAGAAGGACAAATGGTCTAAGTATGAACTTACATATGATTTATGATGATTTATTATTCTAATGATATTCATGTTATGTTTAATTTATTATCTCTAATGATTATGCTAATGATATTCATGTTATGTTTAATCTATTATCTCTAATGATTATGTTTAATCTTATGTTTGGTGTGTTGCTTTTCATATTTGGTTCGTTTTTTACCAACACATATTTTGACTACATTCTAATCCACTGTATGGTGTTGAGATGATTGAGTGTCTTTGAAGGGTAGAGTTTCCAAGTCTTTCAAGGAGTGAAGATTGGCGAGTCCTCATAGCATCGGAGGACACCACCCCTATGTTCCTTTTTATGTCATTTTACTATGTCTTAGACATTTGTGGTTGAATCTTATTATATTATTAATCATGTTGTTATTGCTGGTTTTTGATATATATGTTAGAGAGACTTCTATTTAATGAAATAACTTTCGCATTATGTTTTAAAGAAAATGTTTTTATTCTATACTACGTTTCATATATATGAGATTAAAGATGTCTAAGGGCTTATACAAAACCTCTAAGAGTTCAAGTACGCCGTTTTACTTCTAGGGGGTGCTCACCGGTCGTTACAAACACCCCTCACTATTTTTGGGTAACTTTTCTTAACTAGACAACCTAACTTCAAAAGGGCATATCTCACTCTCCGACCTCAAATATTAGAAAAAACGGTGGCATTCGAAAGATAATTCTCTTAAATTTTAATATCCATCTCATGACTCACCTAACTCATTTTGTAGTGAGACTTATGCTTGTTTGAAGTTTACCCAAATGTTAGAAGAACTAAGGGAAAGACTTGAATGAATTCTCTCTAATTATTCTTGGAACTCAATGGGCTAGATGTATTGACCTTAACACTTAAGATGAACTTAAATTACGTGGTAAGAAAATTACACAACGAATGATGGATTGAGTCTGACCTCAAAAACCTTATAGGGTGTTATAGTACTCCCTTTGGAATCATTTGTCTATTAATGAAGATTGGAGTAGTTATAGGATGTGATTACTCTAACCAAGGTTTGATTCTAATTGTACACTCTTAATATACTCAAGATTAACCTAAAACCTCAGGTTCAGGGTCTATACCTCTCTAAAGGGTATCTTATCCTAACACTATTACACTTTACCACCATATTCAATCGTAATACTCTACCAAATTCATGGACTCCTACTAACCAACTCCTTTGTGTCACCACCCAAGGTTACCCGCTAAGATGTGAAAGCGTGTATTTGACCCCAGAGGGGTCTCGTTCAAGCCCTTTACTTTTAATCATCACATAAAACATCAAATAATGTTAAAAAATTTAAAAATTGTTCAATGGAAGTTTAAAGGTCACTTCATATATAAAAATAGGAAATATACACTTGTCTAATTACACCATCTAAATATAAGAATACAATATTAATGAATTAGTTCTTACATTAGTAGAAATAGTCTCAACATACTTAAAGTTGTTAGAATCTAAAAATGCAAAATTCCCACTCTCTGACTTAAGGATTAACAACAACTTGGAGAGAGCAATCAGTCTTAAAGGAGCCTAAAAAGAAGCACATGGACCTACACTCAGACTAGATGGAAAGAAAATGGGTTAGCACGTAATTACTAAGTATAGAAACATGCTTAAAAAAATCATTAAATATGCTAAAAGGAAAATTTCAGTGTAAATTATGCATTTATCTAGTGTAGAAATCATTTATGCATATAATGATATAATCAAAATAATACTATCATATTTCACATAGACTTTCGTAACATAGTAGAACCATTACCTTAGCGGCCTGATAAACACAATTGTGCAATTTATAGCATCCCATAACACCAACCATTCGAAGTAATCTCTTAAAGTCAACTTAGTAAAACATATCAACTTTAGACCTCATAATAATCAATATTCATGGATAAGGAGATAATCATATTCATTACTTAAACATAAGGAAAGTCATACTTTATCAACCTTCTCAACATACATAACATTTATATCTTACCATAGCATAAATATTCAACTAATAATCCGTTTGAAAGACTACTTGTGCAATCTAAGACTGATATTCATACCCCGCTACTTTAAAGAAAATTTATAAAGAAATTAGAAGGACCGTTCAAGTAATATTAATAATCTAATTATATAGGGTTAATATAATGAACCGACATAGATCACGTGATCTAAATGGCATCCGGTGTCATAACCCAACAAAAAGAAGGGTTTTACTTTCCTAAGGTAGAACTTGAAATACATAGCTATTAGGTGGATCAACTAACTCAGTCCTATGCAGGAAAATAGTTACAGAGCAAGGAGATTCTATTAGAAACCTCGACTTGCTAAACGTAGAAGTTTTCCATTTCATTAGACAACATGTATATATATTGGCAGCCTGGACTTATTAAATGTATATGAAACCCACATGGGAAGCCGGACATGCTAAACGTAAAAGCCCTCATATCATATTCAAGTTCACTCGGTGCTAAGCATATTCCTTTAAAATTAACTTTTATTTTTTACTTAAGTTAATGTTCATAGGAGAATGCACTATGGCACTCCACGAATACAAATCATATTAGCTCAAACATTCAATAGGTGAGAATAGCCTTTCTTCCTTAGAATCTATCAACATATGTAAAAGTCTTTCAGTCTGTTTCTATAGTGTTTTCATGTGAATCACCTTTCAATCAACACTATATCGTTATAATTATCCAAGAAAACTCATACACAGGCATGTGTAGAGGTAAGGGAAACTAGTCCTTAAACAATACTATGATTTTAACCTTTCAAGCGAGGCATAAATTAATACATGCCCTTCAACACCATATATTAACCCTAACCATATACCCCTTAAAGGGGTCATAAGCCATATCTTTAAATCACACTTAGAATTACTACTTCATGCATGAATAAAAAAACATTAATTGGTTAACTTATCATAGATACAATCATATATACTTATATTGCTTCAAGAGACTCATCATAACTTCATGAAATTGAGAATATTAGGAGGCACAATGGTTCATGAGGACTTTTACAATAAAAACCTTCTTTAAAAATCGTATTCATCATAAACCAAGTTAATTAAGGTAATGAAATCGTTTTCATGAAGATACCATGGCTAGAATAAAATCTCTAGGTTTTAAAAATAATCTCAAGTTTAGAAAGTACATTTGAGGGGCTTCATGGTGGAAGTAGTTACTTTAATGAGAGTGCTTATACATTAATTGTCGATTACCCATAAAATTGTAGTGAAGATCTTGGAGTTTGAACCATATTCTTTATGTTTTTTGATCTTCAATATTAGAAATCTAGAGAGAGAATTTGTGGAGAGTATTTGGGTTTTCTTTTATTTGTTTATATGTTATTATTTTGAAGGAATTCCAAGTTTAAAAAGATTATATCTTATGGGAAAATGAATAAAATAATAGAGACTTCAATGTGGAAAGAACTAAGGGTGCTTAAAGTTTGTACATAAATTCCCCCCTCCTTCCTTACTTTGCTCATCCAATGTACGTACTTCGCTTGCCAAAGGCACTAGGTGACTCACCTAATGAGCCCTTGGCTCGCCTTAAGTTACAGTAGCTCCGTAAATGGGCAGCTTCACTAGTCATGGAGAGGGTGAATGGGTGCACCACCAATCCATTGGGAGACCAACGATCTATGTTTCTCTTTGATCTAGTAGATAGGTTAGGAGGGAAGGTTGTCCACTAGGATAGGAGAGCTCACTTGTTTAACGCCAAGGCACTTGAGCAATGTTACTAACCATCACCAAAAGTGACAAATGGTAGGTATTGTTTTCCTTCATTTTCTTAGTTAATTTTAGGTTCTTTCCTTCATCCTAGTGTTTCCCTTAAACGTTTTCGTTTAAGTTTACTCATAAACATCACACGAAGTTACATAAATTCTCACATAGCTCTAATTCAACTCAGAGAATAACTTAAAGTCACGCTAACCCTTGTGTCACGACTCTAGTTCAACCTATCATTTTCCGAGTCCTTATATTATCTACCATTTAGTAACATTTGTCCACAAATGACACTTAAAACATCATCAAGGATTAGAAAATCAAGACTAGTAGTCCGAAGAGAACGAAACATAAGATTAATGCAAATGCGAGGGAGGAAACATCAACTCCATTCTCCATACATTACAATGCATTACAAAGATGTAGGAACTGTATATACAACCCAATATGCACAAGGCTTATCATTTCATATGATATTAGGAGTAACTACCTTCTCCCACTCAAATAATCTTAACATAATCATTGAAGAGACAATATGCCATATCAACATTACTATGCATGCTCAATAAAACATCTCATGTCGTCATATATGCAAGCATTATACCAAAGCAAAAATCAACATGAGGAATATATACGTCATGAAAACCCATTGTACATACTAAACATGAATTCCCATAGGAACATGCATACATAGGGAGATTATGAAAAAAAATCAAACAACTAATGACTCCTAATCACTTTAAATTCAAGAGAAACTTCTTACTTCATGTTTTCATAGGAGGAGAAGTAAAAATATGAGGATAGTGGGACTTCATAGAGGCCTCGTCCTCCCAAGTAGAATTTTAAAATATGTGATTTCTCCATAGAACCTTAACAAAAGCTACTCCGTTACTCCTCAAGCTCTTAAATTGTCGATCCAAAATCTCAACCAGGACTTCTTTATAAGCAAGTTCTCATCAACCTTTAGACCTTCTGAAGGAAGTATGGACATTAGATCACAAATCCACTTCTTAAGTATAGAGACGTGAAACACCGGGTTAACCAAAGCCTAATCACTAGATAAGCTCAATACATAATCAACCTTTTTGACACGCCTCAAGATTTCATTAAGACCCATGTATGGGGGACGAAGCTTCCCCATCTTACCAAACCTCATTACACCCTTCATAGGCGAGATTTTTAAGTAGAACCAATCAAATACATCAAACTCTTGATCTCTCTTTGTATTGTTGATATATAATTTTTTCCAATTTGAGATATTTTCAACCTATCTTCTAATACGTCAAACTTTTTCAATGGCCTCATAAACTAACTAGAAACCGATAACGGAAAATTCACCTACATCAAACCAACCAACCGAGGATCTACACATTTTCCCATAAAGTGATTCAAATGGACCCATAGCAATAATCGAGTGGTAACTATTGTTGTATGGGAATTTTATCGACGGTAAATGATCATCTCAATTACCTTTGAAGTCAATAGCATATGCCCTTAACATATCATCTAGGGTTTAAATGGTTTGTTTTGCTTGACATTCCGTTTGAGGGTGGAAAAAGGTGTTAAGTTTCGCACTTGTACCATGCCTTATTTGGAAGGGTTTCAATAAGTATGAAGTAAGTAGAGTACCTCTATCCGAAATAATAACAAATAAATTACATGCAACCTCACTACTTCTTCGATACACAACATAACGTAATCCTCCGCCTAATATGCAACCTTGAAGAATATGAAATGGGCTGATTCGGTCATCCTATCAACAATAACCCAAATACGATCATGTTGTCTTCTAGTACAAGTCAAGCCCTTCGCACTTCCAACTAGGACTTTCTATACCTTGAGACAAACCTCCGATTTAAAGTGATCGACCTTAATTTGTTGATAATTCCTACATTACACAAGTCATTATATCTTTTTTCATGTAATTCCACTAATATACCTTGAATAGAGCACGATACATCTTCACTGATCCCAGATTAATAGAATACCCCAAACCATGAGACTCTTCTTGAATTTGTTCCCTAAAGACATCAATATTCGGAACACACAACCTAACTTTGTACCTAAGTAACACATCTCCCCTTTGGTAGAAAGCGTCAACGGATTTCCCCAGCACGGATCCTTTCAAATCCATTAGAATATGGTCAAGGTGTTATTTAGACTTCACATCAACCACTAAGGAGGATTTGGAGCTATGATAAACCGTGAAACCACCTTTAGAAGAATCTACAAATTTGACACCTAACCGGGCTAACTCCTTTTTCTCACCATGTGTGTGGGTAACACTAACCATGAACATTTTAGTTAAGGTAGACGCAACGATATTGGCTTTTACGGTGTAGAAACGGACGAGCATGTCATAATTTTTCAAAATATCTAACCACATTCTTTGTTGGAGATTAATTTCTTTTTGAGTAAACACATTTGTATACTTTTATGATCGCTAAACACATCTACATGGACCCCATAAATGTAATGTATTCATATTTTCAAACCAAATACTACGACCGCTACTTAAGATCATGAGTCGGATAATTCTTATCATGGACATTGAATTGCGTCAAGGAATAAGATTTCACCTTAACTCATTACATTAGTACACAAATCAAAGTTGAGAAGCGTCAAAATACACTACAAACCCATTTTTACCCTCCGGTAAGGTCAACACTAGAGTAGAAATAAGCTTATCTTGTAATTCCTGAAAGCACTTATCAGAAGCTTTTCGTCAACTCCAACTTATTTTTCTTTTGGGTTGGGGTCATCAGATGATAAGTAATGGATGACAACTCTTCAACAAATCTTCTATATTATCAAGATAAATCCAAAAAGTTTGTAATATCAGTTTGTGAAAAATGTCTAGGCCAATTCTTGATGCAGTCTGTTTTCTATGGATCAACCTCTATACCCATGCCTGATACTTTGTGACCAAGAAATGCCATGGATTTCAAACAAAACTCTCAGTTACTAAAATTTTCAAACAATTGGTGATATTAAAGGGTTCTCATGACAATCCTCAAATGGCTCATATGATCATCCTCACTTTTAGATTAAATAGAAATATCATCGATAATGTAAATGACGAACATGTCTAGATATCCCCAGAAAACCCTATTCATGAGGCCAATAAATGTCTCTAGGATTTAAGTAAATCCAAGACTTCACAAGGAACTAATAGTGCCCAAAACTAGTTCGAAAATCCGTTTTAGAAGTTTCAACCTCTGTCACCCTAAATTGGTGGTAGCCCAAAAAAAGGTCTATCTTTGAAAAGTGAATATCCTCTACCAATTTATCAAAAAACTCATCAATTCTCGAAAAAGGATACTTATTCTTTATGGTGACCTTTTTCAATTGGCGATAGTCGATGAAGATTCTAAGAGATTCATCTTTCATTTTCACAAACAACACTGGATAACCCCATGGAGATAATCTTGGTTAATAAACCTTGTCTAGCAAATCCTTGAGTTATGGTTTCAACTCTTTCAATTCAGGAGGAGCCATCCGATAAGGAGGGATAGATATGGGTTCAATATCCGGGGAGAGATCAATTCTTAAAGCTATCTCCTATTTATGAGGAATTATGAGGAATTCATTAGGAAAGACTTCCGAAAATTCCCCCAGTATGGGGACCGACTCTATTGAAGGGACCTCAGATTAAACTTCAATGAGCCTAACAATATGCTTCACCTACCCTTTTTAAATTATCTTTCTAGATTTAAGACATGACACAAAATGACCCTTACGAATAGAACTACCCCTTTTCAAATCTTACATGGACTCATTTGGAAAAAGAAATTTAACTACCTTAAATCTACAATCAGTGAAAGCGTAATAGAATACAACCAATCCATGCCCAAAAATACATCAAAATAAAGCATGTGTATTTGCACCAAATAAAACAAAGTGACTCTATGTAAAAGTGAGGTAGCGTTTACATCCCTACTTTATTCAAATAAGGAGAAACATCGTGGTGAAACAAAAAAATCAATTAACTCAATATTAAAACAATTTCATGGATAAATGAATTTTAAAGGGAGTCCCTACTTTATTTTAGGGAAAAACATAAGTTATCATTTAAGTGATCTATGCAATCATTAGATTGTAGAAAAGAGGTTCAAGTTATTCTTAAGGGAAGGTGCTAGACATAATTCGAAATCCATAACTATAGGTCCAGACTGAATTTCATATTTTTTTTAAATTGAGGAGGAGATAAACAATATACAAATATGATAGGCATATAATTTGCTTTAATAAAGTAAACAAATAATATGAGAAATGACCTAATGTTTGTCTATCATGAACAATATATACATTAGTAAATAAAAAATTATACTTCAAATTCCATTCGAATAGCTTCAATAGGTAGCCACTCCGGGGTACCTGTAAACACAATTAGTAAAACTATTAGTAATAAATAAATATAAATAAAAAATAAAACAATAATATAAAATAAAACCCATCTTATTAACATTGAAGGCTTTAAAAATCCAATGGTTATTCTTCATTGACTAATTTTAACTTATAAAAATATATAAATTTAAACCAAATTTCAATCTTTTAAAGGGGAGGTCTCGCAAACCGACAAAGAAATTTTTCTAATTGGCCAATAACAACACACAACATATATAGACGTAAACTAAAATTTCATATTTTTCAATTGGAAGGCCTTGAAAATCAACATAAATAATTTGTCATTGGTCAATTACAACATCAAACATATACAAACATAAACTAAAATTCCATCTTTTTCAATGGGAAGGACTCCCAAACCGACGAAAAGATTTTCTTATTGGACCATTTTAACATACAAATTAGTGTAATTGCTTAATAAGACAATCAATAAAAATAATACAAAGCTTTACAAAAATCAACATATAAAAATTCAATATTGATTAAACTAATACATGAACAATTGAAAAATAATAAGATAAAATCCAAGCAGGACACATAATCTATAAACACAATCTAATTAAGTTATAGTTGAACTTAATATAGCAAAAATAATAAAAAATACAAGTGAAACGACCTCATTTTGGGAAAAGAACACTAAAACATAATGATAACAAAATATTAAAATTCAATTAAAAATAATCCATAAAAGTATTATATATAATAATTTTAACCCAAATTATTTCATGAACAAAGCAATTGAGAAAATATAAGGTCATGAATATAGAAAACAATATGAGATTACACATATTAAACAATCGCAAAAATGAAGCAAACAAAGATGTATATTTATATATATAGTGGAAGAAAACACAAGATCAATAATACTAATACGAACTAAAAAAAAACCAGTAATACCAAATAAATAAAGTGAGTATAGTTTAGCAGAAAATCACGAAACATGCCTCATATGAAGTCTATAAGGGATTGGAGCTTTCAGCTGCGCTGAAGTTGAATCATGGGCCGCTAATTGTGTCATCTATGAGCTATGATGGAGTTTGATCTAGAGTGACATATCGCTGGTGATTTGGATCTCCTCGGATTCGTAGGAACATAACAATATTTGAACGTGCAAAAAAAAGTTAGGGGAAAAGGGAAAGGGAGGTGGAGTACATTTTGTGGTTGTTTGGCAGTGTAGCCTTGGGGTTTCTGGGCTCGTTGAGAACTATGGGTCAGGTTGTTATTATTTTGATTTGAATAGTTCACTAGTAGGTGAGACAAAGAGAAAATGAATGGTTTGATGGTTTAATCCGGTGTGTTTTCGCGGGAAAATGAGAAAATGATGGGAGTTTAGGGTGGCTTTTGGGTCTTTTTTCACTGGTTGTTCGCGCTGGTAGAGTGGTTGTTTGTGATCTTGTTGGTGGTCGGATTCATGAAAGGTTTTTTGAGCTGCTAGGATTTAGGAAGAATAGTGGGATATTTTACTCAATATTTACTGGTGGAAGCTGGCTGGAAATGGAGTTTGGGACTTGGTGAGGAAGAGGGGTGGTGGGAACATTGAGAGTATGGTAGAAAAATAACTCGGGTTTTCACACCTTCTGGAATTTTTGGCCACTTAATCTAAAAATTTTATACACCATCCAAATTTTTGACCTAAAGTACATTAATAGGAAAATAATTATGCAATTGGCCCAAATTCTTGTCTTTAGATTAAGGCCAAAAATTATAGGCCAATCTGTGTAGACAAATTTTATTCAAATTTAAATGAATTCCTAAACTCTGAAAAATAGCAAAATAAATATTAACAAATGTCAAGAATAAAATTTAATATTACAAAAAATAATGAACGTCACTAGTTACATGTAAAAATGCAATTTTATATTTAACTAATAAGAAAATCCTAAATTTTGATAAATAAGAATAGTTATCAATAAAGTTATTTAAAATTATAAAAATTACTGTTAAATAAATCAAGCTTAAATATTACGAATTTTGAAAATGTTTGGCCAAAATTGAGTATCAAGAACTGTCCTTTTTGTTTGATATAATTGATGAAACAAATTGTAAACAATGAAAATTGACAAACTTTATTTTGGCCGAACACATGACCTTTATATAAAAGTATGGTTGTAATGTTATTGAAGTCTACCCCTGACTTGCCTCCAGAAGGTTCCACATTGTGTTGTTTCATTGTTTAAGAAGTACGCAATTGTGGGTCAATTAAGAATGCATCCTCTTGGTTATTCTCGAAAAAACAAAGATGGAACTCATTAGTAGGGAAAAATTATAGGGAAAGAGGTAGAATCTCTTACGATATGACAAATTAACATGATTCATTGGTAAGATGAAAGTTCATGTCTGTTACTAGAGCGATAGAAGATAAAGATCCATCCACAGTATTTTAATTATATGTCCATCGATAGGACGAATGAAAAAGAATGATCCATCAGTAGGATTTTTAATGTATATCCATCAGAAGGATGATTGAAAAAAGATAATCAATATGTCGTATTTTTAATGTATGTCGATTTGTAGGACGAGTAAAAAAAAAAAGATCCATATGTAAGATTTTGAATGTATGCCCATCAGTAGAGCAAATGAAAAAATATGATACATTGGTAGGATTTTGAATATATGTCCATAGGTAGGATGAATGAAAAAAAAAGATCCATCGGTAGGATTTTGAGTGTATGTCCATAGATAGGATGATTGAAAAATGTGTATTCATTGTTACGATTTTTAATGTATGTCCATTATTTGTACGAATGAAAAAGATGATCATTCAATAGGATTTTTAGTGTATGTCCATAGTTAGGAAGAATGTAAATTCTTTCAACGCAAGTCTCCTCCGACATGAACATGGAATAGATATGGTGCACATACTTCACCTCCAAATAGATGTGACTTAAATGCAAATATTTTTCAATGCAACTTTCCACCAATTTGAATGCAAATAGATAAGGTGCACATCCTCCAAAAAAGATGCAACTTAAATGCAAATAAATTTCAACGTAAGTTTCCACCGACATGAACGCGAATAGATAAAGTGCACATCCTTTACCTCCAAATAGATTTGACATTATTGCAAATATCTATCAATTAAAGTTTCCTTCGACTTTATCGTTGAATAGATAGGGTGCAACTCCTTCACCTCCGAATACTTGTGACTTAAATATGATGACCCTATCGGCAAATGAAAATGCAATGGCCTTTTTGGAAAATTAAAAATGCAATGACCCTGGCGTGAAATGAAAGATGCAATGATTAATGTTTCAATGATTTCAACTGTAACGGAGTGGATGACTCGTGATTGTGTAACTGTAACGAGGTGGATAGATCGGTAATTGTCGAACTCTAATGAGTTGTATGGCTCGATGATTGTACACTAAAACGAGGTGGGTGGATCATATGCCTTGACAATGTCATCATATTTATTCTTTTGTCTGTCCCTGTATTAAAAAAGATACTGTTAGTAGACACAATCTTTATTTAGCTACCAACATAATTAAGAAGCTTTAAGGCGGGATTCAAAAGAGAATGTGTATAAAGTGCTTGATCCCTTTGATAGACGTGAGAAATACTCATTTTTCTATAGAACACATTGTGTTCATTGTCACTCTTGTTTTATTGGGGATCTCTAGAAGGTATTGTTCGCTTGGGATGAAAACACTTAAAATTTATAGGTTGACTTAGAGGTTCAATCGATGAAGTATCATTCAAAGTTGGATATCAAGCTTCTCACAATAGTTATTAGAATATTTTAGGAAACTCTGTTTGAGTTAGATTTTTTTGGCAAATTTCAAAAGGATCTCCATTATCGACTTCTAGAGATAATCTAAAAAATTCTGTCCACGTGTTTATTACAAGGAGAAAGGAAAATCACATTGGGTATATGATCAACTTTTCTGGCACCTACATATCGTGTTGAGCCAAGAATCAGGTAAAATGTATTTCCAATCTTGTAGATGATGAATAGTGCAAACAATGTGAAAAACGATATTCCGTAAAAAATGCACAGTATAAATATGATGAAATACGAAAATAAAAATCATTGTGATATTCAAAGTGTAATATAAAATATATAACATTTTTGAGACGGACAACCCAATGAAGTAAAATAGGACTCTTACACATACAAGATTTAACCCAATGCTCGTTTAACAATGAATGATCCTAAAAAAAGAAAGATAAATTATTATTTTTATTTATTGGAGAGACTTTAAAAAAGCATTGAAAAATATTAAAGAGTGGGTGTTTGCTCACTTTTTATGATTTTTTTTTGTTTTGAAAAATAAAAATGTGATGAGACAGTCCAATCTTTACTATAATTTACACTAACAATAAGGATTGCAGGTAAATTTCTCCTTCTTTTTTTTTTTTTTTTATTTTCTTACTATGAACTAATTGAAGGCAATTTCGACATATTAAACTTGTACCTCAAACATACTTAAGGATTAACAAGATTCTTTCATTTTTGTTCAAACAAAGGATTTGAATTGTTCTAATCCTTATGTTTCAAGTTCCCTCACAACAAAGACAAATACTATTTCTCACATGTTTGAAGCGTGTGATTTGAGGTCATTTTTCAGAGTGCACTAATACTTGCAAGAATGTTTAACACATGCAACTGTGACGATACCATATGCTCGATCCCTATGTAAATCTTGTCTAATGTTAGAAAATTTGGAATGAGATCATGTAGGGCTTGCCATTGGCTTGTAATGTAGTCTTAAAATGGGTAGGATATTTTATTCGGAATAAAATTAACTTAATTCCTCTTTGAGCTTCACACCGAATTGGTCTTTTTGACGATTGATACGTCTTTGGCATAATATCCTCTTTATTTTCCTTTCCTTATTCGACTTCCTTTAAATTTTCGTTGGTTTGAGATTTTTCTTTTTTCACCCCTTTGCTTTGACTCCTTCTGAGTCCTAATTTCTTGGATCTTTTCTTTTATTTCACCCCTTTTAATAGAATTTTCTCCTCCTTAGTTGGACTATTTTCATTCCCACCTTTCATTCACCTTGTAAGGGTGTTTTTGCCTTACCTTATTTCTCTCACCCTTTTTTCTTCCTTTTATTTTTGTTCTTTCGATAGAAGTTTTTTTTGTTTTGTTGACTTGGGGAGACAATATTTTTGCCTTAGGCAACTAAAATATGATTTTTCTCGTATTATTTGTTCACACATTGTGTAGTCAAGAAGGTTGGGCAAAGAGAGGGATAGTGTATGTAAGCACTAAAAAGGGAAATGACATAAATTTGGTTGTTAAAGAAATTCTTCACAATGTGGGAAAACTGGGGACTAAAGTCATTTGGTAGGCTTTGAAAGGCACAATCTAGTCAAAAAAAGGCCAACAATCCTTTCCCTTTCAAAACATTTAGGCAAAGTTGTAGATCAACAATGCAATGCAATTGAGTTTTTATTTAAAACCTCTCTGCACCATGCACATGAAACCAATAGATTGGTTTTATTCTTCTCTTGAATGATTGCAAGAGAAATTTTAAGCATCACAAACTACAAATAATAGATACAAGAAGAATCTATGGTCTACCACAAAGTCAATCTTTTTCATAATATTGAATACATTTACATGATCCTAACTTCATTTGTCCCATATTAGCTGAAGAAATTACTCTTACAATATATACACAATGTTTTTCTTAAAGAATTATATTGAACCCAAGAAGGGTTGCTTACGTATCTCATCGAAATGAGAAACACACTTGCATAGTTCATGCAGATCTGACTTTGTGAACTAACTATTTGAATCTCTTTTTTCCTACTTTAGAAGAATGAATACTGAACCCACGATGAGCTTCCTACATATCTCACCTAGATGAGAATCAGGTTCGCGTAGTTTGTACAATTATGTCTTTGAAACTATGCACAAACTATTATTATTATTATTTATTCTTTTTTGTGTTTTGGAAAAAATAATACCAAATCCAAGAAGGGTTTCTACGTATCACTCCGAAATAAGAATCAAGTATGTTTAGTTCGTGCAGATATGACCTTGAAAAAATGCACATAATATTAGTTTAGTATTTTTAATGCTTTTGAAAAATGGCTACCGAACCCAAGAAGAGTTTCCTATGTATCTCATTAAGAAGATATTTAGGTGGACATAGTTCAATCAGATATAGCATAAACTACTTTAAAAATTTTGTCGAATTCAGAGCGATTCGTTGTATCCTCTTAATTGTTGACCTTTGTAGTGCCTCTTGAATGAGGTCTCTCATTATTTTTCATTTTTTTACAGTAACCACTTGTTGAATTGTTTTTTAATTCTTAGTTCATTAAATGTAATGCAATCGCAACCTTAACTTTACTCAGTTAAAGTAATATAACTTCTGTGGGAGATTTACGAATGGACTCTAATGCTGGAGCTTACACCCTGGACATGGCCAGCACCCAACGATGATTTTAGGCCTTGAGAGAACCATTGGTCTTGCATACTTAACTCAGTGGAAGTCTTAATTTAACTTAAATATATGGCGGAAAACATTCTCATGAAAATCTCTTTAAATAATAGTCTTGGCCAAAATGACATTTAAGTCTCTAAACCAATATATGTATATATATAAATAAAGTGATACCTAAAAGTAACTGTCTCACTACCAAATTGTATATGAAACCTCTACGACTACTAAGATGAATGTTTGGGAAAATCCCACAGCATTATATAAGGGAAAGACGGAAAGCAACTGAAGAGTCCTGTTAAATGCAGGGAAGCTCATCACTGACTCTAAATGTTCAAGCTGGATTAATAAAGTAGTGGATGTTGATCTTTGTTATCTGTATTTGCATCATAAGACTATGTAGGTAAAGTGGCTTTAGTACATTGAATGTACAAGTGTACGAGCTGGAATTCTAAACAACAACTACAGAGCTTAGAAGGATTAAGACTGAACTTACCTATGGCTCAACTCAACTCAATAAGTCATGACTTAATATAAAAAATACACATGAAATATATAAAAAAAACTTGTAAAACAATGTAAAGAATCAGTTAATTAGAGGTAATGCAATAATAAACTCAGCTTTACTTATATATGGAAGTAATACAGTTTCTGCGGGAGATTCTCTAAACGAAAAACATCACTATGATCCAAAGCAATGGTACAACGTCTTACCTCACATTTCAAGAGGACCGCTCTATACCTTTTTGTCGGTGTAGAACCTTAACTAACAAGTAGATCTAAAAAGGATAATCCTTTATTTGTCCATGTTAGCTACATGATTTTTAGAAACTTGAGTTTATATGAACTCGCATACCCATATTGGTGGTCAATACTACTCCCAAAATACATAGCTCATATGTTTTTAAAACAACTTCTTCTCTGATTTTAGGTAATTGCTAAAAATTAGCTTTAAAAGATCTCTTGGAAATCATAGTTCACATTTTCTATACTAGCCAAAGGCTCTGTGGAAGTCTAGCTTTCTTTCTTTCTCAAAATGTTAAAATCATTTACACTCCTAGGAACTAATTATAGTTTTTAAGAAATGAACTCACTCTTAGCTCTTTGCTTTACTTGAAGCTTAACTCTTAGTGGTTCCCTTATATGTTTCGAGATTTAAAATCAACTCATTTGTCATTGCTGAACTTGTATCTTGAGCCATAAAACAAAGTAGAAATTTTTGTTTAACACTTTTGAAAACTTGTAGAACTTTCTTTGACTTCCTTCTTATCATGTAGCCTGGACCCTTAACTTCCTTGACTTTGATCTTAACACTCCTTGAATTGGATTATAGATTCAAGGACCATGATCTCATGTTTATGGATTAGTTCATGATGTTTAGATGTAGTTTAGTGTATTGGAATCAACTATGAATTGTAGGTACATCACTTAGGAATTCGTACGAAAAGATGGGGAAAAATGGGATCTTAAGTGACTATGGCGCGGGGCGCTAGAGCATGATGGACAGATACTTTCCTAAGGCACTCAAGCTTGTGCGGTGTGCCAGTCTCTCTCAAACAGAGGTTACCCTAAGGGGCTTTGGCAGGCCCGGCGCCAAAGGGCATGTCACAGATGATTTTTGAGTTCTCTTCTCCAATTTTCAATTCTAAAACTTATAAAATCCCATGGATCTCACCCCATACACTTAGGATCACTAAAATCCTCAATACATAATAGTTTAGACTCATAAAATAGCCCGTAAACACGCATCAAAAAATCCAATGTATACTACAACTCAACCAACAAGAATTCAATAATTTTTCATTAAGAACTTCAATGTTCATTATTCAATCTACTATTAAAATTGCAGTGAATTAAAAATATTATTGTGTGGGTGGAAGAACCCATCACAGAAGTTCTCAGATACCTTAAAGAGATCAACCCGACGAAACTCACACAACGATCTTGGCGTTCTTTGCGAAATCTTAGTCTTTTCTCCTTTCTCCTTCTTCTCTTCTCTTTTCTCCCAAGCCCTAAGCGTATGCAAACTTCAAAAAGATGACATAAGACTTAAATTCACCCCTAATATACCCTCAAAACAAATTAAAAAATAGCATTGTGAAAAGACTACTTTACCCTAACTAAAATCCGCATTGGATTTTCCTCAATCCAATAGTCCATCTTCGGATAGGAATATCTCCCTCATATGATATCAAAATTACGAAAACTTGGCAGATTAGGAAATACTATTCCAAGTTCTTTCCAACCATATAAAAAACTGGCCCTAACTCATCCTGAATTAGAATTTAGTTTGTTTGAAAATGACCTAAAAGTAACTTTTACGCCTAGGAAACTTTCCAGGTTTCCCCAATTCATTCCAAAAAAAAAAACTATTCTTAGTTTCTTTGATAAATCCTAGATATTTATGTTTATAAGATGTTACAATATATCCTCCTTGGGAAAATTCATCCCCGAATGAGAACTCTTTCACTAAGCTAAGGGTAGTAATATCATTTCAGTATGCAACCAAAAAAAGCAAGTAATAACATGCTTAAACATAGCCTTATAAATTGCTAAGAAAAGAATTTAGTACCTAGATTTGCATTCTCTCCGGACTCAGAGAGATGTAGATATCTCTTCTTCATATCTTTATCAGCATCCCAAGTTGCTTTGTCAACAAATTGATTCATTCAAAGGACCTTTACTGATGCAATTTTAGTTCCTAACTTCCGAACTTGACGATCAAAAATTTAAACTTGAATATCCTCATAGGATAAGCTATCCTTAATACCAACATTCTCAGTTTGTACAATCAATGAAAGATCACCCAAGCACTTCTTCAACATAGATAGATGGAATACCGAATGAGTCGTTTAATATTCTAGGAAGTCCATTTCTTCAACTGGGTGTGCACTAGTCGATATCGAAAAGGGGAAGATGATGTTTAGGATTAAAAATGACGAAGCTACTTTGAATATCTAATGTTCCATGAATAAGAGTGGTGACCTCAAAACGGTGTCTTCTATATCATACAAGGTAGATAGTGTATCTAAATTACAAATTGAAGAACGACTAGGTGTTTCAGCACTAGCGATGCTCATCATAAATTTTGACAGTGATGGTATTGAAGAGTATGATTCTTTAGTGGCTCCAATTGAGTATAATGAATGTCGGTTAAAATCGAAAAATTAGAGTTAGATATGAAGCATCACTAGTCTCCACCTGTGAGATCATCTTTTGTGGAGGCCCAAAAATTAGAGCTTAAATCTCTACCACCTCATATGAGTTATGTGTTCGTAGGTAGAGATGCCTGTTTGCTGGTGATTGTTGCAGCAACATTGAATGGGCAACAAATAGAGTACTTAGTAGTAGGGTTGAAAAGGTTCAAGGGAGCAATTGGTTAGACTATTGCGGAATTTTTTGGGTTTCCTCCCTATATTTTTCACCATAAAATACAACTTATGTCAGATGCAAAATCGACTACTGAGCACCAAAAAATATTGAGTCCACCTATGCAAGACATAGTTAAAAATGAGATCTTCATGTTGTTTTATGTTTGAGTAATTTATCCTATTGTAAAAAATATTTGGGTGTGTCATGTTCAATGTGTTCCTAAAAAGGGTGGAATGATTGTGGTACCTAATGAAAGGAGCGAGCTTGTTTCGATGCGACCAAGGACCAGTTTGAGAGTTTGCATGGACTATCGGAAGTTGATTTATTGGACTGAGTAGAACCATTTCCCCATGACCTTCATGAATCAGATGTTAGAAAGACTTGCTGGAAAGGGTTAGTATTGCTTTCTTTATGGATATTCGGGCTACAATCTAATCTTTATCACCCCCGACGATCAAGAAAAGACAACCTTCACTTCTCTCTATGGGACCTTTGCTTTCAAAATGATGTTGTTTGGGTTATGTAATTCACCGGTTAACTTCCAGCATCGTATGGTGTTTATATTTATTATATGGTTTAGGACACTATTGAGGTGTTTATGGATGATTTTTCTGTAGTCGGCGGCTCATTTAAATGGTGCATGAGTAATTTCGCTTAGGTGCTCAAGTTATGTGAGGATTTTAATTTGGTGCTTAATTAGTTAAAATGTTACTCTATGGTTAAATAAGGCATAGTGTTGGTGGCATCTCAGAGAAGGGGATAGAGGTTAATCGAGCAAAAGTGAAGGTGATAGAGAAGCTTCCCCAACCCGTCTCTCTTAAGGGTGTGAGAAGTTTTCTTAGGCATGCAGGCTTTTATGAGAGAATTTTTAAGGATATTGGAAAAAATTCAAATCCTTTGTACTAACTGCTCGAGTAGGAATGTAAGTTTTATTTCGATGAATCTTATGTGAAAGCATTTGGAGAGTTGAAAGAGAGGTTGGTTTCCATGCCCAATATTATTTCTTCAGATTGGAGTGATGCATTTGACGTGTGCTATAATGCACATGGGGTTTCAATGGGTGTGGTATTGGTATAGAGAAGGGATAAAATCATTCACCCATCTTCTACGCAAGTAAAGCCCTGAATGAAGACCAAGAGAACTACATTGCAACTGATCAGTAACGTTTTGTGATGGTGTTTGTATATCAAAATATTTACTCCTATTTGCTTGGCACGAGGGTCATAGTGTATACCGACGACTCTACTTTGAGGTATTAGATGGAAAAGAAGGATATCAACACTTAGTAAATCATATTGGTATTGTTGATGCATGATTTTTATTTTGAGGTGAAGGATAGAAAGGGGACTGATAATCAAGTAACCTACTACTTGTGTAGATTGTAGGATTAGGCTATGCATGAATTGGGAGAAAAGGCTCAAATTGATGATGCATTCCCAAATGAAAATATATTGGTTTCTTCTCAAGATCTGATGCCATTGTTTCAAGACATTGCGAACTATATTGCAAGTGATTTGGTTTTTTAAAATTTGACATTCCACCAAAGGAAAAAGTTCATGCATGATCTGAAAAAGTTCTTTTGTGATAAGATTTACTTATATCGGAGTTCTGCCTATGGGATTATTCGCCGCTGCGTACCTGAGGTTGACATGTTGAGTGTTCTAGAGGAATGTCACTCTTCGCTTGTGGGTTGAGCACCATTGCGGTATCCGAATGGCGCATTTGATCTTGTAATGTTGGTATTATTGGCCAACCATTCACCAAGATGCTCATGATTTTGCCAAATCATGTGATTAGTGCCACTGAATTGGTGAAATTTCATAGAGGCAAGAGTTCCCCTTGAATCCAATTCTGGAATTGATCTATTTGTTGTGTGGGGAATTGAATTCATGCGACCAATTGTGAGTTTCAAATGATGAAATACATTGTATTGGCTATCGATAATATGTTGAAATTTGTGGAAGCAATTATACTCCCGAATAATAAAGAGAAAAGTGCCACCACATTCATTAACAATAATATCTTCTCTATATTTGTTACACCTAGTGACATTATTAGTGATGGCAGCTCGCACTTTTATTAATGAACTATTCAAAGGGATGCTGAAAAAATATGGTGTTCGTCACAATGTGGCTACTTCTTACCACCCATAAACTAGCAGGCAAGTTGAGGTGTCATATTGGGAGATCAATAGATTTTGGCAAAAACTCTGAATCCCAATAGAAGAATTTGTCAAGGAGGATAGAGGATGCTCTTTGGGCCTACCACACTGCATACAAGACTCCCATAGGTATATCACCATACAAACTTTTATATGGGAAGGTTTGTAATTAATCGGTTGAGGTAGAACACAAGGCAATGTGGGCGATGAATAGACTATATTTTGTTTGGATCATATCATCAAAAAAGAGACAAAATGATATTAATGTGCTCGATAAGACTCTCCTATAATCATATGAAAGTTTAGCTATCTACTAATGTTCACGACCAAAGAGTTGCGAAGCTAGAATTTTGGACTGCTGATTTAGTGCTTCTATTCAATTCTAGATTGAGTTTATGTCGGGGAAAACTCATGTCCAAGTGGAATGGTTCATTTCTCATCACAAAAGTGTTCCTACATTGAGCTCTTGAGTTGGAGAACAAGGAAGGTGTGTTCACTGTCAATGGACAAAGGATAAAGACCAATCAGGGCATGCACAGAGCATTTAGGAAGTTGATAAGGCCTATAATCTTGATAAATTCTAAGAAATCACGGGTCGTGTGTCGTGCCATGAAATTAAATCAAACACTTCTTGGGAGGAAACCCAAGGTGTACCCTCAATCCAATGATAGGTTTTGTTTTCCTTGTATAAATAGTCATTTTTTGTTTAATTGGTATGAATATTCATTTTTTTATTTTGTGTGCTAGTGTTTGTTAGATATTAGCATAGGGTCCGTGTCTAAATGGTTTCGAAAAACACAAAAATAATGGGACATTTGGTGTTACTTATGCAAGAGGGAAAATCTCAAATTTGCAGAAAATGGTCTGGTGTAGAGGTCTATGGACCCCATCGATAGGTCGTCATTCAATCAATGGGTTGTTGTTCAATCAACTTGTCCTTGTTCAATCGACGGGTCATCGCTCAATCGATAAAATGTCGATTCTGTCCCTAGATCCTATATAATACTAAATTTTTTCTATGTATAAGTGTGATCGAATGTCCTAATCGACGACCATCAGTAGATGCATAACTCGCCAATAGGGTTAACTGAACGATTATATTAAAACCCAACTCTTCAAAATTCCATCCCTCTTTCCATTTTCTTTCAACTGTTTTTCTTTATCCGTTTCACCCCATAAATGCTTACCTCTTTCACTCTAAAATAACGCTTCCCATCTCCCAAAATCAATTGTACGATCAATTTCCCCAAATCCAACACATCATCTTCCCAAAATTTCCTTTTTCCATTCACAATAGTTCGGTAACCGAGTACGGCACGCATGCTAGTGCGTTAGAGTTCATATCACTAAAGGTAACCAACCCAATCTCTCTACACTGCTAGAAATGTACTTCGATTTTTCTTAACTTAAAGTTCTCATTCCTTGTTGAATAAAGGAATTCAGGAGTGGGTCTTGACCTTGGGAATGCACTAAGTTCTTTTTCATGATTATAATAGTGTAATACTTTCTTGTGGTTGATAGACAATGCTTATGTAGAAAATTTAATGATCTACAATGTGGTGTATCTTAGTCTTCCTTAACGTTCTGACCTAGGGTTCCATTTTTGTTTGTTTGATAGAGTTTAATAGTTGTACGAAATAGTAACCCTAGGAAAGACCAACTAGTATATTGTGTGTTTAAAAGCTTGATTAAACTTGATTGTTAAAATTGTTCACAAAAGAAGCCAAGTAATTGAACTTGACAGAGGCCTGCAAACTGTCACACGCCCACAGTATGAGACCCCATCTACGGAAAATTGATAAGTCGATGGGCCGACGATAGGGTTTGTCGATTGCCAAACCCAAAAAAATATTAAATATTAAACTACAAAAGTTGACTGCGAACGTGGTCTACTCACTGTCGATTGAATTACGGGCCTTCGATGGGTCAAATTGATCTGATTATGTACCAATAATGTATGATTTGATTTTTCATGTTTTTTTCTTTCTGTTGTTTATCGAGTGTGTCTTTATGCCGCTATAATACAAATAACAACTCCAGAGGTACCATTGGCCTCAAAAAAGATGAGAGTCTACTCCAAGATGCGCAAATCTAAGCCATTTGCCCGAATTATCTGCTGATTGCTCAGGAGACTTACACATAGACAAACCAATCTATGTACCTCCGGGTACAACAACAATGACAACATCCACCTGAGCCACTCGGGGAAACCCTCATAGGGTGACTCCCAACGTAGTCTGTACGTGACAGTATGAGGAGGAGCATAGACTAATCAAATCACCAATTAGGGCTGATGATGGGAGCTCAACATCCTGCCCCGAGTCTCCCTCCGATTTAGGAAAAACCTAGTTTGCAGGGTCCAAAGAAGCCACTACCGTTTGTTCCAACTCTCAGAGAGACACTAGATTAGGGGGACAAGAACAGTAAGCCTCGTTTGATAAATACACTACATGAAATATTGCACCAGCACGCCGAGAAGATGACCAGGCCATGGATGTAGACGATCCCAATAGGTGATGCATGGAGGGGCAATGGCATGTGTATCGAGATTCTAAGATGTTCACTGAGAAGGGGGTGATGACCTGACTAGTTAATGAGGAGTGTCGCGTCCTTATAGTTATTTTGCACATAATCACAAAGGGGTATTGACTCTTTCATCTCATTAAATGCGATTGGATGGCTCAGGATTTGCAAGCCTATAACGAACAGGTTGTCCGAGATTTCTGCGCCTCATGTATTGCTACCCTCTTGGGTCTATCACAAGCGGGATAAGCCTGCAAAGCAAGACCTTCTCACATGCACTATAGTTTGAGGGGTTCTTGTGGACATAGCTTCGGCCTCTATTCGGAGATTCTTGTATGGTCCCACAACTAGCACAACATTGAGCCTCAACAACATAGAATGTTAATACTGGTGGGACACAGTCTGAGAGAAGAAGGGCAAGTTTTGAAGATGTTTAGAGAAGAGGGAGGCACTAAAACTATGCTTAGCCATGTCCATTGCAACATATGGAGAGAGGGATGACTTTATTATAGATCTCCAAGGGCTAATAGAAAAGGTCAAATTCACTTTTGTTGCCAAATAGTTTTGGTTGTTTGTCTTACATCTCCTATCGCCCACAAAATCTTATAATGCACTTACATAGGATAGGCCGGTGATGCTGGTAACATTGGTTTCTGGGATGGAGATAGACTTCATAAGGATGATTGCAGCGGAGATTCACGAGAGGGAATTCTAAACATCCACTACTTACCCTTTCGTGTATCTTAACTTCCTGATGTGTAGGGACGTTGTAGGTATGATTTGGCACTGTGATAGGCTCCGTCTATCGGCATGGACATTATATATAGGCCTTATAAGTCTATGTGTCTTCACCCCGAAGAGGACCCCAAATTGAGGTCCTGTTCAAGTCCCTTATTGATCCAGATCCTGAGCCATGAGTTCATACCAATATGCACTGATCTAGATGCACCTTTGAGGTTGGTGATAAGGCCCAACATGAAAGAGAGAGCGGATGACGTTGGAGCAGGATAGGAGTGCCCCTTTAGTTGATGAGGAGATACATAGAAGGAGGGCACTAGATATAGTTTTTGGGTTATCAAATTCTATGTGTGATAGCACTAATAATGTTGATGGCACTAACGGAGAGCATCCCTTAGATGCAACTGGCATCGTTTTCCTCGAAGACGACTAACACTACCCACATAGAAATCATTATTACATTTCATAGGTCAAAATACGTCAAAAATTTAAACTTTATGCATATTGAGATAAACATAAATCTCTCGCATGTTAAGCATATATACATATGGATTTTACATAGACTCGTTACATAGGAAACTTACATTGGCTTTTCGCATAGTTAACTTAATTAACATATAGGGAATTAGTTTAATTATACCATCTCACATTTAAAATCTAAACGAAGTACAATATTTGGGCATAGTCCTTACACAAGTACATATTGCAACACAAGCCTTACGTAAATTGTATTTAAGATTAAGGAAGCAACAAATGTATTTTAGACTACGTCAATACACTAGAGAGGATCAAAGGAACCATCCTCGAACTTGGAGGACTCACGACTTAATGGAGGAAGAAGTCCAAGTATCCTTTCAAAGTTGCCTAGAAGCTCTTCAATTGCCGAAACCTATAATGCTGCGGGAAAATTGAAGAAATATGGGTTAGTACAAAACTCATGTACTAAGTATGTTTCCTATGCATACAATTATCAATTATGAGAAAAGACACAATTTAGTCAAAACCATGAATTATTTTTAATAACTCAATATGCACATATATGAAATATTATAATTCAACCAAACATGATATTAACCAAAAAAAATTAGCAACCCAAAGAAATACATGTGCAAATACAAAGAATAACACCACATAACCCTATCCATAGCTAAGCATAAAATTAAGGCACTTATTATATGCATAAAACATAATCTCAGAACTAATCGTAACATGCTTGATTCATGTGTTCATATATTCTTGATATACATATAAACCAATCAACTTACTCATACAAGAATACTACTAAGAACATACCTTAGGATCCCACTTGTGCAATGAGTAAGAGAGTCCCATACCCTCCCTCAGCCTATGTAGTAACCTTTAAAACAAGCACTGGTAATAATTCACGTACATGACTTATTCATCTACCATATTACATAAGGGAATATATGAATTAACCAACATGAGTTCATGTGAGCTTCATCGAATCCAATATTCTCCTCCCACACCAAAAAGATAGGGTTAAAACTTTCCTAAGGTGTAACCTATCTTACATAGCTATCTACGTGGATCCGCTAAGCTAGAGTCCTATGTGAGCACATACTTAAGGGTCAAGGAAATTTTTACTATAAGCATTGACTTACTAATGTTATGGTTTCCATCTCACGAGCCAACACATATCGTGGGAATCAGTACTTGCTAAACGTGAATAAACACATATGGGAGGCTAATACTTGCTAAACGTGAATAAACCCATATTGAAATGGAATCTCATTTACATGCCCTTTCGCTAATAAGCATTTATTCCATTTAGTAATTATCATACTCATTATAAAAGATCAAATTAGTCTCCTCTAGACTATTATGTGAACAGATTATTATAATATCTCAAAGGTATTCATAAGTCAGAACAATTCTTTTACTTTAGAAACCATATACAAAAGAGTAAACGTTTCACTCCATACACTGTTATAATCATGAAAAACTACTTTGTGTCATATAATAATCATACCATAAGATACCTGCATATTTCATAACCAATTCAATAGTATAGGGTTAAGGATGAGGAACATTTGCTATCAATATCACAACCACATATTTGACATAGAATCATCACAATCTAAGTAACTCATACTTCGTAATTCACCTTTAGTATCTTCTAGGACTTTCATTGCTTCCATTATTCAATTACCAAAGGATTCGTAGCCAATGAATAATAAAGGTAAATTCAAAAATCAATTACACTATAAACATCAATATGGTCAATCAACATATTTGTTGTCAACTAAAGGTTTTCATGAAATAAGGGGAAGACATGGGTTAGTCGGAATCTTGAGTGAATAACAAGAATTAACCATGAATATATTCTTAAACAACATTAATTTAGCATAACTAATAACAATTTATTCCTATTTTTTTCTCAAAGAAGACCCATGAGTAGAGAAAAATTCTAGTTTGGCGAAGTTTGAAAATATCATCGAAAGGACCTCTTGGGGGAAGGAATCCCAATAGTGAAAGAAAGAATACCTTAATCAAGAATTTAGAATCCAATATGAGTAAAAAAACTTGGGAATTGGGTCTTCTTCTTCATTCTTCAAATCTTCTTCAATGGAGATTGAATAGAGAGAGAGAGTAGAGAAAGGTGAGAGCTTTTGGATTTCTTATTTCGGGATTTGATTTGAGTGAGTAAAAGTTAGGGAAAATATATTGAAAATATCTATATAGACCTCCCATAGAGTACCCAGAATAACCCTCACATAAGTTTACCCTTTAATGAAGTCAAACTTTAATTCCAAATTTCAGAATTTCGTCGGGAATAAGTCCGTAATGCGGAGCTGCACCCGCTAGATTTTCTAAATTATTTTTCGAGATAGTAGAGTACGCGACCTGCATGAGATGAAGACAATTTTTGTGAATAAATTCAAACCAATTCCGTGATGCCGACACATTTCTTCCGTGTTATTTTGTTGCTGCTTTTGCAGCTTGCCAAGCAAATTTTGGGGTTCTTTCTGGACCTCTAGAGCGACCCTTGGGGGGTCGTACCAGGTCGTTTTCACCTCTATATACATAATTTTACCAATTTAAAGTCATTTTATAAGTTTTAGACCTATAAAACACCTCCAAAAATTCACGAAACCTAAGGACATTTTACTAGTTTAATGAGACTATATTCCGAACGTCTTTGACGTTTCTTAATGTCTTGACTCTAAAACTTCCTAAATGATTTATAACAAGTATTATAGGCTTATTAAAAGTGTTGAAAACCTTACACCAACATGTGAGAATGTACATTAGGTCATGGACTTTCGGAGTGTTATATTATCCCCCCCTGGCACATGTCCTCGAATGACATTAAAATTTTATGTTTTTAATGGAAAAGATAGACTCAATACTAGAATCTCAACCAAACACATACATACTCAACATGATTTACCACAAAAATTAATATAACAACATGGCATGTACACATAGCAATTTAAAACATTATTTACTTCATATAAGAGCTCAATATTAAAACATGAGAAATTTTCTTTCTCAACATCAAGAAGAGATCAAATAATATCAAAGAGTCACTTATACCAACGTTCTTTTCAAAACACATCGAGATGCTCAATATCACTTCATGAAGGGAGCAGCATACCAAATACACAATATAAGTTCAATCAAGCAAAAGATCATTTTTCATGATCACTAATCTTAGCAAAACCTTTTTACCATAAACATGCATACCTTTAGAAAACTATACAAATACTAAGTAACTCGTTATTTTCATTGTTCATAGGAACAACTAATCTTAATTATCAAAGAGATGAGTATAATTGTACCTCATTTCGTCCTCGCCTCCCATTTTTCTCCCTCAACAAGTTGATTCTTTCATAACACCTTTACGGAGGACACCTCTTTCTTTCTTAACTTCCTCATCTCTAGACTAAGGATTTCCATCGAAACCTCTTTATAGCAAAGGTTCTCATCCAAACTTAATACCCTAAATATTATGAATGGGCTCGTGGTCACCAATGCACTTCTTAAGCATGGATACATAGAATATTGGGTGAACATGTTATGACCGGGCCCAAAAGCTAGCAGAAACAGGCATCATTGACCTCTCGAAGGTCTCACACAAGCCTACATACGTCCTCATTACATCGTACAGGCTAATATTTTTGCGGAAAATTTAAAACTTTTATTTTCTCTCAAGTATCAATAGACTTCATAGCAACAGTTGCATTATATCACATCATTTCATAACAACCATCTTACGATAAGATACTCAAATGAAGGAATTAGTTTATAACTCCATTAGTATAAGGTTGGCGAAATGGCACAAATACGACGTCTAAAAATAAGTAAGAAAAAAACACTTTTGGAACATCCTCCTCTAGCTTATGACAACATATAAGCTAGAATATAAGATATAAGCATCCTACAAAGCATGAGGTTTACCAAGTCCAGATGAATGCTCCACGTCCGGATAGCTTCAACGCAGTATCATAAGATCTAGCGTCCACCTGCACCTATACCTAAAAGTAAAGGGTTGTATGGGATTAGTACACACTTGTATTAAGTATGGGTGTATGAAAGAGTACACCAATTACATGCATGATTAAGAATATCTCTCTCCTAAAAATATGAATTATGGAAAACCAAGTCAGTTGGACTTGCCAAATTAGATTAGGAAAGTCATGCTATAAGAGTAACATCCATCATCATTCTTTTCTTAATGCACAAAGAACATAACATACTTTATTTAGCACATACATATATCACATATGATTCGTTCATATGCCGTGAAACCTTGGAATCACTTACTTAACATTAGGACTTCCCAAATGAGGGCTCAACATATGGGACCTCAACTAGGGATCCTTCTTTAACAAACACAGAGTCTGTTGTATTCCTTCATACGTACTTCATTTTAATTTAATCATATACCTAGGAGGTTGTTTTTGACATTCATTGTCTTCACTATGAAATGACCAAGAATGACCTAGTATCATTACTTGAGTCTTGTTCACCTCTTCATAATCCTATCCAAACACTTTTGGTATCATTCATTTCATTGTTTTCATTATTTGAGGTTGGCCTCATTCTTCCCTTTTATTTTCTTTCTTTTCCCTCCTTTTTGGTTTGAGACAAAGAGTATGTGGGATCGACTTCCAGAACCTGTTTTTTTAGCTTGTCTTATATTTCTCACCTATCCGAGAGGATGTGGTTTCGATACCCGCCCACCTCATTTTATTTATATTTATTCTTGCACGGACTGATCTTAACTTCGGCCAAGGACACACGTGTTCGAATCTCATGTGCCTCATTTATTTTACTTATTTTCTAAGTTCTCTTATTGGTCTAAGACCCAAGCTCTATTCCTCCTAAACTAACTTTTATTATAAAATTTTTAGTAGCTTGCATATAGTGAGGTGTTTGGTTCAATCCCTAATGACTTCACACCTAGAATATTTTTTATAAAAAATACAAAAATTTCAGCTATGCTTAGCCGAGACCAATATTCAAGATTTCTGGAAATTTTGTTGTCATTTGCAGTCAATTTTTCTTTATCCTTTGTACGTTAGATTTTTATGACAATTTTTTGTAAATTTAGAACGTTATTACGTGCACTTTTCCAAGTAATTTCATAAAAAAACACAAGGATTTAACATACTATTTTCATACTCCAATTCGTATCATTTTCATATTCCAATTTTAAACCAAGAGACACGGCCACACTCACACAGTGCACACGTTTATCATCACATAATTCCGAACATATATACATTACCATGATCATCATGAAAACACGTTACATTCCTAAATTCTACAATCAAACATACCCAACTTACAACAATCGATGGGAGCTAGTGGCAATGACATGCAAAAGAGACATTCCTAGTTTTCGGATTAGAATTCGACTGAATAATAGGGGTCTATTAGAAAAGGAACCCAGAGGAAGAAAAACCATACCTCGTTCTTATGTTAACACCTTTCAAACCTTATCTCAAGTGCTTCCAAATCCCACGAAAAACATTTCTTCTTAAACGAAACAACACACGCAAACCAATTGAAAAATGTTTTCGCTTTTTGTTTTTAGTTTAGTATTTTCGTTTGAGTTTTAACTTACAAGTTCTTCAAGACCGACAAATCTTTTTTAGTTCTTTTTACTTATGATGAGTGTGACTAAGAGAGTGGATAGGTGTGAGAAAGAGAGTGGCGAGATGTGAGAATAAGTTTAGGAGTAGGAGTTTTAGTTGAAGACTTAGTCAAACTAGGAATCTTTTAAAATAAAAAAAATCTGATTTTCACTTACTTAAAAATGCAAACTAAGTAACAATAAATTAAAATTAATATTGCTTCCACCAAGGATCAAACCTTGTTCGAGCTCATCTCGCGAAAATGGGCCAATTCGGGTAAACCCTACCTGAATCGTCCACTCTATTCATTCATTAATTATTAATTATATACTTATGATGATAACAATACTACCCCTAGCATGGAAAAGACCATTTTACACCTAAACCATACGAAACTAATATTACCCCTTTCAAGTCTGATTAAGACTCATCCGTGTTGAATCATAATATTCGAATGCCCTACATGGAGAGACCCAACCTTGCCTAGCCCAACTAACTCACCAAGTTTGTTGGCTTGGTTGGTACATGGGTTCAGAGGTCTGGTTCCACGCGCATCAATCCGTGTGAATGTGGTCTAATCTAAGCATTCTAGTTACGTTTATTCATTACATAGCATAGTCATTTTGGGTTTATTTCATTATCCCCCCTTAGGAACATTTGTACAAGATTGATACTTTTAGTAATCTAGCACAATTCAAGTCATATAATAACATAAGTACTATACACAATAAAGCTGTAGCAACAACAGATAGAGGAGATAAAGAAACTTTGACTTATGTGGAGGAAGCCTAACCTTAAGAGATGAAAAAAATGAGATTAGTGGGATTCCATATTGGACTCACACTCCCACGTAGCACCCTTAACAAGATGGTTTCTCCAAAATACCTTCACTATGGCAACCTCCTTGTTTCTTAGCCGCTTCACCTGGTGGTTTGAAATCTCAACAGGAACCTCTTCATAATACAAGTGTTAATCAACCTTAAACCTTCAACAAACAATGTTGATGCTAGATCACCAAGGCAATTAATTAACATTGAGACATGAATGACTTGATGAGCAGAAGCTTGCTCCGCAGGCAACGCTAACTCATGATTCACCTCACCATCACGCTGTAGAATCTTAGAAGGCCCAACGTATCTCTCACTAAAATTACCCTTCTTGCCAAGACTCATCACCCCCTTTTATGGTGATATCATCAAGTAGACCTTGTCACCAACATCAAACTCTAAGGGCCGCTTCCTGTTATCTGTATAAGACTTTTGCTGACTGTAAGCAATCCCTAATCACCCTGACTTTCTCTAAGGCCTGATGAATGATCTCTAGACGAAAAATGGATGACTCTCCAACCTCAAACCACCTAAATGGAGACCTACACCTCCTACCATACTGTGCCTCAAACGGTGCTATCCCAATGTAGGAGTGATAGGTGTTATTATACGAGAACTCTATCAATGGCAGATTGTCGTCCCAACTCCCTCTGAAATCGATCACACACCCTAAATATGTCCTCCAATGTCTAAATGGTGCATTATGCCTACCCATATGTCTGACAACAGAAATCAGTACTGAGCATAACCTACGTGTCTATGATCTTCTTGAAGGATATCTAGAAATGCGAAGTGAACTGAGCTCCTCTATCCGAAATTATAAACAAAAGGATCCCATGCAACCACACAATCTCATCAATGTAGAGTCTCGCATAATCCTCGACTATGCAAGTAGACTTCATAGTTATAGAGTGGCAGACTTGTCCACAATAACCCATATAGAGTCATGTTGTCTCCTTTCCTCAGAAGACTAACCACGAAGTCCATGATAATGGATTTCCATTTCAAAGTTGGAACCTCAATCATCTGAGTGAGACCTCAAGGCTTAAGGTGCTCCGCCATAACCCGCTGACAATTAGAACACCTGGACAGATGTTCAGTAATTTCCTTCTTTATTCCATCCCTCCAATAGATATGCTTGAGGTGATGATATTATGGTGGAAACCTGAATGTATAAAATTCCTGGGACATTAGACCTCTGCAACAATGTTTGTGCGGAAATCATCCACGTTTGGTACACACAGCTCTCCTGGTACAGAAGTATGTCATCCCATCCCAAAACAAAAGACATAGTAATATTTACCAAAACTTAGTGCTTCAACTACATCAACAAAGGATCAAGATGCTAAACCTTCTTGACTTCATCTACTAAGGATGATTCAGAACTAATTCCTTTTTATCATCATCAAGGTGGGTTGTACTCCCCATGCTCAACCTTCTCAAAGAATCAGCTACAACATTTGGCTTCCCTGGATCGTAGTGGACATTTATGTCATAGTTCTTCAAAAGCTCCAACCATCTCCACTGACATAGATTCAACTCCCGCTTTGTGAACACGTACTAGAGACCTTGTGGTTTGTGAACACATCCATATGCACCCCGTAGAAGTAATGCCTCCAAAACATCAATTCAAATACCATAGCTTCCAACTCAAGGTCATGAGTGGGACAATTCTTGTCATGAATGTAGAGCTGTCTGGATTCATAGGCTATCACCTTACCACCATGCATAAGAACACAACCCAAACAAACACTAGATGCGTCACAATAAATAGTGTAACTCCTACCATATTTAGGCAATGTAAGAACTGAAGCTGGAGTGAGTCTGTCTTTGAGCTCCTGGAAACTCTTCTCACAAGCCTCCGTCAATTCAAACATGGCCTTCTTCTTAGTTAAAGCTGTCAGTGAGGCAGCAATGGAACAAAAACCCTCCACGAACCAACGACAGAAACCATATAATCCCATAAAGCTACGGATATTGGTGGGAGTAAGAGGTCTTGGCCAGTTCTTAACATCCCCAGTCTTCTTGGGGTCTACCTCCATTTCCTGTTCGGACAAAACATGACCTAATAAGGTCACTGATATATGCCAGTATTCACACTTGATGAATTTGGCATACAACTGATGTTGTCTAAGTACCTGCAATGTTAGTCTCAAATGATGTTCATGATCTTCCTTGGTCTTAAAGTAGATGAGGATGTCATTAATGAATTAAATGACAAAAGAATCAAGGTATTTACTAAAGACTCGGTACGTGAGGTCCATTAATGAAGCTGATGCATTAGTGAGAACAAATGATATGGCTAGGAACTCATAATGACCGTAATGGGAATGAACGACTTTCTATGGGATATCTTCGTCCCTTACCCTAAGCGGATGATACATGGAATGAAGATTATCTTCGATAAGAAACAAGACCCTTGGAGCTGATGGAATAAGTCATCTATTCTAGGAAGTGGATACTTGTTCTTTATTATGACTTTGTTGAGCTGCAAATAATCGAGACTCATCATAAGGGTTCCATCTTTGTTTTTCACAAACAACACTTGAGCTCCCCAAGGGGATATGCTCGGTTGGATGTAGCCCTTATTAGTGAGATCTTTTAACTGTAACTTTAACTCTTTGAGTTCAGCTGGAGCCATTCTGTAGGAAGGTATTGAAATCTATTTGGTATTGGGATCTAGGTCGATACAAAAAAAATCTATCGAGGGGGAGGGACTCCAGGCAAATCATCGGGGAAAAAATCTTTGAACTCATTCACTACAGGCACAGAGAGTATGGAAGAAATGTGATGACCTCTACTATTGAAACTCACAAGATGGCATACAATCCGTTGGACATCATTTTATGAGCTCTTAGGTTTGAAATCAAGGGACTTGAATGACTCGAATTTTACCCCTGCAAGAACTGTTGTACTTCATTAGGGAAACAAAATCTCATAACCCTACTACGACAATACATGAAGGCATAAAATTTATGGAGCTAGTCCATACCATATATAATATCAAAGTCATTCATGGGTTGCTCAACAAGGTCGCACATATAGTCTTTCCACATACTAGTTATGGGCTGTCATTATGAACCCTATCAGATCTTACATCTTCTCCAGAGGGAGTACAGACTACGATGGGATTATGCAAAACCTCAAGTAGTGTTTCAAAAGTAAGAGAAAGCAAGGGAGTCACAAAACAAAGTGTCGACCCTAGATCATGTACAAAATAAATAGAGGTTGAGAAAACTTGCAGCATACCTATTACTACAATAATAGACTTCTTTTACTCCTCCATTCTCTTCAAGGCATAGAATATGTGCATCTTTCGAGGCTCGGCTGTAGCAGCATTCTGGGGATTAGGCCTAGGCGTAGCATTACCTCCAGCCTTACGTCTATTCTGTGGATTGTCCCTGACCATATGTCTGTTCTTACCGTAGTTGAACAAGGAATCTGTGCCTAGTCTGCACTCTCCACTATGAATACAAACACACTTGCCACATTCCTCTCTAAGACACAGCACATCACATCCGTTGCCCTTCTCGGTTTCAGGTTTGCCTCCTCTGGGTTTTGCACTCCTATGAGAGTTGGAGTTTCATGAACTGTGATACCTCTTATTAAATATGGGCTGATCACAAACTTCGAAAGGGATCGTGCCGCTAACACTTTTGGGACTTCTCTTATCAGAAGGGTTAGGCCTCCTGACCTCACGGACTATCCTCTTCTTCTTGTTGTCCTCCACCTGCTAGACATGCACCATCAGCCTTGACAAGTCCATGTTTTCATGGAGCATCCCATCCCGACACTTATCCTCCAAGACCTCTGAGAATTCTGTAAGAAACATGCTCATTTCGTCCCTACTTTTTGACACAAAAGAAATAGCATACCTGGACAATTTTACGAATTTCTGTGAATACTCTCCAATAGTCATAAAGTCCTGCTTAAGTTTAATGAATTCCTCAACCTTAGACTCTCTCGTCTCTCAGGGGAATAACCTCTCCAAAAATGATGTCTTAAAAGGCTACAATGTGATTGGACCTCCGCCAATGCCCTGCTATCCTTCCACATCTTTCGCCATGCATATGCAATATCCATCAGCTGGAATGAATCCAGCTCTGCTTTTTCTATCTCCTTTGCCCTCATTTCCATAAAAATCTTTTGGACCTCCTCTATGAACTCCTGAGTATCTTCTACAGTCTTTGAATCTATAAAGAATTGGGGATTCATCCTCGTAAAATCTCGCAACCTGTTCTCCATGTTGTGTGCTTGTGGGTTTTTCCGCTGAACCTCCTGTCTGTTGGACTAGGCCATCATTTCTTGAGCCAAGATAGTGATAGGTTAGGCCATCTATCCCAAAGAGTTCCACAACTCCGCATCAGTCAACTCACATGGGTTAATTGGCATGGCCACCTATGCAACTGGAGCGTGGGGTTGAACTTTGTTGCCCCTAAAAACTACTCCTACCCTTTCCCGACTAGCGTTCCTCGGTATGTATATTATTTGTAAAAATAAGAATTGTTGTTAGATACCGTCACAACACCAAGAAATCAGACATTAACGAAAGTATGATCGTGGTGCACTTCACTACCATAACTTCGAAACTATCCGATTTGGTTGATCTGAACAGTTTTATCTTTGGAATTAAACCTTATGCTCTGATACCATGTTGTCACAGTCGGGGTCTAAACCCTATCCCAAGCCGGCGTTTTTGACCTCTCGGAGGTTGTATACAAGCCTACATACGTCCTCATTACATAGTATATGTTAATTTTTTTATGGAAAATTTAAAAATTTTGTTTGCTTTGAAGAATACATAGACTTCATAGAAAGAATTGCATAATATTACATCAGTTCACAACATCAATCTAATAATAAGGTATTCAAATAAAGTAATAAGTTCGTAACTACATTAATATAAGTTTGCGAAAATGTCACCAATACGACGTTTGAAAATAAGTAAGAAAGAAACGCTAGTGGAACATCATTCATTAGCTCATGGCTACGTCTAAGATAGAATATAAGAGAAAAGAATCCTATAAAGCATGATGTCCTACCAAGTTTGGATGAGTGCTCCTCGTCTGGATAGCTTCAACGTAGTCTCGTAAACTCTACCATCCACCTGCACTTGCACCTAGAGTAAAGGCTTGTATGGGATTAGTACAAACTTGTACTAAGCAAGGGTGTAGGCAAGTACACACCAAATACATGCATGTTTAAGAAGAGATCTCTCCTAACGATTTGAATTATGGAAAGCCAAGTCTTTTGGACTAGGAAAATAAGATTAGGAAAGTCATGCTGTGAGAGTAACATGCATAATCATGCATTTGATATTGCACACAGCACATAACATACTTCATTTAACACATACATATATTACATATTTTTTGTTCATATTCCGTGAAACCTTGGAATGACGTACTTAACATTAAGACTACAAAACTGAGGGATCAACATATGGTAGCTCAACTAGGGAGCCTTGTTTAGCAAACACACAGTCTGATTTATTCATTCATACCTACTTTATTTTCATCATTCATATACCTAGTATTTTATTTCAGCCTTTCATTGGTTCACCGTGAAATGACCAAGAATTACCTAGTTTCATTACTTGAGTCTAGTTCACCTCTTGATTATCCGATCCAACACCTTAGGTATTATTTATTTAATTGTGTGCATTACTTGAGGCTGGCCTCATGCTTTCCTTAAAAACATTAACCTTAACCTACATACATCATATGATCTCCATCAAATCCAGAGATTACCCCACACCGAAAAGAGGTGGAATAACCGGCCAAAGAGAAACAAAAATATGCTAGCATATATGGGGAATTGAACGTTGTTAAAACCCTATGTTGGATGCATAGGCTCAAATACTAGAAGATTTAAGGAGACCCATACCTGCCTAATCAGATAGTCTCATCTCATGAGATTTTCACGAATCTCTACCTTCCCGAAAGAAGGAATCATGACTCAAAGCTAGCCTATCAGTGCTCCATGTAATGTTCCATTACATTCGTCTCACACATCATAGAAGTTGACTTCTAGTTTTAGGGAATCATTGCTCATTAGATGATTTCTCATCTTATCATTAGTATTTATTGTGCATTAATCTTAATATTGTCGTTAGAATTTTCTTAGAGACTGGTATCTTTCTTAATCTTACACTCTCATAGGTTAGCACAGTTTTTGGTAACATTTACTTATGCTCAATTGAGATGGATCTAATCTTTCATATTAGCCACATATCATATTCCCACAACATTCATTAACATTAACATAATATCTCTTCATAATAACTAACCCCTTTACCTGAATGTTCATTTTGACATATGTCAATGCACTTGGCCTTTACGTGGGTTTCACACTATTACTTAATCCTCATGGTGTCACATCATTTCATCAAATATATATTAGGTTCACCTATTTTTAGACGTATGATGGACTTATAAACCCATATGTTCAAGCCATGAAACTTCATTCATAATCTTCTAAGTGACTCATACTTACTAGAGATTATTTGGTACAACACATATGCATCTTGTAAATATTCCAAAGCCTCAATTTCGATCTCTATGGGCGGCATTAATTGAATATTTAATGCCGTAAGACTAATTTATCGATACGGAGTTAGGTAAGGAACCCAATTTTAAATCCATTGAGCAACACTTTGTCTTGAATTAATTTTGATTTAAAATTTCGGCATTGGGTGACCTAAGGTAGATCCCCAAAACCTACACTTCCCTTTTTTTTTCTTTATTTTCTCTCCTTATTCATTTGAGACAAAGAGGGTGCGGGATTGATCCCCCATTTTATTTTTATTTTTCTTTTCTCAAAAATTTCACACCTATCCGAGAGGTTGTGTGTTAGATCCCCACACGCCTCATTTCTTTTAACTTATTTTCTATGTTCTCTTACTAGGCTAAAACCCATGTTCGATTCCTCCTAACCTCACTTTTATTATAAAATTTTCAATAGCTTTCATATGGTGAGGAATTGGGTTCAACACCAAATGAATTCACACCTAAATTTTTTTTAAAATACCAAAAATTTCAACCACGCTTAGCCGAGACAAAAATTCCAGATTTCTGGAAATTTGGACATATTTTCCTTTCCATTTTTCTCAATCCTTTGTACGTTAAATTTTTATAAAATTTGCTGGTAATTTCGTACATTATAACATGAATTTTTCCAAGTAATTGTATACAAAAATACAAGGATTTAACATATCATTTCCATGCTCCAATTCGAGACCAAGAGACACGGCCACACACACACATTACACACGTTTATAATCAAATAATTCCTAACATGCATACATAAATATGATCATCACAAAATCATGTTACATTAATAAATTTCTACAAGAAAACATACCCAACCTACAACAATTGATGGGAGAGAGTGAGAGGGACACGCAAAGGGGAACATTCATAGTTTTCAGAGTTGAATTCGACTAAATCATAGGGGTCTCTTGGGAAATAGACCAAGAGGAACAAAACCCATACCCACTTCGTAGTTGAACACCTTTTAAACCTTAGCTCAAGTTCTTACAACTCACACGAAAAAAAATGTTTCACAAATTAAACCTCACGCGCAAACCGTTTGCAAAATATTTTCGCTTTTCATTTTTACTTTAGTTTTTCTTTTGAGTTTTAGCGTACAAGTTATTCAAGAGTGATGAACTTTATTATTTGATTTTTTTGTTTTGTTTACTGATGATGAGCGTGAGAAAGAGAGTGGATAGGCGTGAGAACGAGAGTGGAGAGATTTGAGAATAAGGGCCCGTTTGGATGGGCTTAATAAAAGCAGCTTTAAAAAAGTACTTTTGAAAGTGCTGAAACTTATTTTTAAAATAAGCAGTTATGCGTTTGGATAAAAGTGCTGAAGTTAAAAAAAAATTTGTTGATGTGTTTGGCAAATAAGTGCTGATAAACAACTTTTTAAATCAAAATGTCTGAAATACCCTTAAAAGTTGTTAACAAAATAAAAGTTAATTAATTTATATTTTACAGTCATAAATAGTTATATTTTGCTATCATTCACATATTTCTTTCTCATCCCAAATTATTTATACGAGGAATATAAACTTATTATAGATTTTAAAGATATATAATTTGAATAGATTAAAGAAAGATTTAAGATTTTATTTTTGTTTCATCCATAGGTAATAATAATTTTCTATCATTCACATATTTCTTTATTATCACAAATTTTTAATAAGAGGAATATAAAATTTTATTTAAGTTATATGTGCAACTTTTTTGACATTTTAATAATATATAATTTGAATAAATCACTTGAAAGATTTAAGATTTATTTTATTTTCATTCATTAGTAATAGTAATTGTCTATCATCCACACGTGAAAAGGGAAAAATAGAAGAAAGAGTTGTTAGGGTTATGTGGGTAATATGGACATTGTATAAAAATATTAAGGGCAAAAAGGTAAAAATGTGGTCAACTTAAAATAGCTTATAAGCTGGAAAAAAAAAACACCCCTACCCCAGCTTTTAACTTTTGGCTTAAAATTAGTTTTTTTAAACTTAAAATAAGATGTTTTGAGTATTGCCAAACAGCTAAATAAGTCAAAAACCAGGTTTTAAGTCAGTTTGACCTGCTTTTAAGCTGAGCCAAACAGGCTCTAAGTTTACGAATAGGAGTTTCAGTTGAAGACTTAGTCAAACTAGGACTCTTTTAAATTAAAAAAATATTATTTTCCCTTACTTAAATCAACAAATTAAATAACAATTAATTATACTTGATATCCCTTCCACCGAGGATCGAACTCAGGTGGAGCTCATCTCGCGAAAATGGGTCAATTCGGGTCATCCCTACCTGCATTGTGCATTATATTAATTAATTAATTAATTAAATAGTTATGGTAATTACAATACTACCCCTAGACTGGAAAAGACAATTTTTGTCATGACCGGAATCTAGACCACATACGAGAGCAGCGTCGTTGACCTCTCATAGGTCGCACACAAGCCTACATACATCATCGTTACATCATCTTTGTAAATTTTAGCGAAAAAATTGAAAATTTTAGTTACTTAGTATACATAGACTTCATAGTAGGATACATTATACTCATATAAGATTTATCTCCATTAATTCATAATCGTTCACAACAATAATGTAATACCAAGATACTCAATTGAATTAATATTGATACCATAAAATATAACGTTGCAAGAATGGCACCAATACAATATCTGAAAATAATTGAGAAAGAAACGCTAATGGAACATACACCACTAGATTAAACCTACATCTAAGCTATAATATAACGAGCAAGCGTTCTAGAAAGCGTGAGATCCTACAAATTTTAGATGAATGCTCCACGTCCGGATAACTTCAGCGTCGACTCCTAAGCTTTACCGTCCAGCTGCACCTGCACCTAAAAGTTAGGAGTTGTATGGTATTAGTACACACTTTAAATAAGTATGGATATATGCAAACATACACCAAGGACATGCATTATTAAGAAGATATATCTCCTACTGATATGAATTATGGAAAGAAAACTCAGTGGACTTGCATGTTTTAGATTAGGAAAGTCATGCCGAAAGTAACATGCATCATCATACTTAAAATTTTTTAAAAAACACATAACATATTACACATATCATATCACATAGATCATACAACTCTTTCATATGCCATGAGACCTTCGAATCATGGACATGACATTTGGACTTCCCAAAATAAGGGCTAAACATATCGGATCTCAACTAGGGAGCCTTATTTAAAAAAAACACAGAATCTGCTTAATTCATTCATATGTACTTCATTTTCATTCTTTCATATACTAGTGCAGCCACCAGTAATACCTAGGATGTATTTTAAGAATCTCATTGGGTTCGTTATGCACTGACCAAGAATAACCTAGTGTTATTACTTAAGTCTATCTCACCTCTTGATTATCGTATCCTAACACCTTTGGTATAGATTTTTTTCATTATCTTTATTCGTCGAGGAAGACCTTATTCTTTCTTTGGGAACTTTTACCTTAGCCTTTATTGATCATGTGCGCATCATGAAATCAAGTGTGTAATCCCTACACCAAAAATATGTGGAATAATCGGCCAAAGTGAACCAAAAAATGTTAGCGTACATAGGGAATTGAACCTTAACAGACCCCTATATTGGAAGTATAGGTTCAAAGACTAGGAGATATAAGGATACCGATACCCGGCTTGCCGAACAGTTTCATACCATGAGAGTTAAGTGAACCTCCGCCATTCCAGATGGAAAGCATTACTTCTCATAACTACCTAATCGGTGCTCAATATAAAGTTCCGTTACATTCAACTTATACATCATGAAAGCTGGCTTCTAGCATGAGGACATCATCGCTCATTAGATGATTTCTTATTTCATTGTTAGTATTAAGTATGCATTAACTTCAATACTCTCATTAGAGTATTCATAGAGACTGGTCTGCTCATTAACTTTAAACTCTCATAGGTCAGTGCTTTTTCATTACATTTACTTTAGCTCATTTTAAATTACTCTCATCTTTCACATTAGCGTCTTATCATATTGTCACCTCACTCATTAAGTTTAACCCATTTGGTTTTCATAATTACTTACTCCTTCACGCGGTTGTTCATTTAATCGTATAGCAATGCACTTGGCCATTTAGTGTGTTTCACACTCTTACATAATCCTTCTAGGGTTACATAATTTTATCACATACCTCTTAGGTTCAATTACTTTTAAGCGTATGCTAGACATAGAGTCAACACAAACAAGCCTTGAAAATATTTACTTCTAAAATCATGAGGCATCATTCATAGTTTTTCTAAGTGATTCATGTTTACCCAAGATTATGTGATACTAGACTTATGGGTCTTGAAGAGTTGTAAAGATATGTTTCGATATTTACAAGCAGCATTCATTAAATATTTACTTACGTATGACTTATGTTTCATTACGGAATAGGGAAAGGGAACCCGATTTCAAATCCCTTGAACAACACGCAATCTTATTTTAAACTTAATGATTACATTTTTTAGATTTGGGGAACCCTAGTTTGATCCATCAACCCCATAATATTTCCTTTCGTTTTCTCCTCTCCTTTTTCGTTTAAGTCAAGGAGGGTTTGGTTCCAATCCCCTACAAGCTCATTATTTTTCTTTAAATTTATCCCAAACTTTCTCACCTATCAATAGTTTGTGGTTTCAATCCCCACTCTCCACATTTATTTTCTCGTTTATTTTTCCCTAACTCTCTCATCCATTCAAGAGGTTGTGTGTTCAATCCCGGCTTACCACATCTAATTTTACTTGCATTTTTATCACAAACTATGTATGAAATTTTTATTTGTTGAGGTCATGTGTTCAATCCCCAATGATCTCACATTTTTTAAAAAAAATTTAAACGAAAGTCATTTTTTAAAAAGTTGGTCGAGACTACAACTTCCAGCAAGCTGGAAATTTAGTCTCAACCAATCCATATTTGTCTTAATATTTTGTTGATTTATTTGTTGCTTTCATGTAATGATGTCTTGGGTTAAATGATTAGTGATTTAACTTATTTTACATTAATTTTTCATTTCATTTTATGCCACTTTGATGGATGATACGCTCAAACTTACTTCTCAAATAAGAAGTAAACTGGTGGTGTTAAGTAAATAACCCAACTAGTGAGGTTGGGATCGTTCCCACGAGGAAAATAGTCTAGACTTAACTTCAATCTATTATTACTATTATTCAGTCAATGACTTCCTTGGAAAGTAAAAACAATAATAGGGGGGTTTCTATTTCTAAATGAATGAAAATAACTAACGCAATTGAAAGAGACACTAAACAACTTGAATGTTTGATTTTAATCAATTAATCAAAGTAACTAGGGTTTTCGTGTTCCCCACAGGTTGATAACTTGATAATTCTAACTGTAACAATTCTTTCGTAGTATCTTGCATGCAAAGTGATAAGTTTTGTATTTCTAAATCCTTGGTCCGGAATCTAGAAAATCTCACTCCGCACCTTGGTCCGGCTACGTGTGTTGCTATCGTAACCCTTATCTTTACCTCATATTAAGCATCGTATTTGATATTTGACTAAGTTATTACCTCGTACCAATCAATACTAGTCTATTAAATAGTATACACTAAATCTATATTGATAATTCTTTTCCTATTATCTACCTCCTTGGTCCGTCAAGTAGCATTAAGGCGAGTTCTAACGTTGGCCATCCGTTAAAAAGACTTCTAAGCGAAAGAATTATTAATACATGCAAGACCCTATTCTAGAATCGTTATTTTAGTTAGGTTTTATCTCATTATTTGCCTATGGTTCACACAACCGTAGTTATGGAGTTTAGTTACTCATAGTCATAATCACAATATTCAAATATATTAAATAAGAATTCATGTACTTACTTCAATGAGAAAGAGTAAAATCCGAAAGTTTGCTTGATTAATCACCGATAATCACTTGCACGAGTCTCAAAGTAATCAACAATCTCACAAAAAGTCTAATGATTCTCAAAAGTCTAAAAATACAATGTCTACTAATATGATGTCTAAAAATACGGAGTCTATCCTCAATAACAAGGTCTTTTGAACTATTTATAGAAAATAAAAACCTAATTAAACAAGGAATCTATTCGCTGGAAATCTATCAAAAAGCGGCAGGGTCGACAAAACTCGCGATGGATTATTATGGTCACGACGGACCGTCACGGACTCCGTCGTCCTATACTTATGCAATTTCTTCTGCTGCTCTCTTCATTACCCCTGACGGCATGTATCATGGACCGTCATAGGCACAACATTCCCTCGAGAGTCTTCGTTTCAAAACACTTGAACTCTTGGAATATGGGTACTGGGACTACTTCTCTTAACTTCATGACGAACCTGCAAGACGGACCGTCATAGACGTGATGGACCTTCATTAACTCCGTAGCCCCACACTTGGTCAGACTTCCCCATCTTCCTTCAGCAGCTGCACTACGCTGCCACCAACGGACCATCACAAGTACGACAGACCGTCATAAGCTTCGTAGGTGGTCTCTTCTGCATTTCTTCGCTCAAAATCTCCACATTCATCTTTGGATAGATTACCGGCAAAATATAGAGAAACTTTTATAAAAATTAGCACAAAAAGGCTTCCGGAGACACTAAACATAAGGAAAAAGTGTTAATAATACCGTGAAACCACGGTTTATTAACACCCTCAACTTAAATTCGTTGTTTGTTGTCAAGCGACGCACTATGACTCAATATAAAATCTTTGTACAATAGTATCCATGTTTTATCCTTTGCAATGATTTGGCTATCAATCCCACTAATCTCATCAAATCTATGCATACTATCGCTATTAGGCTTGAATTATGTGGGATCAGAACATGACACAGACTCACCATGCGCTAAAACCTATCCTCTTCAATTTGTCACCGAGGTGCTATCAATTCTGGTATTGCAACTAGATTCCTCACTTTAAAACAAAATCCTCATTTTTCAGACAATGATTTCGGTTTGAGTATAAGGATTACTTTCAACACTCGCTCTCAAAAAAAGTCACACTCATTCATACCTATTGCCATAAGCTTGCCCTTATTTACACTGCCTTAATTTCGCTATACAACCCTTAGGATCACGATAGGAGTGTCTTAGCTTGTAACATAGGCTCAGGGTCAGGTAGGGTATATTTAGGTACACTTTACTGACTTTTTGACCTCCTTGACATATCGGCTAAACCTTCCACTTTCTATCATTTATCTCGCCCAGTTTCTGATATTCTTTCACCTTTCTATTTTCTCTTCTTTCTTCATTTGTGTAAGTGACTCTATTATTTTCTTGATTGTATTTCTTGTATATATTTCTTTTTCTTTACTTTTCTTTCAACTGATTGTTTAATCACATTACTTTTGGTCATTCTCTCTCTTTGTTCTTTCAACCCCACTTTCCAGAGCATTCCTCATAATAGCCACCCTGAACTCATGGCTTTGACATGAGAAAAGGTACACAATACCCAAAGTTGGGTCAGGGCCATAACGAAGGTTGTTTACTGCATTAGCCACCCTAAACTTATGCTTTTGGCATATGCAGAGGTGCACATGTCTTAGGAGGGACCATGGCCAACACATTTTACCCAGAAAAGATTAATTGGGGTGAAAAAGAAAGGTCTAATTTAAGCTCAGATCATTTGGATAAAAGAAGGAAAAATTTATTTTGGTTTTCTTTTATTTAGTCTAAAGATGGGCTATATTGAATAAGGTCCTATGATCCTTTCCTAATTGTCTATTACAACTTAATTTCAGCAGGACTAACCAGGGATGTTCTAGCTCAGTACAAATAGTGGACTATTCAAATCTTCTTCACACTCACATAACATCTCATCACTCTACAAGACTATCAGACACCTAGTTCGAATTATAGACTTAGGGTATTGCAAAGGTGTACCTCTATGTAGTGCTTACATCCACACATTTATCAGTTAGTATGCCTAGTCGTGCATCATTTTCCAATTTATCAGGATATCATTTTAGCCATCATGCTCCAGAATTAAACTATGCAAAAAAGATATAGACATGCAGGTTCAACAGGAAAAGTAATCAGTCTTTTTGGGAAAAAGAACACAGGCAAGAAAAACCCAAAAGAAGATAGTGAATTGGGCTACACAGACTTCACGCTAACACTTACTTTCCATTTAGCCCACCCCCAACAAAAAAAATGCAATTGTCTCCAATGCATAAAAATTAAAATACTAGAGTGGTAGGTGAAGCAAATCAGTGGCGCAAAGCACCATCGATCAGCAAGATGGTGGGTTCGGTTGCCCAGAAACCACGTCCTCTGCAATCTGGACACCCTCAGTGTTTTCCTTAGCAACAACCGTACTATCAGTAGTGCCTTCTGCTATCTCCACATTTCGGGAGCTAGACGCCCCATTCGCTAACTCTTATGCTCTCATCTGATGCACCTCCTCCTCAGCAAGTGAGGTCCTCCACGCAGCCTCCATATCGCGATGCTCCTTCTACCATGATCGTGCCTCGTCTTCTGCTCGACCCCTACTCCTCTTGGCATGCTCTCGAGGGGGAGGTGGTGGAATCTGTGAGGTGGCAAATAGGGCCGCCAATACAGAGTCTTCAGCTGGCTCAACAGAAGGGGCCTCAGACTTAGGCACCCTATTCTCTAAGATCGTGTCAATATCGGCGCGAACGGTGTTGACCACAGCCTGAAGAGTGGAAACATCCACCGGAGGGGCTGGCCGGGCTAGCACCCACAACTCAAAGGAATCCAACTGTTGGTGAACCTAAGCGATCTTCCGCTCTGTATACTGGACCATTTTCCACTTCAAGGGCTCTTCTTTCACGGTAATGGACCTCTGCATCCATGGATGGATATGATGCAGAAGTGTAGCCATTTGCGCCTATAATTTTTGGGCCCTAGCTAGCAGGACCAACGCGGGTAGAGGGGTTGTGCGAGAGTAGCGCGGGGCAGTGCTACTACCCAGGATAGACTCGACCGGATTAGTGTCAGTGGACGCCGCCTGCGTAGCCGTGCGGGCCTAGGCTACCGTCTCAGTCGTCAGCAACTGGGGGCAGTTCATGACGAGGCCCTCTGCGTGGAGCCAACTCATTGGTTGCATCTCTTATGAGGCCGACATCAACAGTGCCCTGCGGGGTCTTAAGCTGATTTACGTGCCATATAGGCACACCTGCAGACCTGCATAGAGAAAAGATCATGCACAGGAAAGGGTAAGTAGTTTTGACCTTGAAAGCCCTCTCGTGCATGACTGCCTGTAGAAGCCACGCAAAATCCACCTCAAACCCGGCTATCATCACCGCTATCAACGCTGCTCGATCCCATGTAATGATATTATCAGCGGCTGTGGGGAAAAGGCAGTGGAGGACAATCAGCCACAAGAACATTGCCGTGAAAGTGAAGTTGGCCTTCTTGATGGTCCCCTTTGACTCGGTCACCTAGTCGGCACCCTCTCCATCAACTGACTGGTGCAGGGCCATCTACCTCTTGGTGGTCTCTCTGAGCGATGGCTCGCCCAGGAACTGGCCATCTTTAACAAGCTGCCATCTGTTGTCAAAATCAGCAGTGAGAGGGGTCCTAGTAGAATCGACCTGCACGCCCCGTAGTCAGACCTGCTCCAGTGAGTCCTGTTTGGCGGGGGCAACCCGCCTATCTATCTGTGATCGAAGAGTCGCTACGTAGGATGCGTAGAACTCTCGGACCATTTCTTCACTGAAACGTCCCAACGGACGTGCTGTCCACTCTAGGTGATAATTGTTGAAGAGATTGCGGATCTTAGGAATCGTCAGGAGACTCCATGTAAGGACCCGCCGCTCCAAGGTGAGTGTTCGAGTCATAACTCCTCTGTCAGTCAGCAACTTGGCGTCGGAGTTGTCTTGAATTTGCCCGTCGACACACGATCGGCTGGGCTGGTCAGTGGCTGGGGTGCGGGCCTGAGCTGGTGAACCTGATGTGGATTTCGAGCTGTCAGGCTCATTAGACGAGGCTGATGCTACAGCGGTGGCGGGTGCGGGAACCTCCGTAGATCTGGAGGCTTCCTCCGACCAGGAAACTCCTAAGGAGCCAGACGCTCCTTCTTCATTTGTGGCTGACCCAGAGGGTGTGCCGATTAGTGTGTGCTCCTCATCAGACATGGAGGCAGTGACTACGCCGGATGCCACAATTTTGGGTGTGGCTCTGGGAGCACGTGTAGCACGGGCAGGTGTGTAAGTGTCTTGTGGCACATACTCGGGGTCACGCTCATCATCAGAGCCAATGACCATGCGGGCAGACGGGGTGACTGACTTCGATCGCGCGCATGCATAAATTCGATCTTTCTTGGGTGCCATAGTATAGAACCTCTAAAGGATCAATATTTGTAGGAGTAGTGGCAAACAAGACAAGCAAAACCACACAAAAAATAAAAAAAAATTGAAAATAGTATGTCCTTTCTATAGTAAAAGTGACATACGACGAGCCTGGTAACGGCAAGTCGTGACTATGACGGACCGTCATGGGGTCCGTCGTGTCTTATTTAAACTATGTATATATGGAGAACCCTGAAGGAGAGTCTCTGACAAGTATGACGATTTGTGCAGGACGGACCGTCACAGGTATGACGGTCCTTCGTAAGTGTTCGTCAGAGGACACTTGAAAAAAATATGGAGACCCTTAGGAGAGGAGTCTCTGACAGTCATAAGGGTCATGCAGGACATACCGTCGTGGGTATGATGGTCCATCGTACTCATTCGTTTGAGGACACTTAGAGAAATGGAGATAGACGCTGAGAAATGGGGTCTCTAACAACCTGAACGGTTGTGCAGGATGGACCATCGTTAAGATGACAGTCCGTCATATGTGTCCGTTGAAGGACACTTAGAAAAAGTGAGAGACCCTCAGGAAGAGGGTCTCTGGCAAGCAGAATGGTTGTGCTGGAAAGACCGTCGTCGGTATGACGGTCCGTCACATGTTTCCATTGCAAGACTCTTAGAAAAAAGTGAGAGACCATCAGGAATAGGGTCTCTGACAACCAGAACGGTTGTGCACGACGGCCTGTCATAAAGACAACGGTCCGTCGCATATATCCGTTGGAGGACACTTTGAAAAAAATGGATAGTGGGGTGTTAGGGATTTTGGAACAGACCCTAGGACGGTTCGTTGTGGGTATGACGGTCCGTCATTGAGGGACCCCATGCATCCCCGATGAACCAAAATCAAACTTATAGTGTTTTTGACCTACATTTGTCTAACCCAACTACCTAGGAAACTAGAAATGCAAAAGCACCTATGTGTAGGGTTGTAAACACGGCAATTTCAAACATTTTTAACCTAGGTTAGATTGAATATTATATAAAAGAAACGAACATATGACGAAGAACTAAGATAATACTAATTAATAAACAAAAATGCAAGATAAATGAGTAGAAATTAGAGACACATACCTTAGAATTTGAGAAAAACAAGATGGACAAGTACTCGGTGTTTAAGAAGACACGCACAGAAGAAACTCTGACTTGTAGATTATAACTTTTAGGGCTTTGGACAATTATTGGGGGGGGGGGCAAAGATCGGTTGATAGAGGGAGATATTGTGGAAGTTGAAAAGAGAGGGAAATGGGAGAAGTAATGAAGGAATGGGGGTTAAATGAGGTGTTGGGGAGTTCAAATGGTGACATATTATAATAAACTCAAACAGGGTCAGGTCGGGTACGCCTCATTAATCACGCGACGATTCCCCGACGACAGTTCGTGGCAGTTGTGACGACCCATCGTTGGTTCCGTCATGTGTGTCGTAATTTGAAAATAAAAGAATTACGTACCTTGTATGACAGAGGCATATGACGGTCCGTCGCAGGTGCAACGTTCCATCGATGTATCCGTCAGTGACTGCTCCAGAGTAATTTTCTGCAGAATTTCCTAGTGATGTGCCTGCAAATTTAAAAATCCATTAGTAGAAAAATGCTACCATTATTAAAGACTATAAGTATTGGGTTTCCTCCCAACAAGAGCCTGATTTAATGTCGCGGCACGACTGGGGACACTTGATTACTCTAACTTCATCAAGATGGTATGCCTCTATCACTTCATTCCCCGATGCTTTATGCCCAAAATAGAGTTTTATTCGTTCTCTATTCATGTTAAACCGCACTCCCTCTTTGGATTTTAACTTTACTTCTCCATGAGGGAATACTTGGGTAATCAAGTAAGGGCCAGTCCATTTGGACATGAGCTTGTCCGGAAGACAAGGCACCCCAGAACTCTCTACAAGCACCAAATCCCCAACCATAAACTCTTGTTTTGCACTTTTTTCTTTATTCTCTTTCTTCATCCTTTATTTGTTGGATATGGCTGATACCGATTGGAGCTCACCACTATGTCTCTTGGTCCTACAAACGTTGAAGGTCGCTTATTCATTGTTTAACCGAAATTGCATCTGCCCCTTTCCTATATAAACTAAGGCTCTACCTGTAGCAAGGAATGGCCTTTCAAGAATAATGGGAACTTCAAAATCCACTTCACAATGAAGAATAACAAAATCAGCCAGAAAGATGAATGACTCTACTTTTACTAGCACATCATGGAGTATCCCTATAGGCCTTTTCACTGTCCGATCAGCCATCAGTAGCCGCATCGCCGTGGGTTTTGGATCCCCCAAACCCAACTTCGTGTAGATCGAGAGGGGCATGAGATTTATGCTTCCCCTCATATCACATAATGCTTTCGTAAAATATAATTACCCAACTGTACAAGGAATAGTGAACGCACCTGGATCGTCTTTCTTTTGTACGAGGTATCTTGTTGCAAATAGCACTACAATGCTGCAGTCTATCATCATCCTCAAAAGTGACAGATCTTTTGTTTGTGACCAGATCTTTCATATACTTGGCATAATCGGGCATTTGTTCTAGAGATTCTACCAAAGGGACATTGATAGAGAGCTGCTTCAGCATTGTTATAAATCGCCGATATTTACCATCCTCGGTCTTTTTCACTAATCTTTGAGGGAACGGTGGTGGTGGTCTAGGCATGGGAATTACCTTCACAAGGACTTCTGCATCTTTTCCATTGCTCTCTACTTCCTCAACACTACACTTTACCACCTTATCATCATCCTTTCTCACATTTTCCTCATTAGACTTCATAGGTGGGTCAATGGTTTGCTTCGCACCACGAGAAGTGATTTCCATACAGCGCGCATCATTTTTTTGATTCTGGAAAGTCTTTTTAGGAAGAGTGCCCGGTGCCGTGTGTTCACTGTCGCAAACAATTGGGACATTTGCAATTCGATCTGTTTAATCGATATTGCATGTTTATCAATTTTTTGCCCAATACTAGCTAAATCACCCCTTAACTCTTTAATGTGCTCATCACTAGCATCAAACCTCCTCATCATATTGTGCAACATATCCTCAACTCGTGTCATACTATCTCCACCATCCCTAGGAGTAACTTCACGATTTTGAGGAGGGACATAGGGCCCATTCCTATCATTAATGTTACCGTAGTTACCCCTGCTGAAGTTGTTGTCGTGGTCGTAGTTTCCATCTCGGACATAATGACCCTCACGGTTATAGTTACTATGGTTCCGACCTTGGTTCCCTTGATCTTGGCACCAATTATCCTTATTTGAGCCCTCGGCGCTCGGTCGCAAACCCCCCGTCTGCTCATTTACCACATAGGAGTCCTCCGCATAATAGCATTCATCATTTTGTGGCGGTAGTTTCGACAAGTAGTTGAGTGCATTTTTCTTTTCTGCACCCCTAGTGACATGTTTTAGTACCAACCGAAGCACAGTTCTCATCTGTGCCATTTCTTCACGAATCTCATCTGTTGCTGGGTTGTGAGTGGACTGCACTGCGAAGGTGTTTCACCCGGTATCGGACTTCCTAGTACTCCAAGCTTTATTGTTCTGGGAGATTTTCTCTAATTTTTACGCAATCTCACCAAAAGGACACTCCACACAAGATCCACCTGCTATAGAGTCCAACACCGCTTTATTATTATCATCCTGTCCCCGATAGAAGTATTCCTTCAGTGACTCATCATCTATACGGTGATTTGGAACACTTCTCAAGAATGAGGTGAATCTATCCCAAGAACTACTAATTGACTCTCCTGGTAGTGCCACAAAGTTATTCACTCTGTCTTTGTGGTTTAGTTTCTTGGAGACCGGATAGTAAAGTGCTAAGAAAACATCCCTTTGTTAGTTCGAAGTGAAGATTGAGTTGTATGGGAGCTCAGTGAACCATATAGCAGCCTCTCGCGTCTGTTAGAGATGAAACACTCTGAGCCCTATTACATCTGAGTCCAAGTCAGGCCTCCCTACACAACTTTTACACACTGCCCTTACCTTAGCTATATGGGCATGCGGATCCTCAGATGGTAGCCCTGAAAATAAACCTCTGGCAGTGAGCATTTGCATCAGGCTACTAGTTACCACAAAAGTATGACCTGTGGGTAGAGGAGGAAAAACAAGTGGCCCATTGGATCCTTCTATGTTATCATAGCCTCTGTAGTATGATTGGGGCCGTGGAGCGGGATTTTGTCCCTTATGTTGGTGTTCACCTAAAGCATCGGGTAACAACTGACCATGAACATCAACCGGAGCTGGGATGTTTGATTTTGGATAATCATCATGGAATCCCAAGTTTCGACTCATATTGCCTAGTGTACGCTCAAATTCGTGATCGTAGGGAAACAAGGGTTCTCTACCTCTCCGTGTATTTGGCATACAAGGAGGATAGTTCTAAAAAAAATTAAAATCAATAAAACACAGTAAAATAAAGAAAAAATCAACTAAACTATAGTTATAAGTTCAAATTAATCTAAAAGCTATATTCCCCGGCAGCGGCGCCAAAATTTGATATGCTCAAACTTACTTCTCAAATAAGAAGTGAAGCGGTCGTGTCAAGTAAATAGCCCAACTAGTGAGGTTGGAATCGTTCCCACAAGGAAAATATTCTAGACTTAAATTCAATCTATTATTACTAATGTTAAAACAATGACTTCCTTAAAAAGTAAAAACAATAAAAGGGGGGTTTCTATTTCAAAATGGAGGAAAATAACTAATGCAATTAAAAGAGACACTTAACAGCTTTGCATGTTGGATTTTAATCAATTAATCAAAGTAACTAGGGTTTACGTGTTCCCCACAGGTTCATAACTTGATAATTCTAACTATAACAATTCTTTCCTAGTATCTTGTATGCAAAGTGATAAGTTATGTATTTCTAAATCCTTGGTCCGACATCTAGAAAATCTGACTTGCACCTTGGTCCGGCTACGTATGTTGCTATCCTAACCCTTATCTTTATCTCATATTAAGCATCGTATTCAATATTTGACTAAGTTATTACCTCGTACCAATCAATACTAGCCTATTAGATAGTAAACACTAAATCTATGTTGATAATTATTTTCCTATTATCTACCTCCTTGGTACGGCAAGTAGCATTAAGGCGAGTTCTAACGTTGGCCATCCGTTAAAAAGACTGCTAAGCGAAAGAATTATTAATACATTTAAGTCACTATTCTAGAATCGTTATTTTTGTTAGGTTTTATCTCATTATTTGCCTATGATTCCCACAACCCTAGTGATGGAGTTTAGTTACTCATAGTCATAATCACAATATTCAAATATATTAAATAATAATTCATGTACTTACTTCAATGAGAAAGAGTAAAATCCGAAAGTTTGCTTGATTAATAACCAATAATCACTTGCAAGAATCTCAAAGTAATCAACAATCTCATAAAAAGTCTAATGATTCTCAAAAGTCCAACAGTACAATGTCTACTAATATGATTTCTAACAATACGGAGTCTAACCTCAAAAACGAGGTTTTTTGAACTATTTATAGAAAATAAAAACCTAATTTAACAAGGACTCTTTATGCTGGAAATCATTTAAAATGCGGCAGGGTCGACGGAACTCGCGATGGATCGTTGTGGTCACGACGGACTGTCATGGACTCCGTTGTCCCATACTGATGAAATTTCTTCTGCTGCTCTCTTAATTACCCTCGACGGCAGGTATGACGGATCGTCAAAGGAACAACGGTCCGTCGAGGGTCTTCGTTTCAAAACACTTGAACGCTTGGAATATGGGTACAGGGACTACTTCTATGAACTTCATGACGAACTTGCAAGACGGACCATCATGAACTCCGTAGCCCCACACTTGGTCTGACTTCACCATCTTCCTTCAGCAGCGTCACTACGCTGCCACCTACGGACCGTCAAAAGCACGACGGACCGTCATAAGCTCCGTAGGTGGTCTCTTCTGCATTTTTTCGCTCAAAATCTCCGCATTCATCTTTGGACAAATTTCCTGCAAAATAAAGAGAAACTTAAATTAGCACATAAAGGCTTTTGGACACACTATACTTAAGGAAAAAGTGTTAATAATACCGTGAAACCACAGTATATCATTGGACGAACTCAACCTACCAAATGCGTGAAAATTGTTGACTATTTTCAGCTCCTTGTTATCATAAATTGTTCATTAGATCTTAGGACATATCGTGAAACATTTGTGCATTTTTAAGTATATTTTTGTAGTGATTATATTCATCCAAGAATTTATAATATATCAAGAAACATTACACTACTTTTGCACATCATGATTTACACAAACATTTGCACAAACAATACTTTTCACACTTTATATTGTCATGAATTAACATATTTACTGTCCAAACAAATAATCATGAACACATTATCGCGAAAATCACACTACATACTTAAACTACCAGCAAACATAGCAACAACATGATCTCTTACCCGTTTCAGATTCAAATTAGACGAATAGTAGGGATAAGGAGTTTAAGAAGAACGGGAACAATCCTAGTTTCATAATTCGTTGAATTCGTGGAAAGGAAATACTCTTGGCGAAAGGTGTCAAGGAGAGAAACCCATACCTGACTTTGATGTTGTTCAACACACAATATGCTATCCAAAACCCTCTCTAAATTCACGTCCATGTATCGAAACATCAATACAAAAACTCGACTAGCGTAAACTTTGGCTTAACGTATTCGGATTTCTTTCTCGTTGTGTTTTGCGTGCAGTTATTCACGTGTGAAGAACTTTTGATTTCCAATTTTTTCTTACGTTTGGCATCCAGAAAGAAAATCTGATATGTGAGAGAGATAGACGTGAATGAGAGAGATGTGACATGAAAGATGTGAATGGCTTAGGATTAGGTGAAGTAGTTTAGACTTAGTCAACTAGGACTTTTCCAAACTTTAAAAATCTTATTTAATTAGTTTAGTTAAATGAACTTAATTCCCTTACAAAATCAGATTATAAACCTCAATTTAAACCAATTAAATATTGCTTCCGTCAAGGTTCGTACACGTGATGTCCCCATCACAAAAACGGGCCCCTTAGGGTCGACCCGACCTAAACTTCCCCATTATTTAATTTATTTATTATAATAATCTGACTTTTGTTTTTCATAAATCAGCATTTAAATATTTATTTATTAAATAAATTCACCAATTCAAATAATCAAGTTAAATCATTTCTCCCACCTAGGATAAACCCGGATGGAGCAAGATTTTTGTCAATGGGAAATTTCGGCCCTTTCTACCCAAAATGCCCCTCCACCTTATTAATTAAATATTTAATTACATATTTACGATGATTACGATACTAATCTTATCTTGGAAATATACCATTTTATCCCTAGACCCTCCAAACTTATGATTTCCTTTTTCTATGTTCAGTTAAAGACTCATCTGAGTAAATTTTCATATTCGGGAGCCCTAGATGGTTGAACCTATCCTTTTCTAGATCAAGTGACTTGTTAAGTCAGTTGGATTGGGTTTCACAAGGGTTTAGACATGTTTTTCTACGCGCATCAATCCGTGTGAACCCGGTCTAATCGTAGGCAATCTAGACACATTAAGCATTACTTAGTATATCCACTTTAAGGGTTGTTATATTATCCCTCCATTAGGAACATTCGTCTCCAAATTACACCTCATATAATCTAGAACAACGCCAGTCATATAATAACATAGGTATTATAAAGAGTCAGGCACTAACAACCAGGAAAGGAGGAATTTAGGAACTTAGAATTAAGAGTTGAATATCAAACCTCAAGAGGTGAAGAGATGAGGTAGAGGGATCTGATATCGGCCTTGGCCGCCCACGTAGAACCCTCAACAACATGGTTCATCCATAATAGCTTCACTGTGGCATCCTCCTTGTTTCTCATCCACTTTACCTACTTGACTTAAATCTCAACAGGTAACTCCTCATAGGAAAGTCTTCATCAACCCCCAAACTATAAACATGTAGTATTGGTGTTGGATAACACAGACATTTCTTTAACATAGATACATGAAAGAGTGAATGAAAAGAAGCTAGCTCCATAGGCAATTCCAACTCATAGGCCACTTCATCCCACACTTTGTAAGATCTCATATTGCCCAACATACTTCAGACTCAACTTCTTCTTCCTGCAAAACCTCATCCCCCCTTAATAGTTGATATCTTAAAAAAGATATGTAACCATCATCAAACTCTAAGGGTCATTTCCTATTGTCTGCATAAGACTTATGTCAATTGTAAGAAGTATCCAACCTGTCCCTTACCCCCTGACCTTATCTATGTCCTCATGAAGATCTCTAGACCAAAAATGGATGACTCTCCAACCTTGAACCACCCAATTGGAGAATTACACATTCTACCATACAATGAGTTAAACGGAACCATCCCAATGTTCTAGTTATACTTGTTATTATACGAGAACTCTAACAAGGCAGATGGTCGTCCCAACTACCTATGAAGTCAAGCACACACGCTCTCAACATGTCCTTTAATGTCTGAATGGTGCGCTCTGCTTGTCAATCAGTCTCAGGATGAAAGGCAGTACTAAGCTTTACCTAGATGCCTAAATTCTTTTAGAAGGATCTCAAGAAATGTGAAGTGAACATAGCTCCTCTATATGAAATTATTGACAATGGAATCCCACGCCTTCTCACAATCTCATCAATGTAGAGTCTCGCGAAATCCTCAACTCTTTAAGTAGACTTTACTGGTATAAAGTTCGCAGACTTAGTCATCATGTACACAATATCCCATATGGAGTAATACTATCTCGTAGTCTTCAGAAGACCAACCACAAAGTCCATATTAATGTCCTTCCACTTCCTAGTCGAAACCATAATCATCTGAGTAAGACCGCTAGGCTTAAGATGTTGTGCCTTAACCTTTTGGCAACTAGGAGACTAGGCCACATATTAAACATTGTCTTTCTTCATGCCATTTAACCAATAGATATGCTTAATGTCATGATAAATCATGGTGAAACTTAGATGTATCGAATATTTGGAACCATGGGCCTCTAAAACAATTATGGTCTGCAAATCTTCCACATCAGGTACACACAGCCTGTCATGGTACCTAAGTTTGCGGTCACCTCCAAAAACAAAAGATTCATTCATGTTTACCAACACTGAGTCCTACAACTCTATCAACACAATATTTAGATGCTGACCCTTCTTGACTTCAACTACCACAGATGATTTAGAACTAGGACGAAGTGAAACACCCTAACTAGGACAGTTAATTAACTGCACACCCAGTATGACTAGCCAGTGTATATCTTTCACCAACAGCTTCTCATCCTCAACGTGGGCTGTACTTCCCATTCTCTTCATGCTCAACGCATCAGCTACTACGTTAGGCTTATGTGGATAGTACTAGACTTTCATGTCATAGTCCTTCAATATTTTCGACCATCTCTGCTGATGTAGATTAAAATTTTCTCACTTGTACTAGCCTATTTTCATGTAGCCACTCATTCTTTATTTGTTCATGGTTTTGCATAAATATACTCTCTTAGTAATTTCATTTAGTGACATTAATTTGTAGGTGTAGATGCAGCTTGTCTCACTTGCACTAGCCTATAGTCATGAAGTTATTCTTTTCTTTACATATTAACTATGAATTCATTTTTAACACTTTCTTTTGGAGTGTGCTTGAGATTTGACTTTACATCATTCTACACTCCTCTTATGTGATCCTCAACAATCTTAGATCCAGTGTATATGGGAAGTTTCATACACCTGAAGTCCCTTAACCTATTAGCCATGGTGCTAGCAGGTGGGTTCTCCCTGGGAACATCTTGTTGCTCCGTCTGGGCTGTCATAGTTTGAGCTTGTAAAGTGATGGCTTGGCCCATCTGTACCAACGTTGTCCTCACATCTCCATTTGTCAACCCAGTTTGCATAACAAGCATCTCTATTTCAGCAGCAGGTTCCTGGGGAATAATTTGATTTACCCCAGCAGCTGGTCCTCCAATCTCTCCACCTGCGTTTCTTGGCATATTAATCTTTTTGTATATCAAGAGTTGATGTTAGATACACTCTTAACAACAAGAAATCAGACATTAGAGAATGCACAATAAGACAAAAACAAGGTAAATTTTCCTACGCATCATGCAATCTCTAATTTAGGATAGTGGTGAACTTCACTGCCATGACTTAGAAACTACTCAATCTCGTTGATGTGAACTTATTACCCTCAAAATTTAAAGTAACGAACTGATACCAACTTTGCCCTGACCGGAATGTAGACATGAGACGAGATCGACATCGTTGTGCTCTCAAAGGTCATAGACAAGCCTACATACGTGATCGTTACATCATCTAGGTTAATTTTAGCGGAAAATTTGAAAGTTTCAGTTACTTGAAGTATACATAGACTTCATAGTAGGATACATTATACTCATATAATATTTATCAATATGAGTTCATACATAATCGTTCACAATAACAATCTAATACCAAGATACTTAACTCAATGAAATAGTCATATCATAAAATATAATGTCGCCAGAATGGCTCCAATACAATGTCTGAAAATAATTGAGAAATAAACTCTAGAGGAACATACTCCAGTGGATCAAGCCTACATCTCCGCAAGAATATAACGAGAAAACATCCTCAAAATCATGAAGGCATACCAAGTACAGATGAATGTTTCACGTTCTGATAACTTCAACATCAAGTTGTAAGTTCTAGAATTTTGCTGGACCTATACCTATAAGTAGGGAGTTGTATTGGATTAGTACACACTTGTACTAAGTATGGGTATATGGAAACACACACCAAGGACATTCATGATTAAGAAAACCTCTCTCCTAACGATATGAATTATGGAAAGTCAAGTTAGTGGACTTGCAAGTTTCGGATCAGGAAATTCATTCCATGAGGGTGACATGCATCATAATACCTATCATTTTTCAAACAACACATAATATATTACACATATCATATCACATTGTTCATGTCATTCATTCATATGCCATGAGACATTTGAATCGTGGACTTGACATTTGGACATCCCAAAATGAGGGCTCAACATATGGGACCGCAACTAAGGAGCCTTCTTTAAGAAACACAGAGTCTTCTGTGTTCATTCATACGTACTTCATTTTCATTCTTTCATATACTAGTGCAATCACAAGTCATACCTAGGATGTAGTTTAAGACTCTCATCCGGTTCCCTGTGCAATAACCATGAATAACCTAGTATTATTACTTAAATCTAATGTGACACCTCTTGATTATCCTATCCTAACACCTTTGGTGTTTTTCATTTAATTATTTGCATTCGTTGAGGCTGGACTCATTCTTTCTTTGGGAACTCTAAACTTAGGCTACATAGATCATGTGAGAAACATGAAGTCCAGTGTGTAATACCCACACCAAAAAAAGGTTGAATCAGAAACCAAAATGAACCAAAACATGCTAGCGTATATAAGGAATTGAACCCTGCTAGATTCCTATATTGACATTATATGTTCAAAGACTAGGACAGATAAGGAGACCCATACCCGGAATGTAGGACAGTCTCATCTCATGAGAGTTACGTGAAACTCTGTGGTTCCCGAAGAAAGGCATCACGAATCATAGTTATCTCATCTATGCTCAGTATAAAGTTCCATTAAATATAACTCATACATCATAGAAGTTGGCTTCTAGCATTAGGACATCATAGCTCATTAGTTGATTTGTCATCTCATCATTAGTATTAAGTATGCATTAATTATAATAATCTCATTAGAGTGTTCATAGAGACTGGTCTCTTCATTAACTCTACACTCTCATATATGACTACGTTTTTGTAACAATTATTTAGGCTCATTGAGCTTGGTCTAATATCTCACATTAGCCTCTTATCATATTGTCACGTCATTCATTAACTTTAATCCATTTGCTATTGATATTTACTCACCCTTTCACGTGAATGTTCATTTCATCATATGGCAATGAACTTGGACATTTAGTGTATTTCACTCTTACATAACCCTTCTAGGGTTACATCATTTTATCACATACATCATAGGTTTACTTACTTTTAAAGGTATGCTAGACTTATGATTAAAAAAATACAATCCATGAGACTTTATTCATATTTTTTCTAAGTGATTCGTCATTACCCAAGATTATATGGTACAAGACTTATACATCTTGTAGATAAGCGAAGATTTTGATTTCGATCTTTACAAGCAACATTCATTAAATAGTTACATATGTATGACGTATGAATCACTAAGAAATTGGGCAAGAGAACCCGATTTCCAATCCCTTGAACACCACTTAATCTAATTTTAAACTTGATTATTGCATTTATCAGATTTGGGGCACCCTAGTTCTATCCTCATCAACCCATAATATTTTATTCTTTTTCATCTCTCCTTTTTAGTTTAAGTAAAGGAGTTTGTGGGTTTTATCCCCACAAGATCATTATTTTTCTTTTAATTTATCTCTTAACTTTCTCACCTTTCCAATAGGTCGTTAGTTCAATCCCCACTCTCCACATTTATTTTATCTTTTACTTTTCCCTAACTCTCTCATCCATTCAAGAGGTTAAGGGTTCAATCCCCACTCAGCACATCTTATTTTTTTTGCATTTTTCTAACGGAATCTCTATGAAATTTTCATTTGGTGAGGTCATGGGTTCAATTACCGACGACCTCACATTTTAAAATAATTCTAAACAAAGTTCATTTTTTAAAAAGTTGGCCGATACTACAATTTCAAGCAAGCTGGAAATTTTTTCTCCTCCAATCCATTTTTGTCTTAATCTTTTATTGATTTTATTGTAGCTTTCATTTGATTATTCCTTGGGTTCAATCCTTAGTTATTTCAATTATTTTACAATCATTTTAATTTAATTTTATACCACTTTTATATGCCGAACCCAGCCTGCCAAATGCTTGAAATTTGTTAACTATTTTCAGCTCCTTGTTATCATCATTTGTTCATCAGATCTTTGGACGTTTCATGAATCATTTGGTGCATCTTTAAGTATATATTTTTCATGGTTATATTCATCCATGAATTACCATGAAATCCAGCAACATTACACCACGTTTTCACATCATGATATACACAAACATTTGCATAAATATAACTTTTCACAAACTTTCGGTCGACATAAATTAACATGCTTATAATTCCAAACACATAATGATGAACACATTATAAAAAAAAAGTAAAACTACATACTTGAACTACCATCAAACATATAAACAACATGATCGCTAACCTATTCCAGATTGACATCAGAATGATACTAGGGACAAGGAGTTCAGCAAGAACGGGAACAATCCTTGTTTCAAATTCGTTGAATTCGTGGAAAGGAATTCTCTTTGAAAAAGAAGCACAGGAGATAAACCCAAACATGAATTTCGTGTTGTCCAACACACGACCTGCTATCCAAAACCCTCTCCAAATTCACGTACAAGTCCAAAAATTTCAACACAAAACTCGACTAGAGTATTACGTTCTGCTTAACGGTTTCGGATTGCTTTCTCGTTTGTGTTTTGCGTGCAAGTTCTTCAAGTGTGAAGAACTTTTGTTTTCTAATTTTTTCTCATGTTTTGAAGCGAGAAAAAAAGTGTGAAATGGCAGAGAGATTGACGCGAAGGAGAGAGAGATAACCGTGAAAGATGTGAGTGTCTAATGATTAGGTGAAGTAGTTTAGACTTAGTCAACTAGGACTCTTTCAAACGTTGAAAATCTAATTTTATTAGTTTAGTCAAATGACCATAGTTCTCTTACATAATAAGATTATAAATCTCAATTTAATCAACTAAAATGTTGTTTCTGTCAAGGTTTGAACCCTTGACGTCCCCACCGCAAAAACGGGTCCCTCCGGGTCGACCCGACCAAAACCGCCCCATTAATTAATTAAATAATGATAATAATCGAATTTTTACTTTACTTAAATCATCATTTAAATATTAATTAATTTTTTAACTCAAAAATATAAATAATCAAGTTAAATCATTGCTCCCACCTAGGTTCGAACCCGAGTGGAGCAAGATTATGCTCAATGGGCAATTTCAGCCCTTTCAACCCATTATATCCCTCCACCTTATTAATTAAATAATCAATTACATATTTAGGGTATTACGATACTACCCTTAGACTGGAAAAAGACAATTTTGCGCCTGGACCCTCCAAACATAAGATTTCCCCTTTTTTATGTTCGGCTAAAGACTCATATGAGTAAATCTTTATATTCGGGAGCCCTACATGGCTGGACCCAAACATTCCTACATAAACTAAATCCCCCTGTAGGTTGGCTTAGCTGTCGCAAGTGTTTAGAGGTCTGAATCTACGCGCATCAATTCGTGTGAAGATGGTCTAATCGTAGGCATTTTAGCCATGGTTAGGCTTGTTAAAATTTTACCGGTAGACCCTCCAAACCTAATATTACCCCTTTCAAGTCTAGTTAAGAATCATCTGGGTGAATCATAATATTCGGGTGCCATACTTTGCGGGACCCAAACATGCCTAGCTCAACTAACTCACCATGTTGGTTGGCTTGGCTGGTACATGGGTAAAGAGGTTTGGTTCCCCGTGCATCGAACCTTATGAATCCGTTCTAATCTAGGTATTCTATGTATGTTTAGGCATTACTAAGCATAGTAATTTTTAGGTTGTTTCATTATCCCCTATAGGAATATTTGTCCCTGAATGACACTTTTAATCATCTAGCACAATTCAAGTCGTAGCATAACATAAATACTATACATTGTCAAGAAATTGCAACAAAGAATAGAGGAGACAAGGAAACTTAGGCTTAAGAGGAGGAAGTCTAACCTCAATAACAGAAAAGATGAGGATAGCGGGATTTCATATCTGCCTAGCCCTCAAATGTAGCACCCTCGACAAGATGGTTTCTCCACAATCACTTCACTATGGCAATCTCCTTGTTTCTAAACCGCTTCGCCTGCGGATCTAAAATCTCAACATGAACCTCCTCATAGAACAAGTCTTCATCAACCCCGAAACCTTCAACAGGCAGAATCGATACTGGATCACAAAGGAACTTTTTTGACATAGATACATGAAAGACTGATGAACAGAAGCTAGATTTTCACACAACGCTAATTCATAGGCCACCTGACCCACACTCTGTATAATCTCGTACAGCCCAACGTAACTTTGACTCAACTTACCCTTCCTGATAAACCTCATCACTCCCATCATGGGTGATATCATCAAGTAGACCTGGTCACCAACATCAAAATCAAAGGGTGTGTTCCTGTTATCTGCATAAGTCTTCTACCGACTGTAAGCAGTAGCCAACATGTCCGTAATAATCCTGACCTTCTCTAAGGCCTCATAAATGATTTTTGGACACAAAATGGATGACTCTCAAACCTCAAACCACCCAACTGGAGAGTTACACCTCCTACCATATAGTGCCTCAAATGGTGCCATCACAATGCTGGAGTGATATGTGTTATTATACAAGAACTCTATTATTAACTGGCATTGGGCTGAGGCCCGATAACATTGTAGGTGTTTAAGATACACATTCTGGAGAGGTTCTTCCCATTGGATATGAGAGAGGCTAAGGTTGACGAGTTCATCAATATTAAGCAGGGATCGATGAGTGTCAAGAGTATTCCCATAAATTCATAAAATTGTCCAGGTATGCCACTTCCCTTGTGTTGAACAACTAGATGAGATGAGCATGTTCCATAAAGGAATCTCAGAGGACTTGAAGGATTGTCGGGCTGCGATGCTCCATGACGGCCTGGACTTTTCTAGACTGTTTGTTCATGTCCAGTATGTTGTGGACATCGGGAAGAAGAGGATATTTTGTGAGGTCAGGAGGCCTAACCATTCTTACCACACAGGTCACAACAGTGGTGGTGGCAGAAGCACTTTCATAGTTCATAATCAGGCCAGATTTAAGAAAGGGCATCACAGTTCAGGGAACCCTATGTCTAAGAGTAGTGCATCACCCTGAGGAGGCAAACTCAAACCCAATAAAGGCAATGGAGGTGATGTTCAACATCCTAGAAAGGAATATGGCAAGTGTTGCCATATTCACAGTGTAGAGTTTAGACTAGGCACAAATTCCTGCTTCGATTACGGGAATAACAAAAATATGGTCAGGGACTGTCTATATAATAGAGGTCAGGCTTGAGGTAATGGTCAGCGTAGGACTAATCGCCAGAATGCTATACAGTCTAGCTTAGTAAGAGGAACAAATTTTACGCTTGAAGGGCAAAGAGGAGAAGGAGAAGTCTACTAATATGGTTACAGGTACGCTACAAGTTTTCTCAACCTCTGTTTATGCTTTATCTGAACCAGGGTTTACATTTTGTTTTTTAACTCCCTTGCTTTCTCTTACTTTTGAAACACTACCTAAGGTTTTGCATGATCCCATCGTAGTTAGTACTCCCTAAGTAGAAAATTTAAAAGCTGAGAGGGTTCATAATGATTGCCCAATAGTAGTATGTGGAAATACTTAGTAACATGTGGAAAGAGTATATGTGGAAACCTTGTTGAGCTACCTATGAATGACTTCAAAATTATACTTTGTATGGATAGGCTCCATAAATATTATGCTTTCATGAATTGTCGTAGTAGTGTTGTGAGATTTCATTTCCCTAATGAAATAGAGATGGTCTGGGAGGGGTACATTTCGAGTCGTTCAAGTCCCTTGATTTCGAAGCTAAGAGCTAATAAAATGATGTCCAAGGGATTGTTATGCGATTTTGTAAGTGTCAATAATCTAGGTCATGACATTCCTTCCATGGACTCTGGTCCTGTACTAAATGTGTTCCAAGATGTTTTCTCCAATGATTTTCGTAGAGTCCCTCCCCCTCGAAAGATTGTTTTGGTATCGACCTACATCCTTAACCCAAACTGATTTAATTCCTCCTAATAAAATGGATCCAGCTGAAGCTGTAGTTACAAGATCTCACTGATAACGGCTTCATCCAGCCTAGCACAGTGATTGCTTGAGCCATTTGTCCATAAGAGGTTCGCATCTCCATATTAGTCAACGCAGTTTGGTTAACTGGCATGGCGACTACTGCAGGTGGAGCCTGGGGTGGAACTTGGTTGCCCCCAAGAACTGCTCCTATTCTTCCCCGACAAGCGTTCCCCCTTGTTTTCATTTTAAAAAAATAAGAATTGATGTTAGATATGATCATAACACCAAGAAATTAGACATTAAGAAAAGCACGATAACATCAAAGGGAAGGAAATTTCTTACTCATCATGCATTCTCAAACTCATTATAGTGGTGCATTTCACTATCATAACTTAGAAACTACCCTATATGGTTGATGTGAATATTATTATCCTTGGTTTTAACCATAATGATCTGATACCACGTTTGTCACTACCGGGGTGTAGACCATAGCCAAAATTGGCGTCGCTGACCTCTCAGAGGTCGCAGAAAAGCCTACATACGCCCTCATTACATCATATAGGTTAATTTTTTTGCAGAATATTTAAAACTTTTGTTTGTATGGAAGTATACATAGACTTCATAGTGAGAATTGCATAATATTACATCAGTTCACAACAACCATCTAATAATAAGATATTCAAAAGAAGGAATTAATTAATAATTTCATTAATATAAGGTTGCCAAAATGGAAGCAATACGACGTCTGGAAATAAGTGAGAATGAAACTCTAGTGGAACATCCTCAACAAGCTCATGCCTAAGTCTAAGCTAGAATATAAGAGATAAGCATCCCAAAGGCTTGAGAGCCTACCAAGTCCACATTAATACTCCATGTCCGAATAGCTTCGACGTAGTCTCGTAAGCGCTAGCATCCATCTGCATATGCACCTAAAAGAAAAGAGTTGTATGGGATTAGTACACAGTTGTACTAAGTATGGGTTTATGCAAGTACTTAGCAAACACATGCATAATTAAGAAGACCTCTCTCTTAACGATATGAATTATGGAAAGCCAATTCAGTTGGACTTGCCAAATGATATTTGGAAAGTCATGCTATAAAAGTAGCATGTATGATCATTCTTTTCATAAAGTACAGAACACATAACATACTTCATTTAGTACATACTTATATGACATATTTTTCGTTCATATCTCATGAAACCTTTGAATCACGGACTTAACATTACGACTTTCCAAATGAGGGCTCAACATATGGTAGCTCAACTAGGGATCCTTCATTAGCAAACACAAAGTCTGCTACATTCATTCATATATACTTCATTTTAATTCATTCATATACCTAGGATTTTGTTTTAGACCTTCATCGGGTTTACTGTGCAATTATCAAGAATGACCTAGTGTAATTGCTTGAGTCTAGTTCATGCTTTGATTATCCTATCCAAATAGATTTGTTATCATTCATTTCATTGTGTGAATTACTTGAGGCTGGCCTCATTCTTTCCTTGGAATATTTAAATTTAAGCCACATAGATAATGTGAGCTCCATAAAATCCATTGTCTACCCCACACCAAAAAGAGGTGGAAAGAGCGGCCAAAGTGAAACCTAAACATGCTACCGTATATAGGGAATTTAACCCTGCTAGAATCTTATGTTGGTCGCATAGGTTCAAAGACTAGGATATTTATGGAGACCCATAACCACCTAAACGGACAGTTTTATCTCATGAGATTTACACGATCCTCTGCGTGACCAAAAGAAGGAATCGTGACGATTAGCTATCATATTGGTGCTCCATATAGATTTCCACTACATTCATCTCACACATTGTAGAAGTTCGCATCTAGCATTAGGGCACCATTACTCATTACATGATTTCTAATCTCATCATTAGTATTTATTGTGCATTAATCTCAATACTATCATTAGAGTGTTCTTAGAGACTGGTCTCTTTATTAATCTTACAGTCTCATAGGTGAGGACGGTTTTTGGTAACATGTACTTATGCTCATTTGAGATTGATCTCATCTTTCATATAACCTCTTATCATGTTCTCACAAAATTCATGAACTTTAAAATATTATATTTTCATAATTACTCACAATTTTACGTGAATGTTCATTTCGTCATATGACAGTGCACTTGGCCTTTTAGTGGGTTTCACACTCTTAATAACCCTCCTGCGGTCACATTATTTCATCAAGCTTATATTAGGTTCATTATTTTTAGACGTACGCTAGACTTAGGAACCCATACAGACAATCCATGAGGCTTCATTCATAATTCATCTAAGTAACTCATACCTACCCAATATTATGTGGGACAAGACTTATGCATCATGTAAGTATGTCAAGGTTTCGAGTTTGATCCCTATTGGAAGCATTCATTGAACATTTATTCATGTAAGACTATTGTATCAATACAAAGTTGGGCAAGGTAACCCAATTTCAAATCGCTTGAGCAACACTTACTCTTGTACAAAATTTGATTTAAAATTTCGGCATTGGGGGACCCGAGGTCGACCCCTAACACCTACACTTCCCTTTTTTTCTTTCTTTTCTCTCTTTTTTCGCTTGAGACCAAGAGGGTGTGGGATAGATTCCCCACAACCTCATTTTATTTTTCTTTATATTTTCTCCTAATTTTCTCACCTATCCAAGAGGTTGTAGATTTTATCTCCACCCACGTCATTTTATTTATATTTATTCTTGCATGTACTGGTCTTAATTTCGGCCAAGGACACAATGGTTCGAATCCTATTTGCCTTATTTATTTTAACTTTTTTTTGAGTTCTCTTCCTTGGGTAAGACCAAAGTTTGATTCCTTCTAACCTCACTTTTACTATAAAATTTTTAGTAAATTGCATATATTGAGGTCTAGGGTTCAATCCCTAATGACCTCACACGTAAAAAGTTTTTTTAAAAAAAGGAATTTCAACCATGCTTTTCTAAGACTAAATTTCAAGATTTCTGGAAATTTGGTCATCGTTTCTAGTCCATTTTTCTCAAACCTTTGTACGTTTTATTTTTATGATAATTGCTGGATATTTCGTACATTATTGGATGCATTTTCCATGAAATTTCATACAAAAACACAAGGATTTAACATACATTTTCATACTCCAATTCGTACCATTTTCATGCTCTAATTCGAGGCATAGAGACAACGCCACACATACACATTGCACACGTTTATCATCACATAATTCCGAACATACATACATGAACATGATCATAACAAATACATTTTAAATTCCTAAATTCTACCAGCAAACATACCCAACCTACAAACAATCTAATGGAGCTAGTGACATGGACATGAAAAGGGGAACATTCCTAGTTTTTGGATTAGAAATCGACTGAATCTTAATGGGTCATTTTTTAAAGGGACCAAGAGGAAGAAAACCCATACCTTTTTTTGTCGGTTATCACCTTTTAAATCTGATCTCAAATGCTGCCAACTCCCACGAAAAATAATGTTTCTCTAACAAAACCTCACGCGCAAATCGTTTGAAAAATGTTTTTGATTTTCAATTTTAGTTTAGTTTTTCTTTTGAGTTTTACCGTAAAAGTTCTTAAAGAGTGATGAACTTTTTTTTTTGTTCTGTTTACTGATGATGAGCGTGAGAAAGAGAGTTGATAGGCGTGAGAAAGAGAGTGGAGAGATGTGAGAGTAAGTTAGGAGGGGTTTTATTTGAAGACTTAGTCAAACTAAGACTCTTTTAAATTAAAAAATATGATTTTATTTTACTTAAATTAGTAAACTGAATACCACTTAATTCAATTTGATGTTGCTTCCATCAAGGATCAAACCGGGGTGGAGCTCATCTCTCGAAAATGGGTCAATTCAGGTCAACCCTACCTTAATTGTCCACTATATTGACCCGAATTGTGAACTAATTAATTAATTAATTAATTAATTAAATACTTAGGTTAATGACATATCTACCCTACCCTAGAAAAGACCATTTTACCCTTAGACCCTCAAAACCTAATATTACCCCTTTCAAGTCCAATTAAGACTCATCCGAGTGAATCAAAATATTTGGGTGCCCTACATGGCGGGACCCAACCTTGCCTAGCTCAATAAACTCACAAAGTTGGTTGGCTTGGCTAATGCCTTGGTTCATAGTTCTTGTTCCACGAGCAAAAATCTGTGTGAATCCGGTCTAATATAGGAATTCTACGTAAGTTTAGGCATTACTTAGCATAGTCATTTTCGGGTTGTTAAAGAAGCAAAAGTATCTCACTAGTTAATCGCAATTCGTATTAAACCTTGCGAACCCTTTGCAAAATTTCATGGGGAACCACATACTAAGGGCTTAACTTTCCTTTCATGACAAATCTCGTCACCCTTTCACAGGTGAAATTTTCAAATACACCTTGTCACTTTCTTCAATTTCTAGTTCTCTTCTCCTTTTGTCGGCATAAGACTTTTGCCGGCTATTTGATTTTTTCAATAGGTCCCTTATCATATGAACTTTCTTCAAAGCATAACAGATATATTCCTAAACTAAAAGTGAAACTCTTCAACCACAAACCAACCAACTAGATTTCTACATCGCATACCATATAAGGCCTCAAAAGGAGCCATGGATACACACAAATGATAAAAAAAATTATAAGATAACTCAACCAAATGCAAGTTATCATCCCATCTTCTCTCGTAGACAATGACACAACATTTAAGAATATTCTCAAGAGTTTGAATGGTACACTCCTCTTGACCATCCATTTCGGGATGAAAAGTGTTGCTTAACATTACTCTTTTACGCAACCCTTTTTGAAATGACCTCCAAAACCTAGATTTAAATTGTGCGCCCCTATTTGATATGATAGATAGCTGAATACCATGAAGACTCACAATCTCATATATAAAGATCCTTGCATAACCCTCCGCCTAGTAGGTGCACTTAACGGGAATAAAATGAGCGGATTTCGACATCCTATCAACCACCACACATGTAGAGTTAATTTGCCTTTGTGTACGAGGAAAACCCACTATAAATTCCATATTAGTGGCTTCCTACTTGCAAGTGGGGACTTTTATTTATTGAAGTAAGAAACTAGGCTTGTGGTTCTCAGCTATCACTTATCGGCAATATGGACACTTTGCGACAAATTCTGCTTTGTCCCTTTTCAAGCCATCCCACCAATGTACTTATCTAAGGTTATGGTATATCTTAGTAGAACCCAGAAAAATTATGTAACGAGAACTATGAGCTTCCACTAGGATCTTTTTCCTAGAATCATAAAGATAAGCTAAACGAAATCTACTTTTGTACCTTAGTACACAATCCCCCATTGGGAGAATGACTCATTCATATTACTAAGTATCTATTACTTTAACTACATCAATAGAGGGTCAAGATGTTTAGATTTCACCTCAACCACCAAAGACGATTCGAAGTTATGATGGACCACAAAACCACCATTTGGAGAATCTCCCAATAGAACACCCAATCTATAAAACCTATGAACATCTTTTACTCGGTCTTTCCTGCCTTCCTCTACATGAGACAAACTACCCATGATCGTACGACTCAAAGCATCCACAACATTATTAGCCTTGTCGAGGTTGTAGAGAACACTGATGTCGTAATCTTTCAACATTTCCAACTACCTTAGTGGTCAGAGAATCAACTCCATTTGACTAAACACATATTTCAGATTCTTTTGGTAAGAGTACACATTAAAATGAACACCATATAGGAAATGCGTATATATTTTCCAAGGAAAAACAATGTTTGCTAAATGGAGGTTATCATTTAGATAATTCTTCTCATGCACCTTGAGTTGTCTGGAGGAATAGGTTACTACTTTTCCATGTTTCATATGATCAAACCCTAAACCTTTTTTCGATGCATCACAATATACCACAAAACCTGTGGTACCTACGATAAAATAAAGATGAGAGTTACCATAAGCCTATCGTTCAATATTTGCAAACTTCTTTCCCATGCCTCCGACCACTCAAAATTAACAATCTTTAGGTTCAAGGTAGTCAATGGAGAAAAACTGAAAACAAAACCATCCACAAAATCTTATTATACCCGGATAAACCCAAGAAACTTCTTATGTCGGTTGGAGTCAATGGTCTAGGACGATTCTTAATCGCCTCGGTTTTTATTGGGTCAACCTCTATACCATTTTTTCAGATAATATTATCAACAAAATCCACCGATATAAACAAAAACTTGCAGTGTCTATAGTTGGAAAATAGTTGGTGTTCCTTGAGAATACACAACACTACCCATAAATGATCCATATGTTCATCTTGACTTTTAAAGGAAACCCAAATATCATCAATAAATACAATAATAATTGAGTCAAGATAATATTGGAACACCCTATTCATTAGCTCCGTAAAAGATGTCGGGGCATTTATTAGACCAAAGGACATTACTATAAAATCATATTAACCATACCTAGTCTAGAAAGCCATTTTAGTTATGTCCTCTCCTTTCACCCTAAGTTGTTGATAACCCAACGTCAAGTAAATCTTATAAAAGTAGCTTGCCCCTTGCAATTTTTATCAAAAAAATCATCAACTTTAGGTTAAAGGATAATTGTTCATAATAGTAAACTTATTTAGTTGACGATAGTAGATGCATATCCTAAGGGCCTCATCTTTCTTCTTTATAAACAACACCGGAGCACCCCAAGGAAAAAGACTAGTTCTTATGAAATCCTTGACAAGTAAAACTTTGACTTGGATATTAAGTTCGTGCAAATCTGCCTGATCCATCCGGTAAGGAATGATTGATATTGGTATTTTATCCGTCAACAAGTCTATTTTGAAGTCTATTTCCCTTTCGGAAGGGATTTTGGGCAAGTCATCGGCAATGATTTCTAGAAAGTATCTCACTACAGGTATTGACTGTAATTGAGGGACCTCGGATTCGAGGTTTATAGCCCTCACAATATTGTCGAGACACCCTTTTGAGATCATTTTACAAGCTTTTAGACACGAAATAATTTGACCTCTAGATATTGAATTTCCCCCTTTCGATTCAAAGATCGGTTCATTTTGGAATTGAAGCTTCACTACTCTTGTTCGACAATTTAAGGAAGAAAAACAAACATACAAATAATACATCCCCAATAAGTCATCGAAGTCAATTATATCAATTTTAACCAAATCAAACAAAGTAAATCTATTGGGAAATTCTACATGAGAACTCCTAAAGACATTTCTTGTGCTAATGGAGTCACCTACCGGGGTTATCAGCGAAAATGGTTCTCTAAAAATATGGGGTAGAAAATCAAACATTGTAGATACTAAAGGAGTCACAAATGAAAATGTAGCACGAGGACCAAGTAAAGCATAGATATAGATTGAGAACGATTGTAACATTCCCGCGATAATATCAAGAGACTCCTCTTTTTGACCTTTAGCACAAGGAGCATAGAAATGATTCTTCTTAGGAGCATCGATATTGGATGTACTTTCTTATGCTCTAGAATAATATCTCCCTTGACCTTTCGTTATAGTACAAGCACTCTTCATGTAACCACTCTTGCCACAACCGTAGAAATTTCCCTTACCGACTAGACAATTCTATTCATGTTTCTTACCTTATTTAGCCTAAGGAGACTTCTCCACGTAAGGACAACTACACTTTTCATCCTTAGGATTGGGTGTAGACCCTTTACTTTTGTTGACCCTTGGAATGGTATAAGGACTTTTATATGGAAAGCTCTTCTTGAACCTTGACATATCTTGTACTTTAAATCTAGCCTTAGAAGAATTTCCATCATCGGCCATTGTCCTCTTCAATTCCCTATTAACTTGCAGAATATTTTGCTCCTCCATATGTCCGGTCGAACCATGAGAAGAGATTTTTCAATGATAGATTCAACATAGCCTACCTATATTCATTAACCACAAGATCGGATATCCCAAAAACAAATTTTTTTATCTTGGTCCCAGAATATTCCACAATAGTAGGAGCATACTTGGAAAGTTGAGTGAACTTGAGACTATATTCTTCCTCCTTAGTTTTTAGAGAATAACCTCTCAACACAAGTCATCTATAAAGCTCCCGAAATAATCCTACCTTCTATAACCGGCCTCTCATCCTTCCATTGCACATTGAAAACTTGAGAAACATCTTTTAGTTTGTAGGCAAAAAGTTTCATTTTTTTATGAGAAGACAACCCAGTGAATATATGTCACACATGGATTCTGGAATCCAAATGCGATCTGCATCGTTAACCTCTCAAAGTTCCCAGAGATGATGGATCATAATAACCATCTTGAACAAATGTTTGAAATGAAATACTAGGGACAATGATCTCATTTAATATTATGTCTTATTCACAGGTGCAATGTATGGAGTAAGTGATCCAAAAGACTCAAGAAATGATTTGGCTACCCTACTTACACGTTATATCTTCTATTCTTGTTAAATTTGTATAAGTCTTTATAAGACAATCTTTATTAGCTATGCACATTATATGGTTCTTCGCATAGTATACGGATATTGGGCTATTGATTAGTAATTACGTTTTTCTCCTCTTTATTGGCATAATATAAAAAGTCATTATAAGTTAATCTTTATTGGCTACACCCATAACTTATTAAAAATTCAATTTTATCAAAACTTGTGATTGATATTCTTGAGATGTTACTTTCTTTTTTACTTTCATTAAGAAATTCTTTAGCATTAACGGAGGTAGATCATGCAAGCTAACATGAAATACAATTTCTCCCCCACATCGAAAAGGGGTGATTCATCTGTTAAGGTGAACCAAGTTTTGTGTCTACCCACATCAAAAGAGGGGGGGGGGGGGGTTCAACGGATAAGTGCAACAAAGTCAGTGTCTTTCCTACACAGAAAAGAAGAGCTCACCACTGAAGTGAACTAGATACTTTCCTGATCTATAACAGAATATTGATCATGTAAGGTACGAAGGAAATATTGTGTCTTCCCCATATTGAAAGAGAAGAATCCCTAACAAAAGTTAAATTGAATTGCTAGTACCCCTATGATGGCAAACATAGTTCGATGACTAGGAGATATATAGAGACTGCTTTCCACCTTGGTGGTACACTTCTCGTGAGACTAACACGTACAAGCACAAGGTCATTATTAGTCTACCAATGGTAAGCTCAAATTTTATTTACTTTCTTGTCTCTTGGAGTTTGACTCAAACATCATGGAAGCTTTGTTCTAGTTATGCGATTTACTTAAATATATGGATGACTTTTCATCCCTTTATTTTCTTGATAAATATGAATTTAGGTCGTACATTATCATCATGGTGTGAGTGAGACTTGTGTCACGGACTTTGGCACCCTTTTATGTTACTATTTTTGACGTAATAGATCAAGTGTAATTGGGACTTGTCTCAATTGTTTTAACAATCTATATTAGGTCAGTTTCATAACTCATTATTTTTATTAATTGTTTACTCACCTTGACTTGGTCAATGTTCATTGTTAGTTTTGTACAATTCTCTATGAAAGTTAAAGCTACTTATACAATGTTATTGCGTTCACAAGTTCATGTGGAAAGAGTATGTTAGGACTTGTCACATATATTCGCATGCCCTATGTTATGAGTTCATTGATGTAGAGATTGGAATGACTTTTACATGTTTTTGAATTAATATTTATGACATAGTTTTGCTAGCCAATTTGTTGGCATAAATTACAATTTCATGAATACTTGTAATATAGATGTCTCTAGACATGCCAATTACATCGTAAATGCATTGTAATAATTTATCATGTTATACAAGAAAACATTTAATCTTGGATTAGCGTATAAAAAATGCAATGAACAACATATATTAATTTCATCTTATCGAACACAAGTATACAATACAACCCTTAACGTTCATTTAGATAACAGCCTAAGTATGCGAATCTAACATGTAGGTTTCATTCGACAATAAAATCATGGAAATATACACTTAATAATAAGTTATCACCGCATACCAACAACATGCTCGAAATTCAAATCATTCAACATGCAAGAATAAAAAATTGGGAAAACTAGGGAAATGAACCTGTGATTCATTGCGAACAACCGTAGTTTTGATATTCTTGATTGGAAAAACCATTATAAACCCTCTTCGAGAAATAATTCCAGAAAATAAAACTCATACCTTACTGTAGAATTAAATCTACGAAAATCACCTTACACTTTTTCACGAAAACTTTGAAGAACTTCTTGAAATAGCCTAAAGAGAACTTTTGTTTTTCGTTCGTGTCTTTAAAACTTTTAAGTTGTGAGTTAATTCATGAATGATAATAAGATAGGTATATTTAGTGAATATTTAGTAATATATCTTATACTAATTACCTTAATTAATAAATCAGTTAGCTAATGTACTAAAATGCCCCTCCTAAATTGACTACAATTAGAAGAAAACTTGATATAACAGAAATCTGGAAATCGCTTAGTGGTTTTGGTTTTTTCAAATTAAATTAATTAATTATGTTTTTAATTTAATTAATTAGGTAACCTATGGTAATTACTAAAGTAGCCATAAGTTGTAAGGACCATAACCAACAATTTGGACAATCGTATTTTTTGTACTACAATGTTTCTTAGTTAGTTAATTGTCCAGTGTAAGGATTTCACTTTGACCATCTAAATTAATTAATTAAGTTATTAATTAATTTCATTAAGTGAACTAGGGTAATTACTAAAGTACCACTAAGTCACTATGACAATAACCAACCTTTTTTGACCATCCTAGGTTAGGTACTAGGATGTTTTATAGTTAGTTAGTTGTGTAGTGTAAGGATTTTGGTTTAACCAATTAAATTAGATAATTAAATTGTAAATTTAATTAATTAAGTTACCTAGGGTAATAATTAAATTACCCCTAAGTCACTAGGACCATAACCAACCCTTTTAGACCATCCTATGTTAGGTACTACGATGTTTCTTGAGTTTGTTAATAGGTTTGTGTCACCCGATTATATTTTAATTTTTCGTGTGCACTAGTTAGTTTATTTTGGTTAGTCCTAGGTTAGTTACTATTTAGCTGAGTTAGTTAGAACGTTGAGTTTTTTAGGAAGTCAACCCAAATGGATTGACCCCCAAATCTACGTCTGGGCACTGCTTACTCTAGATGATCATTTCAAATGATCATGTGCTATTGTACCTAGGCTTGAGAATTGGATGCCTCGTAAATAATGAGTTAAGTTGAGATTCAATATTGTAGATTAGGTGATTCATTTGAGGTACATTTCTTGAACAAACTTGTTAAAACTTAGAAAATTCGCTAACACTTTTTTAAGTCAATATTTTCTTAAATGCCCCACATTTGAGCATTGGGATTCCTTTGTAACCCAATACACGTTCTTATAAACATTCAAGGCTGTTCACTCGACAAGTACATTTTCTAAAATGATACATAATCCCCCCTTAAAAACATTCCTCCCCGAATGACCCTTCAGATTATTTGAATCAAATAGGGTATTTTCGACAAAAAAATACATTAACATACTTGAAACATAACTCATTGTGAATATCGTATTCACAACTTACTCTTCATGATGAACATTTCTCTAAGCTTATTTAAAGATTAATATATGAGATTGAGTAACTTTGTTCTCAATCTTACCTTAACTTAATGCACATCAGACTCATGGAACACATAAATCACGCAAACGATGTACAAAAACAACAACATTAATGCAAGCACGAACTCATCTTAACTCAATAGTGCAAGTATAAAACACACATTTATGGACTTATAACACAAAGACAACCTAATGCACAAAGATTTAGAGTCTCATTAACGAAATTAGACAAAGGAAGAGTATATCTACCCTCAAGAACTGAATAAGTGAGGCTAACGGGATCTCATATCGGTTGGGTAAGACATACAGGCTTAAGGGGTTCTGCCTTAACCTTTTGGCAATTTGAGAACTCCTCCACAAAATTAGAAATATCTCGCTTCATGCCTTACCACCAATAGATCTCCTTGAGATCATGATACATCTTGGAATTCATCCATTATGGACACAAAGTGTATGGAAGGAACATCATCTTCTATGTTATTGACTCAGATCTAAGTGATAAAGATACTCCTTAGATAACATCTTATTGTCTTTAAGATGGGAAACTATTTCGCCTGTTGGATTTGAACCACGCTCTTCCCATTTCAACTCTAACTAATTTAGAAACTGAAACTTTATTACCCTGTTTGGATAGTCTATGGTAGCATAGCAATCATAGAGCCAATCCATACCAAAATTTATATCAAAATCAAGCATGGTTAATTCTATTAGGTCCGCATAATTAACTCAATCATGAAAAGTTATTTGGAAATCTCTATATACCCTTTCAACCATGACGTTATTTCTTATAGGAGTACTATCAAGAAATGTCTCATGTAAGATCTCAAGAAACAAGTCAAATTTACTAGATAATAATGGAGTAACAAAATATAAGATAGATCCCGGAACTAACAATACATAAACAGAAAAAGAAAAGACAAGCATGTTACCAGTGACCACATCCGCGAGCTTATCTTGCTCTTCTCTCACTTTAAATGCGTAGATCCAGTTTCTCTTAGGAGGTTCAGCTGCAGCAGAGGGATTAGGTTGAGGCTAAGTATCTGCCTTGGACTGGTTGTTCCCATTCGGGCAGTCCCTAACCACATGCCCATTCTTATCGCCCTATAGCATTCACTAAAACCTACCATGCACTCACCTCCAAGAAAATGACAACACTTACTACACACTCCAGCAGCTGGCGCTTGAGGAGAGGCTTGGTTTTCCCCTAGCAACTGCTTCTCCAACTCTCCTGCCTGCGGTTATTTTTGTGTTCATGCACACACAACAAGGAAGTTAGATGCTAGAATGAAACAAAATGTAAAAGCATTCACAACATGATAAGAGTATAAGAAGGGAAAATTTATAACATCACAAAGTCTCGATGTCATGATTGTGGTGGACTTCATAATCATAAATTAGAAACTAAACAACATGGTTGTTTTAAGCCATAGTTCCTAGGTAATTTATACTCATGCTATGGTAGAAAGTTTTTCAAATTCGAATTCTTGAATAATAATGTTATCGGCGTCGTTAACCTCTTAGAGTTCGTAGACAAGCCTTTTTTTTAGACTTCATCACAATCATATAGATAAATTTGCAGAGAGTTTTAAACTTTGTAATACTTATTAAAGTGTACATATACTTCAAATAATACTGCATAAGAGTGATATTCTAATGAGATCAAACTAAGCAACCATCTATCAATAGATTAAACAAATGAAATGATTGATCATAATAATAATAGATTCCCAAATGCGCCTCATTAAAAATGCTTGAACAAATTTTGGAAATAAAATGATAAGAACAGCAACCAGTAGGTATATTTAACGTACTAAGATAGAATAATAAATATAGCATCCTCGAACTCATGAGGCCCTACCAAAGTCTTGAGATCTGTAGGCCAAACCGCTTCGTCGAGTCTTGAATCTTCTCTAGACCTGCACCTATAAAATTAGTAATAATATATGGATTTAGTACACACTTTTACTAAGTATAAGTGGATGAAAATAAAACATAAGGACTATGCATAATCAAAAAAAGATCTTTCTAAACAAAGATGTCGCTTTTGGAAAGTTAAGTCTCTTTACATTCTTAAATAATTACTTCTGATTTATGCTATTAATATGACATATCCTCATGCATTAAAAGAATAAAAATCATTTTAAATATAAACATAAGGCCTTGTAATGATGATCATAATATAATAAAAACTTAAATGGAAATTTATATTTTTGCTATAGCTAAGACGAGAGATCCTTTTCCCGACACTTAGATTATTTTTTTCAGTCTTTTTATATTTCTATTGTGTAGTTCAATGATCTACTTTAATATTATATCTTTATTACAAGTGCAATGATTCATTATAGTCTCATACCAACAATGAATAGAGTAAGTAATCTAAAAGACTCAAGAAATAATTTGGCTACCTTACTTAAAAGTTATATCTTCTATTCTTGTTAAATTGACATAGGTCTTTATAAGCCAATATTTATTAGCTATGACAATTATGTGGTTGTTTTCATAGTATAATGATATTGTGTCATTGATTATCCATTTCGTTTTGATCCTGTTTATTTGCATTATATAAGAAGTCATTCGAAGCCAATCTTTATCGGTTATACTCATAACTTGTTAAGACTTCATTCTTACCAAAACAAATGATTGATATTCTTGAGATCTTACAATCTTAGTTCACATTTGACTTACATTTCTACTTCTTTGATCTGTTGTTCACTCTAATCATGCTACTTTCATTCCTTCTTACTTTCTTTAAAGAATTCTTTCGCATTAATGGATGTAGTTAATGCGAGCTCACATGAAACCCAGTGTCTCCCCCACACCAAAAAGAGGTGGTTCACCAGTTAATGTTAACCAAGTTTTGTGTCTACCCTTTACCAAAAAAGGGGTTTCACTGGCTAAAGTGCAAACAAGTCAGTCTCTTCCCTGCACCGTAAAGACTGGTTCAAGGCTGAAATTAACTTCATACATTCCTGAGCAATAATCGAACTAGATCATGTGAGATAAATATGAAATTCGGTGTCTTTCACACACCGAAAAGAGGTTGAATCACGGGTCAAAGTTAGTTCCCCTGTTCTCGCAAACTTAGTTTGAAGGCGAGGACATATAGAAAGACTACTTGTCCACCTTTGTGGTAACCCCATCTCATGAAATTTATATGTGCTGGCACAAGCTCATTGCTAGTGTATCGGACCTAAGAATAAATTTACTTTACTTTGTTATCTCTTAGAGTTTGACTCAAACATTATGGTAGCTTGCCTCTAGCTATGAGATTTTTTTAACTCCATGAATGACTGTTCATCGCTTTCTTTGCTTGATAAATATGAATTTACGTCATACATTATCATGATGGTGCGAGTGAGATTTTTCTCACGGACTCTGGCACCCATTTATGTGAGTATTTTTTACGTAATAGATTAAGTGTAATTGCGACATATCTGACTTCATTTAACACTCTATATTAGGTCAATTTCATAACTTAAGATTTCTTTACTCACCTGGACTTGTTAAACGTTCATTGGTAGTTTTGTACAATTTAAATATGCAAGTTATAACTATTTATAAAATGGTATTGTGTTCACATATTCATGTGGATAGGGTAGGTTGGGACTTGTCCCATACATTGGCATACCCCATGTTTTCATCTAATTGATGAAGAGATATGTATGATTGTACATGTTTTGAAATAATATGTTTTACATATTTATTCTAGCAAATTTGTTCGAATAAATTACAATTTCATAGATAGTTGTAGTTACGATGTCCCTTGTCATGCAAATTACTTCATAAATACATTATAATAATCTATCAAGTAAAAAAGCGATCTTTAAATCTTTGATAAGCCTATGAAACAATGAAATGAACAACTTATAACAATTTCATTTTCCGAACACAACTAGGCATTACAACATTTAACGGTCATGTTGATAAAACCATCAGTATGAGGATCTTACATGGAGGTTTCATTCGACAATAAAATCATGGAAACATACACATAACATTCAGTTAACATCACATATCAATAACATTCTTCGAAATTCACATCATAAAACATGCAAGAATAGGATACTGGGAGAACTAGAGAGATGAACATGCGATTCATTGGGAACAATTCTAGTTTCGATATTCTTGATTGAGAAAACGTTTGACAATCCTCTTGGAGAAATAATTCGAGGAGAGAAAACCTATACCTTACTATACTATTGAATCTATGAAGATCACCTTTGACTTTTTCACGAAAACTTTGAAGAACTTCTTGAAATTACATAAGGAGATTTTTTAGTTTTCTTGTGTTTCTTTACTGCGTTCAAGTCGTGAATTTCTTAGTGAATGATCGTGACTCTAGTTATAGGAACTGAATATTTACTAATTCAACTTAGACTAATTAATTTAATTAATAAATAAGTTAGCTGATTTACTAAAATGCCTTTTCTAAATTTACTAGAATTAGAAGAACACATAAGTCACCCTTAAGTCACTAAGTAATAAATTACTTATGTGACCTAGGTAATTACTATAGTACCCTTAAGTCATTTGGACCATAACCAACCCTTTTGAACCATCCTGGGTTACATACTAGGATGTTTCTTTGTGATTTACTTATTTAGTGTAAGGATTTCGGTTTGACTATTATAATTATTAAATTATGTTATTAATTTAATTAATTAAGATACCTAGGGTAATTAAAAAAGTAATCCTAACTCACTAGCACCATAATCCACCCTTTTGGACCATCCTAGATTAGGTACTAGGATGTGTCTTGGGTTAGTTACTAGGTTAGTGTTACCCGGTTAAGTTTTAGGTTGTCGGGTGCACTAGTTTGTTTATTTCAGTTTTTCCTAGGTTAGTTGGATAGTTAGCTGAGTTAGTTAGAGCCTACAGTTTGTTAGGAATCTCAGACCCACATGTATTTAACCCCACATGTGCGCCTGCCCCTAACAACTCTAACTGAATTCTTGTACATGTGCTTGCACATAGGTTGTTGCTCATTTCTTGTTGCCCCAAGGATCCTTATTATATCCTTGGGCAGTGGTTACACTACATGATTATTTCTAATGATCATGTTCTATGGTACCTAGGATTGACACTAGGATGCCTCGTACATAATGTGTTAATTTGAGAATCAATATTTTAGCTTAGGGTCTTCATTGCAGGTACATTTCTCGAAAAATCTAGTTAACAAATACAAAATTAGGCTAACACCTTTTTAAGCAATTCTAATATGCATTGTGATTCTTAATTGTGGCGCGCTTCAAAGCCATGAGCAAGAGTCTACTTGAAGTATTTTTAGTGATACTTCATTCCTATGATTATTTAACCTCATGATCTAATACCAAGATTTCCATGACCGAGGAGCACACCCTAGACGCAATTGGCATCATGTTCCGCGAAGAGGACCAACACTAGACTCTTAGCGTTCATCATTACATTTCATAGGTCCAAATAGATGCAAATTTGAAACTTTTTACATATAAATGTATACGAACACCATTCGCATACTAAGCATATATACATATGGAGTTTATTTAGCCTCCTCACATCCGGAATCATACATACGCTTCTCGCATAGATAAGATAATCAACATATAAGGAGTTAGTCTAGTAATAGTGTCTCACATTAAATCATCTAAACGTAGTACAATATTTTTGCATAGCGCCTACACTAGTACATATTACCACTTAGGGAGTACAACAATTTTCTTTAAGAATAAAAAAGCAACCAATGTCTTTTAACCTATATCAATACACTAGGGTAAATCAAAGGCACCATTCTTGAACATGGATGACTCACCACTACTTGGAGGAAAAAGTCCATGTATCCTTGCAAAGTGTCCTAGAAGCTCTTCAATGGATTGAACCTACAATGTTGGGGGAAAAGGGACGAAATATGAGTTAGTACAAAACACATGTACTGCGTATGTTTTGTATGCATAAAATGATAAATTATGAGAAAAGTCACAATTTAGTCAAAACCATGAATTATTTTCCATAACTCAACATGCACATATATGGAATATTATAATTAAACAAAACATGATATTAATCCAACAAATAATCAACCCAAAGCAATACTTGTGGAAATAACAAGAGTAGAACCCCATAACCCTACGCAAAGCTAAGCATAACATGCATGCACTTATTATATGCATAAAACATAATCTCATAACATTTCATAACATGCTTGATTTATGTTTCATATATACTTAATATACATAGAATGAAATAAACTTACTCATAGAAGAACGCAATTAAGACCATCCCTTAGGATCCCACATGTGTAATGAGTAAGAGAAGTCACATACCCCCCCACCCTATTTAGTAACCTTTAAGACAAGCCCTAATAATAGTTCACATACTTGACTTATTCATTTATGATATTACATTAGGGAATATTGTACAATAAACGACATAAGACCATGTGAGCTACATGGAATCCTGTGTTTTCCTCCCACACCGAAAAGAGAGGGTTAAAACTTGCTCCACTAAGCCAGAGTCCTATTTAGGCACATTGTTAAGGGTCAAAAATATTGTTACTAGCAGCTTTGACTTACTAACTTGATGGTTTCAAACACATGAGAAAAAAAATATCATTGGAATTCGTACTTAATAAACGTAAAGAAGCCCATGTAGGAGGATGGACTTGCTTAACCTTAGACCACCATCTCATTTACTTGCCTTTTTAGTGCTTAGCATTTTCCCCTTTCATAATCATCATACTCATTAAAGAAGATCACATTAGTCTCATCTAGACCCCTATGGAACATCTTATCATTATAGTTCATAGGTATTCATAATTGAGAACTGCCCTTTCACTTTGGAAACCACATACAAGTGATAAAACCTTTCACTTCATATTTTTATAATCATGACAAACTACGTTCATTCATATAAAAATCATACCATAAAATACTTGGATATTTCATAACCAATTCGATAGTGTAGGGTTAAGGATGAGGAATAATTGTTGTCAAGATCACAACCACACATTATGCATACAAGCATCAAAATCTATGTAACTCATACCTCATAATTGAATTAAAGAAGAATCAACTTTCTTACCTTCTTTCCGTTTCATTTCCTCAATATATAAATTACCAAAAGATACCTAACCACTGCATAATTAAGGTAAAATAAAGAAGAAATTACATAATAAACATCAATATGGTCAATCTACATATTCGTCCTCTTCACAATTCACCAAGTCAATTCACGGTTTTCATGAAATTAGGGGAAGACATGGGTCTATGGGAATCTCGAGTGAATAACAAGAATTAACCGTGAATATTTACTTGAACAACATTAATTTACCATAATTCATCACAATTGATTCGTAATTTTGTTTTTGAATGAAGTCCCGTTTGTAGAGAAAAACCCTATTTTGGAGAAGTTCAAAAATATCTTTGAAAGGACCACTTGGGGGAAGAAATCCCAAGAATGAAAGAAACAATACCTTAATCAAAACTTTATCCTCCACTTTGAGAAGAAAAAGTTGATAATTTGTCTTCTTCATCAAGCTTCAAAGCTTCTTCAATGAAGTTTGAATTAAGAGAGAAAGTAGAGAGAGGTGAGATCTTTTGAATTTGTTTGGGGGATTTGATTTGAGTTAGTAAAACTGAGGGAAAACTGATAAAAAATCAATATATAGACCTCCCATGAAGTACATAAAATACCCTTGAGTTGACCCTATAATGAAGTGAAACTTGAATTCAAAATTTCAGATTTTCATCGGGGAAAAAGTTCGCAACGTGGAATTGCTCCAGCAAGATTTTCTAAATTATTTTTCCAGACAGTAGAGTGGTAGTCCTATCCGAGATGCATATTTCAATTCTTACCAATGGCCCAAAAAGTTCGCGACGCGGACACAATTCTTCCATGTGTATTTTGCCACCTTCTTCAAGTTCTATTTCTCTTCTGCTATTGTTGGTATGACACTTTGCCAGCTATAGAAATTTATTCAAAGCATCATAGATTAATTCGGGATAAAAATGTGACCAATCACCAACATCAAACCAACCAATTGGAGATCTACATCTCTTACTATAAAAGGCCTCAAAAGGATCTATGATATATACAAATGGTAAATATTGTTATAAGAGAGAACTCAACCAAAGGCAAGTGCTCATCCCAACTTCTCTTGAAGTTAATGACACAAACTCTAAGCATATCCTCAAGGGTTTTAATGGTACCCTCCATTTGACCATCATTTTGGGAATAAAAAGCAGTGTTTAGTTTTACTCGTGTACCCAACCATTTTTAAATGACCTCCAAAACCTAGATGTGAATTGTACACCGTTATCTTATATTATGGATAGGGGAATACCATGGAGAGTCACAAACTCATCTATATATATCCTTGCATAATCCTTTCTCGATGTAGATGGACTTAACAGGAATAAAATAAGCAGATTTCGTTATCCTATCAACCACCACCCATATAGAGTCATTTTACCTTCGTGTACAAAGAAATCCCACTATAAGTTCCATATTAATGTCTTCCCACTTAAAAATTGGAACATGTATTTCTTGAAGTAAGCAACTCGGATTTTGGTGCTCGCCTTTCACTTGTCTAAAATTTGGACAATTTGCAAAAAAGTCCACTTTGTCCCTATTCAATCCTTCACACAAAAATACTTATCAAAGGTAATGGTAAATTATAGTAGAATCCAGATGAATTGAGTAACACGAACCATGAGCTTCCACTTTAATCAAGTTCCTCAAATCATCAACATTAGGTAAACATAATCTAGTTTGGCATCTTTGTACACCATCTTCCCATGGGAGAATGCCTCATTCATCTTACAATGTACTGATTCTTTTAACTCCATCAATAAAGGGTTAACATGTTTTTTAGAATTCACCTCAACCAACAAAGACGATTCAATGTTATGGTTGACCACAAAACAATAATTTGTAGAATTTTCCAACAGAACACCCAATCTAGCAAACCTATGATTATCTTTCATTAGGTCTTTCTTGACTTCTTCTACATGAGAAACACTACCCATGTTTATACGACACAAATCATCCGCAACCACATTGGTCTTGCCGGGGTGGCAGAAAACACTCATGTCATAATCTTTCAACAATTTTAACAACCTTTGTTGTCTGGGGTTCAACTCCTTTTTAGTAAACACATATTGAAGACTCTTGTGGTTGGTATTCATATTAACATGAAAACCATATAGGTAATGCATCCATATTTTTCAAGCAAAAAATATGTCTACTAACTCGAAGTCATGAGTTCGATTATTCTTCGCATCAACCTAGAGTTGTCTAGAGGCATATGCTACTACCTTTCTATGTTTCATAGGAACACACCCCAAACCCATTCTTGATATATCACAATGTACCACAAAACACTTGTTATCTACGGTAAAGTCAACATCAGAGCGGAGGTAAGCCTATCTTTCAATGTTTGGAAACTTCTCTCACTATCTTACGACCACTCAAACTTAACACAATTTAGGGTAAAGGTACTCAAAGTAGAAGCAACGGAAGCAAGACCATTCACAAACCTCCTACTGTACCTGGCTAAAACCAAGAAACCTATAATGTCGATTGGAGTCAATGGTCTAGGCCAAATCTTAATCGCCTCGGTTTAATTGGGTCAACCTCTATACCCTTACTTGCGATAATATGACCAAGAAACACCATCGATATCAATCAAAACTCGCAACTAGTATACTTGGAAATAGTTGGTGTTCCTTAAGAATTCACAACACTGCCCTTAAATGATCCATATGTTCATCTTGACTCTTGGAGTCGGCAAAATATCATCAATAAATACAATCACAAATGAGTAAATAAAATCTCTGAAAACTATATTCATTAGGTCGATGAGATACGCCGAGGTATTTTTTACACAAAAGGACATGACTAGGAACTTATAGTGACCATACCTAGTCCATAAAGACATTTTAGATATGTCCTCTCCTCTAACTCTAAGTTTGTGATAACCGGATCTCAAGTCAATCTTAGAAAAGTAGTTTTCCCCTTGCAATTGATCAAATGAATCATCCATTCTAGGTAGAGATACATTTTTTTAATAGTAACCTTATTTAGTTGACGATAGTTGATCCACATTCTAAGGGACCCATCCTTATTCTTTACAAAAAACATAAGAGCACCCCAAGGAGAAATATTAGTTCTTATGAAACCCTTGTCAACTAAATCTTTGGGTCAGAGCTTAAGTTCTTGCAACTCGGCTGGAGCCATTCGTTAAAAAGGATTGACTGTAATGAAGGGACCTCGGATTCCACATTTAAGGATAGAATTTTCTAGCACCGGCACCAAGTAATGAAAAACATCAATAGAGAACACTTGTAATATATCGTGACGACATCGGCAGGCTCCTCTTGTTCAACATTAGCATAGAGCGCATAAAAATGATTCTTCTTGGGATCATCGAGATTGGGGGTAATTTCTTATGCTTGAGCATTTTCTCTCCCATTAGCCTTCATCATTGAACAATTTTTCTTGACAGTGACCACTCTTGCCACAACCATAGAAATTTGTCGTACTAACTAGACATTTGCCTTCATGTTTCTTACCTTATTTAGTACAAGGAGACTTCTCCACATAAGGACTAGTACCACTCTCCTCCTTAGGATTATGTGTAGACCCTTTAATTTTGTTGACCCTTGGAATGGTAGAAGGACATTGATTGGGAAACCACTTCTTTAACCTTGTCTTATCTTGTACTTCAAATCTAGCCTTAGAAAAATTTCCACCATCTGCACTAGTCCTCTTCAATTCCCTACTAACTTGTTTATGCTTTTTCTCCTCAATTTATTCATCATGAACCATGAGACGATAGATGTCCATGCTAGGAAACAATTTAGCTGACCTACATTCATTAACCCCAAGATCGGAGATCCCCATAAAAAACTTGTTCATCTGGGCCGTAGAATCCACCACAATAGTAGGAGCATACTTGGAAAGGTTGGTAAACTTTAGACATTATACCTTGACATACATACTCCCTTAGCGTAGGTTGAGGAATTCTTGCATTTTACTCTCCCTTAGTTAAAAGAGAAGAACTTATCAAGAAAGGTTGTCTTGAAAGCTCCCCAAGTAATCCGACCTTCTATATCCGGCCTCTCATCCTACCATTGCTCATACAAAAATTTAGTGACATATTTGAGATTGTACGTGGCAAGTTCCACTTTTTCATAAGAAGACACCCACATATTATATAGTAATTTGAACACTTCATCAATGAACCCTTGCGGGTCCTCCTCCACCATGGAGCCAAGAAAATTACCTTATCCTTTATATGGTAATGCTAGAATTGGTAACCACTTGAACCCTATTATCGCTAACAACATGAGTAGCAACAACTTGGTTCAAGATATGAATGGTCACCCTTATCTAAATATTAGAAATACCTCCTTATTCAATAGGAACTTAAGGGTTTTGAGGAGTCAGAGGGCGAACCGCTTAATAAAAATTATCTCCTTTGACCCTTCGAGCATTGTTCCTTCTTGTATCATTTCATATTATCACAAGAATGATATTAGAAGATAATTGCATGTAGAGTTAAGAATTTAGAGGGACAGGTTCAAGAATACCAACAAAGTGAGACTTTCCTAAGCATCACATAGCCTCTAATTCAAAATTGTGGCGCATTTCACAACCATGAACAAGATTCTACTAGACATGGTTTTAGTTAGACTTAAATACTAAGATTATTTAACCTCACGCTTTGATACCATCTTTTTCATGACCAAGGAGCACACCCTTGACGCAACCGGCGGCATGGTTCTCGAATAGTACTACACTAGACTCTTAGCATTGATGATTACATTTCATAGGTCAAAACACATATAAATTTGAAACATTATACATATTGAGGTATACATAGACCTCTCACATACTAAGCATATATATTTATATATTAAGTGTACTTAGACACCTCACATAAGAAACATACATAGCCTTCTTGATAGTTAAAATAATCAACATATAAGGAGTTAGTCTGATGATACCGTCTAACATTAAACCATTTACATGAAGTACAATATATAGGCATAGCCCTTACACAAGAACATATTTCCACTTAGGGCTTACAATAATTATCTCAAAGTAAGGAAGCAACGAATGTATTGTAGACTATATCAATATAGTAGGGTAGATAAAAGGCATTATCGTCAAAGTTGGAGAAGGAAGTCTAAGTATCCTAGAAGCTCTTCAATGTCCAGAACCTACAATGTTGGGAAATAGGGAAGAAAAATTTGTTCGTATAAAACAAAGGTACTCAGTATGATTCCTATGCATAAAATCATCAATGTATTAGACAACACACAATTTAATCAAACCATGTTTTATTTTCAATAACTCAACATGCACATATATGGAATATTATAAGTCAACCCAACTTGTTATTAACCCAACACATAACAAACCCAAAGCAATACTTGTATTATTCCATGAATAAAACACCATAACAGTTTCAATAAATAAGAATCACATTAAGGCACTTATTATATATATACAACATAATATCTTAACTGATCATAATATACATTATTCATAAGTTAATATATACTTCATATACATAACATGAAATCAACTTACTCATTCAAGAACACTACTATGACCATCCCGTAGGATCCCACATGTGCAATGAGTAAGACAAGTCTCATACCCTCCCTTACCCTATGTAATAACCTTGTCACAACCTGTACCTAGACCCTGGATGAGACCGGCGGTGTTAACCTCTCAGAGGTCGCAGATAAGCCTCTTCTTGGCTTTCATCACAATCATACAATTAAATTTAGCAGAAAATTTAAAACTTATTAACTTTACTGAAGTGTACTTAGACTTCATATAATTTCTACATAAGAGTGGTATACTAATATCTCAAAATAGACAACCATCTAATAACATATTGAACAATTGAAATGAAGAATTCAGAATATCAGTAATAGCTGCCCAACTAACCTTAATATAGAAGCTTGATCAAATTTTTGAAAGGAAACTCTAGTGACAACATACACTAGCTACATCTAATCTACTAAAGCTAGAATGTAAAGAGTAGGTATCTTCAAAGTCAAGAGGACCTACCAAATTTTGTAGGTACTAGTCCAAACCGCTTCAACTAATCTTCAATCATATTCAAGGAGCTACATCTATAAAAACACTAATTGTGTATGGGCTAGTACACATTTGTACTATGTATGGGTGTATGAACATAAACGCATAAGGACTATGCATGATCAAGGAAAGCTCTTCCTATGGAAGCATTCAATTTTTGGAAATCGAAGTCACTTTACATTTCTAATTCGTTATTTATGAATCATGCAATGAATATGAAATATTTTCATGCATTAAAATAATAATCTCATTTCTATATGAACATAATACCTTGGAATCATGAAAATTTTGTTATAACAACTCTATTCAAAATTAATATTTTTACTCCCCCTTAGGCCGAGAGCTCCTCTCCCAGACATAGTTTATTTTTTAGTATTTTATTCTTTTTTATGTAGTTGAATGATCTACTTTTATCCTATTGTTTACTTATGAGTTCAATGATTTATTCTATTCTCATTCCTACAATAATTTAGGTAAGTAATCCAAATGATTATGAAAATTATTTGACTACCCAACTTACAAGTTATTCTTTTCATTCATGTTAATTTGAGAATGAAGTCTTTATAACTCAATCTTTATTGGCTATTCCCATTTTTTAATTATTTTCATAATATAACAATTTTTGGGAATATATTTATTGGCTATGCCCATTATTTGATCATTTGCTTCCGTTATTAGCATAAGCCAATAACTGGTAAAATTTCATAATTTTAAAACACAAGCAATTTCATATACTTATTCTTCTGCTTACTTCGTTAAGTTTTAATTTTTATTTATTATTCTTTGATCTCATGTTCACTTTAAACATGGTAGGTTGACTTAGGATATTCTTTTAAGACTTCAATTTGGATTTTTCCTTGCAGTGACTAAGCATAACGTAAATCATTAGTTAGTAAAGTCTCACCCTTTGGTCATCTTATCTGAACACCCCTCATCTTCCTAGTTTTTTCTTTATTTCTTTCTTTTTTTCTTATTTTCATAAATAAATCTGTAGAATTTAACCGACATAGATCATGTGCTCTAACATGAAATCTATTGTCTTCCCCAAAATGAAAAAAGGTGGTTCATCGGCCAAAGTGAAATAGAATATTTCCTAGCTTACTTAGGTTGATCCACTAGCTAGTAACTTATGCTGGCGACATAGTTTAAAGGCTAGGAGAATTTTGAGACCCTTATACACCTTGGTTCTAGTATCATCTCATGAGTATTACATGTTCTTGCATAATCTCATTACTAGTCTATCGGTGGTAAGCTCATTTTCTTGTACTTTACAACTTTTAGTGTTGACTCACACATTATAGAAGCTTGCTTCTAGTATAAGGTATACTCAGCTCAATGGACGACTTGTCATCCCTTTCTATTATTGATGAATGTGAACTTAATCTTACATTATCATTATGGTGTGAATGAGATTAGTCTGACGATTTCAAACACCCTCTAATGTTAGTATCTTTAATAGAATTTTTAGGTGCAAGTGGGACTAGTCTCACATCCGTTAACACCCCATTCTTTGTAAATTTTGTGACTCATAAGCTTTTTTGTTATTTCATTACTCATCTTATATTATTCAACATTATTTGCTAGTCTTGTAACACTCTTTATAAAAGTTGTAAGGACTTATTCAATGTGTTACTATGTTCACAAGTTCATTTAGAGAGGGTATGTTGGGACTTGTCCAAAGTCATTTGCATACCCTAGGTTCTGAGTTCATTGAGTTATAACTTGTCAAGTCATACTTTAACATGTATTTAGACTTACAAGAAATATAATAATTTACATTGGCCACATAGATTGGTATGGCTTAGTCGTTGACCAAATCTATATCATTCTTTTAGAAATAATATTGCTAGCCAGTTTATTAGCGTAAACCAAACTTTCACTAAACACTTGTTATGATATAATTACTAGCCAGGTCAATTAACTTCATGTATATACCATAGTAATCTCATCAGTTTAATCAAGCCAACTTTTAATATTTATTTTTATTAGATCATAAGACCAATTCAGTGTTTAGTTTTGCCAAGTTATAAAGTTTATATAGCATTAACTATTAATTAACTAGCTTTGATTCTCATTCTTATATATTCTTGGAATCATTGCATTCCAAACACTTACAAAATATCTACTGTAAAAAACATAAACAATAATTGAAATGACTGAATAACGAATGGGGCAATACTTACCTGAAATTGATGAAAGTCAGATTCATATAAACTGTAAACAAGGTTAGAATGTGGGAGTTCATATTGGTACACCATACCACATTCAACTAGGGATTGATTAATTCATCATGTCTAGTATTTAAATTTGAACTTGATGGAAATTTTTTTTAGATCCTAACTTAATCTTCTCTTGCTTGAAACTTTACTATTTGAAAATATATGATTCACAACTCACTTTAGATGATGCAGACCAGTCAAAGCTTATCTTATTTTTCATGTCTGAAATTGAGGAACTTCCTTCTTAATATAAATTTTACTCAATTCATGTGATACCTCACGTGACACAAAACTCATGTCAACGCTATACAATAACAGCAACACGAATGATAGCATGAAATCATATTAACTCGTATAATGCACGTATAAAACACACAGTTATGGACTTCAAACACCAAAACCGACAATTGCAGTAAAATTTAGAGTTTCATAAACAAAATCAGACTTAGGATAAGTATATAAAACCTCAAGAATGGAACAAGTGAGAGTAACGGGATCTCATGTCGGCGTCGTCCTTCCATGTTGCTCCCTTAACAAGGTTGTTCCTTCATAACACCTTTATGGGGGCAACCTCCTTGTTTCTCAGCTGCTTCACCTGGTAATATAAAATTTCAACTAGAACTTTTTCATAAGAAAGGTTCTAAGCGACTCCTAACCACTCAATAGGTAGGATGGATACTGTGTCGCCTAGACACTTTTTAAGCATCAAATCATGAAACACTGGATAAAAAAATTCCAAGTCATTTGGTAACTTCAGTTTATAGGCAACATTCCCTACTCGTTGTAAGACCTCATAAGTACCTATATACCTCGGACCTAACTTCCCTTTCTTACCAATCCTCGTCACCCCTTTTATGGGTGATATTCTTAAGGTAAACTTGATAAACTACCTCTAATTCAATAGCCCACTTCTAATTATCAGTATAGGATTTTTTTACGACTATTAGCAATAGCAAATCTATCAATGATAATTCTAACCTTTTCCATAGACTCATATATGATTTAAGCACCAAGGATTGAAGACTCTCCTACCTCAAACCACCCAACTCGGACCTACATCTCCTGTCGTACAATGCTTCAAAAGGTGTCATCCTAATACTTGAATGGTATATATTAATATAGGAAAACTCAATCAGTGGAAAGTGATCATCCCAACTCCGCTTGAAGTCAATAACACATGCTCTCAACATGTATTCATGGGTTTGAAAGGTACGCTCCGCTTTTCCATTCATCTGAGGATAAAAAGCATTACTGAGGTTCACTTGTGTACCCAAGATCTTTTAGAAGGATCTCCAAAAGTTAGAAGTGAATTGGGATCCCCTATCCGAAATGAAATATAAAGGGATACCATTCCACCTCACTATCTAGTTAATATATAAATTCGCATAATCTTCCGCCCTGTAAGTATAATTCACAAGAATAAGTGAGTAGACTTCGTCATCCTTTCATAAAATACCAAATGATATCATGTTGTTTACTTGTCCTGGGAGACCAACCACAAAGTCCATATTAATAGCCTCCCACTTCCTTGTTGGGAACTCAATCGACTGGGAATACCTCCAATCTTAAGGTGTTCGTTCTTAACATTTTGAAAATTGGGACTCATCCACAAACATAGAGATATCTCACTTCATACCTTCTGACCAATATATATCCTTGAGATCATTTTACATCTTTGTGTAACCTGGATGAATGTAGTACTTGGAGCCATGAGCCTCCGCAACAATATTAGTTCTTAGATTATCAATATTGGTCACACACAATCTGCCCTGGTACCTAAGCACACCATCCCCCCCAAGATAGAATGATTATCTATCTTACTCAACACTAAGTCTTTAAAGTCCATGGGTAATGGATCAAGATGTTACTTAGGTTTAACACACACAACAAATGAGGATTAAGAACTTGAATAAACTGAAACAGCACCACTTGGTGTATCTACTAGTCGTACACCTAACATAGCCAATTGGTGTACCTCTTTAGCAAGTTTCGTCTTCTCGTCCTCAATATCAGACACATTCCCCACGCTCACTCGGCTCAAAGAGTTTTCAACTACATTGGCCTTACCTAGGTGATAGTGGAACTCATGTCAAAATTCATGAGCAGCTCTAGCCATCTTATCTGACGAAGATTCAATTCATTTTGTGTAAAAAACAATGTGAAAACTTTTATTGTTAGTAAATACATCAACATGTACACCACATAAGTAATGTCTCCAATGTTTTAACGCAAATACCATAGTAGCTAACACAAGATCATGGTTAGGGTAATTCTTCTTGTGGATTTTTAACTTTCTTGATGCATATGCAATAACATTTCCATCCTCCATAAGAACACATCCACAACCTACTTGGGAAGCATCATAGTACACTACATACCCATCACCACTCCTCGACAATGTGAGAACAAGTGCTGAAGTGAGTCGGTCTTTAAGCTCTTGGAATCTATTTTCACATATTTCATAGCACTCAAACTTCTCCTTCTTATTTGTTAAAGTTTTCAATGGAGCACCAATAGCAGAAAAACCCTCAACAAACCTGTGATAGTAATTAGCTAAACCCAAGAAACTCTTGATGTCTGTAGGAGTGAGGGGTATAAGCCAGTTCTTTTCTAACTCAATCTTTTTTGGATCAACCTCTACACCCAATTTGTAAACAACATGGCCATGGAAGGTCACTGATCTTAGTCAAAGCTCATATTTGCTGAATTTTACATACATTTTAAGTTCCCAGAGTATTTCCAATGTCAATCTCAAAAGATTTCATGCTCTTCTCTAGTCTTAGAGTATATGAGGATGTCATCTATGAATACTATGACAAAATAATCAAGGTATTAACAAAAGACTCTATTCATAAGGTCCATAAATGTGGATAGTGTGCTTGTGAGACCAAATGACATGACAAGAAACTCATAATGAACATACCTAGTACGGAAGGCATTCTTAGGAATGTCCTCTTGTCTCACTCTAAGCAATTGGAAACTTTAAGAAACTTCAAGGAGTATTCCTTGACGTACATACCTCATAGACGTAGGTTGATGGACTCCTCAACCTTAGACACTCTATGCTCTGTCGGAAATGACCTCTTCAAGAATGCAAACCTGAGAATTTCCCATTTGATCGGGAGTTCTCCTAGTGATCGTCCATCTAGGCACATCTTGTACCATACCTTAGCCACATATTTGACCAGGTATGAAACAAACTCAACCTTCTTCTCTTCATTTACACCCACTGTATAGAAAATCTTTTGGACCTCGTCCACAAACTCCTGGATATCCTTAATGGTTTTGCATATGAATTAGAATGGAGGATTCATCCTGATGAATCATCAGTCTTCTCGACATGTGAGAGTATGTGGGTTCTCCCTAGGAGCATCGTCTCTAGTGGCCAGTGCTGTGATAGCCTGTGCCTGAGCAGAGATATCTTGAGCCATCTGAATAAGTGTTACTCTCACTTCACCATCCGCCAGCGCAGCTGGGTTGATAGTCACTTGCACTCTAATAGATGGGGAATTAGGAGGAGCTTTGTTTCTCCCAGTAGAGGCTTCTTTGAATATGTATCCTGCGTTTCTTCTTGTCTTCATTTTTCAACACGCACACAAAAGAAGGAAATTACATTCTAGAATGACACAAAATGTCAAAGCTCTACACAACACGATAAAGAGTTAAAGAAGGGAAGATTCTTAACATCACTAAATCTCTATGTCATGGTTGAGATGCACTTCACAATCATAAGCTAGAAACTATGAAATGTGGTTGTTTTTAGCCTTAGTTCCTAGGTAATTTAACCTCATGCTCTGATACCACGTTTGTCACACTCCGGTACTAGACCCTAGATGAGACCGGCGTCGTTAACCTCTCAGATAATGCATACAAGCCCCTTGTTAGCTTTCATAATAATCATACAGTTAAATTCAGGAAAACAATTATGAATTTTTATTTTTATTGAAGTGTACTTAGACTTCATAGAAATCTTGCATTAGAGTGATATACTAATAGCTCAAAATAGACAACTATCTAATAGTATATTGAACAATTGAAATGAAGAATTCATAATATCATTAGTAGTTTCCAAATTGGCCTTAATATAAAAGCTTGAACAAATGTTTGAAAGGAAAGGCTAGGGACAATATCAACAAGCTATGTCAAATCTACAAAAGTTAGAATATAAAGCGTAGGTATCCTCGAATTCAAGAGGACCTACTAAAGTCTGGAGGTACTAGTCAAAACTGCTTCAACTGATCATCAATCTTTTTCAGGACCTGCACCTATAAAAATAGTAATTGAATATGGGTTAGAAGACACTTGTACTAAGTATGTGTGTGTGAACATAAACACATAAGGACTATGCATGATCAAGTAAAGCTCTTTCTATAGCAACATGCCATTTTTTGAATGTGAAGTCACTTTACATTCCTAATTCGTTAAATATAAATCATGCTATGAATATGATATTTTCATGAATTTAAATAACATAACTCATTTTCTAATATGAACATAAGACCTTGGAATCGTGAATATAATTTTACAGCAACTCGAGGAAAAATTTATGTTTTTTCTCTTCCTTAGACCGACAGCTCCTCTCCCTAGACTTAGTTTATTTTTCAGTCTTCTCTTCTTTTTGTTGTGTAGTTCAAAGATATCCTTTGATCCTATGTTTTACTTATGAGTGCAATCTTTAATTGTAGACCTATTCCTACAATAAATCATGTATGTAATCTAAAAGACTACGGAAATTTTTTGACTACCCTACTTACGATATATTCTTTCATTCTTGTTAAATTGGGCATGAAGTCTTTATAATCCAATCTTTATTGACTATTCCCAGTATTTGATTATATGCATAATATAAAACTGTTGGCGCATATATTTATTGGCAATGCCCATTATTTGATCATTTTCTCCCTTTATTGGCATAAGTCAATGACAGTTAAAACTTCATTCATATAAAACACTGATGATTTGAACATGGTTGGTTTACTTAGCATATTTTTTTAAGACTTCAATTGGAATCTTTCTGTGCAATGCCTAAGAATGACTTACATAATTACTTAGTGTAACCTCACCCTTTGATCATCCTATCCAAACAACCCTCATTTTCCTAGTTGTTTGTTCATTTAAATTTTCCTTAAACAATTTTTTTGCATTTAACAGACATAGATCATGTGAGCTAAGATGAAATCGAGTGTCTTCGCCACACTGAAAAGAGGTGGTTCCCCAGCCAAAGTAAAATCGAATCCACTAGCTAGTAATCTATGCTGCCGACATAGTTGAAAGGCTAGGAGAATTTGGAGACCCTTATAAACCCTGGTTTTAGTATCATCTCATGAGTATTACATGTTCTTGCATAATCTCATTACTAGTCTATTGGTGCTAAGATCATTTGCTTATACTTTACAACTTTTAGAGTTGTCATACATTATGGAAGCTCGCTTATAGTAGGAGGTATACTTATCGCAATGGGTGACCTGTCATCCCTTTCTATAATTGAAGAATGTGAACTTAATCTTACATTATTATAATGGTGTGAATATGACTAATCTCACAATTCTAACACCCTCTAATGTGAGTATCTTTAATATAACATTTAGGTTCAAGTTAGACTTGTCTCACTTCCTTTACAACATCATTCTTTGTCAATTTTGTGACTCATAAGCTTATACGTTATTTCATTACTCGCCTTATCTTTTTCAACATTATTTTGTAGTCTTGTAACATTCTTTCTGAAAGTTGTAAGGACTTATTCAATGTGTTTCTATGTTCACAAGTTCATTTAGAGAGGGTATGTTGGGACTTCTCCAAAAACATTGGTGTACCCTAGGTTATGAGTTCAGTGAGTTATAACTTGTCAAGTCAATCTTTAATATGTATTTAGACTTACAAGAAATATAATAATTTACATTGGCCAGATATATTTGTATGATTTAGTCGTTGGCCAACTCTATATCATTCTTTTTGAAATAATATTGCTAGACAGTTTATTAGCATAAACCAAACATTCACTAAACATTTTTCATGATATTATTATTGTCCAAGTCATTTAACTTCATGTATATACCATAGTAATTTCATCAGCTTAAGCAAGCCAACTTGTAATATTTGTTTTGATTAGATCATAAGACCAATTCAGTGTTTAGTTTTTCCAAGTTATAAAGTTAATTTGGCATTAAATATTCATTAACTAGCTTTGATTCTCATTCTTATTTCTATTTGGAATCATTGCATTCAAAACACTGACAAACATATCTACCGTAAAAAACAAACAATAATTGAAATGAATGAATAACGAATGGAGCAATAGTTACCTGAAATTAATGAAAATCAGATTCATATAAACTACAAGCAAGGTTATAATGTGGGTGTTCATATTGGTAAACCATACCACATGAAACTTAGGCTTGATTAATTCATCATGTCAAGTATTAAAATTCGAATTTGACGGAAACAATTGTTTAGATCCTTACTTAATCTTCTCTTGCTTGAAAATTTACTCTTTGTATATAGCTGATTCACAACTTACTCTAGATGATGCACATCACTCAAAGCTTATCTTATGTTTCATATATGATATTAGGGAACTTCCTTCTCAATATCACTTTTTACTCAATTCACGTAAAAACTCATGTCAACGCTTTACAAAAACAGCAACACGAATGTTAGCATGAACTCATATTAACTCGTATAATGCAAGTATAAAACACACAGTTATGGACTTAAAACACCAAAACCGACTAATGCACTAAAATATAGAGTTTCATAAACAAGATCAGACTTAGGAAGAGTATATCAAACCTCAAGAACTTAACAAGTGAGGGTAACGAGATCTCATGTCATCCTCGGCCTTCCATGTTTCTCCCTTTAAAAGGTTGTTACTTCATAATAACTTTACCGCAGAAACCTCCTTGTTGCTCAGCTGCTTCACTTGGTAGTCTAAAATTTAACTAGAACCTTTTTATAAGAAAGGTTCTCAGCGACTCCTAACCCTCAATAGGCAGGATGGATACTGGATGGGTGAGACATTTTTTAAGCATCAAAACATGAAACACTTTATGAATATAAGCCAACTCATTTGGTTACTTCAGTTTATAGGCAACATTGCCTACTCGTTGTAAGACCTCATAAGTACCTATATACCTATGACCTAACTTCCCTTTCATACCAAACGACGTCACCCCTTTCATGGGTGATCTCTTCAGGTAGACTTGATAACCTACCTCGAATTCAAGAGCTCAAAATAGACAACCATCAAATAGTATATTGAACAATTGAAATGAAGAATTCATAATATCATGGGTAGTTGCCAAATTGTCCTTAATATAAAAGCTTGAACAAACGTTTGAAAGGAAACACTAGGGACAATATGAACAAGCCATGTCTAATTTACAAAAGCTAGAATATAAAGTGTAGGTATCCTCGAACTCAAGAGGACCTACTAAATTCTGGAGGTACTAGTCCAAACTGCTTCAAGTACACTTCAATCTTCTTTAAGACCTGCACCAGTAACAATAGTAATTGTATATAGGTTAGTAGACACTTGTACTAAGTATGTGTTTGTGAACATAAACACATAAGTCCTATGCATGATCAAGGAAAGTTCTTTCTATTGCAACATGCCATTTTCGGAATGTGAAGTCACTTTACTTTCCCAATTCGTTATATAAGAACCATGCTATGAATATGACATATTTTCATGCATTTAAATAACACAACTCATTTTCTAATATGAACATAATACCTTGGAATCGTGAACATTATTTTATAACAACACGAGTAAAAAATTATATTTTTGCTCTTCCTTAGACCGAAAGCTCCTCTCCCCAGATATCCTTTGATCCTATGTTTTACTTATGAGTGCAATAATTAATTTAGTCCCATTCCTACAATAAATCATATAAGTAATCTGAAAGACTAAGGAAATGATTTGACTACCCTACTTACGAGATATTCTTTCATTCTTGTTAAATTGGGCATGAAGTCTTTATAAACCAATCCGTATTGGCTATGACTATTATTTGATCATATTCATAATATAAAAATGTTGGGGCATATAATTATTGTCTATGCCCATTATTTGATTATTTGCTTTCTTTATAGGCATAAGTCAATGACTGTTAAAACTTCATTCTAATCAAACACTGATTATTTGAACATGCCAGGTTTACTTAGGATATTCTTTTAAGACTTCAATTGGGATCTTTCTGTGCAATGACTAAGATTGACTTACATAATTACATTGTCTAACCTCACCCTCTAGTCATCCTATCCAAACAACCCTCATTTTCCTAGTTATTTCTTTATTTCTTTATTTCTTAAACAAAATGTTAGTATTTCACAGACATAGATCATGTGAGATAAGATGAAATAGAGTGTCTTTCCCACATTGAAAAGAGGTGGTTCACCGGCCAAAGTTAAATCGAATTAACAAGCTAGTAACCTATGCTGGCGACATAGTTCAAAGGCTAGGAAAATTTTGAGACCCTTATACACCTTGGTTGTAGTATAATCTCATGAGTATTACATGTTCTTGCATAATATCATTACAAGTCTATCGGTGCTAAGCTCATTTTCTTACACTTTACAATTTTTTACAGTTGCTCATACATTATGAAAGCTCGCTTCTAGTATGAGGTATACCTAGCTCAATGGATGATTGTCATCCCTTTCTATAACTGAGGAATGTGAACTTCATCTTTCATTATCATTATGGTGTCAATGAGACTAGTCTCACGATTTCTAACACCCTCTAATGTGAGTATCTTTAACGTAACTTTTAGGTGCAAGTGAGTCTTGTCTCACTTCCTTTAACACCCCTTACTATGTCAATTTCTTGACTCATAAGCTTTTATGTTATTTTAATACTCACCTTATCTTGTTCAACATTATTTGGTAGTCTTGTACCATTCTATATGAAAGTTGTAAGTTCTTATTCAATGTGTTACTATGTTCACAAGTTCATTTAGATAGGGTATGTTGGGACTTGTCCCAAATCATTGGAATACCCTAGGTTATGAGTTCTTTGAGTTATAACTTGTCAAGTCAATCATTAACATGTATATAGCCTTAAAATAAATATAATAATTTATATTGGCCAAATAGATTGGTAGGGCTTAGTCGTTGACCAACTCTATATCATTCTTTTGGAAATAATATTGGCAAAAACCAAACTAACACTAAACACTTGTCATGATATTATTATTAGCCAAGTCAATCAATATCATGTATATACTATTGTAATCTCGTCATTTTAAGCAAGCCAACTTTTTAAATTTGTTTTGATTAGATCATAAGAACAATTGAGTGCTTAGTTTGGCCAAGATATAGAGTTAATTTCGCATTGAAGTTCCATTAACTATATTTAGTTTTTATTCTTATTTATTCTTGGAAATATTGAATTCCAAACACTTACAAACATATCTAATGTAAAACACAAATATTAATTAAAAGGAATGAATAACGAAACACAGCAATACATACCTGAAATATGAAAATCAGATTCATATAAACTATAAAAAAAGGTTGGAATATGGGCGTTCATATTGGTACACCATACCACATGCAAATTTGGATTGATTAAGTCATCATGTCTAGCATCAAAATCAATATATGACGGAAATAATTGTTGAGATCCTAACTCAATCTTCTCAAGCTTTGCCAATATAAACCTACAGAAAATGATATGTTTTCATCATTTTAATTTATCTATCACATTATTTAACTATACAGATAACGAATAACAAGTACCAAAAGGGAACAGTCGAGTTAGGAAAGAGGATGAGGGAATGTGAGGAAAACAAAGTGGTGAGGGAAGTAGGCAGTTCATCTAGGAATATGATAGATCAGCGTGTTGTCTCTTCACCTACTAAATTGCTTCCACTATAGTGTACTAGGAATGCTTTGATAGTATTCCTCCTCGTTCCCCCAATGAACCTATCGTAGGGACTTTGGTAGAAGCAATTTAGTAGGCGTTCTAGATTAACTGTCTACTTCCCTTACCACTTAAATTTCCTCATTTTCCCTATTTCTCTTTCCTATCTCGTTTTTCCCCTTTTAGTACTTTTTATTTATTATATTTGTAGTGAAAAGATGTGTGGGGTAGATCAAAAATGATATAAAGGCATATCATGATATGTCATGTTATATTAGGAAAGCTCTAGAAAGTTTAGTTAGGATATCAATAGCTATTTCCATCAAGTGCGAATTTCATATTGGAGTTGATGACTTAATAAATTCAATGTTGCATGTGGTATAGTGTAGCAATATGAACACTCACATTCTACCCTTATTTATATATTGTTGTAAACCTTATTTTCATATGTGAGGTAAATATTTCTCATTTTTGTTATTCATTCCTTTCATTTACTTTTAAATGTCAGTAGAGAATCAAAATAATAGAATGCAAATTTAGGTCGATTGAATGGTGGTGTTGATTCTCATAGTGCATTGATTTTAATATATCTACATAGTTCACTAAAAAAAAACCTCGCTCCGCCAACCAAAAAACTGTAGTTCCAAAGTTTGTATAGCTCCTATCATGTAAGTTTTTATTTCCCCTTTCTAACTTTTGTTGTTCAAAAATTTTACTACATAAAGGTGATGAATCTTGTTTCAAGATCATTTTTTTGATGTTAACTTCAATACAAATTGTTCACTAGAAGGCAAAGTAGGGAAATATTTTTTTATAACAAAGTGTTCCTCTAAATTATTCGTATCTCAAGTTTAACATTAATTTTCATTAAAATTTACCTCTTTTTTATCAAGAATATTTGAACCCTCAATGAAGACTTTAGGGTAAAAATCCATACCATCAACATCAATCCAAGCAATGGGCAACTTCATTCCCACTTTCCTAATTGATTCCTATCATTTAATAAAAATCAAATATCAATTTTATGCTATTCCATGTCCATTTAAATTATAGGCTCGCCACACACAAAATTTGATATGAGAACATCAAGAATTTTCTTAAAATCCACCAAGGATCGATCCTTAAACACCATAAAGCTCATTCACAATCCACTCTCTTTGAAATTCTGGTGGTTTTGAACCAACTACTGAGCATAATCTATCGATCAAACCATAGAATCAACTAATTCCTTCGAATAGGAACCTCAACACTCACTTTAATTTCATAGAAAAGGTCGCCGCCGCTTCCACCTCTTATCCTCCAAAAACGAATTACTATCTCCACCTTGTTACCATTGAAAAAAAATGAAAATGAGTCATCTTCATCGTTGTCTATCATCGTACCACCCTTACAGATTGAAGCAATCGACATTTATTTAAATATCCATTGAGTGATACAAAGTAGAGTAGGAGATAGAACTTGAAGGAAGAGCCAGAAGCTCAAATGAACAAGATAAAGAAGTATAAAAACGCACACAATACAAAAAAATTCTCTAATAATAAGAAAAAAAATTAAGTGGTTTTGGAGAAGACGAATATAAGCAAATGACAATCTTAACCATAGTTTAACTTAATTCAATTGTAACCGTTTTATTTTAGTGTGGGAGGAAATTTGGATAATTTAAAATTTTTTGACGTGAGAAATGTGATTTTTTACCAGAGTAGATTAATAATTAATGATTTATGATAAAATCTAATTGTATTTTATATTTGACCATTTTGTAACATAATAATTTTTTTTATAATTACCAGGTCTTTAAGAAAAGGTTTATTATATAAATATAAAAAATTATTATTTTAATTTTTGTTAATGAGCCAAAAGTAGTTACAATTTTTTTATTTTTTTTGAAAAGGTATAATAACAAGAGCTATTGAGAGATCGACCCACAGGCTCACGTGAGGGCATTAACACCTATTAACTTCGGGAAAATATATGTATATATGTTATGTAATAATTTTACTATGTTTAGAAAAATTACTTGTGAAATGATCCAAGTATAATACGATTTGACAAAAATAATTAGAAATAAGCCGCCCCTTAATTATTTTTAAAAATTAATGATACTTAGTTAAAAAGACCCAAACAGATTAAGTATTATAAATTTAAAAAATGAGTAAGAGGTTCTTATTTATGCTTCAAAAAGAGTTTTAAGGCAATTAAAGGGTCCAACTAACATGCGAAGTCCTATAATGTAGATTATATATATTTACTACTTTTCAGAAAATGACTTAACTTAAGAAAATAGATAAAGAAGAAACACTTTTAAATTTTTTAGAAAAGAGGACATTGTTTCAAATAATTGAATTATATTGCAAATGATTAAGACTTTAACAAAACTAGATTAATTAGAATTAATTTTTTGAATCGTTTTAAATAATAATTTGAACCAAATTACTTAATTTAAGAATGAAATTATTCCTAATTAATTAAAAAAATTTCGACTAAGATGTTAAATATAAGTACAACAGTTGATCCGAAAGACAGTTAAAATGTACTAACATAAAAGAGCATCGTTCATCTTTTCGGAAATTCAATTAAGCTAACCCTAAAATTAATTAGCAAATAAACTAGTAAGGGTAAGACAAATTAATAACTTCAAATAGCAAGAGTGAGGTAGGAAGATTGGGCCTTTATAATGTTGGGCTTTTACCCCATTTCCATGTCCTACACTATTGTAAAGGTTTTCAAAAAATCAAATGACCTATGAGCCAACTTCCAAAAATAGTTGCCTCAATTTCTTGGGGCTTTTGGGACCTATCTTATTTTTGTATATAGGGCATATACTGTCCGTATATCAGTATATATAGCTCTGTTTTTTTACCTCCGGAGACTAGCATTTTTGTCCTCAACCTCTATAGCCACAGTTTGGATTTATATTTCAGCACCTCAACCTTTGTATCAGAGTATAAACGTTGTATACAACATGTATACAACCAATTCCTTGGGCTATTAAACTAATTTCTAGCAACATGTCTTGTCTCTGGAACATGTAGCATGTTAAGAATATATCGGGGGAGGGGGATGAGTCAATGGAGTAAAAGTGAAATTAGGAGACCAAGAGACTCGAGGTGAGTATTCAAGCATAAAAAACAATGGAGTTGAAGATAAGTAAATGAGAAAACTCTTTAATAAACTAGGTCACAATTTAAAGGTAATTATTTCAACATTTTAAGCCAACAATGGAGTTGTCAAATCGAATCAGTTATACTAAACAACAAATTACGGTCAGAATAGCAAAGAACATAAATAAGATGACGAAGTATAATTTTTTTGGAGCTGCAACGAACCTCAAAGTACCTATTTCAACTACTCAATTCAAATGTGAAAAACAAAAAAAGAATCCCTAGGAAGAATCGAAGCGAAGAACGTTTTAGAATTTAAGATTAAAGAATCATTTTAAAATTTTAAGTTTAATATATTTATCGCTTCAAAACTAAACTCAAAAGCCGTGAAAATCAAATATAAAAACCTCTATCTTTATTACTAAGAGTGGATGGCTATTTACAGGGATAAAAAGGTTATTTAGCGGGGGAATCCGTTGTAGAAATTTTGAAATTCCTTCCAGCTTTCCAAGTCCAATGTGAAAGAGATTTTAAAAACTCTTAAAAAGAGGAAAGGGAACAAATTTTATCGATTATGTTGCTAGGGTTATGGGCTCTAAAAGGTAGTTGGATGAGGGTACAAGTTTCTTCGCGTTTGATTCTGAGTTAGCACTGCAATATTTTCATTCGATTTGACTGTCACGTGAAGATGAAGAAGACACAGGTGTCGTGTACGGTTATTAAATGTGCATACTGATTGTTATTGTATTAAAATGTTTTCAGGACGAGTAATTTAGAAATTTAAATTGGGATGAGAATATGTTGGTTTGGACTGCTGGAAATTCGTAAAAAGGCCTAAAATTTTGGTCTAAAGATAGAGTTAAGGTGGTGGTAAAAATGGGCTTGAATAATAAAAGAAAAATGACCACAGGAATTTCAATTACAACCAATTGGGATTAATAAATATTTACAGCCAATTGGGATTAGTAAATATAGCCAATATGACTTTAAGAAATTAGGTAAAACTTAAATAAAATGCACTAATATAACAACTAATGAGCTTCTTCATCTTAACAAAAATAAAATAAATAACTGGATTATAAACTAATAACTAAAAATTATAACTATAGCTTACTATAAGTTAATAAAATATTTTACTTAAGTTTAATATCTTTTGTGATGATTTTCAAATATTTATACTATAACGTGATTGTTAAAATAAACATATTTATTATTTAAAATAATGAAATTACTTTGAAAATAACTTGAAGTATTTTGATTTTTATAAACATATTAATTCAAAATTACAACGATCGCTAATAAAATATTTTCAAATGATTTTTTAATATTAATAAAAATACATTAATTATCTACATAATTATATTAAAAATAATTATTATTTAAAAATCATAAAAAGTCACAAAACATGCAAACTATATCTTTTTCGGATTTTGAAAAATCTAATCATTTTAAATCATTTGAAATTCAAGAAGCTCGATGATTAATTTATAATGTGGATATAAACAATAGGGTATCAACAATCGTAGCTCATTTTGCTTTGACTGCTGAATGAAATTTGATGCAAATGAAATTTGACAAATCCAATTTTGACCGAGCACATCTTTATCTTTGGAAAGGAATTTTGCTACGAACATTGAGAATTAGTGTCGAACCTCGGTATCAAATTTCCTACAAAGGTTGTGCTATATGAGAATTTAGGCCACTTGTAGTTTGACAGGCTTGATTAAAAGCATTATTATTGAATCAAGTTGTTTGTAGTTCGACTAGATCGATTGAAAAGAAATCTATTATACGAGATAACCTTCGATTCTGCAAGAGTGACAAGTAAGTCAAGTATGAAAAAGAGACTTGCAATACGTTATCCATGAATGTGGTGAGCTTCACACCCATAAATAGTAGGTTACTTATACATAATATCCAAATCTCTTCGTGTATTGTAACTGGGATTGAGAAGTTTCTTCCAGTGAACACTGAATAGTTTTTGCATGTCAAACTTAAATCTATAAACCTACAGAAAACCCCACATGCCTTTTGATAAGGGTGTGGAATAATTGTGATGTAATTCTCTACTTAGCTCGTGTCGTAATAGTTTGATAGTAATATTTGGACTATGTCCTAGTTCCTTTCTAAGAAAAATTTCACATTGTGCTGCATCATTTTTTTTATGTAATCGGCATCTATGGTTTGATTTGTAATATTCATCCTCTTGGTTACTCTTGACAACGGGTGAGATTAACCTTATTAATGTAAAATATTATTAAAATGGACTAGATAAGTTCATTTACCATGTTGGAATTTAATTATTCTCCCTTAATATTTTATGTCAACTTCGTTCAGTTTGACGTAAAGCAAATAAAGCATGTATCTTTTATTTGCGACTTAACTTTTAACCATACTTTTCTTTTAATATTGAAGTAGTAAAAGAAAATAATTTAATATGTTGTCTCTTTATGGTTTGAATATGATATCCCTGTCGGATGTTGAAAATTTAATGGACCTTTTGACGGATTTAATATGTAATTAACCTGTTCGCAGTTTGATATGCAATGGCTCTTTTGGCAGTTTGAATATGACTGCCCTCTTAGAAGTCTTACTATGATGACCTACTCAACAGCTTTGAAAATAAATTCTCCTCTTGGCATTTTGATATGCAATGGCCTTGTTGGCAATAAATATGAATGACCCTCTCGACTGTTTGAATATGGAAGACCCTTTTGGCGGTTTGAATATGATGGTTCTCTCGGGGATTTGAATATGAAGTTCCCTCTTGGAATTATGTATATGAATATACCTCTTGATAGTTTTAGTATGATGTCGCTCCCAACGATTAAAATATGCATTGTCCCTCTCGGCAATTTTAATATAAAATGACCCTCTTGGCAATTTTAATATGCATAACCCTCTCAGAAGATTGAATGTGAATGGGTTTCTTGGTGGTTTGAATATGATGGACCTCTTGGAAATCAAAATATCCAACTTCCCTCTTCGCATTTTTAATATGATGGCCCTATTGTCAATTTAAATATGAATGACCCTCTTGGCAATTAAAATATGCAATGGCCCTCTTTTCAATTTGAATATGCAAAGACTTTTTCTATGAATTTCGTCCTTAATCAATATTTTATATGATGATAGGTACGTTTGGTCATAGGGTCGTTTTTATTGAAATCTAGCAACCTTAATAGGTTGATACTATTCTTTGACTTGGCGATAGAATATTGGTGCCAAATGCCTCTTTGGTCAAGAAGAGATGGTATACTCACAATCAGATATATGCTTATATGTTCTCTTCAAATGGTTGGTTGATAATCATAGCACATTTGATGAACTTATTTTACCTTGCATCTATAAAATATGTTAGTTTGGAGCCACAAATCTTCATTGATATCTTTTATGTCGCTTTTCTCCTTGTGTCGTTATATTCAGAAGTTTTTTGATCCTATGAATCCCCGTAGGCAAAAGACAAGATCATAATTAAATTCGAACATTCGCTAGGTATCAATTTTTTTAAAATAGTTTGCAAAGTTATGTGCCAATTAATTATCGCGACATGCACTACACGAAGAAAATAATTTTTTGTCTCTTATTTTATCCATGAGGGATAACTTGATGTCAACTTTAAAGCACCTTAAGAGTATATAACAATAAAGCACTTGATGTTGATTTTGATGTTCCAAGTACCCTTGATGGAATATTTGCGGTTCTCTTAAAAAAATACGCTAGTTATATGTTTCAGAAAACAAATATAATAGTGATCACGGAGTCATGATATTTTGCAAAAAAAATTATTCTTTCTCAAAATTATGTCCAATTGCACATTTCGATATGATATTTGAACCTTTTTTTTAGGAAATAACTCTTCTTGTAGAAATTTTTAGATCCTCTCAAAAAAATTTCCCTAGTTTCCATTGTGAAGGGAAATGGAAATCTTATTCGGAATATGATTGAACTTTTGTGGGGTCGATGTATCCCATTGAGGAATGAATAAAGTCAAATTTAGTTCCTCTATTGGGGATTGACAGAATAAAAAATATTTATAAGTAAACGGACGATAGTGAAATACCACACCTAGGTATCTCATTATTGAGAATTTAGATCAAGCATAAATCGTTACAAAATGAATGTTTCAAAACAAAACGCCACAAATGATTACGAGCAAACTATAATTACAATAAAGAAATAGAAAGAAGTATAATACTTCAAATTTGTATCTGTTGACAACATCTCAATTGATAGATTTTCGCCACACTTTATTGTCTATCTCTGCTAGAACTAAAGCACTTCTTCATAGTACTCTGTGGACATCATAAAATCAATACCAGTTAAGCCCAAATTTTTCTTTGTATTCATCTTGATGTCAGAAAATGTGTTTCTACACCAATTGGCTTAGCTCAAATGTTTGAAATCTTACTTTCTAGTTGAATGCGTGAGTCATCTCTCTTGAAACAACTGGACATGACAAAAAACATTTGCAACATTGCCAAATTTACTATATGCATTGCTTTATGAAATATTTACTTAAGGAGTTCCATTATTGAAATTAGATGTGTTGTATAAGATTACAAATAATGTCTCACTTTCTGAACAACCCAAGTCAAAGAAGAATAAGTCATCTCTAATAGGGTGTAAGGAGACTCATAAGATGTCAAATAGTATATAACTCTCTCCTTTCTTCAAGTCTTATGATGTTTTCCTAGCACACACCAAAATGCATTGTCAGAGAAGGATAAATACAATAGTAAAGGACATTCTGCACGTGGTGGCAGCAACACTAGTGGATTTAAAAGGTAACTCTTGATGGTTTCAAAAGCCTTCTGATATTCTTTGGTCCATTTGGTTTGCACGTCTTTTCATAGAAAATTGAATATGGGTTCACAAATCACCGTTGATTGATCTATGAATCGACAGATGTAATTTAGTCTCCTTAGAAAACTCATTAATTCCTTCTTAGTCTTTGTAGGAGGCAAGTCATGAATAGTCTTCAACTTGGAAGGATCAAGATCCATACTCTTCTACTAACTATGAATCCGAGTAACTTCATTAGAGGTACTTGAAATGCATATTTGTCTCAGTTTAAGTTCAAATCATACATAGGTAACCTTTCAAAGAACTTTTCCATGTTTTTCAGATGATCCTAACTATCGCAAAAATTTATAATGACATCGTCCACATATACTTAAATGTATTTGTAATTTGTATCATTGAATATTGTGGTCATAGATCTCATTTATGTGGCTCCGACATTGTTGAGGTCGAATAACATTATTCGACAATGGTAGACTCCCCAAGGTGTGATGAATGTTGTTTTTCAGCATCTTCTTCATCCATAAGAATCTGGTGGTATCATGCAAAGCAATCCAAAAAATATTGAACCCCATGCTTACCACAATTGTCGATGAGTATGTGGACATTTGTCAAGGGGAAAATATCTTTTGGACTCACATTGTTGAGATCTTGATAATCCACACATATCCTGATTTGTTCATTCTTTTTCACAAATGGAACAATATTAGCTTGTCAAGTGGGATACTTGCTCATTTGGACGATATTCGATTCAGTCTACTTTATCACCTCATCTTGTATCCTTAATCATATATAGAGTTTGAACATTCTAGTTTTCTTATTTATTGGACAATACTCTAAATTGACAAGTAGCATATGGGAAACAATATCAATGCTTAACCCCGAATTATCATCATAACAACAAACAAACATATCGATATATGGTTTGAGCAGCTTGACCAATTTTGCTCTTTATGTTACTGCCAAAGGGACACTAACTTTGGTTTCTCTAACCGATCGTCATCTCCCATGTTTACTATGTATGTCTCTTCCAGACTAGGCTTTTTATCTATTTTAAAGCTGCCTCAACTCCTGAGGTATTTAGGCATCATGGTTTCTTCGTCATATTATTCATATTTATCTTCGTTGACCTTACATTTTTCACCATGTTCATGACATGTCATGATATTGACTGGATTAGATTCATTATTAGTAAAATGAACAATAAATCAACCATGTTAGATATAATAAGTTTAAATGTATTATATTAGTGAATCATTCACAAGGACAAGATAATCAATTTAAAATAAATGATTATTTCATTAGAATTTTAAAAATGCGTACAAATATTGGTCATGCGTTGTGAGTCATTTCCTTTTTAAACATTATCATTAAAAATAAATTAAAATAAATGGTAATTTCGGCCTTTATTGAAAAACACCAACTGTCAAAAAGAAAAATTCAAATCTTGTCTTTTTCTACAAAGCAATTCGATTAATGATAAGTGGAGTGGTCATCCTGTTTTGTAGATCCTCCAAGTTTGGAATCTCGGATGATGGGTGCTGTGGTGCATTGTACCGAGATCACAACACAGTCTTGTTCATTGAAAACCCTTCCCATCCCTTCCACAAGACCATTAATCTACAACTCTAATTCTTTAGAAACAAATGATAGCTATAATTCTTGCATAAGCTTTTTTATATAATATTCATGCTTCTTCCTTTTTGCTACTTCAATCAATTCTTCCTCTATAGGATTATAAGTGACGCTAAAGCGGAAAATTTTAAATGGGATAGGAAGAAGTTCATATATGACATCCAAGTACATGCCTAAGCCACACCCTAGGATCAAAACTGATTCGTAGCATAGTCGTGGCTAGCATTTTTTACACTAGTGGCATTGGTACTTGTGGTGTCCTGTCTTGAACAACATCGTTCATTATATTCACCATGTGAAAGTAATTACCTCGAGAGGGATATTTAATAATGGGAACGGGAAAACCAGGGTAACTACATTGACTCACTCTACCATGGATGACGATTGCTTGACCTTCCTTGATAAACATTAATATTTTATGCTATGTGGATGAGACTGCTCCAACATGATGTCTCCGTGGTCTTTCTAGAAATAAGTTGTAGGTTGTTGATATAGCCATCAGTTGGAACTTAATGACAAATTATGTGGGGTTGTTATTCCTCGCAAATACAAGAACCTAGGACAGAGCTTCACCTAGTGTCTAATGTTTAAAATAGTGTTTACAATTCTAAAAAAATGTAATTTACTTGATTAGTAAGTATTAAATCCGAAACATCAAGAAATGACCATAATGTCCTGAGAAGAGTGAAAGTGATCTAGTGTATCTTTATGATTTGGATGGGGTTTGAAGAGTCGTATGAAGGTCAAACATTGTGAAAATTCTTTGTTTAAACCAGAGTGCATGTTTAGTGTCAAAAAGTCCGGTTAATAATCCCCAAGGACAACTATAAGGTACCTGAAGAGGACCCAAACATTTAACCCAAAAGCTATCAAAAAAACAGCTTGACCTGACGAGTGCGAAAACACTTGTCAGTGGACTCACGCCCCGTAAATGGAGGTCATGAGTTAATACATAGAATTATGTATAATTCTATCCATTTGATTAATGTATGATCAAAACAACATAATGCAACAACTTTCCGTACATGGATTGACTGAACATCAACCATGGGCGTCGTTTGGGGCTTGCACACTGTTGCAACAAATGACTAAGTATAGGGTGGTCTTGTAAATTCCTCCCTTGTCCATTTAAATTTAGGGTCAGTTTATTTTAGTTATTTCAAGTATATTTAGATAGTAAAACTCATTAAACCAGTCTTCACACATCAAAATTCCAAAACCACAAAGACTCCCAATTCTCTCTCAACTCAAGACCTCCATTGAAGAAGAACATCAAGCTTTCTCTAGGGATTCAACAACAACTCTTTACTTCAAAAATATATAAGTATTTATAAGGAATGGAGTTTATTCACTTTTAGGACTTCTCTCCCCAAAAGGTTCTTCAAAATTTGGATTCAATATTCTCCAAAACCTTGTTTTTTACTCAGTTTTCGTCTGTCTTCTTTCAAACATTATTAATTTGGTCTTTATTTTATTAATAGTGATTTATATTATTTTTTATGAGTTTATGGATGTTTTACCTATGGTTTTGACCTAATTTCTTAAAAAGACCCATGAATATCTCTCTTCTTTTAACCCTAACTTATAAATTTGGTTGATTAATGATTAGGGTGATGAAATTGAATGTGTTCTTACACCATTACATGATGATGCTGGTGATGATTGAATTTTTTGGTGAATATCATATATTTAGGAGTTATGTCTTCAATAAGTTTCTTGGTGGGCATCGGTAAGACTTTCAAGTTTATGAACACCATATTATAATAATGTTGGTCTATTCTTTATAATGTAGCTTAATTGAAGTATGAATGATGAAGTTATGAATGTGTGATTAATGCCATGAAGATTATGAGTCTAAGATGATGATAGATGTATTATTATGAGTGATTAGAGGTGATTCCTATGTGCATCTTACTACTATGTTTTGATGTAATGTTCTCACATATTGTTGGGTTGTGATGAAAGGACTTTTCATCTTAGAACCTAGGAGCTATGAAACTATAAAAATGAGGGTCTAAACTCCTTTGAGATATGTTATGAATTAATGTTAAGGAAGACTTAAAAATACTTCAAAAAGGGAATTTATCTTAGCATCGAGTGAACTTGACAATGAGAATTTTCTCTTCCTAAAAGGAAAGTAGGTCAAACAATTGTTCTCATGAGGTTTAAAATACAATGTGAAATAGGATAAAGAGGGTTTATACTAAAAACATCGAAGTTCCTTAACTGTGCCCCCATTGGAACCTTAGCTAGTGGATCCACCTAGATTATATTATAATGTATATGTACTACCTTTTCAAGTAGGACGCCATCCTTTTACCGTGAGGGATTTACACTGGATTTCATGTTTAACTCACATTGTCTAATCTACGTTATGCTTGAGTTCCCAAAAGTTAAATGAATGAATGAAAGTAGGAAAATGAAAAATAACTAGGATTACTTAATAGGTGCTACTTAGTGTAGGTAGGGGTATGAGTTTTTACCTATACATTTCACAAGTGGACCTTTAAGGGAGTCTTACACTAGGTTATTTATGGACATATGTTATGAATAAAATGCATAATGTTGATCCTATATAATGTTAATCTTATTTGATGTTGGTTGCACTTGATATAGATGATTTTCGTCTATTGTTACGTATTAGGTTGACTACACTTATTAGGAGGTAAAGACAATGCTTATGGTCTCTTTGCTAGTTTACTTTGTTTATGTGGGGTTTTGGAAATTGACATTCAGATTGCACTAGTTGACTTGAATTGGGATTATGAGTAAGGTATTATGATGCATTCATGAAATGGATTCTAAAGTGTGAAATGTTTCTTATGGATTTATTATTATATTACTCTTGAACATGGATATAAATATGTCGTATTGTTATCATGTCATGGACATGTATATGTTCTTTGAATGTGCATTATTTTATTAAAGTTAAACTTGGCATGCTATTAAACAGAATGTCCCTTTGTTCATGTTCTAAAACTATTTACTTGCTTTTTTTTCCATACTTAGTACACGTTGTTAGGAATAAACCCATATCCCTTCTATTTTCTACACAAAGTGTAGGTTCTGGCAATTTAAGAGATTCCACTCCTTTCTTGAAGAACTTGGATCACTATCCCCATGTTGGTGAGTCCTCAAGTTCGAGGATGAAGATGATTACTCTAGTTTCATATTGCCTATTTAAAAAGATTTATTGTAATTGCTATTACGAGATATTGTAATGATGTAAGAGATATGTCCCAAACCTTGTACTTTTATGATTAGATGGTCAACTGATACAATTATTGATTCTATTTTGATATATGTGAAGTGAAGTTGAACTTCAAAGAAAAGTTCTAATTTTCCATTTTTTATTTTGCCCATGATGCAATGATATATGCTAAGGAATTTTCTATGGCCTCTTCCAGGACGAAGACTCCATCCATAGCTAGAGGTACTCTTCGTTCATGATAGGGGCACATTTGGATACCTAAGTCTACCTTCACTATGGTAACTCTTTGCACAAATCAAACACTCTTACATTCATTTGATTTTGATAAATTTTTCCAACATCATAATTTATATGAGTAAGGGTTGATAATGGGCAGATATTGAGTCCCGAGCAATTATCAATCAACACTCGAGCTAAAAACATGTCCCTATATTTGACTGTGATATACAAGGCATGGTTGTGCATCACCAATTCAGGTGGAAACTCCTCTTCCCGAAAAGAGATTTGAGGACTCACAATGATATGACTAACCATAGTGTTCTAATTCTCACCGCTTGTTCCCTTCGGTACATACACATCGCCAAGTTACTTCAATAGTGCTTTTTGATGGTATTCAAAACATATTAGTATAGCCCAAAAGAAATTTGAGATTGTGTTCTTAACAATATAATACTAATTTGAGTCAATTCTTTAGAGAAACTAATCTGTCTTACCTTTTGTGATCGACCTTTTTTTGGTTCTCCTTTCTTCGTGTTTCATTAACTAGCTGTTCCGGGACATAGCGTATTCACAAACGTTTCATTCGTAATGTCGTATGTGACTGGACAACAATCTTTTCTTTGGTTTTTTCATTGCGTCTTTCTTTTTCCAAAGTAAATGCCTTATGAGGTGCAATTATTACAACAAACTCTTGGATAGGGATTTATGGTAAATGAGTCCATGTTGGTATTAGTGAGTTACATTTTCTTTACCAAAAATCCTATTATAAAGTCAATCTTCATCTATTTCAATCATGTTGATGGTCTCTCCCACATGATTTGGCAATCGGTTAAGGTTTACATGTGGGGAAACGACTTCGAGAGTAATGAATTTGTTATCAATCATGTATTGAATCTTACGTGTTAGATTGACAAAACCTTCTTTATCATGTTTTGCACCTGCCAAATGGTTAGCACATTGTTTATCCACTGGAAGAACTTTGTTGTGCGATTAATTGTCCTTGTTTCTATTAGTTGTATGAATAATTCCACTCTTAGACGCTCAAATAGTTGTGTATGTGTCTGCCAAAGAACTGAAAACTCTTGGAGGCTTTCATACGAGGTTGGGGCGGTGTAGATTATTTGCATTTGGTTTTTTAGTCTAGGATATTTCTAGAGTTGTGCATATGCTGGTGATCATGTGATGTATTTTTGTCGATTGTTGGTGTATTGTTGTATATAGGTGGGGATGGTTGGTAGTTCTTTTGTGAATACTAGAATTTGATTCTATCTTCTTGAGGTGAATGGTAATTTTTACCTTGGTGAATCGGCTAGAGTTTCTGTTCTGTCCATAAGAACACGCAAGTGCGCGTGATCACTCATATTGTAAAAAGGCTTTTCCGATCTAAATGTTCGTACACAAGGAATTTCTAATAAACAAATACAAATCGCTAAAGTCCAAGTAAATTCACTCAAGGTGTAATTAATTTGGTAAATTTATTTGGACTTACAATTAAACACTAAAAATACTTAATTACTCTAGCCATGTAATTTCAAACACTAAAACTTGACAATTAGGAAAGGTATCCTAGGGTTTTAAAAAATATCTATTTCGGCTATATGAATTTATACTAGTATTCAAGAGATTAGATTCATTGTGGGTTAGAGAGGTACATTTAATGATCTACCAACCTCTAATCGTCTACAATCATTTAAAACCTAACTAAGTCATTGAATGGGGTTAGATATTAACCAACAAAGGATCATTATTCATCTTGCAATACAACAATGTGCAATATATAGGTAAAATGTTATCCTATACACAAAATAAACTAGAATTTACCCTAGAATGAACACACCTCTCACATATATCCCTCTATTCATTTTCCGAGTTCATGAGTGGAAACTATTTTTATCTTAATGTTCATCAAGCAATAAATTTTTAAAATAATAATGCAAGCACAAATTATAAACTAACCCTTTTCATACTAAAAAATCCATATTAAACCCTCAACATTAGCTACAACCGTAGAATAAGGGGTTTAAGCTACTCAAAACACAAAATATAAAGATAATATTTTTTAGAATCCTACAAGATGAAGAAGAGGAAAGAAAACCCTAGAAATTTGAGCAAAATCATCTTCAATGTGGATCTCCTAACTTTTTGGAATTCAATGTGTAATGAAATGGACCTTTTCCAAGACGAGGACTTGTTCCTTGCACATATATGAACATCCCTGAAACCAGACCGCGACGCGCTCCCTATTGCAGACTCTTATGTTAAGAGGAGTTCCTATTGTGTATGGGCGGAATGGCACCACGACATTGATGTGCTCCCGTGTAATACAATTTCCAATTTATTGTCTCTTTTCATCTGCCACTTCGTTTTCTACTTTTTGACCTTTGTTCAGGCTTCCTATATTTTCTCGTTTTCATTGCGTTTAAACATATAATAATATTGGTTAGATGAAGTAGCATCAAAGCCTCTAAAATCTAACTACGACATTATAAATGCCCTCTAACTTGGCTATATTAATTAAGTAAATTGGTTATCAAGCATATAAATACGCCTAACTCCACCACCCAAAATTTATAACTTTGTTCATCCTTGAATACTTTCACTCTTTTAAACAACCGACGAATCTACTACTCTAATTCTAATAACATTTCAGCTTTAGCCACAACAACTGTCGTAGTTTCATAATAACATGACACAACTATGAATTAATAAGGATCTCTCGAGCAAGACAATCTATCCTTAAGAATATTCTTCTATATACAAAACATATGAAAAACTTTTGAAAGTACAGATATATTAGTTCACAAATCTTTTAAGACGTTTGCTTTCACGAAAACTTAGCACCCAGAATGATTCACATAGACGGTTTTACACATAACAGGTGGGGGGGGGGGGGGAAAGGTTACACTTACAGACATCCGAGACTTCACCCTCTACAACCAACAAACCATTGTCTTGCCCTTAGTGTACTGATTCACTACTTTTGAGGATATTGAAGTCCAAGATCAATTTGGTCTTTTCAGGGTTTAAATGCAGGTTTCGGTACAGGTAGGAAGTGTTTTTAGGATATAAACGGTGACTGCATTCCCGAGTGCTTTAATTCAAAACACTTCAATTTGGAACCTTCATCTAATGACCCCAACTTACGCTTCTTTTCTTGGAACCATTTTGCCCCGTGCTGCAAATTCATCTTTTTCACTATTTTCATTCTCAATTCAACCACTTTGCCCCACCATGTATATTTTGTTTTCCTTTTAGATATATATACATCTCTGTAGATTTTTTGTATCTTTTATATATATATTTTATACTAAACGAGCAAAAACTTATGTTTGGGCGAGTCACTCAACTTTTGCTTCCTTATTTATGGTTCACACAAAGCGCTTCACAATAGGCTACCAAAGAATAAGTTTAAGACTCGAATTGGCTGACTAGACATATACATCAAGGTTGGTTCGTGGTGGACACTTAGGGCTAGCAAAGAATTGAATATATTACTTCCCAAATTCCATATTCTTGTTTTTCATTATGCAGACATATCGGAAAAGTTCTAGACCTCAATAAACAGCAATGAATGAAAAAATCCTACACACTTGGCATACATTCAACTAAAAATTGAAAACTGTATACTATTTCTCATTTACTGACACAAATTCATTTAAGCACAAAATTCATCAAAAGAATCACATAAACGATACAAGATGTCTTAGCACAAAGTTATCCAATGTTCAACTATCAGTCTAATTCAAAGCAATTATGTTTCCTCAGCCAAAAAAACCCTATAGACTAAGTGGACAAAACCAGACCCTAACACCGTTGTCATCAACCTATAATAGTCCTCCTTGACTCTACTATGTCACTGTCTCAATATTAAGAAAAATATGTGTACTTCTTTTGTACGATTCAATGGAAACTTTCTTGGCTAAACAACCAAAAAAAGTACAAAGGAACCAAAACAAAACAACATACACAACAAGAACAAAAAATGGAATAGTAAACTACCAATAAACAAGTATTTACAATGACATAAACCCTACCCCACACACAACATTCAACGTTGTCCCCATGTGGCACAATTATAAAATAAAGAAAAGTAAGGTGGGAGGACTTCCCTAATAAGTAATCCATATCGACGTCACAATTGGCATTCTCAAGCGCCATGAAAGCTCCCTCTTCCTCATCATATTCTGCTTAACTGTTCGCTGTTGTCCTCTTTTGTCCTCATTAATTGGGACATCATCCAAAACATACTTCAACAATTCAGTTCCTAGCTCCATCATTCCCTTCTTATGTTTATTCAAGGGGTACTTCACTGCCACGTAATCTACTTGTTCTTGAGAGGAAGCCTGAAAGAATTTTTATGACACAACATTTCCAAGATATACATGCATGTTGTTATAATGTCATCCCCTCTAGTGTTCTCTACTATTGTCTGACTTGGTCCATGTATAGTTTTTAGCACGTTTGTCTAGGTGACATCTAGGGTTGTTGTGAATAGTGTTGCCATGCAATCTTTTTTCTCCTCCGGGACACCAGCCTGCCTTCACAATTTAGTGATTATTCCACGAAAAGCCTACCTTATCCCTTGGTGGACTCCTGCCTTGCACATTGTCAATTTGATCTCTGCTATTATGTTGATAGGTAGGTTATTCATAAATGCATAGAACAAGAAAACCCAGTCACGTATCACCTCGGTAAAGTGCAACCCCGTATCAACCAATTCATGATGATATTCAACCACACCTAGGCCTCCCTATTTATTTTATGTTAAGGGTAAGAATTATGATAGCCACGTTGCCCATGTCAAAACCATTTTGTAGTTGTTTGGACCCCACATAGATCATGAATAATCTCTCTATATGGGGGACTTATGTGAATTCCCGTGGGAACATCGGAAAGGGAATTTCCGGTCCTTAATATTTGGTTCAGACTGCCGGTATAGGATGTACCTCCATGACCCACATTATGACCTCATGAGAACACGCACCAGTCTTTCAGTTGGTATAGAATTCCCGTACTATGCTGAAATTGCACTAAGATGGTTCTTGAAAGAAGAAACCCATGCGGGAACTCTATCTCCAAACTAACATCCTTAAGCACAACATTGGAGAAATATTTAGCTTCTTTTTTTCTTTTGTACCATTTCCGGCCCTCATGTATGACTGCTTTGGCCCCATAACACTAAGTTTGGCCTCTTGGGACTGTGGGTACAGGGCAAATAGTGGTACTCATCATGACTCTCTTGCAAAAACAAGATCCTACCTCCTTTCCCAATCTTTGTTTACTAGACATGGTAATCATCAACCAAAAATACTTCATATCCGTTATGAAAACAAGGTACTCAGACTTTCCTATATCATTTATGGCATATAATTCACACCATTCACCCCTTCCTAAACAGACAACATAAACACATCAGCTTTTTCTCAACACTTTAAACCAACAAACAAATTTTTTTTGCCTAGAATTTCAATCAACCTTCCCTGAATTTTTAGTCAAGAATTCGCCACCCCTACTTAGGAACGTCCCACACAAAAAATAAATTCCTAGTTGCACTCAACCTAGCAAAACCCAATAGAATTTTAAAGCAACCATATCCACATAGAAGCATAAAATCACAACTAAAAAACAATTAAAACACCATACGACAACTCATCCACCACCCACATAAAAATTATATCTAGCTTTCGTACATAATACCAATGAATGAAACAAAAGAGTAGGACACATACATTTTTTGTTTAGTAACACACAAATTGATGAACTTGGGGAAGAACAGACACTTCATGATAAAGAATTGTTCTTGGAAGGGATTACGGTTCAAGGGAAAAAGGGAACTAATATATTGAAATGGGTAATTGGGGTTAAAGGGACGAATTGAAAGTTAAAAATTAATGGATTTGGGTTTTACCGAATAATCCAGGAAAAAGCCAACTTGTTAGTTATCGATTTTTGGGCATAGAAGAAATAATATATGAAGGGGACATGTTCTTGACGTTAAGTACCTTGTGGGAAAAAGTTCGTGGAGCGTGCCTGTCGCGAACTCCACTGGTTATGCTCATGGATTCATATATATATATATATATATATATATATATATATATATATATATATATATATATTTGCATGTATTCATGTATTTATTACTAAAACAAATATTGAATATATCAATATATATATTAATAAAACAAATATTGACAAAAATGCAAAAAACTATAACAAAACATAAATTAGACTAGGCTATTTAAGTCAATTTTTTGAAATCACAATGTCTCGGTTTTTCTCTTGTGTAACGCCTAATTTTACGTTGCATCACGACTCAGCTCCTTCTCATTCATTACTCTACTCCATGGTTTCTTATTCTCGGTCAATTTCATTGTCCAAAATAACGTTTCACCCTTTGTCCATTCACAATGAACGTGGATTACTTCCCTTCATTCTATAGCTCTACAACGTTGTTGTTAGCTATACACACCACCTCAAATGGTGCACTCAATTTTAACTTCAACTTACATGGAAACAACTTGAATCTAGAGTTAAACACAATGTGCATATAATGTCATCGTATTGTCTTCTCTTTATAGATTTTGGCGTATTCCTAGGAATGGAGCAAGAATTCTTCCAACTCATTTAACTAACCCATCCTTTTAAACATCTTTACTGCCCAAGAAGCCTGATGCTCAAGTTACACTTGTATGTGACCTGCTTTTCCAAACACAAAGTAATAAGGAGAAGTCGTACAGGCTTCTTATAAGTGGCCCTATACTCCCATCATGCATCATCAAGCTTCAATGCCCAATCTTTATTCTGGGAATTCACCATTTTCTGTAGAATTTTCTTTACCTCCCGATTTGACACTTCTTCTTCACAACTGTTTGAGGTGTTATGACGCAACCACCTTGTAACTACATATTTAGCTAAAATGTTCTCTAACAATTGATTTATGAAGTGAGTCCCTCCATCACTTATTATTGCTTTAGGAGTTCAAATTGAGTGAAGTTTTTATTTACAAACTTCAATACCACTTTAGCATCCTTCGTTGAAAACACCACCGCATAAACATCCTCAACCCACTTTGACAAATAGTCCAAAACAAGAAATATGTACTAATTTCCATAGGATGGAAGGAATGGCCGCATGAAGTCGATCCCCCCAAACATCAAAAATCTCAACCTGAAAAATGATGTGCAAGGGTATCTTATGTAGACTAGATATAGACCCCATCCTTTGACATTGATCACAACTTTTCACATAACCTACATCATATATAAATAAAGTCGGCCGAAAAAAACCTGATTGAAGAACCTTGTGCACAGTGAGCTCACCCCCATGATGACCTCCATATGGAGATGAGTGGAAACTGTGCATCACTTGATTGATCTCAAACTTAAGCAAACACCTCATCATTTTGTGTAGCCCTTGTATAAATAGGGTTAATCCCATATGTTGAACTAAGGATCATGAATAATCTTCTTCCTTTGATGTGAAATTGCACCTAGTGGAAGAAATCCCCTAACAAAATTGTTCCCAATGTTTGCATACATTGTTATTTTGGTCACATCTAGTTCTTATAGTTTCTCATCAAGGAATTACTCCGTAATATGTCTTTACTCTCGCTTCTGTGAAAAAATCTCCAATCTTGACCGGTGATCTACATTCGGGTTATCAAAACCTCTTCGATATTTGATCTCAATGTCAAACTCTTGCAACAAAAGAACCTACTTGTTTAGTCGTGACTTTGCATCCTTCAATTTGAAGAAGTACCTAAGTTGCAGGATCATTATAAACAAAGACATTATTACCAACCATGTAAATCTTAACTTTTCAAAAACATGGACCAAGAATATCATTTCTTTATTGTACACTATGTAATTTGTTTTGATGCATCCATTGTCTTACTAGAATAATATACCGAGTGAAACACCTTATATTTCCTTTTCCCAAGTACTGCTTCCACACACACATCACATGCATCACACATTAGCTTAAAAGAAGCTCGCAATTTGGGGAAGTTAAGTTTGGGGATTCAATTATCTTCTTCTTCAAAATCGCAAAAGTTTGCATGCATGTCTCATCAAATACAAACATTATATCCTTCTATAGGAGACTAAATAATTCCTTTCAATCATAGAGAAATCTTTGATGAATCCCAGGTAGAAACTAGCACGTTCTAGAAACTTCACACCCCTTTTACATAAATTGGAGGAGGAACTTCTCAATTACTTCAAATTTGGCATGATCAACTTCCAGTCCTTTCTTTGAAACCTTATGGCCTCACAATATCCTTTGATTTACTTGAAAATGACTTTTTCCCCAATTTTGGACAATATTGGTTTCCACGCATCTAGCCAGCTACCTATCTAATCTCTAAAACCACTTGTTAAAAGACTTCCAAAAAACTAAGAAGTCATCCATGAATATCTCCAAAAAATCTTCAACCATTTCATGAAAGATATCTATCATAAGTTTCCAGAACATTGCATAGCCCAAACGACGTTCTCTTTAAAGCATATGTGCCATATAGGCAAATAAATGTGGTTTTCTCCTAGTCCTCTTGTGCAATCGCAATTTGGTCGTATCTTTAATAGCCATCGAGGAAAATATAATGTTCTTTCCCGCTATGCTTCCAGCATCTGATAAATAAACGGAACGAAATAGTGGTCCTTTCTGATGTATTCATTCAGTTTCCTCTAATCCATGCATATTCGCCATCATATCACTGTCTGGGTTGGAATCAACTAATCTTTTTCATTAGTGATCACCATCATGCCTCCCTTTTTAGGTAAACAACTAACTGGGCTAACCCTCTTTCTATCTGAAATTGGGGAAAGAATTCCCGCATCTAGCCATTTGATAACCTTTTTGCACCACACCTTTCATCAATGGGTTTAGCCTGCACTGCGGTTGCACATTGAATTGTTCCCTACCTCTATGAAAATCATGTGCATGCTTAAAGATTGACTTATGCCATGTAGGTCAATCATCTACCCGCCTATCACTTTTTTGTCTCCTCCTCAGTATTTTAAGATATGCTTCAACCTGTGATTTGGACAAAGTAGAAGATAAGATTATAGGTAAGGATTTCTTGGCAGCTAATAATGCAGACCTGTAATGCGAAGGAAGATCATTTAGCTCCTATTTTGGTTCTTCCATAATCAAAGGCTTAGGGGATTGGCCCAAGACTCTATTTGATGGTTCAACAAACTTGCGAACCATAATAATATTTGTGACATTTAAGTCATTGACCATCTCCTTGGCTTCAACATATCTCTCAGTGTCTTGCCCAATCAGAGCTTCCTCTAGAGTATCGTTGGCTTCATCGTATTTGGTTTTCAATAACTATAGTTGCCGACAAATCATCATATATTATGGGCAACATCATTGCTTTGTAAACATCAATCACCTCTGCCTTTTCATGAGCTCTAATCATTAACTTGGCAACCGCTACATAATTCAATGCACCTACCATTGCAAGGAATAGCCGTCCTAACATAAATGGTACCTGAGGGTCAAACTCGAAATCCAAAATGACAAATTCCACAGGGAAAATCAGAGTCCCCACCTGAACCAAGACATCTTCAATAATATCATCTAGCCATGACACCAAATGATAAAATAATTGCAACATAATAGTTATAGGTTTGGTCCTTCCTATTCCTATTTGGAGGAACATTGAATTTGGCATCAAAATAATACTTACCACTAAATCGTACAAACCCCTTTCCTCAACGCATTTGCCAATTATTATCTCAATATTTAAACTCTTCGGATCTTTGAAGTTGGTTGGGATCCTATTTTGAATTATACAAATGCACTCCTCAGTGAGTGCCACTATATCATACGCAGCCAATCGACTCTTGTTGGCTACTACATCTCTTACAGATTTGGCATACTTAGGATTACTGCAACACCTCTAAAATGACTTAGGTGTATCTAGAGCCTAACACATGTATCATGGTGTTTTGAAGTCCTAAAATATGTTATAATGAGTATAGAATGCAGTGTTTAAACTTTCATGATGTTTGGAGATTAAATGTCCAACAATGTCCATGACGTACAAAAGGTTTACCTTCAAACGTGCTTGTGTCTATTAGTGTGTTTTATTGAGTTTTACGTGTTCGTTTGAGATAAAATTTATGTTAGAGATCCTAAGCTTCTATAAAAACATATTCAGGTTGGAACAATCTAGGTAATGTTCCTTAAGGACAAACCAAGTGTCCTTGAGGAAGGACCCATCTATGAACCAAATGTTGTCAAACCATTAAAACCTACTGAAGGCTAGTATGCTGGTAGATTCCATGTAGGTGAGGGGACTAATTAACACTTAAACGTGGGAGCTTGTGCTACATTTGGTCCAGACTCTTACCCCAACCACAAAGTATCAAGATGGTCTGTTGGTTAGGTGACACGGCGTAGGTGAGTTTGCAATTGATGGGCCTGTATTTCAATGTTAAGTTTCCGCCAGTGCTAGGGTTATTAAGGTAAGTCCCCTAGGATTCTAAAAAGTAACTGGGAGGTTTTATAGGATTTTTGGTGTACTTTTTGTGGGTTTATAAGTATTAAAAACATAGATGAATTCACTTTACAAAGTAATAGCCCAAAGTCCCTTAAGAACTCTCTAGAAATACATTGGAGCCAAATCTCGAGATATAGCTTGGAATGAAAATTCTTTGGTGATTCTTCATCAATTCTTCATCAAATTCATGGTATATCATAAATGGAGGTTTTTCCTTCATCCTTGAATCTATTTTTTCAAGGATCGAAACTTCAAATGCAAAGTCTTTCCAAGATGAAATTGTCCTGTTTTGATATCAAGCCATGGCTTCTTGTGTAATAATTTTTGAATCATATTATATTGATTTAATTGATGTTAATTTGATATTTTTAACCCATCAACTCTATGAATCAATGAAATTCATACTACCCTAGAATTGACTTCTTTATGGGTGATATGATTATGTCATTGTGTTATTGAATTACTGTGTACTTTTATTAGGGCTATTGAATTATGAATGAATCATGCGATAGTTGATAGTAGGAAATCTATAAATTCATGTTATATTATCTTTGATGCATTGTATAATGTAATTACTTGATTGAATTGGTGATTATGTACATTGGTAAGGGCCTTTGTGTATTGTGTTTCTTTAGTTGGCTATGGATTTGAGTGGTGAGGCTGCAATAATGTTATTTTGACCTAACTTTATCAATTTTGTATGGTCTAGTTCTTAGATGATGATGATTGTCACACCCGAATTCTACAATCCGAACGCAACTTGAGTTTTTAACCTGTCTGAGGTCGCATACAAGCCTCTTCTTAGCTCTCATCAAAATCATGTAGTTAAATATGCGGAAAATTTTAAAAAAAATTATATCTTATGAACTATACGTAGACTTCATATAGTTACTGCGTAAGAGTGATATGCCAAGGCTTAAAACTAAACAACAACCTATGTTAGATTAAACAATTGAAATGAAGAAATCATAATATTAATAATAGTTTTCCAATCGGCCTTATTAAAAATGGATGAATAAATGTTTGAAATGAAACGCTAGGGACTACATCAACGAGCTATATCTATTTTACTACAGCTACACTAAAAAATTTTAGCATCCTAAAAGTCAAGAGGACCTACCTATGTTTGGAGATCGCTAATCCAAACTATTTCGTCGAATCTTCAATCTTCTCTAGAACCTTCACCTATAATAACAGTAATAATATATGTGGCTATTATACAGTTGTATTAATTATGGGTGTATGCACATAAACACATAAGGACTACGCATTATCGAGGAAAGCTCTTCCGAAAGCAACATGTTGTTTCTTGAAAGTTTTTGAATCGTTATTTTTTATTCATGCTATGAATATGACATGTTGTCATCCAATTAATCCATACAACTAATTTTATTTATGAACATTAGACCTTGGACTCATGAAATTTTATTTGGAACAACTTAACAAAAAATATTACTCCCTTAGGCCGAGAGATCTTCCCTCAAACCTTAATTTATTTTTCGGTGTTTTTCTTCTTTCAGCTCCGTAGTTCAATGATCTCCTTTAATCTTATGTTTTCTTTACAAGTTCAATGTTTCATTTAGTCCCATACCTACAATAAATGGAGTAAGTAATCCAAAAGACTAAGAAAATGATTTGGCTACCTTACATACAAGTTATATTTTCCATTCTCGTTAAATTGGGCATGAATGTATATAAAAGCCAATTTTTATTGGCTATCCCCATTAATTGGTTATTTGAGATATATAGATCTTGGGACATATATTCATACTCCAATATTGGTATCAAGTTCTGTGTCTACCCTACACCTAAAAGGGGGTTAACTTGCTAAGGTGAAACCAAGTCAGTGTATTCCCCACACGAAAAGAGGGGTTCACGACTATAGTTAATCGAATACTTTCCTGAGATTTAACCAAGATAGATCATGTCGGATAAACATTAATCCAATGTATACCCCACACCGAAAAGAGGTGGAATCACTGGCCAAATTGAAACATACTGCTAGCATTCCTTGGTGGAGACTTCCACCTGGTAGTACCCCTTTGCTGGAAAACATAGTTCGAAGACTAGGAGATATACGCAGATTACTTGTCCATCTTGGTGGTAGACTTGTCTCATGAGACTTACATGTGATGTCACAAGCTCATTGCAAGTATATCAGTGTTAAGCATAGATTTACTTTAATTTCTTATCTCCTAGAGTTTGACTCAAACATTATGGAAGCTTTCTTCTAGTTATGATAACTCTATGGATGACTGGTCATCCCATTATTTGCGGGATGAATATGCACTTGGGTCTTACATTATCATCATTCTGCGAGTGATACTTGTCCCACAGACTTTGCACCCTTTTAAGTATGTATTTTTTGACGTAATAGATTATGTATAATTAAGATTCGTCTCATTTCTTTTAACACTCTATATTATGTCAATTTCATGACTTAAGCTTTTAGTTACTTCTTTACACACCTTAAATTGTTCAATGTTAATTGGTAGTTTTGTACAATTCTCTATGAAAGTTATAACTACTTATACAATGCTATTGCGTTCACAAGTTCGTGTGGATAGGGTATGTTGGGACTTGTTCCATAGATTTGCATACCTTACGTTATGAGTTCAGTGATGTAGAGACTTGTATGACTTTACATGTATTAGAGTTCAACCGTTCCCTAAATATGGAGATAATGACCACTTTGTTCATTCAAGTTGGGTAGAGCTAGGTTCAAGATAGAGGGAGAGCCCTTCCATTTCTTTGATGCACATGACTCCTCAAAGGCTTTTAAGTACTCTATAAGATCCGATAGAAAGATATCGGAAATTTTTGCGCTCAACTACTTGTATATCAATCGGAAAGAAGCAGCTACAAATGCTATCAGTGATAACCTACGGCTGCAAGTGTACATGAAATAGCGCGTATGTAAGAGTTGTTTAAATTGGCTGTGTCAGCCTTTTCCATGTATTGCAATTGGAAGATAATAAAAGGCAAGAAAGGCCATTTATCTTATCGTTGGATGCGCAAATTCCCTCTTCGCGCGGGAAAGACATTGCGCCTTAGCGCATCCCCTTTCTTGCTCATTAGGTCTGTTTGTTGATTTTTGAAAGAAGAAGTGGAGCTTGAAGAAGCGAAGAGAGCCTAGGGTAGCAGCCGCTTAAATTCTTTCAGGACCCTTTAAAATAATATGTTAGACATAGTTTTGGTAGACAAATTGTTGGCATAAATTACTATTTCACAGATACTAGTATTAATGATGTAACTAGCCATGACAATCACTTCATAAATACATCATAATAATGTATCATACTAAAAAAAATAACATTTAACGTTATATTAGCATATGAGAAAATTCAGTGAACACTTATTACAATTTCATCTTCACGAACACAAGTATGCATTACAACACTGAATGTTCATGTAGATAACACCCTAATTATGCAGATCTAATATGTAGGTTTCATTCAACAATAAAATCATGGAAACGTACATATAATAATCAGACAACACAACATACCAACAACATTCTCGAAATTCATATCATACAACTTGCAAGAAATCTTAATTCGGGAAAACTAGGGAGATTAACATGCGATTCATTGGGAACAACACTATTTTGATGTTCTTCATTGCAAAGACATTTGAAAATTCTCTTGGACAAATAACATTAGGATAGAAAACCCATACCTTATGTAGAATTGAATCTACAAATATCACCTTCAATTTTTTCCCGAAAACTTTTAAAACTTCTTGAAATCGCCTAATGAGAACTTTTGTTTTTGTTGCGTTTCTTTTTGTGCTTTCATGTCGTGCATTTCTTAGTGAACTATCGTGATTCTAGGTATAGGAACTGAATTTTTAGGAATTAAACTTAGACTAATTAACTTAATCAATAAATCAATTACCTAATTTACTAAAACGCCCCTACTAAATTGACTAGAATTAGAAGAACACTTGACTTAATCGAAATCTGGAAATTGCTTAGTGGTTTCGGTTTTGACAAATTAAATTGACTATTAAGTTGCTAATTTAATTAATTAGGTAATCTAGCATAATTACTAATGTACACCTAAGTTGTTAGGACCATAACAAACCCTTTGGACCATCCTAGTTTAAGTACTAGGATATTTCTTAGTTTGTTGCTTCTCTAGCATAAGGATTTAGATTTGACCATTTAAATTAATTTATTAAGTTTCTAATTTAGTTAATTAGGTGACCTAGTGTAATTGATTAAGTACTGTTAAGTTGTTAGCACCATAACAAACTCTTTGGACCATCCTAGGTTAGGTACTACGATTTTTGTTAGTTAGTTACTTGTATAGGGTAAGGACTTCGGTTTTACCATTTAAATTAATTAATTAATTAAGTTACTAATTTAATTAATTAGGTGACCTACGGTAATTACTAATGTACCCATAAGTCGTTAGGACCATTACTAACCCTTTGGACCATCCTAGGTTAAGTACTAGGATGTTTCTTAGTTAGTTCCTTGTTTTAATGTCACCCGATTTGGACTTACATTGTCGGGTCCCTTGGTTAGTTATTTTTTGTTTGTCCAAGGTTAGTTAGTTATCTTTATCAGTTAGTTTGAGCCTAGGACCAGTTAGGACGTTTGGCCCCAAATGGGCTAGCCCAGACGCGTGCCTTGTCCCCAACCACTCTAACCGAATCGGTTAGCTTGTCCCTTAGCCTGTTTCACATGTGTTGGGTTTAGTTTTATAAATAAATATTATGGAAGATTCATTTGGTATGTTTACTTATTGTCCAAAGGATCCCCACTATGTTCTTGGGCATTGCTTATACTACATGATCTTTTTAAGTGATCATGTGTTATGGTACTAGGCTTGACACTTGGATGCCTAGTACATATAGTATGAAGGTTGGCATATTAATTTTATCTTGGGGTCTTCATTGCAAGTACTATTCTTAGACAAGCTTGCATTTTATTTTAAATACTTGTGTATACATAGAAATTGTCTAACACCCTTAAGCCAATATTCTTTTATATGCTTAATATTACTCAATATTGGGCATTGGGATGCCTATGTACCCTTATGCCTATTCTTAAAACTTAATAGACTCTTCACTAGTCGAGTATATTTTTCTTGAATGTGATAATGATGTTTGGTATGGTTCATTTATTGTGGCATTGCTTTTGTTCTATACATGTGAATTATGTGGCGTCATCGGCATTACTTTATGAATTGTGATATTAGAATGTTATAACTTGAACATGTGAATGTTATGAGAATCTAGATGACTTCTGTGTTATGTGGGGTCAAAACATGAGTCCTTCTAGGTTATGATGAGTTTGTCTAGTAGACTATACCATAGTCATTAGGTGCATTACTTGATGTTGAAGAATGATGTTCTTGATAAATTATATAATCGGTGTGCTACTTAGATTGATGATACAATAACAATGAATAGGATGACCTATATATGATATTGGTTACACCTATGTACTTCTTGAATGATATGCTATATGTGGAGTATATGTGTGCATGAAAATATCCTCATACTCAAGTCCTGTAATTTTCCTTAATGATTGAAAACTTTTAACTTCTTCTAAGACGGATCCTTCATGACATTCATTTCTTGTTCACGTTTTTCTTCTCTCACTTTGATCAGTGGGTTCAGTATTTTTGACAGTCAATTCCACTATTCCTGTTTCTTTAGAAGTACCAATCATGTTTATTTTGCCTCTATACAAAGAATGATCAAGAAAGGATGGTATGAGTGCTCCAGATCTTGTAAAGTAGGGATTGTTCACCCATATAAATTTCAACACAGATCAGTATTTACCTATGGAGAAGAACAACTCAAAAGACATATATGTTATTTTTTTTGTTTTAACGATATACGCAAATAAGTTGACATTAATATAAACACTGAAGTGTCACTTTTCTTCGAGCAGATTAAAGCTCGAAACTATTTTGGGTGAACGGGAGGACTCAAATGGAGAAATCTTTTTGTGATTGAATTGGGATGGTCGACTTTCAAAGAAGAATGTTAGCTTTATTCAGTCATATACTTTTGTGGGTGAAATTTGTCTGAATCTTTCACTCATAAGGGAGAATAAAAATAGAAAAGAAAGGATCGAGCCTTAAGTAGGCTTCCTACGTATTCGCAAAGAAATCAGGCTGAACGTAATTCGAATTATATAAGATAACTTAAACATAACCTTCGCGAAATCGAAAGAGACTATGCTCGAAAAGAGATTCCTACGTACACTCTATGAGTGCAAGTCTCACAATTTTCTTGATTACAAATAAAGTTTAAAAAAAATGACGAACATGAGTGTTGTGTTACATGAACCCAAATATGCCCCCCCCCCCTCCCATCTTTCTTTCCATTTCACTCATAAGGTGACGATCTGATGCTCTCATCATCTAAACCTTCTTTTCTTTTCCCTTTTCTCCACGTGGAGGAAGCTTTCCCAAAATTAAGCTTATTAATGACCCATTCAATTTCCGGTGTCCTTGCAGATACTTCAATGATATTAATTATATCTTGATTGATTTTTGCAATCTTTCTTTTCACTGAGGTTGTTTCCATTACAATTTCAATATTTCTCTCTCCTAGAGTCCATTAAGTTAGGTCTAATATTTCAAGTCTCCTTTAGGCTATAGTTATCCTCTCTTTAGAGTAGATAAATTTTTTGAACATTGACTCTTTAATTTGCCAGTCACTAACTAAAGCAATGGGTGGGATCGGTGTGTTAACGTCTTTATAATACATTCTAGCAAATCGACCTTCCGGTGATTGATGAATAAAAAATTAGGAGATTTTTGGAGTAAAGGATTAACATATTTTTGAGAAACTTGAACGATACTTAAAGAATAATTTGGATGGACTTTGTTGTTTTGAATTTTAATATATGCTTAGAGTTCTCTAAAAACAAGAATGGATTAACTCTTTTTTAGAAAAAATGCCACGTCACAACATGTAACATTTTATCAAGAAGCAAACAAACAATTTATATAGGGTCCTAGATTTGTTACATTCTTATGCCAAAGGTAGGCCTAAAGGTCAAATATAACATAACTATGATAGATTGATCCAAGCGATTAATTTGTGAAAATGAGTTCGAAAAACAAAGACCAAATATTCATTAAATACCAAAAATAATCAACAACAAAGAGAGAATAAACTAAAAATACATAAAAATGACTCAAAATAGAGAAAAATCAAAGACTCGGCGTAAATGTTGTCATCAATCACGCTGGTGAAAGAAGTGATGAAACCTTTCCCACGCTGCCGGACCCTACTCCAACAGTATTCAAATATTGCATTATAGTTTCCATTTGAAAGCACATTTTAGGATTGACATCTTTTTCCAATATAAGAATGCATTATCAAGATTGTCACCCCAGCATCCTTAAATTGTTTGCCTTCTCGACATATGATATTGTGGTCTTTTAAAGCCACAACTAATATACAATTTTTTTTAACCATTTCCAATATCCATAATGAGAACATTGTTCCATTCATGAAAAATCTCTATGGCTCTGCAAACATTGAATTTTGGTCAAAAGGGAATTTTAAAAACCCTCATTTTTGCTCGAAGATAGATTACTTGTGGTTCATCAAACTATTGAAGCACGTGCACAAGAGCATATGTCTAGAGACCTTTCAACTCAATACGCTCGATATAGTAGAACATTCAGCATCTGATATTGTCTAGGAATGTGAGAGTAATGGATATTTCCACTAAATTAGGTTAATGGTGTTGGAGGTAAGATATCCATAGGAGTCATTCGAACAAACCGGAGACACAAACTTCTCGTCTGTTTGTAAAAACTATCAATATGATTTGCGGTTCCAAGCCATATGACATCAAAAATTTTATACTTGTAAAAATTTTCCATTTCCCGAATTTGTAAACGAAGATTGCAACCTTCAAAGATGTTTGCTTCCCCGCTATTACATTTACCAAGAGTTCAAAATATTTCTACCAAAATAGTGGGAACTAGAGTGAGTTCCTTGTCATTAACACCTTCAAAAAGTATACAAGCCACAAAAAAATATGCAGGTGCTAATATGACCATTCTCTCGTGGAGACACTCAAGTACCTAATAAAGCCATAAAAAATGTTATAGGACGTCTAACTTTCCAATGAACATGAGTGGAAGAGAATTTTTTCCTGAACACTTTGTAACTATTTAGGCATCCATACCTTTTATATAAATAATCCAAAGAAACTCAATTATGTTCTAAGCATCGATGTTTTCTTTAATTTTAAGTCATATGTATCGATGCAATTTCGTCCCTCATTGACTATGTGGATAATTTGAAATTTTCCTCAATACTATAAACTCAAGATATAATATCTGATATATGTTTTAGTTCCATGTCCTTGAAACGAAAAATACACGTATGGATCCGAAATCTAAATCAATGATTTAATGACATGTGTCTAGGTTAACCTTGAAAAGCATAGGGAGGCACCCCTCCCTTCTTGTAATTGTAAGTTTTTCACTTGGAGTGAAAATTTTCCAATAAGCCTTTGATTTGTACAGCCAACCCTCGACCATCGTAATTTTGCGAAATTTGGGGATTAAATTCATCCAAAAAATAAAGATAAAATGAACAAAAAATTTCCAAACTCACTATTAAAAATTAGGCTTGGATCAATCTATCATTATCACGTCGCACAAAACATGCTATTTTGTTGTTCCGTCGTGTAACACGTCGACATAAGGGTGGGTTTCTTAAATGTGGAATCGATATCCATGTTGCAGAAAACATGATCTATCTTATGTTTTCCAAGATTTGTCTTACTAGACACAAGGTTCCCAGTAGACAACTCGACTAAGAAGGCAACACGGTCACAAGGAAAAAGATCTTGTTTATGTCATTTTAGTCATAAACTTCAATAGTGCACAATAAAAATCATTACTTTCACCAATTACCATTCAAACGTTTTTAGTATAAAGCCCCAAAGTAGTTGTTGATTAAATTAAGAAGAAAGTTGTTGATTAAATAAAAAACATAAAATGCTAAAGTTCTTTAAAAAATTATAAAAAGTTATTTGGGCAAAAAAATTTGTCTAAATTTAGTCATTATGATATTTTTCCTATGTAATTTTACCTTTTTGAACATTATCCTTTTAACTTTATTACATTTTGACTAAAGAAATTAATCGATTTAAGATTTGTAGAAATATTATTATTTTTTGGAATTTCTGGCCAATTCATGTCATTTACCATTACCCTTAAAAAATGTAGATTGGCCAATACCTTTTTCTCGTGACTTCTTTAAAAGAATAAATTCCATTTTCACAACCAATATAAGACCTCATACCGTTCACTTACTCATCATAATTTTTTAGCTGAAGTCATTTACAAACAATTTAAATTATCGACATATTTCCCTTGGTGATTTTAACTTGACCTTGTACTTATTGAACACCTTAATTATTCAAATATCATTCCTATTAGATACAAAATGCCGACATGGCAAAAAAGTGTTTCCACACTCCTTGAGAGCGTATAGAAATAAAAAATTACATTTTTTCTTTTCTATTTATTTTCCAACTTCTATACGTAATTTTGTTTTAAAAAAAACAAAACAACAGAATGAAAAAGCCCTATCTTCTCCTTCACTGCACAATCCTCTTAACTATGTCTGCTCTCTTTCTCTAACCCTTTTTTCTTATTTTTCTTTTTCATTTATAAAGTTATTATTATATACATATAAATCTCAAATATTCTAGTAATGTTCCATTTTTTTGGTAAAAATAATATTATTTTCTTATTATTTATAGCCGGAGTCGTTATTATTTATTCAATATGTTAGTAAATAATTTTAAATCCAAAATAGTGAACAGCTTTGAATGAAAAAAAAAACGAAGAGGAAGAAAAAGAGGGGTGGGGCCGGGGCCGGGTCAAGGTAGGGTTGGGCTTAGGTTGATTGAAAATAATTTGTCTTTCTTAAAATTCTTTTTATTAGGTTGCCACGTGTCATCATATTATTGGTATTGTGTTTGAGGTACACTCACTTCTGTCTTTCACCAGATTTTAATTTTGTGTTTAATAGGCATAAATATGTTAACGATTATTGTGTTCAATAGGCACTAACGTAAGTTATGATGTCTAGATGAAACATGTTGACAACATTAAAGGGCCGCATATGACTTAACCCTAATTTTCATAGAATATTGTTTTCTTATGAAAAAGAGTAAAATGTACTCCCTCCATTTAAAAACATTTGTCTAATTAATTTGTTTTAGTTTGTTGCAAAAAGAATGATTCATTTCCTTTTTTTTCTGCAACATTCAAGCTTCAGTTTCCATGTGAAATGATTAAGACCAAAAAATTATAGATTATTTTGATACATTTAACATAACTTTAACTTATCACAACAAGATTTAAAAGTCTTCTTTATTTTTTTAAGCTTCATTTCAAATAAAACTAGGTGTCTTTTTTTAAATGAAGGGAGTAGTATTTAGTAAGCGTGGCAATTGAGAGTGTGAAAATGACTAAATAATATATGTGCATTTTCAATAAATCTCATAGTTTTAATAAGAAAATACAATCTATCAATCTTTAGTTTGGAATTACATTAATCTCTTAAAAAGTAACACAAATTTGATGCATAATATATAGCTCGGATAAATTAAAGAGTATCTCCGATAAATTATAATATAAACCGAATACAAAATATGTAGCTTGGATACATATTAAAATAAATCGGATGCATAATATGAAGCTTCTATTCATTAAATACTCTCTCAGATACATTAATATGTAGCTTGTATACATTAAAGATATAGGAAATTTTAGGCTTATTTATAAATAAAACGGGATATTGGTAATAAGGGAAAATAAGCCATGTATTACATGTGTATAATGGAAATTGCACCAGAACATGGAAAACAAATTATATTTCTCTTGAAACTAAAAAATGCCAAAAAGATAATTGAAATTGGATTGTTCAGTAGATATTCCATACTCCTTACTGGCCTTACAATTCCTAATGATTGCAAGGCGAGTGAATCATAACTAAAATTTGTTTATAATATACTCTAATTGATGTGTAGAACATTATTGATCTACGTTTATAAATATTATGCAATGTACAACAATAGTAAAGTGTAATGTGGAGCATAAAATCAATTTTATTCAGTCTCCGTAATTATCCAACCTTGATGGACTCTTGAATGAGGTAATACAAAGTAAAGTCACATTAAATTCTTTTGACACAGAACTTGACTAAACGGAAATAGTTATTTCTTTTGCAAAATGACAATAGAGGAAGTTGTGATTTTTATTTCATTGACACAGAAAAAGTTAGCTATAAAATTTTCCATGATTGAATGTTAAAATTGATGAAAGTGGGTGGTATACTACTATATGACTATACACTATGGTTTGGGACAGTTGCTATGCTAGTGTACTGTATTAAGGAAAAAATGAGACCAAATAATCGTCACATCGTTGAATTTAATAAGTTTTAGCTACGGATACTCGTGTTCAAATTTCCTAAGTCCCTATAGGTGATGCAATCACTATTTGTTGGCAAATTAAAAAAAAATTGCTCTTTGTTTTAGTAATAACATTTATGTGTCTTGTTGTTGATGTTTAAAGGTTCCCTTTATTTAATAATAAGTTGCAGTTGAAAAAATTATTGTACTACTAAGATTTTCATCTCTTATTTTGAGTATTTGAAAAGTAACTCTTTGTTTTAAAAGTTCTCATATGTTCATAGAGTATTTTGGGAATGTCTCAGATTGAGACTCGAGTGATTGATATGATCATCGAGCAATCATATTTCATCATGTTACAAATTAATTTTTCTTGGTGCAAATTTTTTGGAGAATAAAGTGTCTAAACTGTGATACTTGTTTGACTATGACACTTGCTCAACGCAATTTACTTTTGAGTATGCGTGATAACACATGTATTATAGTGTGTATAAATAATTAGATGTTAGAATGTTTGAGACTTATGACTATAGACATATAATGAAATTTAGAAGGGTTTTGTACAAGCAGTTTTATGAACTTCTTATAATTGATATATGTTTCAAATAGTTGAGAGTTTTTTTTATCATAATGCGAGAATTGTTATACGGGGTTATTTGTTTAAATTGTGTTTTAAAATTTCTTTTGCAAATGTTAAGCTTATGGCTCTATTTGGGGTCCTTATTCCATAATAATTTTTACCCTTTCGAAAAATATTAACTTTTGAAAATTTGGCCACCTATTGTGTTGAAAGTGGCTATTCTTGTACAAATTTAAGTATCAATATCGATCAATACCAATAACTTAAAAACTGCTATCAATTGAACAAACATTATTATGCGGATACAACGAGAACAAATGAAGTTATATAGGCAATATGTGAACTTGGCATCTCGTTGTGATTAGCCAATTATCTAATTTCTTCTTTTTAAATATGCATTGCACGCTAGCAAAAGTATGTTGTCTTGTTCGACTTATGTGTCACTGTCTTGTATGATGATCTTACTTTAAGCCTTGCATTAATAAACCTAGAGTTTGTCTAGTAAGTCTAATTGATTAGAAAGGTAATATCTAGACATGATCGTAGGCATTTTTTTAACAGTGAAAGCCAACTTCGACATATACCTATTTTGTGGCCTAGACATGAGTATGTGAAACTATTTTGAACATCCTTTGAGATATTTCTCTTCCTTGGAAAAACCTTGATGAAATCTAAACCTTACTTTATCCACCACCTATAATCCTTTTTGAGGTGCGATAAAAGTTAATAGCCAAGATAGGCCAAAAGACTAAGGCATGTGTTTGTTATGATTGGAAAGAAGAAGTGAATAAGTGCAAATGAAGTCTCGCAAACACATGGTATTGCAGAAAAATGGAAACCCTCAATATAAAAAAGAAGAAGAAAAATAAATAGAAAAGAAAAGTCATTAAATAAAAGAACAAAATGAGCAATCAATGAAGGGATATAAAAAATTAAGTAAGAAATATCGGGGGTAACTTAAAGAAATCAAATCTCATTGGAGAAAAAGTCACTAAACCAAAATGACCATACCTTTGTACTCATCCCCGTTACAATCCTTAGAAAGACCATTTTGATCTTAAGTGAACCGAACTAAGGTCAATTAGAAAATAAGAGCAAACCAATGGGTGAAGCATGAATTGTGTTCCTCATTGTGAGTGAGCATTGCATTAGATTCCAGATCCTAAGTTCATAAATCTACGTGTGTGAAAATGGAATCATTGTTTTTGCGACGGCATGTAGATACTTTTGTTGATCTTGAACTTGTATTAGTAGAAAGTATTATGAGCTGAAGAATCTTTGGTAATGGTCTATGAAAACTTTAATCTTTAAGTAAACAATTGAACTATGCATGTGTAATTTGAGTGTTGTTGTATACACCGTATAGAAAAAGTGAGACCTAAAGGAAGCGGATCAAAAGACGATGAAAATAAGAAGTCAGCGCTTCGCCAAAGAAGTCCCCAAAGCGGAATTATTCCAACCTAAATTATAATATGCATTGATATAAATTCAAGGAACAAAGGATGATGAACAAGAGAAAAGGCGAGTCGCCGGATCACTTGGCTATTGACAGCTAAAAACGCTGAATAGATCAACCACAACTAAATCTAAAGTATATAAACATAATTTTTTATTTTATAAACTTTGTTCTAATATTTTCTCTTAATTTTTGAGAGGGTTTTGACGAAGCTTGAAGAAAGAAGTTCTTCTTCAAATCATGAAAGTGGGTCTTCTTCATTTACCTTACTTTGATACTTTTAAGGTTTAATCTCATATACCCACTTGACTCCTTTAATCATTTTTAGTATATTTAATTATTGCTTGATGCGTGGCTAAACCTCCCATTCTTGGGGTGTGATTTAGCAAATAAGTGCTAATATTAGTATTCAGTGTTTCTTGCTGATTGGATTTGATACATTTAACGGTGATTATACCTAGTGGTTGTGTTTTAACCTAATGGGTTGTAGTTGAAAATACAAAGCCACCCATGTGTTTTGGCATGACCGAGAGGAAGGTCGAGAAACCAAGACTACTAGACTCATGGCCTAAGGAGTAGGTCAACATGAGGTTCATCCGTAGATGGTGAGACCTAGTACCATATCTAATAACCCTCTATCCAATGGTTAGGGTGTGTGTAAGGTGTAGGCCGGTTAGTTTGGACAAGTGGGTGTCCGAGAAGAGCTTATTTGATATGGGGTATGTTTCTCGAGAGGTAACCTACTTTCACCTAAATCTTAGCATAGTCACCATTGTCTTGCTAATTTTACTATTAAAATCATGTACCCATTAGTTTGACTCAACATATATCGCGTTCACACCAAGGAACTCTCTCCTATACTTGTTTAATCCTTTATTTTTACTTATTTTACTACTTGTGGAAAAACCTTCTTTCTTGATATTTTACACTTTGGTGTCACAAGTTAAACTATTTTTGTGCTAATACTCGAAAATTTCTTGAGATATCACTATTTAAAAAATATTTCTATGTAGCTACTACTTTAACTAACACTCCTTTGACACATGACCCCAACCCTTTGTTAGGTTATTTTACTAGCTTTGATTCGTAGACATTAAAACTGTAGGTTAGTTTCGCTGATTACAGAATATATAAAGATACACATTTTGAAGCATCACACACCCCTAAGAAACAAACTTCCTTGCATTATTTTCCAAAATACACCGACCCTTTGGCACTACTAAACTACTTTTCTAGTCTAAGACTTACTCAATTGGAAACTAAAACTCTAGTAGTCGAGTCCTACAATAAATTAAGGCCTAACAGGCATGAAGCTAGTCCATACAAGTAGTGACATCAAAATATACCATGTCTTACTCAATTATATTAGCCATGGTACTATTGTGATTGATGGAAAATAGTATAATCACGATAGACTCTCTCTGCTAGAATGGACTCACCAAAAGGAGTAGAAACATTGAATGGTTCATTAAGTTGATCAAGAATAATGTCAGAGTTAGAGAAACATATGCAGTTTCAAAAGATAAACTCACTTCTGGGTCTAGCAATACAGAAACAATAAAGTCAAAGATTCGAATCATACTAGTGACAATATTTGGCGAATCATTTTGCTCTTGGCGATTGTTGAGAGCATACAAATGCTTTGTTCCTCTGCCAATACCGAAAGTAGCTACACTAGTTTCAGCCCTATTTGGTGGAGCAAGTGATGAATATTGGGCTCTACTGCCCTGTTTACCATTATTATGCCTTTTCTTACGACACACTCTTATAAAATGATCGTTCTAGCAACACATGAAGCAACTAGTGGAGTTATCGTGATACAACATGTGTGAATCCTACCAAACTTATAACATGCTGAGTCTTAGTACATTTCTGATTTATTACCTTGAAAATGCGCACGTCTAACTCTCAAGTTCTGAGAACTTTGATTGTTATACACAATTTGGTGTAGGTGCACTAGCAGATGTGAAACATGACCTTTTTTCTCTTAGAAAGAAGACCAGTCCAAATTATGTCTTTTTTGCCCAAAATTATTCCTTATGTCTTAATCCTCTTACTTTTGAACTATTCTCTCTCTCTGAACTTTTCATCCTCAGCTTATTGCACAGGGATCATCAACCTTGCTATTCCCATTTCACTTATTAACATCGCAACCTTACTTTCCTTAATCGATAAAAGAGACAATCCAACTACAAACAAGTTCATTCTGCTCCCCATGTCAACAACTTTATCTCATCTTTCCTTAGATCACAAGGGAAAGAACTGCTCCAAAAAGGCCTCCTCAAACAAAGCCCAACTCAAAATTTGTTATGCTCAAGCAAGAGTTAGAAAACAGCTTTTTAGAGATAAACTCTAACTCATGGAGTGAGTATGAAAGAATTGAGGAATTTTCAAAAACATATATCCTCCTAATTATAGAGGTGGTTCCCTTTGCACCGATAGATAACACTCTAAAGACAATGCTTCATACACTCTCTAGGACTCTTCAAAACCTTGTTATACTAATATGTTTTTCATGCCCCAGGCCTACACCCTGGCGGGACTAGCACTCGATGACCATTTTTATCCTCTAGTGGAACCTTGTCCTTACTTACTAAACTCAGTAGAAGACAAAAATCACACTTATAATTATTAAAAAAACCCTACTAAAATGAATAATAAATTAAATGGAAATGTTTTAAAGATTTAAACATTCAACTTGGCCAAAATGGCAACCAATGTATTTAACATAAGAATGATAATGCAAAGACTAGTGAACTTCTAACTATATATGAATCCTCTATCTTGACTGAGATGGAGGTAGGGACAAACCCCATAAAATCCTAACGAACTAACTAGAATTAAATAAAAGATATCCTCTTGAATGCAAGGATGCTCACCAACCGACTCTAGAGTGCTCAACTGGAGCAACGATGCTCTAGATGTCGATCCTTGTTACCTTTGTCTGCATCATAATATGTTGTCGGCCAACTAACATCAGTACATTTAATATACGAGTATGTTAGTTATAATGATAAACCAAAAAAAATAGTCATGATAGTACAATATGTAGAACTTAATAGGCTCAACTCAAATGTACAAGACTGAACTCATTTCAGTATAATAAATTTAAAACATGTACAATATAAAGAAAAGTTATTTAAACATGATGTCAATTCTGTATGTATGCAAGATACAATATAACTTTGAGATTTATGTAAAAATACAATTAATTGGGAATATAAAAACATTTAAATTTTGTGGGAGTTTCTTCAACCAAAAACCATTATATAAGATCTATAGTCATTAAACAACATTTTGCCTCACGCTCCAAGGTTGTCCTATACCTCCCATTGGTATTGAACCTGAACTACCAAGTGCATGCACTAGTCTTTTCTAAAAAGCACTAAAGGAATTATCTAAAAAGTATGAGCTTTCCTATCCATTGTGGTAACATGATTTATGAGGCTGGGAGTTATCTGAACTCTCCTTCATACAATGCTCAATACTACACTAAGCATATTATCATATTAGTTCTTATATTTTTAAAACATGCTTACGTTTGTGGATTGAAATTAGTGCTCAAAACATAGGTAAAGGCTACCATGGAAATCATAGTTGTCCTGCTTTCTTTATTTAGAAAGATATTACTCTTTTCGGAAAACTAGCGAAAATGCTCTTTGGAAATATTAGTTCAGTTCATATTAAATGTGAAAACAAATTATACACTTCTTTGAAATACTTAGTTCCCATACATTTCTTTGAAGAAAAGACTTCACTTTACTCTACTATAAACTCAAACGTAATTCTTAAAGCGTAAGAACTTTGTACACTTGGCTCTTAACATCTCTTAAGTTTTATGTTACAGATTCAAGGATTAAGATTTATGTTTGTGAGAATCTGAGGTTGTTTAGGAACAATTTTATATAGATGAAGATGAAAAAAGACCAAAAATTGAGATTTAGTAGTGGGTCAGTGACGTGGAGGAATATTCAAATTTTGATTTCGAAAAGGTATTTTTAGGAAGAACATCTCATGAAAACTACGGAAGCGGAGAAGAATTTTCAATTCTGGGAACACGTAATGTGACACGCTCCCATATCCAAATTTCGCACGTCAAAATTTCATCTCCATTTTTCTTCAATAATTCACCAAAGCTCTGTTTCTTTCTCTTAAATTACATTTAGATGCACATACCCAACAACTCTACCTAAAAACCTAACCCTAACATACCTTAGAACCTGACGTAACAAATTTAAAGCTTCCCCATTTAGGCCAATTAGATAAGAACAACTGAATTCAAGAATAAGTATCCATATATCAATATTCTTATGCTTTTAGGACGAAACCAAACTTAAATTGACATGATTGGCACTTTGGAGAACCATCTAAACGTTATGGGAACCTCACATACCTAATAGGAATAATTCGTTGGCGAAAATCTCAATATCTTGATTGATCTTTATGAATTGCCCTTTTTATCCCTTCTTCTGTTCTCTCTTCCTTTTTCTTTAGCCCTATATTGAAATTCCAAATTTTTGAACTGACTAAATTCAATCTTGACCCGTATTGAACTCCAAAACGGATTGAAAAAATAGGGTACTGAAAATGCTAGAATACCCTTTAAAATCACAAATGGGTTTAATCCAACAACCCATCACTCAAAGGGTACAGCTCACTCATACAAACTTGATATTGCGCAAACATGGCATTATTAAAAAATCGTTCCAAGTGTTTTACAAATATTCTACAAGTATCTCTAACTCCGCCTAAGCTAGAATTTATGGTTGTTCTAAAATGACAAAATGTAACTTTTAACTTACACAGAATTTTCTAGATTAACTTGCTCTTTCGAAAAATAACTACATCAAGATTTTACATTTCATTCTAGTTCTTTATAGTTGCAAGATGTTACAATATCTCCCCCTTTGGAACATTCATTCTCGAATGAATTCATTATTAAAAACTAAAAAATAGGTCACATAATTGAAGGGTGTGTTAGATAACATAGTCTATCATCCTAGTTTCAACTCAAACCAAGGCACGTCCCAATAATTCATGCTTGAAGCTTCACTAACATAGAATTTTTCAAACAACACAAAAGAAACTACTCATATGAAATAGTGTGTATATGCATCATGTACGAGTAAAGCAAAACCTTTATTAAATTACAATCAAAAGAACATGAAATATCAACGAGCTTTTTAAATTGCTAATTCTAACAAGGATTGTAATTTTTTTTCTGAAAAGCAGAGATATATGTTGAAGTGTCCCAAGTTACATATAGTTATATAGAGAAAAGAAAAATAAAAAGATTTAAATCAAAGCACAGGAAGGTCCACAAAATATAAAATGAACATGAAGAATGGAGATAGGAAAAAATGTGTAAGATAAACCATCTCAAATCGTGCTTATGTGAAGCTATACTCAAGCCTATTCACTTAAAGAGAGAAGTATATTCACATTATATCTAGACGATTACCAAACAATATTTCACATGCTAAACAAGTAGTGATTTGAACATGTTTTACATCATTAAAATGCACAAAATATCCTGAGTCTTTTTATGATATCATTATAAGAACTTATTTTATACAAGTTTAACATATCAATGAGAAAATATCCCATTTCACCCCAACAAAATTACACACAAAAAGAACCTTATTTTAGCCATGGACTTCCTACTAATCGAATGCAACAAGTCATCACCAAATACATATTAAAACAGTGTGATAAAATATTTTTCCATATGTTGCCTTCCTGTAAAAATTTTGTATTAGGAGTCAATATCAAAATAGTAGTCTTGAATCCGATTCACCACCTATATATAGTAATTCTTGAATAACCAAAGCTAAAAGGGGATATCAAAACTTACTTGATTGGAGCTATAAAAACATTGGAACTTTCGCTTTTTTGGTGGTGGTGGTGGTGGGGGAAGGGGGTAAACTCTATTGCTTTAATAGAATCAATTCACTATGAGCATGAGCACCACCATTTAGTCAACATGTATTCCCACTTGATTGTTTGTTTGTTTCTCCTGACATTTAAATGTAATTGAAAGAAATGTATAACGAAAAGGAGAAATACTTACCTGACATGAAAATCAAATTTATAACTCACTAGAGAAAAGGTTAGAATGTGGATGTTCATATTAATACACCACACCACATGCAACATTGGATTGATCAAGGATTGATTAATCCATCACCTCTACTATAAAAATTCACACTTGACGGAAACAACTCTTGAGATCCTAACTCAACCGTTTAAAACTTTCCCAATATAACTGGACATAACATCATATAATTTTCATCATTTTCATCTATCTCGAACATTATTTAACTACACACACAATCAATAAAATGTACCAATAGGGGACAGACGAGTAAGGAATGAAAAATAGGGGAAAATGATGAAAACCAAGTGATGAGGCAAGTACGAAGTTCATCGAGGAATGAGATAGACCAGCATGTTGTCTCTGCTCCTATTGAATTATTTCAACCAAAGTGTCCTTAGAAATCTTTCGATAGTTTTCCTCTTCTCTCCCAAACGACCCTATCCTAGGGAACTTTGGTGGAAGCAATTCAGTAGGCGAAGAGACAACACACTAATCTATCATATTCCTAAATGAATTGACTACTTCCCTCACAACTTTGTTTTTTTCACTTTCCCTCTTACTCTTTCCTAAATCGTCTTTCCCCTTTTTGTACTTGATATTGGTTGTTTGTGTGTAGTGAAAAGACGTGCGAGATAGATGACAATGACAAAAAACATATCATGTTATGTCGAATTATATTGGGAATATTGGAGAACCTTCAATGAAGACATTTGGGTAAAAATACTTACCACCAACAGCAATCCAATTAATGGCCAGCTTCATTCCTACATTCCAAATTGATTAGTATCATTTGACGAAACTCAAAAATCAAATTACACACTTCCATTTCCATTTTAATTATAGCCTCGCCACTCACAAAAGATTAAACCTTCATTTTAATGGAATTTTTCTAAAAATCCACCCACAATCAATCCTTGAACACCATTAACCTCACCCACATCCCACTCTACTAAATATTTTCATTGTTTTGAACAAAAAATTGAGTATGATAAATCATCTATCCACGAAATCAACCAGTTCCTTGGAATAGGAACCTCAACACTCACTTTCATCGGATAGACAGCGCCGTTGCCTCTTCCACCTAATTTCTTTTATAAAGGAACAACTATCTCCACCTTCTTATCATTAAAAATAGCTGAAACTAAATCAATTTATCATTGGCGATTATAAGATTACACGAACCAATCAAAGCTATCCCTATAAATTCCATTGGGAGAAGGAGAAGGAACTTGGAAGGAAGAACATGAAGTTGATACAAGCGCGATAAAGAAGAAAAAGAAGGAACACGATACAAACAAGTGCTCTAAGAGTAAGAAATCACAAAAAAATTATGTGATTTTGGAGAAGACGAATAAAAGAAAGTGATCATCTTAACCTTAGTTTTACTTCACTTCTATTGTAACAATTTGTTTTTAGTAGGGGACATATTTGGATAACTTAAAAATTATGTACTTGAAAAATGTGATTGTTGACCAGACTAGATCAATAATTAATGATTTTATGATTAAAATTCTAATTCTATTTTATATTTGACTATCTTTTCACTAAATTTTTTATAATTACCAAGTCCTTAAGAAAAAATTTATTAATGAAATTTTAAAAAATTAATATTTTTATTTTTGTTAATGAGCCAAAACTTTTTACAATTTTTTATATACTTTTTAAAAAGGGAATAAGAACAAGAGTCATTATGAGGCAGACCCACATGCTCATGTGAGGACATGAACACCTATTAACTTTGGGGAAAATTATGTATATGTTTTATGCCGTAATTTTACTATCTTTACAAAAATCATTTTTTCAAATGTTCAAAGTATAATACAATTTGAGAAAAATACTTAGAAAAGAGTCCCAGCTTATTTTTTATAAAAAAATAAATCAACAAAAATTAATTTATAAAGACTACAACAAATTAAGTGTTATAAATTTAGAAAATGGCTAAAGAGGTTCTTATTTACACTTCAAGAATGTTTTTAAGGCACTTAAACATCCACTAACTTGCAGTTATCGTATGACTTAGGTTAACTATTTTTAGGAAAACAAATTAACTTAAGAAAATAGATGAACAAGGAACAATTTTAATTTTTTACAAAAGAGGACATAAATTTAAATAATTAAATAAAATTGCAAATGATTAAGAAATTAACAAAACTAGATTAATTAGAATTAGTTTTTATGAAACATTTTAAAAAACAATTTGAACTAAATTAGTTTATTTAAGCATGAAACAATTTCTAATTAAAAAAATGTTTTCACAAAAAATGTTAAAATAAAAGTATATATGAATATAAAAGAACATCATTCACCTTTTGGAAAATTCAATTGATGAAACGCTAAAATTAATTTGCAAATAAAATAGTAATGGAAAGACAAATTAATAAATTCAAATAGAGAGAGTGAGATAGGAAGATATGTGACAGTATACAACCCATGTATCTAAGTCGAGATTTGACATTCAATGCGAAAACATTATTATAAACCGAAGACAACAAGACTATAGAAGAAAAGAACCTTAGTAAATAAAGAATTTTAAAAAAAACAGATCACCAAAATGTTTTGAGAATCTAATCCAATAAGAGTAGCAATAACTTCATACAAAATTTCAAAAATTCAATATATACACATTCTAGTCATGCTCAGGGACAAAACGCTAATACCTCAATGAGAACGAGAAATCCCTTTCCTATTGGGAGCTAATGAGAAAAGAGAACAAACACAAACAAATACTCTTGTACTAAAAGTAGAACATTAAAATACAAACAATGGAGGTATCAAATCGTATCAGTTATACAAAACAACATATTATGGCAAGAATAGTAAAGAAAATAAATAAGATAAGGAAGTATATTTTTTTATGTCAGCGACCGGGGCCACAAGCTTGAAAGTAGCGATTTCCACACCTCAATTCAAATACGAAAAAAAAACCAAGAATACATAGGCATGAACTAAGTGACAAACTTCTTGGAACCTAATATTAGAAATCTTTTTTAAAATTTCAAGTGTAAAAAAATCATCTCTTCAAAACTAAACCATAAATTCATCAAATCCAATTTCAAAACCTTTGTCTTTATCATTGAGGGTTGAGGGATATTTATGGGGAAAGAAGGGGTGATTTAGGGGGGAAATGTGTTGGAGAAATTTTTAATTTCTTTCCCCGTATCAAATGCAAACAGTAAAAGAGAGTTGAAGATCTCATATAAAGGGGGAACGGGAACAACGATTTTATTATAAGGTTGCTATGGTTATGGGTTCTTCATGATAGTTTGATGAGGGTAAATGTTTCTTCGTGCATGATTCTAGGTTTGAAACGAGATTGGTTAGTTGGATTTGACTGTCGCGTGAAGACGAACAAGATGCATGGGTTGCGTATTGTTATTACACGCAACTATTGATTGTTTTTTTCCTTGAATTGGGTTAGGCCGGGTAATCTGGATATTTAAATAGGGAAACGAATTGGGCTGCTAGAAATTTATAAAAAGGCCCAATAATTTTTTCTAAAATTGAGTTATGGTGGTGGTGGAAATGGGCTAGAATTATAAAGGAAAATGACAATTTGAATTTCAATAATAGCCAATGGTATTAAGAAATAAATCCAACATGAATTAAAGTAATAAACTTGATAAAACATGAATAAACTGAAATAATAGAATCAACTAACGAGCTTCTTAATCCTAATAAAAATAAAATAAATAACTCTATTATAAACTAATAACTCACATTTATAACTATAATACATTATATTAATAAAATATTTGATTAAAGTGTAAAATCTGTTGTGATGATTTTCAAATATTTATAACATAATATGATTGTAAAAATATACATATTTATCATTCAAAATGACAGAATTACTTTAAAAATAACTTGAAGGTATTTTGAATTTCATAAAATTATAATTCAAAATTACAACCATCACTAATAATGTCACATCGGGAGAACCCGCTAGAAGTAACATGCCGTACTTGACCTTTCGGAGGTCTTATACAAGACCATAGTTATAATTTATCGCATTGTCATAGTAAATTTACCGAAAAATTTAAATCTTTTCATAACGCATCATATGCTAGAAACATAACTTCATATATATGTAAAATATCATAATACAACTTACATTCTAAGTCTCTTCTCAATTTTAGATTCAACAACATTAGAGTACATTAGGTACAAGACCCTTAAAACATAATCATAACTATACAACATTATAAAACTTTACAGTAAACATAAGTAGGGAATCCTTGAAACTCAAGGACCCCTTTCCTTGAGGTTGGGAATCATCTATCAATCTCTTCACCATTCAAGACATCCTTTAAAAATCCACAACCTACACTTTGTGTAAAAAGCGGAGAAAATGGGATTAGTACAAGAATTCACTAAGTATGACAACCATGCAAAAACATGCATTTAAAAGAAACTTTTTCTGAATTACACTTCATTCATTTTTGAGTATATCTTTATAAAACCTTTATTAAAATTTATTTATATAATTCACATACTTCATATAGACATCTTCAAAGGCCAAACATCATAGAAAATCACATATAGAATTTAAGTCATTTTTTTACGTCAGTTTACAGTGAACTATTTCCTTTATTACAGTGATCATTCTTTTTCGTTTATTCACTAAACTCCCAAGTAACCCTCTAGTGATACTTGGTGTAATGAATTACGTTAGGCCACAAAGAAAGAATACATACAACCTACACAAGTCAACACATATGATAATGCAAGTATAACCTATCGTAGACACATTTAAGTCAAGGCTCTGTTGGATTTATATTAAGTTACATTAATTCGCACATATAACATCTTCACTTCACAATAGTCATTGAAAGCCTTGTACAAGACCCTAATCTTAGTCTTCTAGTGTAATGTATATGTGAAGCCCTATAACTGTAAGATCCCGCAAATTACTTAGTTGAACTAGAGACTAACATGTCGGTATTGATGATTTAAGGTCCTAAATAGTTCTAGTATGTGTTATTGACTAAGTGTCTAAGATTTTAAGTCCATTGTCAATCAAACATCAAGGGACGACTAAGACGTTTGATGACTAAGTCACCCTATGTGTCTCATATGTGATTTTAGGTGTTTATGTGTTATTTATAAGGTTATTAGGTACTTAAGCGAGTAATTATGGCATATATAGGTATTGTGCCAAGTTTCGTTGAGTTTGGAGGTCAAACTTCCATGACGTTAAAAAGTGTTTCCTTGGAATGACTTTGTCTGTCTAAACATGTTTCGCCGAGTATTATTTGTTTGTTTTTGGTAAATTTCATGTGAGAGGTTCTAAAATCTTATAGGATATGTTTGGGTTGGAAACATCCGGAAAAACATCCCCAATGACAAGCCAAGGATCCTTGAGGAATGACCCAAAATAGGTTCCAAGTCTGCCCAAGAAAGCCCAAACCACGGAGGAAGTCCATGCCCAGTGGGTCAATCGATGCTCTGTTAGTAGGTTCTTGTGGATAGATACTTTGTATTTTGTGATAGGAGACATTTTTGAGTCTATGAACAAACCAACGGAAGGACATAATGGTCCTTTTTGGACAAACAGTCCGTCGACTGCCAACCATTGGTAAGTTTGTCATGCGTGCAGGTTCACTGTATGTTAAGGGGTGAAATGTGAATTTTTCCCCACTTCAAAATAGAAGGTTTGGATTTTCATAAGGGGTATTTTGGGTATTTTAAATGTGTATATAAGTGTTTAACACAGAGAAGATTTCATTCCTCTAAATCAACACCCTAATATCCCTTAGAAATTCCCTAAGACTCCACTGAAGTCAAAAGTAAAGGAAGAGCTTGGTATGACGAATTTAATGGATATTCTTCATAAAATTGAAGAATTAGATTCATCAAGGTATGAAATTTGATCCTTGAAACTCTATGCATCAAAGAGCCCAACTCTCAAGAAGTTTTCTACAGTTTCAACTTGAATTGTCGAATATAGGTTCTTGCATTTATGATTGCTGATCATTGAATAATTTTTGAATTGATATTGTATTCAAAATTTAAAACTAAAATAACGTATGAACCCATGAATTGGATGAACTCTAGTTTTTTACTAAGTTATGGGTTACTTAATATTTGATCTAATGTTTATGAATTCTAGTGTAGTTTTATATGGGCTTCCTAATGATGTAAGTATAGTGTTAAATTGATAACTAGGTCGTATTACATTGATGAACATTTATTGAATTTACCTAGTTTCATTGATTATCATAGTGTCTTTATAGAATTGTTGTTCATGGCCATTGGTAAGGGCTTGATGGTAATGAATTAGATGATTTAGCATCGAATAGAGGTATTGAGGATGTTGGTGGTGGCAAGCTTCCCTATTTACCTTTTTTTCTTGTGTTTATTAGACTTCTATTATATTGTGATTGGTATGATTATCTAATGTTGGCGGTGTTAGGTACTTTACTTGCAATTGATGTGGACTTGTCGGCATTATTTATGCATTATGATGATCATAATATTGTCGTCAGACTAGTTTAAGTAATGTGGCTATTTGTATAGTTTATTATGTTGAAGTATGATCATATATACCTACATGCAAGTAATGTGAAAATTTTATGTATATTAGGAGATTATGTTAGACTACGACTATGTGCTTATATATGTAGTCTTAGAATTGATGAATAATTATTCCTACTTGACTATATGAGTCTATAATTGATATATATATAATTTTGTAGTAATTTATAGGGTTACATATAGATGGTCAGGGTCATCCTAAGTCCTTTAAAGATTGATAGGATATATGTGATAAGGTATAAAAATGTTCTGTCTTGTTTGGTAGACTTGTGTCCATTACTTGATATATGTATGAATGTTATGAGATGATGATATGTCTTTACTAGGTAGTCTTACTTCACCCTTGTCATGTTTTAATAAAAAATATGTGGGACCTTAGAGGATGTTAAGAAGGTCGTGTACGTGGTAAAGGTTACGTTACGAATGTTGAGGTCAAGAGCCATAACAGTATCCTTCATGTAATTTAATGATAGACTTAAAGGTTAATTGGATGGAACGACGTCATATTAATCCATAGGAATGTCAAAATGATCTATCTTAGTCGCCATTGAAATCTAGCCTTAGTGGACCCCTTTTGTAGGGTGAATGTGATTAGGTTATGAACTAGATAAGCAACCTCTTCATGTGATCCTTTAGTGTCAATTACTGTATGAGAACCAAGGCTAGCACCGAGTTATTATGTTAAGGTAAGTTGATCTAGTTGAGGATGAGACTAGAGGAAAACATACCTCCACTCTAGAATGAGACTAAAGTGCATAAAAGCCCTTCATATTTCTTAACCATGTGCTTACATGGGATGTGTCATAGTTCTACCCTTGGAAAGTAGAACACCATCATCGAAGTTGGTTAGAACTAAGGATTCTTTCTATAAACCACTTCTTGAATGTACATTATGTGATGTATGAGTCTCAATGAACTAATGACTTATGTTATGAAGTATGTGAATGGAATAAGTACTTATCTACAGTAGTTAAGAGTTGTCTAGTTAAGGTGTGTAGGGTGCATAGGAATGGTCACTTTGTATCTTACCTAGATGAGTCTTCAGAATGACTCTAGTTAGGGAAGATGTTGATGATGTGGACATGATCCAAACTGAGGATGTTTTACGGATAGTTTATGTAGTCCTCAAGAGGTCAATCATGGATGTTATCTTCTCGATCTACTCAAGTAAGTCTTTTAATAGCCTTTGATGAAGTAATGTCATATTATCTATATGTTGATATGTTTGATGTCTTGAAGTGTGTATGCAACTCATTATAATTAGTCTTGAGTATCATTTAGGCATGCTTAGGGAGGTCATATGGGTGGTCTCTCTATCTGTTGCTTACATGAGCATTAGGATAGCTTTAAGTGGGATGATTACATACTAGAAGATGTCTAAAGTGATGATAAGTAACTTCACAGTAACAGTAAAATGGGTTCACTATAAAGTGACCTTAAAATTACGATATTTCGTTTAAATGTTATTTTATGTGTTTATAAGTTGTTAAATGTTATTCATATGATTGTAATATGGTTATTCAATATAAATATGCATATTTCGAATAAATGTCCATTTTCATGATTTTCATGCATTATGGCATACTAAGTAATGTGTTTGTACTTATTCCATGCTTTTATATATTTCTATAGTTTTTGGTAGGTAAGGAGCATTTGGGAAGGAAGACTTGAAACGTAGCATCGTTCAAGAGAAGTCGAAGTATGTCCTCATTTAGTTCTAGGGCATAGATGTCTTTTATGTTTTCATAATAAATTAAGTATTTCAATATTTTGAAGTATGGGTCTTGTGCCACTTATTCTTTTGCCTTAAGTTTGATGAGATTGAGACTTAGTATTTTCTATGACTTTATATTAAATTGTTTTTAAAGACTATGATATGTTCTGTGAAAAGTTTTAACTCCGCACTACTTTTCACTATATTTATGCGATTATGATATGTAAGGGCTTGTACGAGAACTCCGAGAGGTCAAGTACACCGGTTGATATCCGAGATTGCCCCTACCTTGTAGGGTTTCGTTTCGAGATGCGACATGAACCCAACACATGCTTGGTAAACCCTTCTTGAGACCACAAACCTTATAATTCAATACATCAACATATTAAGTGAAGACAACCTCATTCATGTCAACAACCTTCATCATATAATCATTAAGACTCACATAGTGCATATAAGAATAATACCACATCACATAGGATCATACCATGCAAATCTTAATGACAAATAGACAAATATTGTCATACTATGAATAATGAAATAATAATAATCATACATATTAGAGGACCTTCCTAGAACATCCTAAAGATCTACTTGTGCAATGTTTATATGGGTAAATTAGTTCCACCTGTCCTAAGTAACCTCCCTTATGTCATACTCGTTAGGGTCTTAGTCATCTACTTCCAATGTCCATTTTAATTTAGGGAAACTATAGCCTTAACCGACACTAAGACCATGGGTGCTAAACATGGAGCTTGGTGTTGTAGAGACTTACACCAATAGAAGGTGTTCTTACCTAGCCAAGGTAGAACATTAACACATTCTAGATCATATGTGGCAGACATAGTTTGTGGAACTTGAGGGCATCATCGAAGCATCACCCTAACACCCTTTTTTTGTAATGAGGCTATCCATTCCGTGAGGTCTATAGTGACCTACCTTCCTAAAATCGGAAGGGACAACCCTCATCTTCAAGTTCACTCGGTGCTAAGCTAAGTTCCCTTTATTAAAATCCTTCATTAACATTAATTTATAAAACATAGGATTTAGGAGATTGACTCCCTATATGCTTAGCTCATAGGTCATAGATGAGAGTTCATTTTCACTTGGATATAGCATATATCCTTAGCACTATCTAGTTTAGGATACACATGAGCACACTTTTTAAGGCTCCACTATTGACTAGATCATCATTCATGTATGTGTGTATACATATATGTGAGAAAAACCTTTCACATAACACATTAAGGCAACACATGTTCATACTTTCATATTCATACACATTGAACCCAAAAGTAGAAACTATCCTATCAAGGCATACATGTGCAATGCATAGGCAAAGTCCCATACCCTTGACCATACTAGTACACCTATCAAGTCATCCTAGTTAAGGAAACACATATCACACTTTCACACACATAAGCTTAACATGCATAGTACTAAACACTACTGAATATGAGAATTAACTTTCATTTAGACACCACGACGTATTCTACTTATAAGCATCAATAATGTGTGAGTGTGTGTATATATTAGTCAACATCATCATATAATGACTGTCAACAACACATTGAGGCAGTCACCCACTTAGACAACATTACACTTTCAAGCATAGACCACACAACACCATTTAGCATAGGAGGGAAGACAATATTCAAATTACATTAAAGACTCCTAACCTTATCCGTTCTCATATTCACATAAGGATACATGGGTAGGGGTAATCAATCCTTAATACTTCATTAAAGGCAGCACCTACACATGGTCTTGACAAAATCATTTAGATACACAACTAAGGTAGAATACTTAGATCAAGTTACACATTAAATGATCGTCATAACCACTCATTAATATATTTATCAATTTGCCTTCAAGGCCATAGTCAACACATATATAATGACAATAAAGTGAACACTGCCACCTTAAGTGGACCATACCACACAATGTCATACAAGCCTTCATCAACATTACCCATCCTTTAGACTTTGGTCATCACTGACCATTACTACTCTTTCATCAAAAATTCAAGTAAAGGGAAGTGGCTAAAGTAATATAATAATAACAGAAAACCATGTATAAGTCACTAAAAAATCATATTACAATCTAATATAATACATCACATATATACTAGAAAGTAGAACATAGATCTTTAACCCAATTCACTTGCATTGATCATTAATACCAAATCATTAACAATACACATGTACGGAAGTATCTAAACATATCGTACTCAAGCAAAATCATGCTTCAGTTACCCTAACATTTAGATTATGTCATATACATTACAACATTAAATTTATAGGCTAGAAGAATCTAAATCATTCATTCTCGATTCTATGGTTATCTATTCATATTAGATAAATTATACCTTATTATAATCACATTATACATATAGGAACTAGCTAATGTCAATTAACCATGATCGAGTGACAAGATAACCAACCTAACATCAAGATCACAAGTTACCACTTCATTTACTAAAAGAGTTTAGATCAACCCATATCAATGCTTCTTCACCTTGATTATGCACGATTTATACTTACAATTAAATTTTATTAATAACCTTAGGCAGTATCCACATGAATATCAACATGTTAGATTTCAACTTATATACAACAAAGGGCCAACGTTACTATGATCTTATTGATAACTAGACTAAGCATGCTCAAATCTCCAAACATTGATCCACATGGATCCTTCATCATCTATTTATCATTAATTCATGCAAATAAAAGTATATATATCCAATTAAATGTAAGAGAATTGCAATTTAACCATTAACAAGCCATGATCATAGTGCCCATGCAAGGACTAAATCGATTTTGGGGTGGCACATGGGTTCAAATGCAATTTGATTGAAAATAACATTAAAACTATCACATTAACATCAATTAATCATAATTAGGGCATTAAAAACGTTTTTAGAAAGAAACCATTGCAAGATTAAAGAAGAAGAAGTTAAATCATGAACTATCTTTGAAAAACATTACGATTTACTCTTTAAGTGAAAGATTACTTAGAGATCAAGGATCACCATACCATTGTCTAGTTGAAAAACTCTAAAACATGATGATTTATCCATGTAAATCCAAGCTCCATGTTGTTCATGAGCTTCACCAACAATGGAGGTTTCTAGGGAGAATTGATTTTGGAGGGAAAGTCTTTTTCGGGTGTATGGGATTGGGAATGGGTTGATCACGTTTTTTATCACTTATATACACCTAAAAATAGCTAAATAAATCAAGTAGGGTCAGGTTAGAAGGTGGGGTAAACTTTCCATTCACCTCTTTAATGAAACAGTCACATGAAATTAATTGCAGGCCACAGTCGATGAGAACCATCGAAAATATGTAGGTCCATCGACAAGCCGTCTGTGGCTTCAATCGAGGGACTTTTCCCTGTTCTTGATTTAAGCCTCACCAGGCTAAGTGTATATCAATGAGACCTCATCAACAGTCCATTGGTCAACCAACTCTGCGTCGAGTGGTTAAGTCGATTGACACTGCCAAGTCATGTCTCGACAAGCGTTAGGTCCTTCTCGTGGTTCTTTTACGGGGCCCTTGAGAAGTCGTACCTAGACGTTTCAAATGTAAATATGAACTTTAAAAAGTCAACGACGTTCCATGAATGTTTCACTCAAAATGCACACGCAAAACATGTCCAAACATGCTAGGGCCCATAAAGACATACTTGAACGTCTCAAGGGAATCTTTCTAACGTCTTAGACGTTCTTGGACGTTTGACCTCCAAACATCACGAAACTCGATATACTTCCTCTAAACATCATAATAAATAATTTAAAAAATTCATAAGCTCATGAAATACAAATATAAACAAGTATAGACACATGAGGAATATAGGTGACTAGTCATCGAAGATCTGTGTCGTCCCTTGACGTTAAACTTCCAAATTACCTCAAACATTACACACTATCTCTATATCACATTATAAGTTATTTTAGGACCTTATACCCATATTAAGAACATGTTAATATCTAGACACCCTAACACATTTTTGGGGTCTAAGAAATAAATATTTAAAATATAAAACATTTTGAGATGATTTTTGAATATTCATAAAAAATCATTAATTATGTACATAATTATACCAAACATTTATATAAAATAAAAATCATAAAAATGTGATAATACATTCAGACTATATTTATTTATTATATTTTTGGAATTTTGAAAAAATTAATTATTTTAAGTCATTTAAAATCGAAGAACCTCAATGATTAATTTATAATGTGGATGTCCAGTACTGGATGCAAATAGTTGTACCGCATTTGAATTTGATTAATGAAATAAATTCGAGGCAATTGAAATTTGACGAATCAAATTTTGATAGAGAACATTTTCATCTTTAGGAAAGTGATTTTGGTACGGTATTTCGAAGTTATGGCCAAACCTCGGTATGAGGTTTCCTACTTATCTTGAGCTATTTGAGAATAAAGGACACTTGTAGTTTGACACACATGATTTAAATAAGAATTATCAAATGGTTTAGAAGTTATATCAATATCAAATTATGAAGACCTAGGATTGATCAAAACTAAGATTTAAGAGAAAATGTCAGAATATAGTTGAATTTTAAACATGGAGCCCGCCTACATATCCTTAAACCTTAGGAATAGAATGGTTTATAGTTTGACTTGATCAATTAAAAAGGAAATCTATTATGCTACGTAACCTTCAGTTCTGGATGAGTTACAAGTGAGTCGATTATGAAAAAGAGTCTAGAAATTTCTTATTCATGAATGTGACTCTCTTAACACCCATATGTAAGAACTTACACTGCATAATTTTCAATTCTTTTGGTATATTATCACTCGGATTGTAAAGTTGCTTCCTCTGAAAAACGAAATATTTGTGAATGTGAAACTTAAGTCATTAAACCTAAAGAAAAACCAACAGGCCTTCTTATGGGGTATGGTGTGATTTTGGAGAAAGTCGCTCCTCAGCTAGCAGCCTAATAGTTTGATACTCTTTTTTGAAATACGTACCATTTTGCTTCTAAGACAAAGTTTCGCATTATGCTGGAAGTTTTTTTATGTCGTCCTCACTTATGGTTTGTTTGAGTATTCACCCTCTCGGATGCTCTCATCAACGACTCAAATAAAACTCATTAGTGTAAAATATATTTTAACAAGATAGATAGCGTCATTTACCATATTGGAACTTAATTGTTGTCCCTAAATATTTTATGTCAACTTGTTTCAGTTTTATGTAAAACAATTAAAGCATATATCTCATATTTTAAACTTGACTTTTCATTGTACTCTTCATTTAATATCGTAGTTGTAAAACAGACTAATGTAATATATTGATGGATCTCTTGATGGTTTAAATATGATGTCCCACTCGCACAATTTGATATGCAATGGACCATTTGACAGTTTGAATATGCAATGACCCTCATGGAGGTTTTAATAGGCAATGTCCCTGTTGGTGATTTGAATATGATGTCCCTCTTGGCGTTCTGTATATGAGGGATTTTACGACAACTTTGAATAAAAATTACCCTCTTGGAATTTTGATATGAAATGGACCTTTTGACAATTTAAATATGAATGACCCTCTCGGTAGTTTGAATATGAATGACAATTTGGGCAGTTTAGATATGATGGCCTCTCGGCAATTTGAATATGAAGTTCCCTCTTGGCAGTTTGAATATTAATTACCCTCTTGGAAGTTTGAATTTGATATCCCTATTGGCAATTAAAATATGAAATGTCCCTCTCGTATGTTTGAACGTGCAATGACCTCTCTTGTCAATTTAAATATGAATGACTCCCTCAGCAGTTTTAATATGAATAGCTTTTTTAGCGGTTTGAATATGATGTCCCTCTCAGCAATTAAAATATGCAATTTTCCTCTTGGCAATTCGAATATAAATGCCCCTCTTGGCAATTAAAATATGCAATAGCCCTCTTCATATTTTAGATACAAAGACATTGACAATGAATGTCTTCCTTCATCAATAGTTTATATGATGATAGGTAGTTTTGGTCATATCATAATTTTATTGGTTTGTAGAAACCTTAAGTAGTAAATAATGTTCTTTGATTGAACGAAAATATTGTTTTCAAATGCCTCATTGGTTAAGTAGAGATGGTACACTCACCATCAAATATTTGCTTATATGTTCTCGTGAAATTGTCGGTTGATAATTATAGAATCTTTGATGATATTTTTATACCCTGCATCAACAACACAAATGTTGGTTTTGAAACACCGATCTTCGTTGATATGTTAAAGTCCCCTTGTTCCTTGTCTTGTTATCTTCCGAAGTTGTTTGATCCTAAGAATTGTCGTAGATAAAATACAAGATCTTATTTAAATTAGAACATTTTATAGGTATAAAATTTTGCAAAAATAGTTTTCAAATATGTTTTTCCAATTAAATATAACTACATGAACAACACGATCAAAATATCTTTTGTCTCATATTTTTATCATGAGAAATAACTTGCGGGAAACTTCAGAATTCCGTAAGAATATTGTAATACCCCAAAAATGAGTTAAGATATCTAGATCCTCACTTGTGACTATAATATTGTTAACATGTGACATGTAAATAAAGTGTTTTAAAGTATGCTTGGGTGATTTGAAGTCATTTGGAAGTAAAACGTCGAGTAACGACCATGACGTTCGTTGACTACTCACCTAAGGGGCCTTATGTGTTTTTATGTGCTTATGTGTCTTTCATGAGCATATGAGGTCCTTATATGGGTATACTGATGTTTATAGTCAGTATGTGGAGTTTCATTAAGGTAAGAGGTAAACTATCTAAGAACTTCCGAGACGTTCCATAGTTATCCCTTGAGTCATACATGTGTGTGTCTTCATGATGCCTAGCATGTTTTGATGTGTTGTGAGTAATTTTTTGGGTGAAAATGATGTGGAAGTTAATTTACTTGTTAATGTTCATATTTACATTGGACATGCAAGATACAACTATCTAAGGGCCCCGCAAGAAAGCCTCAAGAAGGACCAAAAAGTTGTCGAGACACTGCCTTGGTTGTGTCAGTCCACTGAACAAAACGACGCCCCATTTGTTAACAAACAGCCCGTCAATGGTGAATTCATTGATGGAAACCGAACCTGTTTAAGGATTAAGGTTGTTGCCAAGCCTCAGGCCCAAACAATGGCCTGTAGTAGGGTCCGTCGATTGACCTACTGGGTGTCGTTTCTGCCCGTAGATGGTGGACTGCAATTGTTGCCTAGCAACAGTTTTATTTAGGGGGTCAATGGGAATTTCACCGAACTTCCTAAACTGACCCTACTTGGTTTATTTTGTTATTTTTGGGTGTATTTAAGTGATCAAGAACGTGATCAACCCATTCTCAGTCCATTCTACACAAATTAGACTTTCCCTCCAAAACCAATTCTTTGTAGAAACCTCCGTTGACGGTGAAGCTCAAGAACAACTTGGAGCTTGGATTTTTATGGGTTCTTCATTAAGGTTTAGATTTTTTCTTCCAAATTAAAGTTATGGTGATCCCTTGTCTCTATTTATGTTTTCATGTAGAGAGTTAATCTTAAAGTTTTTAAAGAGAAAATATGATCAAATCTCTTCTTCTTAAATGTAGCAATGGGTTCTTTCTTAAGACATTTTTAAAGGCTTCCTAATGATTAAATGATGTTAACTTGTTTATTTTGACATGAATTTTAGTCCAATTGCATGATGAACCCATGATATCTTCAAAGTCTCGATTTAGCCTATTTGTGGGTTTTACGATATTTAATGTATATCAATTGAATTATAGTTCTAGTACATTGAAGTTTTTATATGTAATACCTAGTACGTGTATTAATATTGAATTGTTTATGAGTGATCATGAACATGAAGCCTTGAAGGATTGAACAAGTGTAGTCTATAATATAGTATTTTGTGACCTTGATGCTAACATTCTTATCGGGAGATTCAATTATATTAAATTTATGGTTAGCTACTTCCAATGATATCATGTCAAGATTAATTATGTATTGTTTGTCCAATATGTATTGAGTATTGAAGAATTGATCTCTTTTTTCATATTTATTGTTAAAACATGTTACTCACTCTAATATTAATTTTATGGCACTTGTAGTGGGATTTCGTTTGTCTTATGAATTGGTTAACTACATCCTTATATTGATGTTATTGATGAATTTTGGATTTGATTCTTTCGTGATCAAAGTAAATAAGTCTTCGTAAGGATTAATCTTGGTTCTCTAGCCTATATATGTATAATGATATATACAAGATATGATCTCAATTCTACGATAGAAGAAGAATGAGTTAGACTTGATCATTATGTCCTTGGATACTGCTCTAGATTGATATTTATTATGAAATATGATTCATTCTCAATGCCATTGAATTTGGTTAATGATTTATGCCCTTCTACTTTCTAGTATGTTGGTAATGTATTGTTCTAGTTTGTATCATGGTCTTATGGTGGCTTATGCATGGTTTATTTTATGGCTAAAGAACATTGCTGATGTAAAAGGATTATTGCTCATGGATTATCAAAGGGTAAGAAATTGGTAAGAATGACATTTCTTTCTACTTTTTTATAGTATTGATGGTTAATGAAGCCTTGTATGGCATTGTGTGGTATGGTCCACTTATGGTGGCGGTGTTTAATTTATTGCCAATATATATATATATATATATATATATATATATATATATTTGATGAGAACATGAATTTGAAGGCAATTAGACTATGATTGTGTGTTGATGAATAATCACCCTATGTGAAGCTTATGCCTAGTTTCCCTATTCTAGCTATGATCTAGGTAGTATGGCTAATATTATGAGTATGTAAATGTTTATGTTAACTTTATATAAATGTTCTGCATATGATGAGGTCCTATACTGCTATATGTGAAGTAAAGTTGGTCTAGGTGCATAATGACTAGAGCTTGCTATAAAGATGTTGTACGTCTTGAAGTTTATATCCTATCTTAACCATTATATGATGTTGTGTGATTTATTATTCACTAGGATGACGTGATAGGTATTCTAGTATGGGTAAGGGTATGGGACCTTGTCAATGGAATGCACATGTGTACCTTGAAAGGATAGTTCCTAGGTTAGTCTTCTAAGTACATGCATGGGATCGCATGAACATTTTATGCACATGACTTATATTCTATGATGTTAAGTATATGATATGATGAAGTATGAATGTGCATAGTGTATTAGTTTGTTTATATGAAAGGATTTCTCATATATTTAAACCTAAAGACTTATGCATTGTCATATGAACATGTGTGACATTATGTGTTATGTGAAAGGTTTTCTCACATATAAGTACACATAAATGTATGAAAATCTTGTGAATAGAGAGGCATTGAAAAGTGTGCTCATGGTTACCTTTAAACTAAATAGGGTTTTTAATATATTATAAGAATATAAGGAATCAATATCATAATCCTATGTTTTATGAAATAAAGTAATAAAAGATTTTTCATTCAGGGAACCTAGATTAGCACCAAGTGAATCCTACAATTAGAGGTTTTGGCTACACATGGAGGAAGATTCACCATTGCTTTCTTATATAGTGTTGACTTTACTAGGATAAACATTCACCTATTGTACCACATGAGGTGTTGACTTTTCTTGAGTAAAATCAACCCATAATTTCTCACGATATGAGGCTCCAATGCTAATGAGCATTTAGAGGGTTAGGTAAATCTCAAAGTTCCATAAATTATGCTTTCCATATAGGATCTACCATTGTGATTTCACTTAGAATGCTAGAATGTGTTTATGTTCTACCTTTGCTAGGTAAGAACACCTTCCATTGGTCTAAGGCTCTACAATACCTTATTCCATGTATCACCCATGGTCTTAGTGTCGTTTAAGGCTATATTTTCAATAAAGTAAAATGGACATTAAAATTAAAGTAAGGACCCTAACTAGGTTAACCTAAGGGTAGTTGCTTAGTGTAGGTAGGTGTAGGGGACTTCACCTATGCACTGCACAACTGTCTCTTGAGGGAAGTCCTAGGAACGTGTTCTAATGCATGTGTCTATGTATATGTTCCTTATGCATGACATTGTAGTAATTGTCTTCTTTTTGTAATGAAGTGCATGGTATGAGTCCTACTAGATCTTTGTTATCTTGTCTTGTCCTTATATGCACTCTGTTGGTCTAAATGACTATATTTTTAAGGTCTTATTGACATAAATGAATTTGTATTTACTTACTTGTTGAGGTATGAAATATAGTTTTAAGACTTGTGGTCTTATGTTAGTTTTTCTAAGTAGGTGTGAGGTTATGGGGCTTCACATGTACATTGCACTAGTACACTATGATTAGGATTGTCAGTAAGGTCTTATATGAAGATTACTATGAAGTATGTGCCTTGTTAGATGAAGAGCTCTCTATGAATGTATATGTTTGGCTTTTGTAGGTTGTATGTTCGTTTTCCTTTTGGCCATAATGTGATGCATTGCGCCAATTAAGGGTTACTTGGGAAGCTAAGGAGTTAATGTAAATATGAACTCACTTTAAAAGCTATATTTCACTGATGAATTTGCCATTTTTCTCCTTCTTTTGTTCTCTCATCCTTTCTCCTTGACGCTACAGTGAAATTTCATATTCTAAAATTACCCAAGTTTATTATTGACTCTTATTGAACTCTTACAAAATAATTAAAATAATAGGGTACTAAAAAGACCAAAATACCCTTTGAAACCCCGGATAGGAACATTTCCTTATTTCAAAAAGAGAACTTTCTTATGGTGGAACTCAATCATAGAAACTCAAAATTGGGAAAAGTTGGCGGCGTTGAAAAGATTATTCATAGCTTTTTCAGAGCATATCTGGAATTACCTCTAACTCATCCTAAGCTAGAAGTTATGGTTATTTTAAAATGATCAAAAACTCACTTTTAAATTAAAATTTTCAAGATTTCCTTAGTTTCCAAAACTAACTATTTCCAGATTTTACACTTCTTTCTAATTCTTTCTCGTATTGAGAGGTTACACTATCTCCCCCTTGGGAAGAATCATCCTCGAATAAGGTCATTCTTACTATTCTAAGGGTGGTAACGTCTAGTTTAGACACCCAACAATCAAATGCATCAAAAAACATGCTTAATCACAATTATGTTAGTACTAGGAAGAAGATAAGTATGTTGGTTTGTATTTCTTGTTGATTCAAACAGGTATGGATATCTCTTTTTCATATATTCCTCATCTTCTGCAACATTTCTTAAAATGTACTCGCCTAGTGAAGAGCCTATTAAGTTTTAAGAATAGTCGTGGGCGGTACATAGGCATCCCAATGCCGAATATAGAATTAGTGGGCATATTTAGCAAATATGGGCTTAAAGGGTTTTAGCCAATTTTCTATATATTAACAAGCTTGTCCAAGAAATATACCTGCAATAAATTTCCTAAGCTAAAAATCTTCATTTTCATCGTCCACAAAATAAGTGTGAGGCATCCACGTATCAAGCCTATGCACCATAGCACATGAACAATTAAAATGGGTATAAGAATTGCCTAAAGTCATAGTGAGGATCCTTGGGACAATAAGTAAACATTCAAAATGAACCATCAAGAATAGTTCGTTAGGTATGTATAAGCAACACATGTACAAGCACATATGCTAGCACATGTGAAAACCGGCCAAGAAGGGGACCACCCTAACCGAATTCGATTAGGGTTGTTATAGGGAAGGCGTGCGGAAGGGTACGCCTATGTGTGGCCTAAATCTCTAACTGACCTTACTAGCTAACTAACCTAGGTCAAACAAAAATAAACTATCAAGGCACCCGACAACTTCAGACTTAATTGGGTGACACTAACCTAGTAACTAGTTCCAGAGACATCATAGTACCTACCCTAGGATGGTTCAAAAGGGTTAGTTATGGTCCTAAAGACTTAGGAGTAGTTTACTTATTACCCTAGGTCCCTTAATTAATTAAATTAGATATTTAATTATTAATTAAAAGTCATTCTGATTAAGTCAAGATCAGTTCCTAAGACATAGACTAATGTTAAAACACTAGAAAATTCACGACTCAAAACAGTATGAAGTCGTGAGAAAAAAAAGTGAGCAAAACGTAGAAAAAATATAAAAGTTCTCTTTGGTGATTTCAAGTTATTCTTAAAGGTTTTCATGTAAAGTGATCTTTGTAGATTCAGCTCTACATGAGGTATGTGTTTACTCACCCGGAATTCTTTATCCGAGAGGCCTTTCAATAATATCGAATTCATGAATGTCGTAACTAGGATTGTTCCCAATGATACAGTTGAACGTCCATCTCCCTAGTTATCCTTGTTTTCGATTCTACAAGTATATAAATGTAATCTCGAACAAGTTGTTGTTATGTTGTTATGTAGGTACTTGATTTGTGAATGTCTAATAAGGCCAATATACTTGATAAATATGATTAGATAATAGTTATATGAAATAAAGAATAATGCAATGCTTAATTGTCTTCGAGAATTTGATGTTTGTGAAAAGTCGATTATGAAGTTAGCTGTTAAATGTCGACTTGCTTATGTTGAGAAGATCATTATAATACATGCATGCGATTAATTTATATGGCTAGTGATAACATATTGAAAATTGTTTAAGTGAAAGTTTGTTTTATGCAATCAAATTGGCTAGCAATGTAATGTCCAAAAAGTTGAATAGAATTTGCATACTATGTCATTTCAAAAAATATTGGCGAATCACATTCTCATGACCATTGTACTGGCTTATACCAATATATTGGCTAACAATATTCTAGATTACCATTAGTCTATGCAAGTAAATTGGCTTACAATGTATTTAAAAAATACAATATAAAAATTGGCTAATGACTAAGATATACCAATTTATGCATGACCAATTTCACTTTTAGTTCATAACCATGGGTATGCCAATCATTGTGACAAGTCCCAGCATACCCTTTCCAAATTATCTATGAATATATGTAAGTATATTGAACAAAGTTTATCACGTTCATAAATAGTGGTATAATCTACCAAATGTCATTGAACAAGAAAAGGTGAGTACTAACATAATTAAAAGTGTAAGAATTAGGAATGTGACCAGAATGATCTTTTAAAAGAAGTGATACAAATCTCACTCATACCTACACAATTATGCTAAAGATACTCACATAAAAGGGTGTTAATAATCGTGATACAAGTCTCATTAACACCAATATGATAATGTAAGGTTAAATTCACATTTCATTAAGTAAAAAAAGGATGACTGATTATCTAATGAGTTAAGTAAACCTCATAACTAGAAGCATCTTCAATAATGTTTGAGTCAACTCTAAAAGATTTAAAGAAAAAGAAGTTGAGTAAAGCACTGATAGACTAGCAATTATCTTGTCCCAGCACATGTATACCTCATAAGATGAGGCTATCACCAAGGTGGATAAGTAGTCTTCATATGTCGTCTAGTCTTCGAACTATGTTGCCAACATAGGAACTAGCCAGTGGATTCCATCTAAGAGGGCTACGTAAGATGTCATTTCACTTTAGCGGGTTAAACCACCACTTTTTCGTGTGGGGCAGTCAATTGATTTCATGTTTAGATCATATGATATATGTCGTGTAAATTCTCAAAGAAAGTATTCAGTTTACTTTAGTCATGAACCACCTCTTTTCAGTGTGGGGAAGACATTGGACTTGGTTTCACTTTAGCCGGTGAACCACCCCTTCTAGGTGTGGGGAAGACACCGGATTTCATGTATAGCTCACGTGATCTAGGTTCACTCTTATTGGTGAACCATCCATTTCGGTGTGGGGCAAACACTGGTTTTCATGTTAGCTCGCAGGATCTCAATTCCAAAGATTTCTTTAAAAAGTAACAAAGAAAGTAGAAGAAATGTTATTTCAAAATGAGCTAACAAAGTAAGTTCTTATGTATGTCAAATAATCAATGGTTGATAATAAAGAATTTTTAACAAGTTATTGGCTTATTTCAAATCAAGATATATTTTCAATATCTTCACGATATCCAAATGATCAAATAATTGGCATAACCAAATAAAGATTGGCTTATAATTACTTCTTAAATTATTCAAATAAAGGCGAGTAAAACATAATGGCAAATCAATGTCCCACAATCTCCATAATATAAAAATGATGAAATAATTTTCCTAGCCAATAATGAATGGATTATAACGATTTCATGCCCGATCAAACAAGAATGGAAAGATTAACTTGTAGTAAGGGTAACCAAATCATTTCCTTGGTCTTTGGATTACTTACATGATTAATTGTAGGTACGGGACAACAATGAATCATTTCACTTGTAATTAAAATATAACATTAAAGAGATCTTTGAACTACAGAACAAAAAGAATAAAAAGACTAAAAATGAACTAAGTATATAAAGAAGAGCTCTCGGCTTCGGAGGAGCAAATTTAAAAATTTTCGCTTGAGTTGTTTTATAACTATGTTCATGACTCCAAGCTATTTTATTTATATATTAAATGAGTTGTATTCTTTGAATGCATAAATATATTTTATATTCATAACATAATTCACAAATAACAAATAAAAGATGTCATGTTACTTCACTTTCCTTGATCATGCATAATCTTTATATGTATATGTGTATATGTGCATATACCCATACTTAGTACAAGTGTGTACTAACCCTATACCAGTACTATTTTATAGGAGTAGGTCAGAGAGCAGATTGAAGACTAATTGAAGATGTTTGGATCTGCGATATCCAGACTTTTGTAGGTTCTCTTGAAATAGAGGATGCTACACCTATCGTTCGAGCTTAGTACTTTAGATGTAGCTAGACGATGTTGTCCCTAGAATTTCATTTAAGACTTCTATTCAAGGCTTTCTATAAAGTTCATTTGGCAAACTATATATATATATATATATATATATATATATATATATATATATATATATTTCTTCATTGAATTATTTAATTTTAGATGGTTGTTTAGTTTGAGCTCATTAGAATATTATTCTATATAGTAATCATATGAGTTCGATACATACTTCACTATGTTTTAAAAGTTTTAATTTTTCCGTAAATTTCACTATATGATTATAATGAAAGCTAAGAAGAGGCATTTATGCGACCTCTAAGATTTTAATGCCGCCAGGTCTCTTGAATCCGGGTGTGACAAACATGGTATCAGAGCATGAGGTTGAAATTACCTAGGAATTAAATCTCAAAACAACAACGTTATGTTGTTTCTAACTTATGATTGTGGAGCTCTACACGATTATGACTTACAGACTAAGTGATGATAAGAAACTTCCCTTCTTCTACTCTTTATCGTGTTATGTAGAGCTTTGACATTTTGAGTCATTTTAGCATCAAACTTCCTTCTTGTGTGTGCATGTAGAAGAATGAACACAAGAAGAAACACATGCAAGAGAGTTGGAGAAGCAGCTTCTTGGGGAAACGAAGCTCCTCCTGAAGCCCCAACTGCCGGAGTGGAAGTGCTTGTCAACCCAACTACGTTGACGGATGGAGAGTTAAGAGTAGCATTATTTCAGATGGCCCAAGCCATTACTGCTCAGGCCTAAGCTATCACAGTCCAGGCCAATAAAAAGTGTTATCCTGCGAATAACACACATGCTAGCACCATAGCTAGCAGGCTGAGAGATTTCACAAGGATATTGAGATGGCCGAGTTGGTCTCAGGCGGCAGATTAAGGTTCTATGCTTTGAAAGGTGGAGAAGAGAAAGATAAGTCAGTTATTGTGGTCATTGGTACCTTAAATGTCTTTTATTTCCTAGTGTATGCATTGTTAGATCCAGGATCCAACTTGTCTGTTGCTACTCCTTTAGTATCTAGTAAATTTGACATGCTTCCCGAGATCTTGCATAAACCTTTTCTAGTAAATACTCCCATAGGAGACATCATTAGAGCGTAAAGGGTATACAGAGATTGCCCAATAACTATTATTGATAGAGTTACTTATGTTGACCTAATAGAACTAACCATGCTTGATTTTTATATAATTTTAGGTATGGGTTGGCTTCATAATTGGTATGCTACCATAGACTATCGAAACATGGTAGGAAGGTTACAGTTGCCAAATAAACTAGAGTTTAAATGTGAAGGGTGTGGATCAAATCAAATAATCCAAATAGTTTCCAATCTCAAAGTCAACAAGATGTTATTTAAGGGGTTAGGAGCATATGAGAACTTTCTTACGAAGAGGTTTCCCTTGAAATTTTATTATCGCCAAGTGAAATTGTTGAGGAACAAGGAGGTTGACAACGTAAAGGTGTTATGGAAGAACCACTTTATTGAAGGAGCAACATGGGAGGCAAAGGCCGATATGAGATCTCGTTAGCCTCATTTATTCAGTGCTTCAGGTTAGATATACTCCACCTCAGTCGGATTTCGTTATTGATACTCTAAATCTTAGTGCACTAGGCGATTTTTGGTGTTTTAAGTCTATAATTGTGTGTTTTATACTTTCCTATATGAGTTAATATGTGTTCATGCTTGTAATCATTTTGCTATTTTTATATATCGTAAACATGATTTTTGTGTACCATGAGTTGTGATGTGCATTAAGTTAAGTGTGATTAAGAAGGAAGTTCATCAATCTTTAATATAAAGCTTCAGATATGCATGAGTAATATGCTTCATCTAGAGTAAGTGTGAATCATAAATTGACAAAGAGTAAAGTTTCAAGTATGTTAATATATTTTCGAAATTACCCTCTTTGAGTTGAAATGATTTGCAGTGTCATTCGGGGACGAATGTTCCTTAGGGGGATAATGTAACATTTCAGAAAATGTACTCGTCTAGTGAAGATCCTATTATGTTTTAATAATATGTATTGGGGGTACATAGTCATCCCAATGCCCAATATTAAGAAATGTTGGGCTTATTAGAAAATATTGGGTTAAATGGTGTTAGCCAATTTTGTATATATTAACAACCTTTTCCAAGACCCTAAGCTAAAAATGTTCATTTTACTTGTTCACAAAATAAGTTCGAGGCATCCATTTGTCATGTTTAGGCACCATAGCACATGAACAATTAAATTGGGCATGTAGATTAAGAAATGCCCAAGGACATAGTGAGGATCCTTGGAACAATAAATAAACATTGCAGTTGAACCATCAAGAATTGTTATTTAGGAAACTACAAGCAATACATGTACAAGCACATGTGGAAAATCGGCCAAGAGGGGGACTACCCTAACCGAAGGTGTGCGCAAAGGTCCACCCATGTGGGGCCTATCTCTCTTAGCAACTCTATACTCTAACTTACATACCTAAATAGCTAACTAACCTAGGACACATAAAAGTAAACTATCTAGTGCACCCTACAACAAAAGACTTAATTGGGTGAGACTAACCTAGAAACTAGTTCAAGAGACAACCTAGTACCTAATCTACGATGGTCCAAAAGGGTCAATTATGGTCCTAATTACATAGAGGTACTTAAATAATTATCCTACGTCCCTTAATTAATTAAATTAGAAATTTAGTTAATTAATTAAAAATCATTATGTTGACGAAACTCTTAGGAAAAATTTCAGATTTGACTAAGTAAAATGCTCTCCTATTATTAGTCAACTTAGGAGGGATGATTTAGTAGTTACCTAATTTTTATATTTAATTGTATTAATTATCGTAAGTTGAATTAGTTAATATAAGTTCCTATGACTTAGACTCTTGTTAAAACAATAGAAAATTCACGACTCAAAACAGTATGCAATCTTGTTGAAAACAGTGAGCAAAACGTACAAAAAAAAAAAGAAAAGTTCTTTTAGGTGATTTCAAGGTATTCTTCAAGGTTTTCGTGCAAGGTGATCTTCGTAGATTAAATTCTACATAAATTTTGGGTTTTCTATCCTTGAATTCTTTCTCCAAGAGTCCTTTCAAACGTTTTAAATAAATGAAAGTCCAAATTAGCATTGTTCCCAATGATATTGTTGAACTTCCATCTCCCTAGCTATCCTTGTTTTCGATTCTACAAGTATAAAGATGGAATCTCGAACATGTTGTTGGCATGTGGTGCTAACTGATCATTATGTGTAGGTTCTTAATTTGTTAATGACTAATGAGGCCTATATACATGATTCATATTATTAGGGTATTACCTATATGAAATAAAGAATGATGTAATGCTTAATTGTGTTCGAGAATGTGATGTTTGTTAAAAGTCAATTATGAAGTTAGCTACTGTTAAATGTTGACTTTCTGATGTTTAGGAGATCATTATAATACATTCATGAGATTAATATGGCTAGTGATAACATAATGAAACTATTTAAGTGAAAGTTTGATTTATGCCAACGAATTGGCTAGCAATATATTATCCAAAAAGTTGAATAGAATTGGCTTACTATGTCATTACATAAAAAATTGGCTAATAATATTCTCATGATCATTGTTTAGTGAAAATTTGGCTTATGTCAATATATTGGCTAACCATATTCTACATTACCGTAATATGTGAAAAATTAGTCTATGCCAATAAATTGGCTTACAATGTATTTCCACATATAATAAAAAAATTTGCTAATGGTTAAGTTATACCAAATTAAGCCAGACCGATGTAAATCTGAATTCATAAACATGGGTATTCCAATCATGGGACAAGTCCCAACATACCCTTTCAAAGTGAAATATGAATATAAGTAAGTACAATGAACAAAGTTTATTATTTTTGTAGAGAGTAATATAAAGATACCAAATGTCATTGAACAACAAAAGGTGAGTAATAACATGATTAAAAGTTTATGAATTATAAGTGACCTTAATGATGTGTTAAAATAAGTGAGACAAGTGTCACTCACAGCTAGACAATTATGCTAAACATACTCACAAAAAAGGGTGTTAATAATCGTGAGACAAGTCTCAGTAACACTAAGATGGTAATGTGAGGTTAAATTTACATTTCATCAAGTAAAGAAAGGGATGAAAGGTTATCCAAAGAGATAAGTAAACCTCATTACTAGAAGCAAGCTTCTATAATGTTTGAGTGAACACTAAAAGATTTAGAGAAAAAGTAGTTTAGCGAAGAACCGATAGAATAATAATGAGATTGTGCCAACACATGTAAGCCTCATTAGATGAGTCTAAAACAAGGGTTAATAAGTAGGGCAGCCACTGGATTTCTTGTTTAGCTCAAATGATCTATGTTGGTTAAATGCTCAAAGAAAGTATTCAGTTCACTTTAGTCGTGAACCACCTCATTTCTGTGTGGGGAAGACACTGGACATGGTTTCACTTTAGCCGGTAAACCAATCCTTTTCAGTGTGGGGTAGACTCTGGATGTCATGTTTAGCTCACATGATGTAGGTTAACTTTGATCGATGAACCACCCCATTTTGGGTGTCAGGCAGACACTAAATTTCATGTTAGCTCGCATGATCTTATGCTAATGATTCCTTTATGAACGTAAAAAAGAAAAAGAAGAAATGTACTTTAAAAGTGAGCTAAGAAAGTAAGAGCTTAAGTATATCAAATCATCTATGGTTGATAAGAATGACTTTTTACAAGTTATTGGCTTGTGCCAAATCAAGGTACATGCTCAATATCTTCACGTCATGCAAATGATCAAATGATGGGCATAGCAAAATAAAGAATGGGTTATAATTACTTCTTATATTATGCCAATAAAGAGGAGTAAAACATAATGGCAAATCAATGTCCTACAATATCCATAATATGACAATGATTAAATAATTGGCCTACCCAATAAAAATAGGCTTATAAGGATTTCATGACCAATCTAACAAGAATGGAAAGAGTAACTTGTAGTAAGGTTAGCCAAAGCATTTCCTTGGTCTTTTAGATTACTTACTTGATTCATTGACGGGATAGTACTAGAATTAATCATTTCACTTGTAAGTAAAACATAAGATTGAAGAGATCTTTGAACTACATAAGAAAAAGAAGAAGAAGATTGAAAAATGAACTATGTACAAAAACAAGAGTTCCCAGGTTTGGAGGAGAAAATTTTGAAATTTTCGCTTGAGTTTTTTTAAAAATATGTTCATAATTCAATGGTATTTTGTTTATATAGAAAATGAGTGGTCCTCTTTGAATGCATTAAAATATGGCAGATTCATACAATAATTTACAAATAAAGAATTAAGAAAGTGTAGTAACTTCACTTTCAAGAAATGGCATGTTGTTATAGGAAGAGATTTCCTTGATCACGCATAGTCTTTATGTGTATATGTGTGTATAACCATACTTAGTACAAGTGTGTACTAAAGTTATACTATTACTATTTTTTCGGCAAACGTTAGAGAGCACATTAAAGACTCATTGAAGCGGTTTGATCAGCTTCTCCGGACATTGGTAGGTTCTCTTTAGTTCGAGGATGCTACACCAATCATTCTAGCTTAGTACTTTAGATTTAAATAAAGTATGTTATCCCTAGAGTTTCATTTCAGAAATTTATTAAAAGCTTTGTATGAAGGCCGTTTGGCAATTTATTACGATATATTAATTTCTTCATGGAATTGATCTATCAATTGTATATGGTTGTTTAGTTTGAGCTCATTAGAATATTATTATATATAGTAATCATATGAAGTTTATGTATACTTCACTATGTTTTAAAAGTTTTAAATTTTCCGCAAATTTACCTATATGATTGTGATGAAAACTAAGAAGAGGCTTGTCTGCGAACTTTGAATGATTAAGGATGCCGGTTGCATTAGGATTCCAGAATCTGGGTTTGACAGCTTTCCAAGTCGCTTCTTCAAAAAATTGTTTCCTATAATGGACTTTTGAAGATGCAACTTCTTTTGTCCTTCATTTTTGAACTTCGAGATCTAAAATCTCAACTCAAATCTCATCATAGGTTATGCTATCCTTTATCTTAACATTTTCAGTTGGTAGGATAAAACAAGGTTCTCCAATGCACCTCTTCAACATAAATATTTGAAATACCGGATGAATCGCTGCTAACTCTTGAGGTAACTTCAACTCATAAGCTATATTGACTATTCTATTGGAAATTTGATAAGGCCAAATATATCGGGGATTGAGCTTAACTTTTTTTACCAACCCTCATAACATCCATCATGGGTGAAACTTTTAAGTATATTCAATCATCTACTTCAAACTCTAACGGCCATCCCCTAACATTATTGTAGGATTTTTTTACGACTCATTGCAATTTTCAACCTTTGTATAATCATCTTCACCTTCTTCATAGCTTGGTGAAATAAATATGATCCTTTGAACGCTGTCTCACAAAATTAAGACAATCCACTAAGAAATCTATATCTTCTCCCATAAAAAGAATCATAAGGAGACATTTTTATTCTAGAGTGGTAACTATTGTTGTAAGCAAACTCAATCTCAGGTAGGTAATCATCTAAATTCCCCTTGAAATCAATCATACAAACCCTCAACATATCATTTAAGGTCTTAATTGTGTGATCTACTTTTCCATCATCCCGAGGATGACAAGTAGTACTTAAGTTCACCTTTGAACCCAAACCCACTTATTGAATGTACAACTTAGCCTAATCCTCTTCCAAATAGGTATTCTTTATCTATGAAAAGTGGGTTAATTTTCTCATTCTATTGACAATCGCCTAAATAAAATCATGTTGCCTTCGAGATCTAGGTAAACTTGTCATGAAACCTTTATAAATCATCTCCCACTTCCACTCCGGATGTTCTATATTATGAGCCAGACATTCAAGGACTTCTGTTTTATACTATAACTTATTGGCAATTAAGGCATTTGGCAGTAAATTCAGCAATGACCTTATTTATACCATTCCACCAATATATATTTCTCTCAAATCGCGGTACATCTTTGTGTACCTCGGATGAATGCATTATTTGGAGCTATGAGCTTTATCCATGATCCTCTCTTTGATTTTATCAACCATAGGTAAACACAGTCTACCTTAATATCACAATACACAATCACCCCCTTTTTTAAAAGCTAATACTCTTTGCTTATTGAAATTTTCCTTTGATTAAAATAAAATTGAATCTTGATCTTTTCTTTCGCCTCTAACACTAATGATGATTATGCCCCATTCGTCACCACTATTCCTCCTTATATGGAATCCATTAGTTGGGCTCTTAATCCTGCAAGTCACTGCACATCTTTTGCTAGTTCTTTTTTCTCTTTCTCAAGATGGGTGTTACTACCAATCGAAAACCTTCTTATGGAATTAGCAACAAAGTTAGCCTTACCTCGGTGGTAAAGCATACTTATGTCATAATCGTTGAGCAATTCAAACCCCTTCCTTTATATGAGATTAAGCTCTCTTTGAGTTAAAACAAATTGTAGGGTTTTGTGATCAATTAATACATCAACATGAATGCCATACAAATAGTGACGTCATATTTTAAAAGAAAAACTATTCCAACAAACTCTAAGGATGGGTTTGGTATTTCTTATCATTAGATTTCAACTTTCTAGAGGAATATGCTTTAACCCTGTCATTCTGCATTAGAACACAACCCAAACCAGGCATATATACATCACAGTACACCAGAAAACCTTGAGTACCCTCTGGTAAAGTCAAAACTGCAGCAGTAGTCAACCTCTTTTTAAATTCCTCAAACTTTTCTCGCAAGCTTAAAACTATTGAAACTTAATTATTTTCTTAGTAAACCTCATTAATTGAGATGATATGTATAATAAACCTTTTACATGTCTACTATAGTCGCCAATCAAACCCAAGAAACATCTAATATCAGTTCGATATGTGAGACTAGGACAATTTGCACTCCCTTAGTTTTTTGGAAAGCACCTCTATTACCATCACTGAAAAATATGTGACCCAAGGATTCCAAAAACTCTAGCAAAAACTCACACTTAGATAACTTGTCATACAACTCAATATCGTTCATGGTGTGAAGAAATGTAATGAGATGAATAGTATGATCTTCCTCATTCTTTGAGTAGATTACTATGTCATCCATGAAGATGATAACAAATATATCTAAACAAGATTTGAAGATTCTATTCATAAGATCGATAAATATTCCTTGCACATTTTTCAAACCAAAGGTCATGAATAAAACCCTATCCATATCTAGTTATAAAAGTTCTCTTTGGAACGTCACATTCCCTTACGCTTAACTAATGGTAGGCTGATCTGAGGTCAATTTTCTAGAAATAACATGTACCTTGAAGCTGATCGAAAAGATGCTCAATCTTTGGAAAAAAATATTTATTCTTGATGGTGACCTTTTTCAATTGACGGCAAAATATATACATCCTAAGGGAACCATCATTCTTTTTCACAAACAGGACCGGAGCACCCAAAGGTGGAAATTTAGTCCAATAAAGACTTTATCTAGTAGGTCTTTCAATTGCACATTCAATTTTGCTGGTGCAATTTTATATGATGGAATTGATATAGGACAAGTAATTTGAAGAAGATATATACTGAAGTCTATCTCTCTCATGAGGTACTTCGGGAAGTCTGGAAAAGAGTTTTGGAAAATCTTTTACTACTAAAAGAAACTAAATATGAGTATGTACACGCTTGAGTCATTAACTCGGACTAAGTGATAGACACACTAATTAGTCCTCAATTTGAACTCATATAGGGCCTTATTTAATATAAAAAGTATCCAAGATTGTGTATTTTTTCTCGATATCTGATAAAACATCTATGTTTCATGCATTTGAGAATGTAGAAAGAGCATGGACAATTAGATGCAAAATGGAAGAAAAGAGTTGAATATTCCAAGTGTCAATTGACAAGCACACTTAGAGATAATCCATATAGAAAATTCCACCTTTTGTTACAACAAGTAAGCCCTAAAAGATATGGATCAAAAACGGCAAAAAGAAGCAATGGAAGCTGCTTTAAATAGTTTTGTGAAGCAGAGTTATACCCGCCAATGTCATAGCATGCATGAATTTAAAGGCAACGTAGACATGGTGACGAATGGGACAAAAGGTGATTTTCCAAAACACTCAAATATTAACGACTAAACACGCCTAATTGATCCACCAGCACTAAATTTGAAGTCCATAAATACTGAACTCTTTTTAAGTTTAAATATAAAAATTTATATAGTGAAACATTATATACTAAATATTTTAGTTAAGAAACTCTATTCTTATGTTTTCTCACAAGTTTTGAGAGGTTTTTGAGGAAGCATGAAGAAAGAAGTTCTTCTTCCAATATTTCAAATCAGTCTTCTCCATTTACCTTTATTAGTTACTTTTAAGGTTTAATCTTTTTACGCACTTGATTCCTTTATCATTTAAGGTATATTTAGTTATTGCATGATGTGTGAAAAATAAATTCCTTTCTTGGGGTGTGATTTAGAAAATATGTGTTGATATTACTGCTGGGTGTCACTTCTTGATAGAATTAGATGCATTTCAATGGTAATTTCACATAGTGTTTTTTGTTTAATTTAATGTATTTGTATTTTCAAATACAAAAACACCCATGTTTTTTTGGATTCCCCCCTAAGGAGGTTGTAAAACAATAACCACTAGACTGCTGGCCTAGAGAGTGAGTCTACATGATGTTCAGCCTGAGTGGGTTAGCCTTATACTTATATCCAAGAAATCTTTATGAAATGGCCAGGGTGTGATATAGCGTAGGCTGGGTAGTTTAGAAGAGCGGGTATCCTAGAGGACCAATTTTATATGGGGTAAGTTGCCTGAGAGGAAACTTACTTCCACCGAAAGCTTAGCCTAGTAACCATTGTCTTGCAAATTTTCTTATCAAAATCATGTACCTATTAGTTTGTGTCAATATATATTTCCATCACACCCAAGAACTCTCTCCATTACTTGTTTTCTCCATTATTTTTACTAATTTATCTACTTATGACAAAAACCCCTTTCTTAGTATTTGAAACTTTGTTGTCACAAATAAAAACTGTTTTGTGCTAATACTCGAAAATGTCTTAAGCAATCACTATATAGAACGAAATTCTTAGTATCTACAAGTTTCACTACCACTCACTTCTAGGCTGCTTTCATTGATCACAAAATATAAAATGATACACATAATGAAGAATCAAAATGGCTCAGCTGACGGGAAGTGGTGTCACGTGAAAATGTAGTTATTTCTAGTTTATAGTTCTTTGTGGTGTAGATTTACTACCATTAATTTTAGTTTTGATTTTGTTTGCTTATTTGCTTTCCACATAGGGAAACAACAAAGGATGACTATTATCGGTATCACACAGATCACCATATGCTGAACTTATTAGACTTTAGGGATAATCTACTGACATTTAAATACGATTGGGGAGAGATAATTAAAGAATTGTGGATGAGGTTCAAAGAAATTTTGCAAAAATGCCCACCCCGTTCAATGCCAGATAAAATACTGTTTGCTTGCTTCTATAGGATCTAAAACCCGAGAATAGAAGAATCAACGAACACATTTTTAAATGCGGCATTATAATAAACCGTACAAAGTTTAGGCACTACTACTTGACAAAATTATTGAAAAAACTGAAAAGGCCCAAAAAAAGTACGAGTAGGATAAACTAGTTACCAATGTAGAAGTGTTGTCCAAAGGATAGAGGGGTTGGAAGAACAAGAAAGAAAATATTAAAGAAATTTTGCCTTTCGAGAATGCATCCTAGGAGAAGAAAAGGGGATGGATTGAGTAACAATCCCCTTTTAGTCATTCTAAAGAAACTTGAAGAGAAAGATAAGAAATTGAATGACATTAAAGACAATATTAAGATGCTTGCTGAGAAAAACCTCTACATATTCCATGACATTCAGCTACAAGATGCACAAATAAACCACTAAATAATTGGTTAACATCCACCACTCGCCGAGGATTCACCCAACTAAACAATGGGTGACTCCAAGGATGAAGGGTGAACAATAATTTGCATTATACCATGACGTTAACTTATGCGTTGTTAAAGAGGCAACCCAAAATTATTTACTTGATTACTTATTGATATCTTCATAAAATAATTCTATGTTGGTTGTACAAGTTGAGAAAGGAAAAGTACTTGGAAAGATGCAAAGTCATGAAGAATATGTATTTTTGGTGGAACGCTGACAGTTTTGGTGTAAATAATCATTCACCGTAGTTTGACTCCATGCACCTGAAAGGTTTAGTCTGTAAAACATGATGGAATGATAATTTTTATTGGTGATTCGCTAATCTAATGGGCGATCTCGACAAAGACCATCAACGCATCTTTCGCAAGAGACTGGATTATCTTATACATATCGACAAAATGGATATTCGACGCTTCGCTGAGTCATTTAGTGGGATAATCTAATATTGACAAAAGACTAGAACACGGACGTTCAGAGGCACAAAGTTCAAAATCCTATTTCTAACTTTTAATTCAACTTTTTTCCTTGCACAAACTCACACTTGCTCTCTACTTTCTATATTTCTCGCACCCTATAGTATTTTATGTGTAAGACTGTTCACAGATTTTCTTTTTTTTGTTTTCTAGCACACCATTACAGTCTAATTCAACAAAAAACAGATGGATTAACAAAAAGTCTCTTGGAGAAATGATCCACCCAGGAGACGATGAAAAGAGAGCAGAGCTAGCCATACATCGGAGTTACACCAAGGAATGTAGGTCCGAAAGGCGAATTCGCATCGACCCTAATGTGCCCCCATGGGTACGAGAGTTCTTTAATTTTCCACATTCCTTAAAGGAAAGTCATGAAATAGACTTGATGATTGCAGCTAATATCGCCACTTAAGCGAGGGCAGGTGAAAATAGTGGCGAAACTTAGATTAGGAGCACTTTATGAGCAGGTTTCTAATTTTGGGAAGACACTTGGGATGCTCATGCCCCAAAGGATGAAGAAGCTGCATAAATAGTTTATCATTTTTCACTTGTCCCTTTTTATTTATCTTTCTTAAACATTGGATACTATAATTATTTTTATTTGAGGACAAATGTTGTTATTTGTGGTAGGGTAAGGCCCTCGTAATTTTATAGTTCTGCTTATTTATTTGTCTTGTTATACATGGGTTGTCTATTTAAATTGTCTTCAAAAATTCATTTTGCAAATGTTGAGTCTATGGCTCTCTTTTAGCTTATCAGTTCATAATAACTTTTACCCTTGCGAAAAAATTTCACTTTTTAAAACATTGTCACCTCTTGTGTCGAAAATGGATGTTCTTGTACAAATTTTAGTCTTGTTTTTGATTAATGCCGATAGTTGAAAATTGCTCTCAACCAATATAACATTAATGTGAGACTAAAACGAGAACGAATGAAGTTATATAGGCAATATGTGAACTCTTGGCATCTACTTGTGATTAGCCAATTATTGAATTATTTCTTTTGCAATGACCATTGAATACTAGTAAAAGTGTATTCTCTTGTTTGACTTAAGTGTCACTAAAATGTGTGATGAGTTTACTTTGAGTATTGCATGAATAAACCTAGAATTTTCCCGGTTAGTCTAATAAAATTAGACAAGGTATCCTCTTGACATAATCTTAGGCAATACTTAAGAGTGTGTGCGAACTTTGACATATAACTCTTTTGTGGCTTACCCGTGAATGTGTGAAACTATTCTAAACACCCTTTGAACCTTATGTCTTCCTTCAAAAAATCTTGATGAAACCTAAACCCTACATTATCTACTACTTATAATCCTTTTCGAGATGTGATAAAAGTAAATATTCAACATATGCCAAAAGCCTAAGTTGAGGTGTGGTAAGAAGGGAAAGAAGTTCAAAAGAAGTCTCCTCTATAAAAAAAAGAAGAAAAATAAATAGAAAATAAATTTAAAAAAAGTTGTGTAATAAAAGCATCAAATGAAAAGAAATCGGGTTTTAAAGCAATCCATGAAGGGAAATAAAAGATAACCTAGAAGCACATGTCTAAAGATTAAGAAAAGAAGATTGGGTATAGCTTAAGAAAATCACATCACATTGTAGAAAAAGTCAATAACCCCAAATGATCATACCTAGGAACTCAACCCCGTTAGAAGCCTTTGAATGACATTTTCTAATGTTGCGTTAACCGAACCGAATGTCAATTAGAAAATAAAGGCAAACTATGTGTTAAAACATGTATTGTCTTCCTCCTTGTGAGTGTGAGGGCTGCATCAGATTCCTGACCATAAATTGATAAATCAACGTGTTTGAAAGTTAAATCATTCTTAGTTGCGAGGGAATGTAGTTACTTTTGTTATGCTTGAACTTGCATTAGTAGAAACTATTGTAAGCTCAAGAATCTTTGGTATTGGTCTGTCACAACTTGAATATTTGAGAATATAATTAAGCTAAGCATGAGTAATTTGAGTTTTATTGTGTACTTTTATGATTGAGTCTTGTGTATTACTATTTGATACATCTTATTTGAATTGTTGAACTTGAGTCCTACATGACAACAAACGAAAGTTTAAGTTGTCGGTGTTGATGAGTCCTCAAATTAGACTCATCTAGGGCCTTATTTTATTGCATATAATATACTCAGCTGTTTGTTTTATTTCGATATTTGATTAAAACATCAAAGTTACGTATCTGAGAATTTTTTAGGAGCATGGATACTTAGGCGCAAAACCGAAAAAAAGAGCTGAAGATTCAAAGTGCGCATCACCAAGAACACTCGGTGATAGGTCATCTAGAAAAGTTCAACATTTAAAACAATTGAGCTGTGAAGGAAGCGGATCAAAAGGCGACGAAAAAAAAAACTCGGAGATTCGTTGTGTAGTGCCGAAACAAAGTTATTTTGCCCAACGTTACATCATGCATGGATATAAAGACAAGACACAAATGGGGAAAAACCAGCGAAAGGGTTATTCACCGATTAACTACTAAAGATCTTGAATGGATCCACAACACTAAATCTAAGGTCTATAAATACTGAAATCTTTTATTATTTAGAGGTAAAAAATTAAGAGAGTGAAATATTGTACGCTTATTATTTTATTTTAGAAACATTGTTCTTATTTATTTATCTCAAGTCTGGAGAGGGTTTTGATGAAGCTTGAAGAGAGAAGTTGTTCTTCCAATCTTTGAAGTGGGTCCTTGCCATTTACCTTCCTTTGCTACCTTAAAGGTTTATTCTCTTATACCCACTTGATTCCTTATTGCTTGATGTGTTGCAAAAAACCCCATTCTTGGGGTATGATTAAGCAAATATGTGTTGATATTATTGATAGAGGTTCTTTATTGATAGGATTCTATTCATTTAAATGGTGATTTCACATAGTGATTGTGGTTTATTTGAATGGGTTTGTAGTTTGAAATACAAAACAAACCATGTGTTTTTGGCTTGCGTAAGACGGAGATCGCAATAGAAAGACAAATAGAGTGATGCCTAAGGAGTGGTTCGACATGAGTTTAAGCCCGAGAGGGTGAGCCATAGTCCCATATCCAAGCACACTGTGAATAAGGCGTAGGCTGGTTATTTTAGACGAGAATGTGCCCGAAAGAAACCCATTTGATATGTGGTAAGTTTCCCGAGAGGGAACTTACTTTCATATAAAGCTTACCTTAGTGACTATGGTCTTTTAAATTTTCCTAATAAAATCATGTACGTATTAGTTGCCACAAGATTTATTGGGGTCACACCCCAAGAACTCTCTCCCATACTTATTTTCTCCTTTATTTTTACTAAATTTAGTAGTTGTGAAAAAAAACCTTTTCGTGATATTTGACACTTTGGTGTACAAAATTAAACTTTTTTTATAATACTCGAAATTGTCTTGATCTATCACTATTTAGAACATAATTCTAAGTATCTACAACTCTCACTTCCACTCCCTTGGGACACAACCCCTGCCCTTTTTTGGGTTACTTTACTAGCTTCGATTCGTAGGTACTCGAATTGTAGGTTACTGTCGTTGATCACAAAATATAAAAAGGTACACTTAATGAAAGGAACTAAACGACCCTTACGCAAAGTTTAACTTCTTTTCCACTCTATGACTATCTTATATGGAAACTGCAACTTTACTACTCGAGTCCCACATTTATCTATGGCATAACATGAATGAAGTCAGTGCATACCAATAATGACGTAGAAATCTACAATGTCTAACTCAATTAAATTAGTGACATAAAAATATACAATATTTAACTCCATAAAATGAGTCATCGTACACTTGTGATAAATGGAAAACATGACAATCACGATAGACTCTCTCTTCTAGAATGGTCTCACAAACAGGTGTAGAAACACTGCTGGTTAAGTAAGTTTCTTAAGAATAATATCAAAGTTCATAGCAACATATGGAGTTACAAAAGATAATCTTACTCCTGGATCTAGCAATCCATAAACAATAAAGTCAAAGATTTGAATCATATAAGTAACAACATCTAGCGAATCCTTCTTCTCTTAGCCCTCTTATTCTTGAACTCTTCTCTATCCCTCAACTTTTTCTCCAAAACATATTACACAGGGATCATTAACTTTTCGATGACCATGTATTCTTTTAACATCACAACCTTACTTCCGTTACTCGACAGATGAGACTACCCAGCTACAAACAAGTTCAATCTACGTAGTCGTAAAAAACCTCTATTAATTACTTGTTTTCGGAAAGACCTTGACTAAATAAAAAAAATAGTGACTTAAAACTAAGTCTAAACAATATTCCTTGTGGGATCAACCCCAACCTACTCGTTGGGTTATCTACTTGATTATGACCAGTTATACTTCTTTAGTAAGGTGTAATTGGAGCATATCCATTTGGGTGACATTGCTGGGCAATCTGTCTTTTAGAATAACTTCAATTACATTATCTAAATTTAGTCAACGATTTCTTGATTTTACTTTTTATTCTTTGTTTTTGTTACTACTAGGTCTACCTCTTTTGAATGGAAAGTACACGGAGCTGCGGAGAAGTACACATCTCTTTTGACCACCAAGTTCACCACACTTTGAGAAGGATGGAAAATCAAGAGAACCCAACCAATCTAGGTGATGGGGCATTCTAGAAACCTCCATTAATCATTGAAGCACACAACCAAAGTCTTGCTGAAAGTCAATTGGACAATGCTTTGAGAGTGCAACATCCAATCCCATGACCTCATATTACTATAGGAGCAACATTAAGATTACTGAATCTGATAGACCTCTTGTTCTAATCCCTTTGCAACCTGTGCAAATATTTTTGGTGATGAGTGGTTTGACGTATATGCTCGTCGTTAGGGGTTTATTCTCAGGATTGCCATCGGAAAACACACATGCTCATATGGAAAAAGTAAGGTATGTGTGAAAAATTCTTGTGGGTAGACAAGACTTAGATGTGAATGCCATCTAGTTACGAACATTTCCTCTATCACTAACATTATATGTTCCCATTTGGTTTACTAAGCTTACCTACAACTTATTCCAAACTTGGGATCAATTAAGAGATGTGTTCTTGGAAAATTACTTTCAAGTGTCTAACAAGCTCAGCCAAAAAGATCAGGTGAATATCTTTGTGGCACTACAAGGAACGTCTATGAGTAGCTCTTGGGATAGATTTACCGCCTTTGTGATAGGCGTACCTAACCACCACATTGAGGATAGGTCGCTAATACAATACTTCTATAATGGTCAAGATGAAAACAACAAAGCATTGCTATACACTACTGCAGGTGTCTCTTATAGCGAATGTACTTATGTTGAGATCGTAGAGAAATTGGAGAATATATCTCGCAACAATAAGGGTTGGAGCACCAGAAAGTTTGACACTGGGAGAAACACCATTGTCGTACAAGGTACAAACAACCCATCAGTAAATGAGATGCATGAAGAGTTGGCACAGGTGAGAACTTAGCTAATGTTAGTTCTGAAACATGTAAGCGGAGGTGCAGATAAGGTAAATGCGGTAAACTATTTGACTAAACCACCATTGTCGATAGATTAGTACTATTTTTAAGAGGATACATATGGAGTGGATGATCAAACGGGGGGTTTTCGACCAAAACCACAAGGATCAAATTAGGAAAATTGGTGCCAAGGTCACAACTATGGTAACTACAATCGAGAGTGTCAATATGTCTTGGATAAGAACTTCAACTGTGACAACAACTTCAAGTGGAATAATTACTTTATTCCTTAGTAAAATTGGGACGTTGCTCCAAGATATGGATGAGATATTATGGCGTGATTTGAAGATATACTATAGATGTTGAGGAGAAGGTTAGATGCTAGTGATGTTTAACAGACTCAAATTATTACTACCTTTAAGAAGTATAAACGGTCGTATCAAGTAAAAAACCCAACTAGTAAGTTGATGTCGATCCCACGAGGAAAATGGTATAGAATTTAATTCATTATACAATTATGTTTATTTAGCCAAGCTCTTTCCGAAAAAAGTAATTAAAGGGTTTTTTTGGCGAAACAAATTTCGTTCCTACATATAAGTACACAAGTTATCAAAAGTAAAGATTTAGTTTTTATCAAGTTGTGAGATAAACTAGGGTGTTTGTGTTCCCCGTATGTTCATAACTCCGTATTCCTAGCAATAACAATTATTCTCTAATATTTTGCATGCAAAGTTATTAGTTAGGTATCTCTAAGTCATGTGTCCGACATGTAGAGAAATTAACCTCATACCTTGGGTCGGCTATGTGTATATAAGCTACTAATTCTTACCTTTACTTCATATTAAGCATCATAATTGATGTATGGCGTAGTTATTACTTCGCACCAATCGACACTAGCCTATTAAATAGTATCCCACTAAATCTATATTGATAATTCCTTTCTTATAAACTACCTCCTTGGTCTAAAAAGTAGTACCAAGGCGAGTTCTAACATTGGTCACCGATAAAAAGTCTTTGAAAAGAAAGAATTATCAATACATGCAAGAACCTATTTTGTAATTTTTCTTTAGCTAGGTCTACTTTGTTAATCACCCATGATTCCCACATCCCTAGTTGTTGATTTAATTAACTAGGTAAGCACGAACACAATTAATAGTTTTTAAGAAATAAATCATCAACTTACTTAAACAATTTGCATAAAAAACCCAGAAAATCAACTCAAAATTGAAAGATAATTATTGAAACAAATCCAGAAATTGTAATATTGCCAAAGTTTGAAAAAACCAATCTCCGAAAGAAATAAGAACAATAACAATAATGTATAACAAGTCTGAAGGAACTATATCACTAGCCAGATAATTTATAAAATCTCTGAACCATGGGATCAAATAATGAGAAGTGGTCACTACATGCTCATCAGAGAATGCATAATCAATTTCAGCCTTTTTTCCTACATCACGCATAGCTACATCCTATAACCTAGACAAGTGATCATCACCTTAATTCGTAGTCCCCTCTATATCTTTTACTTCAAAATCAAACATTCGATGTAATAAAAAGTATCAAATGAACCATGGATTTGCATCCTTCTTCACCACCAAATACCTCAATGCAGAGTGGTTTGTATGCACTACGACCCTTGCATCGAGTAAATATGAGCGAAATATTTTTAAGTAAAAACCACTACAAGAAGTTCTTATTCGATGACCATGTAGTTCTTTTAAGCTGCATTCAAGGCCTTACTTGCATAATAAATGGGGTGAAGGATTTTACCCATTCGTTGTCCTAATACGCAAACCAAGATCTAACCCACTAGCATCACACATCACCTCAAATGGTTAACTCCAATCTAGGGAAATAATAATGTGTGTAGACACTAACTTCTCTTTTAGTTCTCCAAACGCTTTCAGATAGGATTCATCGAAATATAACTTACATTCCTTCTATCCTAGTTTGCATAGAGGATGTGCAATGTTCGAAAAATCCTTGATAAACCTGTGGTAAAAACCCACATGTCCAACAAAACTTCTCACACCTTTCATAGAGATTGGTGGGGGAAGCCTCTCTATCACTTCTACTTTAGCTCGATCGACCTCTATCCCCTTTTCTGAGATGTGATGGCGCAACACTATACCTTATTTATCATGAAATGAAATTTTTTCGAATTAACCACAAGATTGCAATTATTAAATCTTTTCACTACTTTAGATAAATGACTTAAACATTTACAAATGGAGTCTTCAACTACCGAAAAATCATCCATGAACACCTCAATAGTGTCCTCTACCATATCAAATAATATTCACATCATACGTCTCTGGAATGTGGCCGGTGCATTACATAACCCAAACGTCATCCTTAAGAATACGAATGTTCCATAAGGGAAATTAAGAATGGTGTTATCTTTATTCTCATGGGAAATAAATATTTGATTCTCACCTAAATAAACATAAAGAAAACAATTCTACCCTTTTTCTAAGAGTCTATCTAACATTTGAAAGAAAAATGGCATGGGAAATGGTCCTTCTAAGTCCACACATACAGTTTTCGGTAGGACATACAAACTCTCCATACTGTCACTGACCGTATTGGAACAGACTCGTTCCTCTCATAAGGACCACTTTTATCCCACTCTTTTTAGGCACACACTAAATTAGACACACCCAGCAACTACCTTAAATAGAATAAACGACTCCGGCATCCAACAACTTTATGATCTCCTTGTTTAAAACATGTTAAATAGGTGGATTCGACCTTCTTTGGTGCCCAATACTTGGTCTGTTATCGGGCATAAGTTGAACTTTGTGTGAAAAAATACTGGGATAAATAGCAATAACGTCCGTAATAGTCCAACCAATTGCTCTCTTGGACCTCTTCAAAACCTCCACTAATCATTGTACTTGATTCCCATTAAAAACCACCGCAATAAGTGCATGCAATGTGTCATCTCTACTAAAGAACACATACCTAAGATGAGATATTAGAGCCTTAAGCTATAGTTTTTTGGACTCCTAAATAGATGGTTTCGTGGGTGGAGGCTTGCGATGCTTCATATCCAACAACAATTTCTTTGGTTTTTGCCAAATTCACTTTTTCATAACCTGCCACTAAAGACCCATACTCTTCGATACAATCACTTTCAAAATTCATGATTTCTGTCGCTAGTGCTTTATGCTAGTCTCTCTTGAATTTGTACCTCAGATATACGCTTAACTTTGTAGGATATAGCATATACAAATTTGAGATCAACACTCCGATTCATGGACCTTAAAATGTTTAAAGTTGCTTCTCATTCTTTAACCTAAACTTTATCTGCCCCTTTCCGTGTAAACAAATGCATACCCGATGGCAAGGAATGGCCTCCATAGATAAATGGAAACATCAAAATTAACCTCACAGTTTACAATCACATAATTGGCCAAAATATAATTGACTCCACTTTGACAAGAAAATCATGAAGTATACCAACGAGTCTCTTCACTGTTCGATCAACCATCAGTAACCGCATCACAGTAGGCTTTTGATCACCCCAACCTAACTTCTGATAAATGTAAAGAGGCATGAGGTTAATGCTTGCACCAAGATCACATAGTGCTTTAGCAAAGTGTAAAAATACTATTTTACATGGAATGGTGAAAGCGCAAGGGTCTTCCTTTTTCTACACAAATGACTTAGTTGCGATAGAACTACAATGTTGAATTTGGTGAGCATCCTCAAAACTCACCGATCTCTTCTTTGATACTGTATCCTTCATAAACTTAGCATATCCGGGCATTTTGTTCAAGAGCTTCTATTAAAGGGACATTTACGAAAAGTTTCTTCAAAATATTATTAAAACACCGATGTTTATCATCCGCAATCTTCTTCACTAATCTCTGAGGGAATGGGGGTTGATGTGTAGGAATGGGGATCACTTTTTGAGACATCTCTACTTCTATGACTGTGTTGTCTATCGACTCTTCATTAGTCTGTACTACCTCTTTTTCTTTTCCCATGTTAACTTCTACCACAGATGGCATAGGTGGGTCAATGGTTTGCTTACCCCTTCGAGTAGTGATAGTCATGCAATGCCCATCATTTTTGCGATTATGAATAGTGCAACTAAGAAGACATCCTGGTTTGCGTGGATACACAGTAGTAGACAATTGAGACATCTGTATCTCAAGATTCTTTATAAAAATCGCATGTGCCTTCACCTTTTTTTGGAAAATATTAGCTAAATAACCTCTCATATCCTTGGCATGCTCATCACTAGTGTCAAATCTCCTTATCATCTTTAGTAACATATCTTCAACTCGTACTATACTAACACCACCATCTTTGTGAGAAACTTCTTAATTTGTTAGGGGTATTATAGCTCCTACTCCTATCATCCTATTAAAGTAGTTACCCCAGCTGAAGTTGTTGTTATAGCTAGATCATATTGACCCTTTCAATTGTAGTTACCATAGTTCTGACATTGATTCCCTTGACCTTAGTGCCAATTCTCATAATTAGAGCCTTGGGAATATGGTAAAAAACCGCTCCTTTACTCATTCAATTCATAGGGATCTTCCTCATAATAGTACTCATCTACCGACGGGGGTGGTTTAGTCAAGTAGTTCACCGCCTTTACCTTTTCTGCACCACAACTCACATGCTTCAAAACCAAACCTAGCCAGTTCTCATATGTGCCAAATCTTCATGCATCTCATCTGTCGTTAGGTTGTTTGTATCTTGTATTGCAATGGTGTTTCTCCCATTGTTAGACTTTGTAGAGCTCCATGCCTTGTTGTGGAGAGATATCTTCTTCAACTTCTCTTCAATATCTGCATATGTGCACTTACCATAGGAACCCCCTACAATAGTATCGAGTACTGCTTTATGATTATCATGTTAACCCCAAAATAATTACTCCTTCAACGACTCATCATGGTGAACGAAGCAGAGGTATCTCAAAAAGTTATCACATTTCTTAAACCTCCACCACTATTCCCTCATAGATTTGTGAAGAAAACTGAGTGTGGTAAATGCCTGCAATTTATCACTACGCTGAAACAGGTTTCCATCAACGTACCTTAGATAGAAGCTTTGGATAACATGCTGGATTATGCTAAGTTTATGAAGTATATATAATTACTGAGAAGAGATCAGAGAGTTTTGAGGATGATAACAGAATGCAACATATTAGTGTTATTGCTACAATATCTGTTGTGTAGGAGAAGGAAGATCCTGGAACTTTCACAATTCCATATATAATCGGGTTGCTACACTTCGCTAAAGCACTATGTGATATTAGTGCAAGAATAAATCTCATGCCTCTTTCAATTTATAAGAAGTTATACTTGGGTGACAAAAAGCCAACTATGATGTGGTTACTGATGGACGATCGAACGGTGAAGAGGACCATTGGGATACTTTTTTGTGTGCTTTTAAAAGTCGAGTAATTTATATTTCTTGCCAATTTTGTGATTCTTGACTGTGAGATCGATTTTGAGGTTCCCATTATTCTAGGGAGGCTATTCCTTACTAACGGGTGTGCATTAGTTTATATTGCAAAAGGGAAAATGAAGTTTATGTTGAACAATCAAAAAACAACTTTCAACATATGCGGATACATGAAGCAGAGTGATGATATCCAAACGGTATCTTTTATATCCTACATGGTTGACAGTTTATATGAGGTACAAATTGAAGAGTGACTAGGTTTCAAGGCACTTGAGGTAGTGATCATGAATTTTGTCACTGATGCTATTGAAGAGTATAGTTCTTTGGTAGTTGCACTTGAAAACAACGAGTATCGTTCAAAATCAAACAAACTAGAGTTTGATATGCAGCATCACGAATCTCCACCGGCAAAACAATTTATTGAGGAGGCCCTAAAATTAGCGCTTAAGGCTCTACCACCTCATCTGAGGTATGTGTTCTTTGGTAGATATGACACTTTGCCGATGATAATTGCAGCAAATTTGAATATTGAAAAACTGGAGTGTTCAATGGCATTATTGAAAGGGTTGAAATGAGCCATTGAGTAAACTATTGTAGACATTATTTGGATCCGTCCTTGTAATTTTGTTGAAATAATCCAACTCATGTCTGAACATAAAGCAACTATTGAGCATCAAAAAAGATTGAACCACCAAGGCAAGAGGTAGTGAAGAAGGAGATCAGCAAGTGGTTGGATGTGGAGTCGTCTACACTATAACATATAATAGTTGGGTGTGTCATGTTCAGTGTGTGCCTAAAAGGTGTGGGATATCAATGATACCTAATTAAAGGAATGAGCTTATTCGCGGGTTGTGACCGTATGAAGAGTTGGCATGAACTACTGGAAGTTGAATGCTTAGATTGAGAATGACCATTTCCCAATGCCCTCTATTGTCTGATGTTACACTAATTCGCAGGTGAAAGGTGGCATTGTTTTCTTGATGGTTATTCAGGGTACAACCAAATCTATATTTCCTCTGAGAATTAAGAAAATACCACTTCACTTGCCCTTATGGGACATTTGATTTGAAAAGATGTCGTTTGGGTTATGTCATGACCGACCACCATCCAGCGTTGTATGATGTAGATATTCTCTGTTATGGTGGAGGACACTTTTGAGGTTTTCATGGATGATATTTCTGTAGTTCGATACTCCTTTGATCGGTGTTTGAGTAATTTTGCTTAGGTCCTCAAAACATGTGAAGATTGTAATTTGGTGATTAATTAGAAGAAATGTCACTTTATGGTGAAGGAAGATATAGTGATAGGCAATCACATCTCGTAGAATTAATGGAGCTAAAGTGAAAGTAATAAAAAGTCTTCCTCCACCAATATTTTTAAAAGGTGTGTGAAGTTTTCTTCGACATGTGGGCTTTTAGCAGAGGTTATTGAGGACATTTCGGAAATGGCACATCCGTTGTAAAAACTACTCGAGAAGGATTGTATGTTTTATTTCGATTAATCTTGTCTAAAAGAATTTGGAGGGTTGAAGGAGTTTTTGCTGTTCGCGCCCATTATTATTTCACCAGATCGGCATGAACCATTTAAGAGAATGTGTGATGCAAGTGGGGTTGCACTTGGTGTGGTATTGGAACAGGAAAGGGATAAAATCCTTCACCACATTTACTATGCTAGTAAAGACCTTAATATTGATAAAAAAAATAAACAAGGCCACATAACAAGAACTTTTGGCTGTGGTGTTTGCATTCTAAATGATTTACTCCTATTTTCTTTGCACAAGGATCATAGGGCATATGGACCACTCTACTTTGAGTTATTTGATGGCTAAAAAGGATGTTAAGCCAAGGTTTATGTGATTGGTACTACTGTTGCAAGACTTTGATTTTGAGGTTAAAGTTAAAAGGGGGTTGAGAATCAAGTTACCTATCACTTTTCTAGATTGGAGGATGAAGCTACAGGTGAAATATGAGAAAAGGCTGAAATTGATGATCTATTCTTCCCATATGAACACACATTGGCTGCCTCTCTAGATTTGATCCCATCATTTATAGACATTGAGAACTATATGGTAAGCGATGTAGTTCTGTTGTTTTTTTCCATTCACTGAAGGAAAAAGTTCATGCATGATGTGAAAAAGTTATTTTGGGATGAGCCTTACTCATACCGGAGTTGTGCCAATGGGATTATTCATCGAAATGTACTAGAGTTTGAGATGTTGAGTGTTTTGGAGTATATACTTGTGGTGGTTTACTACGTGTCCAAATAGGTGGAAGTAATAGCGCTTCCTTAAAATAAAGGAAAGAGTGTCAACGCGTTTAGGAAAAAGAATATCTTCTCTAGATTTGGCACACCGAGGACTATTATTATTGATAGTAGCTTACAATTTTGTAATAAGCTGTTCAAAGGCCTATTTGGACAAATATGGGGTTCTCCATAATGTGTCTACTCCTTACCATCCATAGAATAGCGGGCAAGTTGAGGTCTCCAATCAAGAGACCAAGGAAATTCTTGCAAAAATGGTGAATGCAAATAAAACAAATTAGTCAAGGAGGCTTGGTGGATCCCTTTTGGCCTACCGCACTTCTTAAAATATTCCCATAGGTTTGTATTTATACCAACTTGTATATGGGAATGCTTGTCACTTGTCGGTTGATCTAGAGCACAAAGAAATGTGGGCAATGAAGAAATTGAAGATGGATTAGACTGACGCGGCAGAACAAAGACTTATTGGGTTGAATGAGATGGATGAGTTTTTCCTTTAGACAAAATAATGTTCAGCCATTTACAAAGAGAAGATGAAGAATTATCATGACCTAAGGATAAAAAAGCTAGAATTTGCAGTTGATGATTTGGGGCTTCTATTCAACTCTAGGCTACGCTTGTTTTAGGGCAAACTCAAGTCCAAGTGGAAATTGTCATTCCTCATCACTGAAGTTTTTTCACATGGAGCATTTGAGTTGGACAATAAGGAATGTGCAAAGTTCATAGTCAACAGGCCAAGTATAAAGATCTACCAGGGCCATGCGGGAGAGTGTACATGATGTTGTTGAGATCTACCATCTTGATAAAGCTTGAGTAATCGAGGAGCCTGTGTCATGCAGCGACGTTAAATCAAGCTCTTCTTGGGAGGCAACCCAAGGTGTATCCTCTATCCAATGATAGGTTTTATTTTCTTCGCTGGAATGGTTGTTTTTTTGTGTTTTTTTGTTTTTTTGTCGTATTTCATTCTAGCTTGTTTACTAATGTTTGCTAGAGAATAGTATAGGGCCCATGTCTCAGTAGTTTCCAAAAAAACACAAAAAGAATAGCCAAATTTGTGTTACATGTGCAGGGACAAAAATAAAAATCAACAAAAAAAACTCTTTTGTAGAGGTCTACGAACCACATCGACGGGCCGTCGTTCCATTGATGGATCGTCGATGATTTTTGTCGATCCAAGGTGTGTATTTTATTTTACCTAGTATTCTTTCTAAAGAAATTGTCCTTTTTCATGTGTATCCTTCATTTATTATGTGCATATACTCATACATAGTACATGTGGCGTACTAACCCCTTACTTTATATAACTACAAATGTAGGGTCCAACAATTGAAGATCAAGAAGGCTGATTGAAGAAGCTTTGAACTCTTTCTCCAAGTGTTGGTAGGTCCTCATGTGCGAGCAATGTTTATTTTTGTTATTCTCGCTTATGAAGAGTTTAGTAGTTTTAAGAGATACCCTTTATTTCCTTTTATCATTTGGATTATATTGTATTAAGGCCTAGATGGCATATTCACTTAGTATTGGCTCACTCCAAGGCTCGTACTCTTTAGATGGTTTTTATGTGAAAAAGCTTTTAGACATCCATATTGTTTATTCATGTTGCCATAAGAAAAACTAAGTAAGCTTCTATGTGATAGGTCTAAGTATAACTCACTTCGTATATGTAAATGTTTTTAAATTATCTACATTTTTAATTGATGACATGTTATGATGAACGGTAAGAGATTCTCTGTGTCCTCTTACAGGACGATGATGCTGGTCGTGAATGGAGTGTGCTCTTCTGTCGTTACATACTAATTCAAACAAAAATTATGATACTCTTACTAAAAACAAGTGATATATGTTGAAGTCTCCCAAATTACATAGAATGATTTTACTTCATTAAAAGGCACAAAATATCCTGAGATTTTTTATAATATCACTACAACAACTTATTTTATGCAATTTGAACATATCAATGAGAAAATATACCACTTCACCCAAAAGATATTAGACACTAAAAGAACCTTATCTAAGCCATGGAATTCCACAATAATCGAATTGAACAAGTCATCATTAACAAAAAATTAAAATTGTGTCATGAAATTATTTTTCCCTACGTCGCCTTCCTGTGAAATATTTGTATCAGAAGTAAAGATCAAAATAATGGTCTTTAATCAGATTTGCCACTATATATAGTAAATCCTTAAAAACAAAAGATAAAAAGGGAAATCCAAACTTACCTTATTGGATCTATATAAACATTTGATCTCCAACTTTTTATATATGGGGGGGGGGGGGGTGAACTGTATAGCTCTATTAGAATCACTTCACTATGAGAATGAGCACCACCATTCAGTCGACTTGTATTTGCACTTGACTGTTTCTTTTCTATCGTGATATTTGAAAGTAATTGGAAGGATTGACAACGAAAATAAGTAATACTAACTTGTTATTGGTACTTTTTATTGGTTGTGCGTGTAGTGAAAAGATGTGTGTGATAGATGGAAATGATAAAAAAAAAAGCACATCAGTTTATGTCGAGTTATATTGTCAAAGCTAGAGAATGTTGAGTTAGGATCTCAACAGCTATTTCTGCCAAGTGTGAATTGTGATAATGGTGTTGATGACCTAATCAACTCAAAGATGCATGTGGTATGGTGTAGAAATATAAACGCCCACATTATACCCTTATTTATAGTCAGCTATACATCTGATTTTTCATATGTCAGGTAAGTATTGCTTATTTTCCTTATTCATTCCTTTCAATGACTATTAAGTGTCACTAGATAAACATAAAAGTTTACTGAAAATATAGGTCGATTGAATAGTGGTGCTCATGCTCATAGTATATTTATTCTATAAAATCTATAAAATTTAGTCCCCCCCCCCCCCCCCTAAACCAAAATAACTGGAGCTCTAGAGTTTGTATAGCTCCTATTAGGTAAGTTTGGATTTCCCCATTTTATCTTTTGGTATTCAAGGATTTCCTACATACATGTAGTGAATCTGGTTTCAAGAACATTATTTTGATGTTAACTTCTAATACAAATTGTTCACAGGAAGACAATGATGAGAAATAAATTTTTTGACACAAAAGTCCTCTCAATTTTTCTTATCTCAAGTTCAATACTAACTTTTCATGAACATTTAGCTCATTTTTATCAAGATGTTTTGAGACCTCAATGAAAAGACTTTAATGTAAAATTCCTTACCATCAACATCAATCAAAGAGATGGGCAACTTTATTCCCACTTTCCAAATTGATTCCTATCATTTCATAAAAATCAAAAATCCAGTTACACCCTTCCATTCCCATTTCAATTATAGCCTCGCCACTCAAATATTTAAAACCAACACATCAATGGCATTTTTCTCAAAATCCACCCACGATCCATTCATAAACACCATAAAACTCACCTAAATCCCACTCACTTTGAAATTCCGGTGCTTTTGAACAACCAATTGGGCATGATCAATCGATCAAGCCACGGAATCAACCAGTTCCTTCGAATAGCAACCTCAACCTTCACTTTAATGTCATAGATACCGTTGTTTCCGCTTCCACCTATTGTCTTTTAGAAAGGAAAAACTATCCCCACCTTGTTGCCATTTAAAATAGTTAAAACCGAATTAGCTTCATTGTCAACGATCATCGGAGCACACGAACAGATCGAAGTTATCGCCATCCTATAAAATTCCATTGAGCCATACAAACTAGAAGAGAAGAAACGACATAGAATGAATAATCAAAAGTTTATATAAACGATATAAAGAAGAAAAAGAAGGCACACGATACAAAAAAATTCTATAATAATAAGAAAAAGGAATTTAAGTTATTTTTTAGAAGAGGAATAATAGTAAATGACCATCTTAACCTTTGTTTAACTTCAATTCAATTGTAACAGTTTGTTTTTAGTGGGAGAATACTTGGATATATTAAAAATTATTGACCTGAGAAATGTGATTGTTAACCAGACTAAATTAGTAATTAATGATTTTATGATAAATATTCTAATTGTATTTTATATTTGACCATTTTTCATATAATAATTTTGGTATAGTTACCAAGTTATTAAAGATGAATTTATCAAAGATATTATAAAAAATAATATTTTAATTTTTGTTAATGATACAAAAGTTGTTACTGTTTTTAAATTTTTTTTAAAAAGAGAATAAGAACAAGAGTCATTAAGAGGTGGACCCACATGCTTACATGATAGCATGAACACCTATTAAATTTTGGAAATATTATGTATATATGTTAGCCTTAATTTTAGTATCTTTATAAAAAATAACTTTTCAACATTTTCCAAGTGTAATAAAATTTGAGAAATATACTTAGAAAAGAGTCAACACCTAATAGTTTATTGACATTAAGAAAAAATAATTTAAAAAGACTATAACAGATTCGGTCTTATAAATTTGAAAAATGTGTAACAGGTTCTTATTTACACTTCAAGAAGTTTTATAAGGCATTTAAAGGGTCCACTTACTTGCAGATGTCCTACGATTTAGATTAAATATTTTGACCATTTTTAGGAAAATGACTTAACTTAAGAAAATCGATAAAGTAGGAACATTTTAAATTTTTTTCGAAAAGAGCATATTAATTGAATTAAATTGCAAATGATTAAGACTTTAACAAAATTAAATTAATTAGAATTAAATTTTTTCAATCATTTGAAATAATAATTTTAACTAAATTCCTTAATTTAAACATGAAAGTGTTTTGAATTAATAAGAAATTAATTTTTACTAAAGATGTTAAATAAATGTATTAGAGTTGATGAAAAAAAGATTTAAATTTTACTTACAGAAAAGAACATTGTTCATCTTTTTGGAAATTCAATTATGCTAACCCTAAAATTAATTAGCAAATAAACTAGTTAGGGTATGAAAAAATTAATAAATTCAAATAGAGAGAGTGATAGAGGAATATTTGGGCCTTTCTGGTCTAGGGATTTTGCCGCATTTCCCTGTCCTACACTAATGTAAAGGCTGCCCAAAAATCAGATGGGTTTTGACCCTAATTCCAAGAAGAGCTACCTTAATTTCTTGGGGCTTTTGGGCTCAATTATGGCTTTTGTATACAGACCGTATATTAAGCATATTACAATGTATATAACTCTGTTTTTTAAACTCCCGATACATGAATTTTTGTCTTCGACCTGTATATCCGATGTTTGGATTTATATTTCAGCATCTCAACCTATATATGAGTGTATAAACTTTATATACAAAATTTATACGACCCATTCTTTGGGATTTTGAACTAATTTCCTGCAGCATGTTGGATCTCTGGAACCTGTAACATGATCTAAATATATAGGGGTGGGGACTGTCTCGATGGAGAAAATGTGAAAGAAGGAGTCCAAGAGACTCCAGTAGATTATTCATTCATAAAACATTTAAGGAGATGAAGATAAGTAAACAAGAAAATTCTTTAATAAATTAGGTGATAAGGTTTTACACAGGAATAAAATAGATTAGTAGCTTTGGAAACCGTCACACATTGATTTTAATATTTGAACACACTGAGCACAATAATGACTACCAAAGAATTATATTTAAAGCAACATCGTGAAAGGTTACATTCACATGCCTATTCCAACAGAGAAAATAATATCATTAAGCATCAATTATACAGTATACAATCCATGTATCTAAGTCGAGATGCGGCATTTCATGCCAAAACAATATGATAAACTTATGACCATAAGGACATCGAAAAAAAAGAACCTTAGTACCATAGCAAATTATCCCTCTCTAATAAGATTTTAATACTTAAAGCATTTAAACCAAGCCTAGAGCGGTGTTATGACAAGAAAGGACGGACTAAACTAAATAATGCATTTTTTGGGGAAAAAATCACCACAAGGCTATGAAAATCAATACAATAAGAGTTTCAATAGCTTCTTACTAAATTTCCCAAATTCAATATATACACGTTCTAGGCATGCTCAAGAACAAAAGACTAACAGCTCAAAGAGAACGAGAAATTCATTTCTTACAAGAAAGTAATGAGAAACAGAACAAAGAAAGGAAAAATACACTCGTATTAAAAGTGGAAGATTAAGACGTAAACCAAAAAAGGAGGTATAAAATTGAATCCGTTATAGAAAACAACAAATTACCGTTAGAATAGTAAAGACCATAAATAAGATGAAGAAGTTTACCTTTTTGGAGCAGCGACTAGGACGAAGAGCTTCAAAGCAACGATTTTCAAACCTCAATTCAAATATGAACACAAAAAATGAATCCCCACGCAGAATCTAAGTGAAGAAATTATGAGAATTCAAGAATAGAGAATCCTTTTATAATTTCAAGTGTCATAATATTATCTCTTCAATACTAAAATCAAAAGCCTCAAAATCTTGAGGGGGGAAATCTGTTGGAGAAATTTTGAATTTCTTTCCCCCAATCCAAGCCCAATGGTTAAAGAGATTTAAAATATCCGAATAAAGTTAAACGAGAACAAGGATTTGATCAACTAGGTTACTATGGTTATGGGTTCTTGAAGAGTGTTGGATGAGGGTAATGGTTTCTTTGCGTGTAATTCTTGATTTTCAACGCTATTTGCTCGTTGGATTTCACTGTTGCATGAACAAGAAGAAGACAAAGGGGTCGCTTAATGGTATTCTGCGCGCTTTTGATTGTTGTTTTATTGGAATTAATTTGGGTCTGGTAATGTGGAAATTCAAAATTGGGATGAGAATATCTTAGTTTTAGCTGATTTAAATTTGTAAAAAGGCCCAAATTTTTTGTCTAAAAAATGAGTCAAGGTTGGGGGGGTGGGGTAGAAATGGGAAAGAATTATGAAAGGAAAATGTCAATTTGAATTTAAAGCCAATTGGGATTAAGAAATAAAAATAGGCTAAATCTTAAATAAAATGAATTACAATAATCAACAAACGAGTTTCTTAATCTTAACAAAAATAAAATAACTAACTCGATAATTAACTAATAACTTAACAAAAATAAAATAACTATCTCGATAATTAACTAATAACTCAAAATTATAACTATAGCATACAGTAAATTAATAAAATATTAACTACAATGTAAAATCTCTTGTGATGATTTTCAAATATTTATAATATAAGGTGATTGTAAAATTATATATATTTATTATTTAAAATGACAAAATTACTTTGAAACTACCTTGAAAGTATTTTTGATTTTTACAAACTTATTAATTTAAAATTACAACCATCATTAATTATCTACATACTTATATTAAACACTTATATTATTTAAAAATCATAAAAATGACCAAACTTGTAAACTATATTTATTTATTTTATTTAGATTTTTGGAAAAAAAATAATCATTTTAAATCGTTTCAATTGAAGAATCTCAATTATTAATTTATGAGGTGGAGGTCCAAATTTGGGTGCCAACAGTTATACCTTATTTGACTTGGATTAATGAATGAAATTCGAGAAAAATGAAATTCGATAAATCCAATGTTGACCGACGACATCTTCATCTTCAGGAAAGAAATTTTTGTACAGACTTTAGGAATTATGGTCGAAACTCCTTATCAGGTTTCCTACATATATCGGTCTATATGAGGATTATAGCCACTTGTTATTAGAAACGCTTGACTTAAAGCGTGATTATCCAAGTGTTAAAAAGTTTTATCGATATGAAATTCTAAAGAGATCGGATTACTCGGAATTAAGATTTAGGAAAGAATGTTAGAATATAGCCGAGTTTTAAACATTGATCCCGCCATCATATCTTTAAACTTTAGGAATTACCCTATTTGCAGTTCGACTCAATCATTTGGAAAGGAAATCTATTATGCTATACAATCTTCTACTCTGGAAGACTGACAAGTAAGCCGAGTACGAAAAAGAGTCTTGAGATCTTATCCATTAAAGAGGCGCGTTTCACACCCATAAATTAGAACTTACACGGACATAATTTATCAAAGCTCTTGGTGTAATGTCACTCTGTTTGAAAAGTTGCTTTTGGTGAACACCAAAACTTTTTTGGATGCGAAACTGTAAAAGATAAACCTAAGTAAAAACCCACGTGTATTTTGATATAGGTGTGGTAGGATTATGGTGAAAGCCTCTCCTTAGCTCGCGTACGAAGAGTTTGATAGTCCTCTTTGGACTATGTCTTAGTTTGTTGCTAAGAAAAAGTTCCACATTGTGTTGTATCATTTTTGATGTCGTCTGCACCTGTGGTTTGGCTTAAGTATTCATTCCCTTGAATTCTCTTAACATGAGATAAAACTCATTAGTGTAAAATATAATTTAAATTGAGGGATAGTGTCATTTACCATGTTGAACTGAATTGTTCTCCTTGAATATTTTTTGTCAACTTCTTTCAGTTTGACGTAATGAAAATAAAGCCTATATCTCATATTTGCGAGTTGTCTCCTCACTTTACTCGTATTTTAATATCGAAGTCGTAAAATAGACTAATATAATATGTTGATGGCTCTCTTGATGGTTTGAAAATGATATCCTTCTCGGCTGTTTGATATGCAATGGACCTTTTGACGGTTTGAATATGCATTGGCCCACTTGGAGGTTGAATATGAATTAATCCTCTTGGTGGTTTGAATATGATAGCCCTCTTGGCGGTCTGAATATGATGGCCTTATTGACAGCTCTAAACATACTCTTGGCTTTTTGTTATGCCATGTCCCTTTTGTAAACATAAATATAACTGGCCCTCTCAGAAGTTTGAATATGAATTACATTTTAGGCAGTTTTAATATGATGGACCTCTCGGAGATTTGAATGTGAAGTTACCTCTTTGAATTTTGAGTATGAATGGCCATCTTAGAAGTTTGAAATGATGGCCCCTCTGCGATTAAAATATGCAATGGCCCTCTTAGCAATTTAAATATGAATGGCCTTCTTAGCGGTTTATTTATGATGGCCCTCTCAGCAATCAATTAAAATATGCAATGGCCCTCTTGGAATTTTTAATATGCAATGGCCCACTTAGTGGTAATAAAGGCAATGGTCGTCTTAGTGATTTTAATATTATGGACCTCATGGAATTTTGAATATGCAAGGACTTTGACTATGAATGTCATCCTTCATTAATATTTGATATGATGATACGTAATTTTTGTCATAGCTTCATTTTTATTGGTATCTAACAACCTTAAGTAGTAGATATTCTTCGATTTGACAATAGAATATTGTTGGCAAATGCGTCTTTGGTCAAGAATAGATGGTACACTCACTATTAGATATTTTCTTATTCGTTCTCCTAATTGGTCGGTTGATAATTAAAGAATCTTTGATGATCTTATTATACGCTGCATCCATAAAGAAATATTAGTTTTGGTCAACTTGTCTTCTTTGATATATTCCATTCGCCTTGCTCCTTGACTCGCTATCTTTGGAAGTTGATTGATCGTTAGAATTACCATAGAAAAAAGACAAGATCATATTCAAATTAGAACATTTGCTAGGTATGAACTATTAGAAGAATAGTTTTCAAAATTCTCTAACAATTAATTATTGCGACATGCACAACAAGAACAAAACATCTTTTGTCTCAAATTTTTGCCATGAGAGATAACTTGCTGGCAAATTCAGAACTCCATAAGAGTATATCAAATTAAGGCACTTGAAGTTCATTTTAATGTTCTGAGTACACTTTATATATTTTTGAAGGTCCTCCTACAAAATTCCTTCCCAATTAGATGTTTCAGAATAAATCTAATGGTGATCACATAAGTCATGATATATTGCAAAATTTTATGCTTTATCAAAGTTATGTCCCAATTGCACATGTGGATATGATATTTGACCCTTGTTTGTACGAAATAACTCTTCGTGTAGAATTTTTGAGATCCTCTCAAAACTTTTTTCCCAATATCCATCATGAAGGAAAATGGAAATCTTACTGGGAATATGACCGAACCGTTGTGGCACCTACATATCCCTTTGAAGATGGAATCAGGTATAACATAGTTCCTTTATCGGGGATTGACATAGATAATTCTTATAAGATGATGACCAAGGACGACATAGGTCGCCTACGCATCTCAATCTTGAGAATTTTTGTCAAACATAGTTTGTTACAAAGGGAATGTCTGAAAACACAATGCGACAAATAATTATGAGTTGACTTAAATTACAATGAAGTAATAGAAAGAAGTGTCATCCATCAAATGTAGTATCTCTTGACAACATCTAAATTGATAGCTTTTCGCCACACTTTACATTGCATCTTTGCTAGAATAAATGTTCCTCTTGATAGTACTTTGTGGAAAACATACAACTTGCAAGTTAAGTTCAAATATTCCTTTTTATTTGTCTTGATGAGGGAAAATGTGTTTCAACACCAATTAGCCTACCTCAAATGTTCGAACGCTTTTGTTGATACAATCATTCATGTGATCACGATATGCAGTTTAATTGTGATAGGTAAGTTGACATATTCATTTCATCATGTGACTGTTCAGATTTGATCCATTTTCTGTGATGATAGACTTTGGTACCCCAAAATGACAAATAAAATTATTGCAAACAAAATAGGCCATAAGTTTCTTCGCCACAACTTTTTGGGAAATAACTTTGACCCTCTTTTTGAAGTAATCATTGGAAAAAAATGAACTTCTTACCATTGGAGGAAACAGGCTCAATCGGTCAAATAACATTCCATGACCCAGGCTGCAAATTGCCAAGGCAAACTCATCGCATTGAGCTCGTGGGGAGGTACTTTAGTAAGATCTGCATGTACCTTGTACTTATGACACCTTTGGACAAATCGTCCAGAATCACTTTCCGTACTCATACAAAGGTATCCTACCTTTAATATTTTCTTTGCCAATGTAAATCCATTCATGTGCGTCCCACACACATCAGCATGCACTTTTTCAAGCAAACATGTGGATTATGTAGCATCCACACTTCTCAGTAATCCCAAATCGGGAGTCCTCCTATAGATAACCTCTCCATTCAAAAACAAAAAGTTTGCCATTCTTCAGATGTTTTCTTCTTAATATTTGTTGCCTTTTATTTTTATCTACCATATTGTATGTACTTTTTAACATCTATACCATGTATTCCAATCTCATTCCGACTCCACATGTGATTAACAATCTGATTGTCCTTTTAAACCTATCTCAAGTGGATCAATATAACTCTTTTATGAGAGTTGTATCATGGATGATATGATTGTAAGGGCATCGAAAAGCTCATTCTATGTCCTCGGTGTGTGTTGAACTTTTGCTTCCTCAATCTTTTGCATAACCTCCCAACCAATTTTACAGAAGGTAAGATTTTAGGACTATATGCAGCCCATTCTCCTTCAACATACTGAATCAGCAAGTCTGAATTACCAATTATCATTAAATCCTGAATATTCATTTAAAGAGCCAATTGAATGTCTAGAATACATGCTTCTTACTCAGCGATGTTATTAGTGCATCATAATCTAAGATTTGTTGTTGATTGACTATTTTGAACAAATTCAGATATCAACGCTAATCCAATTCCTGATCTTGTAGAGTTCACTGCTAGATCAAAGAACATTCTCCACCCAGGATATGATTTGATATGTCTTCTTCTTCAAAAAATGCCTCTTCATCATGGAAATGTGTTGTAATTGGTTCATATCCTTCATCTATTAACCCTTAATTGTCTTCTGAGTTATATACATAATGTCAAACTCGCTAAACAAGATTTGACACTTTGCAAACATTCATGTGGGCATTGCTTTCCAAAATATGTAGTTGAGAGGGTCCATTCTTGAAATAAGATGCGTTGGATAATCTGACAGACAATTTCTCTGTTTTTTAGCAACCCAAGTCAAAGCATAATATGCTCACTATAAGAGGGTGCAACGAGACTCATACGATGTGAACTTCTTGCTCAAATAGTATGCAACTCTTTCATTTATTCCTGTATCATCATGTTGTCGTAGAACACACCAAAATTCTTTGTCAGAGATGGATAAATATAATAGTAAAGGACAGCCTGCATGTGGTGGCACCAATACTGGTGTATTTGAAAGGTTATTCTTGATTATGTCAAAAGCCTTTTTATATTTTTGGTCCATTTGGTTGGTGCGTCTTTGCATAGAAACTTGATTATGGGCTCACATATAACTATTTATGGATCTATTAATCAAATGATGTAATTGAGTCTTCCTAGAAAACACATTACTTCCTTCTTAGTTTTTGGAGGATGCACCTCTTGAATTGTCTTCATCTTTGATGGATCAGTATCGATACCTCTTCTACTAATTATGAATCCTAGAAACTTCCTTTGAGGTACTCCAAATGCACTTTTGGATGGGTTCAACTTCATATCATACCTATGTAACTTGTCAAATAACTTTCCCAACAGTGTCATAGGATCCACACTCTCAATGGATTTTATGATGACATCGTGCAAATACACTTCAATTTCTTTGTGGATCATATCATGGAAAATGGTATTCATAGATCTCATATAACTGGATCAAGACATCTTGAGCCCAAACGACATCACTCAATAATAGTAGACTCCCGAGGATTGATGAATGTTGTTTTTTTTATCTTCTTTATCCATTAGAATATGGTCTTATCCTGCAAAGCAATCCACAAAATATTGAATCTCATGCTTAGTACAATTGTTTGTGAATATGTGGATATTTGCATAAGGAGATCATGTTTTTGACTCACTTTGTAGAGATCCCGATAATCCACGTATATCCTGATTTTTCATATTTCTTCGCCACTTGAATAATGTTTTCCAGATAAGTTGGATACATTGTCACTTCGACGACCTTTGATTCAATTTGGTTTTTTTTAACCTTAAACACATATCGGGCTTGAACTTTCCGGTTTTCTGCTTTATCGGACAATGCTTTGGATTGATATGTAGCTTATGGGAATCAATATCAGTGCTTAACCCTGCCATATCATCATAAGACCAAGTAAACATATCGATGTATCCTTTGACCACCTTAACTAATTCTTCTCTTTATGTTGCGGACTAGTGGACATTGACGTGGGTTTCTCCGACCGACTCATCATTTCCCAAGTTTCTTATCTTGGTATCATCCAGGATGGGCTTTTTATTATTTTCATGTTGCCTCATGTCCTTTGTGAGGTGTTCACCCATCATGGTTCTTGTCATTTTCTTCACATTTATCTTCATTGACCTTACTCGGTTCACCGTGTTCGTGACATATCATGACATTGATAGGTTTAGATTTATTTTTACTGAAAAGAACAATATATTAACCATCTTATATAGAAAGAGTTTAATGTAAACACTAGAGAATGATTCGCAAAGACAAAATACTCAATTTAAAATAAATGAGGATTTCATTGGAATTTTAAAAGGTGTACAACCTTGTCATGATTCATGAGTCATTTCTTTTTAAAACATTTTGATGAAAAATAAAGTGACATAAATGGTGATTTCGGCCCTAATCAGTAAAACAACGATTTTCAAAAATAAAAGCTCAAATCTTTTCTTTGTCTACCAAGTCATTCAATTGATCAAAAGTGGAGTGCACATCTTATTCCGTAGCGTCTTTCCATGTCCAGCATCACGGATGGTGGGGTTTTTGTTGCATTTTGCAAAGATCCAACACATTCTTTTTCATCAAACAATCTCCCTATCCCTTCCACTATACCATTAACCTCAGGCTCTAAAGCTTTAGCAACAAATGCATGGTAAAATTTCTTATAGGCTTCGCTATATCACAATCATGTTTCTTCAATGTTTATGCTTCAAAAATATCTTCTTCTGTAAGGGTATAACCAACATTTAATCAAAATTTATAAGTGGGATAGGAAGAGGTTCATGTATGCCATCCCAATTCTTGCCCAAGCCACACCTAGTCTAAAATCTCTTTTTAGCATAGTTGTGGCTATAATTTTATACAGTAGTGGCATTTATACTTGTGGTGTCGTATATTCAAAAGCATTGTTCATTATCTCCACCATATAAAATTCAGTACCTTGAGAGGAGTCTTCATTAATAAGAATAGATAAACCAGGTAACTATGTCCACTCCCTTCACCATTGATGATGATTTCATGATCCTCATTAATGAACTTTAAAAATTGACGTAGTGTGGATGGTATTGCTCCAACATCATGGATACATAGTCTTCCTAGCTATAAGTTATAACTTTTAAATAAACCCATTACTTGGAACTCACAAATTCTGCAGGGCCCGTTTGGATACATAAGTCTACCTCCCATATGGTCTCTCTTTGCGCACCATCAAAAGATGTTACATTCATTCGATTTTGAAGAATTTTTCCAACATCAATAACTAGCTGAGTAACGATTGATACTGGGCAAATATTTAGTACCGACCCATTCATAATCAATACTTGAGCTAAAAGCTTGTCCCTGAATTTGACAATGATATACAAGGCACAGTTGTGCATCATTACTTCAAGTGGAAACTCTTCTTCCCAAAAAAAGATTTAATGACTCACAATGACATGACATACTATAGTTTCAACATTCTCACCACTTGTTCCCATCGCTACATATACTTTTTCAAGTACCTTCAATAATGCTTTTCGGTGGTACTCAGAACTCATAAGTATATCCCTAACTTAAATTTTGAGCTGCATTCTTCACCAAAAATTTTCGGCCTTACCTTATGTGATCATCCTTTTTTGGATTTCCTTTTTTCGTGATTCCTGAGCTAGCTCTTCGAAGTCATAGAATCTTCCAGAACATGTCATCCCTGTGTCATAGCTTTACAAGGAAGTAATGGGAAGAAGTATAATCCTTCAAATATTGTATCTCTTGATAACATCTGAGTTTATCTCTTTTAGCCTCACTATAGTGTCTATGTTTTCTAGAACTAAACCTCTTCTTGATAGTACACTGTGGATAACATACAATCCTTTCTAGTTAAGTACGAATTTTCCATAGTATTCATCTTGATAAGGGAAAATGTGTATCAACACCAATTGGCCTACTTCAAATGTTTGATTTCTTAGAGTTAGTCCTTCTTTGTTGATACATGTGGACATGGCAAAGCACACTCATTCATTTCTCATCAATCAATGCTAATTGCTCATATCAATTACGAACTCATTCAGCATCGTTCAATCCTACTTTTTGAATAATCCTTAAGGATTGTATCTCAACTTTGACTTGTATCACCGCTTCTATTATGTATACTAATAGCGAAGGAGTTGCCCCAAATCAGGTCCGAATGGTGCTGTGATAAATTAACAAAGCATAAGGCAGATTTTCATGCCAACATTTAAAGTTCTAAATCATTTTCACAGTATCCTCTTCATATGTTTATTAGCAGCTTCCACACAACAATTATGTGAAGACTATATGTAGTTGAATTGCGGTGGCTAATTTAGAATTGTTGACATATCCCTTTCATCAAGTGACTGTTCATATTTGCTTCATTATCTCTGATGATAGACTCTGGTACCCGCAAACGACATATAAAATTGTTGTGAACAAAATTGGCCAAAACTTTCTTCGTCATAGCTTTGTATGAAGCAAATTTTAGCCACTTTTTGAATTAATTAATGGAGATAAAAATGAACTTATTACCATTGCAAGAAGTACAGTCAATCGGTCAAAGAACATCCATTCCCCAAGATGAAAATTTCCTAGCGGAACATATCACATTGACCTCGTGGGGAGGTACTTTGATCATATATCCATGTGCCTGACATTTATGACACCTTTGAACAAATCGTCCATAATTATTTTGAATAATCATCCAAAAGTATCATGCCGTTAAGATTTTCTATTCCAATGCAAACCAATTCATGTGTCCCACACACTCCATCATGCACTATTTCAAGCTTTCATGTGGATTATGTAGCATCCACATATCTCATAATCCCAATGGGAAGTCCTCCTATAAAGAACCTCTTCATTCAAAATGAAGTTGTTCACCATTCTTCAAATTGTTTTCTTTTGAATACTTGTTGGTTTTTCTTGATATCTACAATCTTCTAAATGTTTTTTCACATTGATATGCCATGGACTCCCATCTCATACCGATTCCAAATGTGAACAATGTGATAGTTTTCCTTTTAAACCTACTCCCAAGTGGATCAATATAAATTTTTATGGGTGTTGTATAATGAATGATATGGTTGTAAGGGAATCAACAAGATTTTTCTAAATTATTGGTGTGTATTTGATCTTGGTTTTCCTAAATCTTTTTCATAACCTTACGAAAATTGTACATATGGTAGGATTTTAGGATTCTTCAAGGTATATTCTCCTTCAACTTGATGATTCAACAAGTCTTAATCACCAATTATAATTAATTCTTAGGTATTCATGTCAAGACCAATACTAATGCCAAAAATACATGTTTCATACTCAGCCGCCATGTTATTAGTGCATATAAATCTAAGCTTTGCTGTTGGTCGATAATTTTTCCCCAATCATATATCAATATTGCTCAAACTCCTTATCCTGTAGAATTTACTGCTCCGCCAAACAATATTCTGTACCCGTGATATTATTTTGATATGTCTTCCCCTACAAAAAATGCTTCTTCATCAGGAAAATATGTTCTAAGAGGTTCACATCTTTAATTTACGGGGATTTTTGGGAAGGTGATAGGCCAAGGACTCACCCATAATTTCTTTCTTAGTCATATACTAAGTGTCGAACTTACTTAACAACATTTGCAACTTTGCTAACTTTCACGTGGGGATTTCTATCTAAAATATTTACTTGAGCGGGTCCATTCTTGAAATGAGATGTGTTGTATAAGTTGACATATAATGTCTCAATTTCGGGGCAACCCAAGTTATTTTTGTAAATAGATATAATCCATGTAATCGCGAAACTATCAAAATCAAAAAAGAAGTGACAATAGATACTATAAGTATACGAAAGAAACCTTTAAAGCACAAAAATTTCCCTCTAAGAGGGTGTAAAGAGCCTTTGAGGATGTTAACATCTTGATCAAATAGTATATAACTCTCTCCTTTCATAAATCTCATCATGTTGTCCTAGGATAAATACAATAGCAAAAGGAAGCATGCTTGTGGTGGCACCAATACTGGTGGATTTGAAAGGTAATTCTTTATGTTGCAAAAGAATTTCTAACATTCTTCAGTCCATTTGGTTAGCGCATCTTTTCATAGAAACTTTAATATGGGATAAAAAATTGCCATTGATTGATATATGAATCGCCGATGTAATTTTGTCCCCCTAGAAAAATCATTACTTCCTTCTAAGTCTTTGGAGGAGGAAACACTTGAATATTATTCATCTTGGAAGGATCAAGGTCAACACCTCTTTTGCTTACTATGAATCGTATTAACTTCCTTGGAGGTACTCCTAATGCACATTTGGTTGGGTTCAACTTCACATTATACATACTTAACATGTCAAAGAACTTTTCCAAGTGTATCAGAAGATATGAACTCTGATTGGATTTTATCATGACATCGTCCACATATACTTCAATTTCGTTGTAATTCATATCATTGAAAATGGTGGTCATAACTCTCATATATGTGGCTCCAGCATTCTTGAGGTCGAACAACATCCCTCAATAATGATAAACTCCCCAAGGTGTGGTCAATGTTGTTTTTTCAGCATCTTTATCATCCATTAAAATCTGGTGGTATCATGCAAAGCAATTCAAAAAAGATTGCAACTCATGCTTAGAACAATTATCGATTAGTATGTGGAGGGATATTGAGCAAAAGGAAATTATTTGTTGGATTATCTTTGTTGAGATTTTTATAATCAATGCATTTCTTGACTTTTTTCATCTTTCTTCACCTCTACAACAATGTTATCTGGACAAGTGGGATACTCGGTCACTTCGATGACCTTCTATTTGATCTTCTTTGTGATATCTTACTTTATCATTATCGGACAATACTGTTAGTTTATAGGAAGCTTATAATGCAAAACAGTATTAGTGGTTAACCCTGGAAAATCATCACAAGAACAAGCAAACATATCGATGTATTATTTGAGAAACTTGACTAATTTTTCTCTTTGTGTTGCTGCCAAATGGATATTGACTTTGGTTTCTCTGTCCGACTCGTCATCTCCCAAGTTTTCTATGTTTGTTTCGTCTGATCTGGCTTTTTATCATTTCCAAGTTGCCTCAAGTCCTGAGGTGTTCAGGCATCATAGTTTCCTCATCATATTCTTTACATTTATGTTCACTAACCATACTCGTCTCACCGTTTTCATGACATTGATAGGTTTAGATTAATTTTTACTGAAATGAACAATAAATAAACAATTTGAGATATAAAGAGTTTTAATGTTTATATTAAAGAATGATTCACAAAGACAAGATAATCAATTTAAAATAAATGAGGATTTCATTAGAACTTTTAAAAGGCGTACAAACATAGTTCATGAGTTGTTATTCATTTTGTTTTAAACATTATGATGAAAAATAAAGGAGAATAAAGGTGATTTTGGCCCACATTCGAAAAACACCAATTTTTTAAAAAAACATAACATCTTCTCTTTGTCGACCAAGCCGTTCGAATGATCGTAAAATAAGTGGCCATCTAATACTATAGTTATCCCATAGTCCGGCATCTCGGATGATGCATTTTGTGACGCTTTCTATAGAGATCACAACACTTTCTTCTTCAATAAAAAAATTTACCAACGCTTCGACTAGACCATTAATTTCAGGCTCTAAAGCTTTAGCAACAAATGGTTGGTAGAATTCTTGAATAAGCTTTGGTATATCACAGTCATGCCTCTTCCATTATTCTGATTCAAAGAATTATTGCTTTGTAGGGGTATAATTGACGCCTAACAGGAAATTTTTAAATGGAATAGGAAAGAGTTCTTATATGTCATCCAAATTCTTGCCTAAGCAATACCTAGGCTCAAAACCGCTTCTTAGCATAATCGTGGCTAGCATACACTAGTGAAACTGGTACTTGTGGTGTCCTATCTTTAAAATCATTATTCATTATCTCCACCATGTTAAAGTAAGTAGCTTGAGAGGAATCTTAAATAACGGTAACAGAAAAACTAGGGTAACTACGTCCACTTCCTCCACCATGGATGACGATATATTGATCCTCCTTGATGAACTTCAAAAGTTGATGCACTGTGGATAGGACTGCTCCAACATCATGGCTTCATGGTCTTCCTATAAATAACTTGTAGCTTGTAGATATTACCCATCACTTGGAACTTATTGACATTTTCAGCGGGGCTGTTATAGCTCAAAAAATAAGGACCTAGGCTAGAGCCTCACATAGTGACGAACATTTAAAATGGTGTTTCAAGAGTTTAAAATTTTAATTAACTTTATTAGTTAGTATTAAATCCTAAAATCAAGAAATCACCGTTATTTCAAGAGACGAGTGAAATAGCTCTAGTGTGCCTTTAGGTTTTGGAAGGGGTTTGAAGAGTCGTATGAAGGTAAAACTTTGTGAAAGTGCTTAGGTTAAACATTACTGCATGTTTAGTGCCAAAAAGTTCTGGTACGACTCCCAAGGATAACCCTAATGTCCCACAAGGAGGACCCAAACATTTGACCTAAAAGCTGTGAAAAAACAACTTGACTTGACGAGTGCAATGAAACTCGTCAATGGACTCACACCCCGTCAATAGAGGTCGTAAGTCAATACATAGAATTATGGAGCCTTGGATCCATTAAAGGATTATCAAATCCAAACCATGGAATGCAAGGATGGTCTGTACATGGAATGATGTACCGTAAACTAGGGGCATTGCTTAGGGCCTGCACACTAGTGAAACACACAGCCAAGCCAAGGGTCGTTTAATTAATTCCACCCTTGTGCATTGAAATGTAGTTTCGATCAAAATTAGTTAATTTAGTTATATGAATGGATTTTAACATATTAAACAAGTTTTCACACTTCAAAATTTCAAGACCCTAAAGACTCCCACTTCTCTCTAGAATTTTCGCTCTTAACTCAAGACCTCCATTGAAGAAGAAGATCAAGTTTTCTCTAGGGATTCAAAAACAAGTATATAGTCCATAAATATATACAGATTGAAAAGGTATGGTATTTAATCTTGGGAATCCTTTCCCCAAAAGGTTCTTCAAGATTTGGATTGCAATATTCTCCAAAAATATAGTTTTCACTCGATTTGTGAATCTTCATTCAAACATGATTATTTTGGTCTTGATCAGATTAATACTGATGGATTATGATTTTTTACGAGTGGATTTATGTTTTACCTTTGACTTTGACATAATTTACTAAAAATACCCACGAATATTCTTGTTTTCCTAAACACTAACTTATGAATTTGGTTGATTAATGATTAAGGTGATGTAATTAAATGTGTTCTTGCATAATTTAATATTATATGATGATGATGGCGATGATTTAATTATTTGTTGAATATCATTTCTTCGGGGTGAAGTCTTGAATGAGCTTTTTAGAGGCCATTAGTAAGACCTTCAAGGTCATGAGCGCCTTATTATAATAATGTTGGTCTATTCTTGATAATGTTGCTTAATTGAATTATGAATGATGATTTTATGAATATATAATTATTCCATGAACAAGATGGGTCTTGGATAATGATAGGTTTATTATTATAATGTATTGAAGGTGATTCCCATGTCCATCCTATTTCTATGTTATGGTCTAACATAATTTTAGGTTGTGATGAAAGGACTTTCTCATCTTAGAACCTAGGAGATATGAACATGCTATATGATGTGATAAACTAATAAGACCTATGTTATAAAATAATGTCAAGGAAAACTTAAGATACTCCAAAAGGGAATTTAGCTTAGCATCAAGTGAACTTGACAATGAGAATCGTACCTTCCTCAAAGGAAGGTAGGTTCACCAATTGTTCTCATGAGGTGGAAACTACAATGCGAATTAGCATAAAGAGGGTTTCTAATAAAACCTCCTAGTTCCTTGACTATGTGCCCCTAAAGGAACTTTAGCTAGTGGATCCACCTATATTATATTGTCATGTATATGTCCTATCTTGGAAAGTAGGATGCCCTTCTTTAGGTATGAGGGGTTGACACCAAGTTTCATGTTTAGCTCACATGGTCTAATGTGGGTTATGGATGAGTTCCTCGGAAGTAAAATGATTGAATTAATGTAAGAAAAGAAACACTAACTAGAATTACCTAAGAGGTGTTACTTAGTGTAGGTAGGGGAATATAGTTTTACCTATACATTGCACAAGTGTACCTTGTTATTAGGATATATCAGGTAAAGGGAATGTTTATGGTCTCTTTGCTAGTTTACTTAGTTTATGTGGAATTTTGGGGCTTCACATACACACTACATTAGTTGATTTGAATAGGGATTGTGAGTAAGGTATTGTTACGTATTGATGAAATGGATTCTAAAGTGTGAAATGTTTCTAATGGCTTTTATTATAAATTACTCTTGAACATAAAAAGATATGCATTATTTTTTTTAAGTCATCACGCCAGTTACATGTGGGGAGTACTCTCCGGTCGTGACATTGTCCAATTTCCATACTTAAGTCCACCCTCATAATGGTCACTCGTTGCGCACCATCAAATGCTCTTACATTAATGCTATTTTGTAAAAAAATTCCAACATCGTAGTTTAGCTGAGTAAGGGTTGACAACGGGAAGATATTGAGTCCTGAGACATTATCAATCAATACTCGAACTACAAACTTGTCCGTGCATTTGATAGTTTTATACAAGGAACGGTTGTGCATCACTACTTCGAGTGGCAACTCTTCTTCTTTCGAAAAGATATTTAAGGACTCACCATGAAATTACATACCATATTAATATGATTCTCACCACTTGTTCCAATCGGTCCATACATTTCGCCAAGTTGCTTCAATAGTGCTTTCGGTTGTACTCAAAACTTATTAGAAAAGCCCAAACAGAAAATTGAGCTTGATCCATCACTAAGTTCTTAACAATGGAATACTCCTTAGGCTGCATTATTCGCCAAAAATCATTCTCATCACCTTTTATGATTATCCATTTTTTGTTCTCTTTTCTTCATGTTTTCGGAGCTAGCTCTTCCAAGACATAGCATATTCTAGAACGTGGCATCCCCTATTTCGTAGACGACTGGGAAATTTTATTTTTTTTGTGTATTTCGTTGTTTATTGTTTTTACAAAGTGAATGAATGATGAGGGCAGTTATTACAAAAATATCTTGATGGGGCTTTATGGTCAATGAGGCCATTTTTGTATAAGTGAGTTGCATTTGATTTATCAACAGGCTCATTATGGAGCCAATATTTGTCTCTTTCAATTATATTGATGGTCGATCCCAATGATTTGGCAATTGGTTAAGGTTTATATTTAGGCAGAGGCATGGAGAGTGATGACTCTCTTATCGATCAACTTTTTAATCTTATGATTTTAGAATTGTACACCCTACTGTATCATGTCCCTGCCCTCCAGAATGGTTGGCATATCGTTGATCTGCCCGGAAAAACATTGTTATGGAATTTATTGTCCTTGCTTCTACTGGTTTGATCAGTCATGCAACTCTTAGAGGCTCAAAGAGCTGGGTGAGTGTTTCATTGAAAGGAGTGCGAACCATGGGAGGCTTTCATTAGAGGTTGGGCAGGGTAGATTTTTTGCATTTGGTTTGTTTTGTCCACGATTTTAGTTGACGTGTGGATTATCATGGTGAATTTGTAGTTTATTTTTGTTGGTTGATGGTTGATTTTGGTAGATAGGTGGGGATGATTGGTAGTTATGTTATTCATAGTAGATTGGGATTGGAGCTTGTCGATGTTGTTGGTAACTGTTTGCGGTTAAAAATCTGCCAGAGTATATGTTCTAACCAAAAGCATATGCAAATGCACGTTGCCGCTCAAGTAGTAAAGAGGCTCTTTTGATCCGAATTATGGTACCCGGGGGACTTTTATTCAACAAATACATATTGCTCATGTCAAAATAAATTCACTCAAGATGTAGTTAATTTTAGAAATTTGTTAGACTAATAATTAAGCACTAACAGGACTTCATTACTTTAGCCAAGCAATTTCAAACACAAAAAGATCATAATTCGGAAAGGTATCCTAGGGTTGTCGCATATATCGATTTCCGGTATATGGATTTATTCTATTATTCATGTGATTAGTTTCATTGTGGGCTAGAAAGATTCATTTTATCATTATGATCTTCAAACCTCTTATCGTCTACCATCATTTACAACCTAACTACATCGTTGAGCGGGATTAGCTGTTAATGAATAACGGAGCATTAAAATTTCATATTGCAATACAACTCAGTGCAGCAAATAGGTATAATACCATCATACACACAATTTCGGTGACTGCATTCCCAAATTAGGGTTTAGGAAGTATTTTTAGGATATAACCGGTGTTGGGTTATGGGTCTTTTTTCCCTTCCTATGTGGATAAATAAAAGCCCAATTTGGACCAACCCATTTTTGCCCATAGGCCCATTCTTATGAGGCAAATATAAACCTATTTAGGGTCTTATTTTCAGACATACAAGAGTGTTTTTTCAGCAGACGAAAAGAGAGAAAGAGAGATTTTCGCAGTCAAAAATTCAGCCTTAACAGCCAATTTCAAATTGCGATTCCCGCTTCGTTTCTTGTCCGATTGAGCTGATTTTTGGACAGCATATTATCTTCATCTCAATCTTTGATTAGGAACTGACAGAGTTGGATTTGGTGGCCTGCAGCTTCAGTTTTGCTATTGTGAACAGTAGCTGCGAAATTGGTGATTTTGCTCCTTTAATTCTCTAGATTTGGTGCAATCTTATTTTGTTGTTGCTCGTTGTTTGGCACTTCTTTTTGTGGCCAATTTTGGATAACAATATTGTAACTCTTGGTGATTATAGTTAAGCTTTTGGTCCCGTGGTTTTTTACTCTTCACATCGAAGAGTTTTCCACGTAAATCTTGGTGTCTTCTGTGATTGGTTTATTATTGCTTTGTTATATTTGTTTGGTTGAATTACTTGCTGCCTTACTATTATATTGCTTGTGATTGTTTGTCTTCTCTCTGTTCAAATCGAGAAGGGAAAGTATAGACTTGGGTATTCTTCCGTTGTTATCCTGTCAGGCATTCTTTGTTAGTGCCTTGTCTTTCCCAACAAAGTGGTATCAGAGCATTGGTTATTGTTGATTGTCGTTTTGAATGATGGAGGCAAATATGAGTAAAATGGTGTGTTTAACTGGTAGTAACTATCATATTTGGAAAGGCAAGATGAAAGATCTTCTATTTGTCAAGAAGATGCATTTACCTGTGTTTGCTTCTAATAAGCCTCAGTCTTTGAATGATGAAGAATGGGAATTTGCGCATCTGCAGGTTTGTGGCTATATAAGACAATGGGTTGAAGATAATGTTAGAATTCATATTGTGAATGAGACACATGCCAAAAGTTTGTGGGACAAGCTCGAGACACTTTATGCTTCGAAGACTGGAATCAACAAGTTGTTCCTATTGAAACAATTAATGAATATCAGGTATAAAGAGGGCACTCCTATTTCTGATCATATTAATGATTTTCAGGGTGTTCTTGACCAGCTATCCGGAATGGGTGTAAAGTTTGATGATCAGATACAGGGACTTTGGCTTCTTAATACTCTGCCAGACTCTTGGGAAACTCTTATAGTTTCTTTCACTAATTCTGCTCCCAGTGGTGTTGTAACCATGGAATATTCTAAGAGTGGTGTCTTGAATGAAGAAATGAGAAGAAGATCTCAAACCTCATCTTCTTCAGCTTCACACTCTGATGTTTTGGTTACTGAAGATAGGGGAGAAACAAGTCCAGAGGTCAGAATGATAGAGGTAAAAGTAGAAGCAAGTCAAAGTCTAAATACAATAATATAACATGTGACTATTGCCATAAGAATGGGCATATCATGAAATATTGTTATAAGCACAAGAGAGATATGAGACAACAAAAGAGAGAAGGCGATAATGAAAATCGTGTTGTTGTTGTTGCTAATGATAATCTTCTTGTTTCTTGTGATGCAAATGCCATTAATCTTGTTCGTGATGAGTCTAGCTGGTTTGTGGATTCTGGTGCTACTTCTCATGTCACGCCAAAGAAGGAATTATTTTCTTCTTATACTCCAAGTAATTTTGGAACGTTGAAAATGGGCAATAATCATGAAGTTGAAGTTATTGCCATTGGGACAGTTTGTTTGGAAAGTTAAAATGGTTCCAAACTAGTTCTTAATAATGTCAAACATGCTCCAAATGTTCGCTTGAATTTGATTTCTGTGGGATATCTGTATTATGAGGGTTATGTTAATACACTTGGTGCTGGGCAGTGGAAGCTTACTAGAGGTTTGATGGTTGTGGCCCGTGGTGACAAGTTGTCTAACTTGTATGTATTTCAGGGCTCCATGTCCAGAGACTCAGTAAATTTGGTGGAGAATAATACTTCATCAGAGTTATGGCATAGAAGGCTGAGTCATATGAGCGAGAAGGGGATTGATAGTTTGGCTAAGAAAAATTTGCTTTCTGGAGTGAAACAAGCAAAGTTGAAGAAATGTATTCATTGCTTAGCCGGTAAACAGAAAAGAGTTTCTTTTCAGAGTCATCCGCCTTCAGGAAAGCTCGGTTTGCTGGAGTTGGTACATTCTGATTTATGTGGTCCTTTTAAGGTAAGATCTCATGGTGGTGTACTTTACTTTGTGACTTTTATTGATGATCATTCTCACAAACTCTGGGTATTTCCTTTGAAGTCCAAGGATCAAGTACTTGATGTGTTCAAGGGTTTTCAGGCCTTGGTTGAAAGATAAACAGGGAAGACATTGAAATGCATCCGCTCAGATAATGGTGGAGAGTATATTGGTCCTTTTGAAAGATATTGCATAGAGCAGGGTATTAGGCATCACAAAACTCCTCCAAAGACTCCTCAGTTAAATGGTTTAGCAGAGAGGATGAACAGAACTCTAGTTGAGAGGGTTAGATGTATGCTTTCAGATGTTAAGCTGTCAGATTCCTTATGGGCAGAAGCACTTAATACTGCTGCTTATGTTATCAATTTATCTCCTGCTGTTGCTTTAGATGGTGATGTCCCTGACAGAGTTTGGACTGGTAAGAATGTTTCTTATGATCATCTTAGAGTCTTTGGGTGTAAAGCCTTTGTACATGTTCCTAAGGATGAAAGGTCAAAGTTGGATGTTAAAACTAGGTAGTGTATCTTCATTGGTTATGGTCAAGATGAATTTGGCTATCGTTTCTATGATCCTGTTGAGAAGAAACTTGTTAGAAGCCATGATGTTGTTTTCTTTGAAGACCAAACAATTGAAGATTTTGACTAAGCTGACAAGGCTGATTTTCAGACTAGTGAGAGCTTAGTTGATGTTGATCCAGTTCCTTTGACTATCGCACCAAAAGAAAATCTTCATAATGATGAAAATCAAGTTGATAATGAAGATGTTGATCATGTTCAGAATGACCGGCATGATGTTGTTGATGCTCCAGTGCAAGATGATGTGGTTGTCTAACAACCAATTATAGATGCTCCAGAGAGTTCTCTCAGACGATCTAGTAGAGAGAGAATTCCTTCATCTTTTTATTCTCCCAATGAGTATGTACTCTTGACTGACGGGGGAGAACCTGAGAGTCTTGATGAGGCCATGGAAATTGAAGAAAAAGAAAGGTGGTTTGATGCTATGGAAGATGAGATTAAATCCTTGCATGATAATCATACCTTTGATTTGGTTAAGTTACCTAAAGACAGAAAAGCTTTGAAAAACAGGTGGGTTTTTCGGGTGAAACATGAAGATGGTAATCCAGTTCCATGGTACAAATCTAGATTAGTTGTCAAGGGATTTAATTAGAAAAGGGGAGTTGATTTTGATGAGATATTCTCTCCAGTTGTGAAGATGTCATCCATTTGTGTGGTTCTAGGCTTGGCTGCAAGTCTAGATTTAGAGGTTGAGCAAATGTATGTTAAAACTGCTTTCCTCCATGGTGACTTAGATGATGAAATTTATATGGAGCAACCGGAAGGTTTTGAAGTCAAGGGAAAAGAGAATTATGTTTGCAAATTGAAGAAGAGCTTGTATGGTTTGAAACAAGCTCCCAGGCAGTGGTACAGGAAGTTTGGTTCTTTTATGAGTCAGCAGGGCTTCAAGAAGACTTCTTCAGACCATTGTGTTTTTGTGCAAAAGTTCTCTGATGGTGACTTTATTATTCTATTGCTTTATGTTGATGACATGCTTGTTGTTGGTCATAATACTTGCAGGATTCAGAAGTTGAAGCAAGAGTTGAGTAAGTCTTTTGCTATGAAAGACTTAGGACCAGCAAGGCAGATTCTTGGCATGCAGATTGTCCGTGAAAGAAAGGCAAAGAAATTGGTATTATCACAAGAGAAGTACATTCAGAAAGTACTTCACAGATTCAGCATGGACAAAGCTAAGGTTGTCAGTACACCTTTAGCTATGCACTTCAAATTGAGCACGAAACAGTGTCCTTCTAGTGATGATGAGAAGGAAGATATGTAGAAAGTTCCTTATGCTTCAGCTGTTGGTAGTTTGATGTATGCGATGGTTTGCACAAGACCGGATATTGCTCACGCAGTTGGAGTTGTTAGCCGTTTTCTTTCTAATTCAGGAAGAGAACATTGGAATGCTGTGAAGTGGGTTATGAGATATCTCTGTGGCACTTCTAGTCTGAGTTTGTGTTTTGGTACAGGGAAGCCTATTCTTTGTGGTTATACTGATTCAGACATGGCTGGTGATGTTGATACTCGCAAGTCTACTTCAGGGTACTTGGTTACTTTTGCAGGGGGGCTGTGTCTTGGCAATCTAGGTTGCAAAAATGTGTTGCTCTATCTACTACAGAAGCTGAGCTTATTGCTATCGTTGAAGCTTGTAAAGAATTGCTTTGGATGAAGAGATTCTTGGGGGAACTTGGTTGTGCTCAAGAGAGGTATGTGCTTTATTGTGACAGTCAAAGTGCTATACATCTTGGCAAGAATTCTACGTTCCATGGTCGGTCTAAATACATTGATGTGAGATACCATTGGATTCGAGATGTGTTGGATTCTAAGTTGCTTGATCTTGAAAAGATTCATACAAATTACAATGGTTCCGATATAATGACTAAAACTTTGCCAAGAGGGAAGTTTGAAGTTTGTTGCATGGTCGCCGGGATGGCGGTCTCCTCCACATAGTCGTGAGGGGGAGAATTGTTGGGTTATGGGTCTTTTTTTCCTTCCTATGTGGATAAATAAAAGCCCAATTTGGACCAACCCATTTTTGCCCATAGGCCCATTCTTATGAGGAAAATATAAACCTATTTAGGGTCTTATTTTCAGACATACAAGAGTGTTTTTTCAGCAGCCAAAAAGAGAGAAAGAGAGATTTTCGCAGTCAAAATTTCAGCCTTAACAGCAAACATCAAATTGCCATTCCCACTTCGTTTCTTGTCCGATTGAGCTGATTTTTGGACAGCATATTATATTCATCTCAATCTTTGATTAGGAACTGACAGAGTTAGATTTGGTGGCCTGCAGCTTCAATTTTTCTGTCGTGAACAGTAGCTGCGTAATTGGTGATTTTGCTCCTTTAATTCTCTAGATTTGGTGCAATCTTATTTTATTGTTGCTCGTTGTATGGCACTTGTTTTTGTGTCCAATTTAGAAGAAAAATATTGTAACTCTTGGTGATTACAGTGAAGCTTTTGGTCCCGTGGTTTTTTACACTTCACATCGAAGGGTTTTCCACGTAAATCTTGGTGTCTTGTGTGATTGGTTTATTATTGTTTTGTTATATTTGTTTGGTTGAATTACTTGCTGCCTTACTATTATATTGCTTGTGGTTGTTTTTCTTCTCTTTGTTCAAATCGAGAAGGGAAAGTATAGACTTGGGTATTCTTCCGTTGTTATCCTGTCAGGCATTCTCTGTTAGTGCCTTGTCTTTCCCAACAACCGGTGACTGCATTCCCAAGTGCTTTAATCCAAAACTCTTCAATTTTGAACCTTTTTCTAATAACCCCATCTGATGCTTCTTTTGTTGGATCCATTTGGCCCCTTGCTGCAAATTCACCTGTTTTCTATATTTTCATTCTCAATTCGGCCATTTCACCCCACCTTTTATATTGTTTTTCCTTTTATATATATATACATCTCTATAGATTTTTTTTATCTTTTATATATATTTTTATAGTGAAGGATCCAAAACTTATGTTCGGCCGAGCCACTCAACATTCTTTTCCTTGTTTATTGTTTACACCAGGCGGTTATGATCTTTTAGATGAAGTTTCTAGGACAAAGAAGGAACAGATATAAGCTTCACAATAAGATACCAAAGAATAAGTTCAAGGCTCGAAAGAGCTGACTAGGGATATACATAAAGGCGTGTTTGGGGAAGCAAACTTAAGGCTATCAAAGAATTGTGTATAGCACATCCCAAATTCTATATCCTCAATTATCATTAAATAGACACATCGGGAAAGTTCTCAACCTCAATAAATAGCAAGGAATGCACAAATCCTACACATTTGGCATATATTCGACTCGAAATTGATCATTGTATACTATTTCTCAATTTCTGACACAAATTCATTTTAGGACAAATGTGTCAAAAGAGTCATGTAAGCAATCCTAATGTCTCAGCACAAACTTGTCCAATGTTATTAATTGTCAGTCTAATTCAAAGCAATTGTGTCACCTCAGCCCAAAAAAACCCTATAGACTTAACTAATGAAACCAACCCTTTTGACGGTCCTAATCCATCTATCATAAGGGGCCTTGACTCGCTAAAACACTGACTCAGTTTTATGGAAAAAAAAATTTCTTTTTTGGTATGGTGACTTTCCATGGGTAAAAAATCGAAAACAACTACCAAGGAACCCAAACAAAACAACAAACACAACAAAAACCAAAAATAAAATAGTAAAGAACCAACAAACAACTATTCACACAGAAATAAACCCCACCCCACACTTAACATTCAACACTGTCCCCACTGCGGCACAACTCAACAAGAAAGAAAAGTAAAGTGGGTGGACTTCCCTGACCATTCCTCCATATCGCGTCACCGCTGGCATCCTCAAGAGACAAGAAGTCTCCCTACTTCGTATCAGAATTTGATTAACTATCCGATGTAGTCCTCCTTTTTTCCTCATAAGTGAGGACATCATCCCAAACCAGCTCCAACAATTCAGGTACTTGTCCGAGCATTACCGTCGCATGTTCATTCAAGGGGTTCTTCATTGCGACATCATTCAACCGTTCTTTAGAGGAAGCTTGACACTATTTTTATGAGGCAGCATTTCCAAGGCATATATGCATGTTATGATCATGACATCCTATCTATTATGCTCTACTATTGTAGGAATGGGTCCATGTGCAGTAGTTGACCCCTTTTTCTTGGTGACATCCAGGGGTGTGGTGAATAGTGGCGCAATGTAATCCATGTTCTCCTCTGGGACACATTCCTACCTAACATTCAGTGATTTATCCACAAAAAAATACCATCTCCCTATGTGGACTCCTACGCATTTTCAATTTTAGCACCATTCTTATGTTGATATGTAGGTTTTTCATTAGTGCATACACAAAGAAAACCCGATCCCATGTCACCTTGGTAAAGTGCAAGTCCAGGATCAACCAATTCATGGCGATCTTCAACTACATTTGGGCCTCTCTATTCATGTGGGTTTAAGTGTAGGACTGATGATAGCCACGATGCCCATGCCGAATCCATTTTGAAGTGGATTGGACCCTACATAGAGCATGAAGAATCTCTTGATACGGGGGACTGATGTTGATCCCTGTGAGAACATCAGAACGTCCCTAATATTATGTTCAAGATTATCCGTGTCTGAGGGACCTCCAAGACCCGCATTGTGATATATTTAGCGCATACATCAATCTTTCTGTTGGTGTAAAATTCCCGCACTATGTTGAAAATGCACTCAGATGATTTTTGAAAGATGAAACCAATGTGCAGCTCGAGCAGAAAAAGTCTAATGTGTGAGAACTCACTCTCCAAAATTTTATCCTCAAGTAGCACATAGGAGAAATATTTATCATTCATTTTGGATTTGTACCGTTCGCAGCCCTTAGTTATGATTGTTTTTCCCCCATAATGTTGAGTTTGTCCTCTTGGGACTGTGGTATCCGGTGGAATAGTTTTGCCCGTTCTGACTCTCTTTCAGCTACTAGACGCCACCGCGTTGCCTGATTATTGTTAACTACATATGATAACCTACAGTCAGAAATACGTAATATTAATTATAGAGACTCAATAATGAAGGGAAACCCCACACTTACTTTCAAGCCATACTTCACAAACAACAACGTACTCAGACTGTCGAATATCATTTATAGCATATAATTGTGACCATTAAGCCCTTCCTAAACAGACAACCCAAACACTTAGGGTTCTACTCAAGTAATCAAACTAATATTTGAATTTGTTATGCCAAGCGTTTCAATTAATCTTCGCCGAATTTCTACTCAAGAATTTACAACCCCCACTTATTAATATACCACACTAAAACAAGTTCGTAATTGTACTTAACCCAGTGAAACGTAACAGAACATTACAACAACCATAGTAACATGGAATCATAAAATCACAAATAAACCAACAAGTAAAACACAATACGACAACTCATCAACCACACACATAAAAATTAGCCCTAACTTTCATACATCATCCAAACAAAATAAATAAAAGAGTACGACACGTACCTTGTTTGATTAGACTCACACAAATTAATGAACTTGTGGAGGAATTTCCACTTCAAGATATTGTGTTGTTTTTTTAACGGGTAAGGGGTGAAAGGAGAAGACAAGAACCGATCGAAATGGGAAATTGGGTTTAAAGGGACGCAATGGAAAGTTAAATTGGATTAGGATCGGGTTTTTACCCAATTAGCCGGATAAAACCTCATTTTTTAAGTATAAAGTTCTGAAAACTTACGAGGTCCGCAATGTAAAGCCGTCGTGGACCTTCCTTGTAAGTTGTCGATTTGTGGGAACGAATAAAACAATATGTTGAGGGAACATGTCCATGACACAGAGCTGCCGCAGACTCCTGTGGAATTTTAACCCTTTTATTTTAGTTCAAAATGGACTACGTCTGTGACACAGCGCTGTTGCGCGGTCCTCTGAATTTTCGTTGCACTTTTTGGTCTGGGCCCTTTGTACCTTTTGGTAACAAGGCTGCAATGAGTGTCTATAACAAGAATTAAACTAGACTACCCTATTAAAAGAAAACTATAAAGCAAATCTTTTGAAACTACAAAATCATAGGTTGCCTCCCGTGTAGCACCTGATTTAACGTCGCTATATTATTCAGCTCTCCTTATTCATTGCTCAACTCAATGCTTTTATCTTCTCGATCAAACTCTTAAAGAAAATAATATTTCACCCTTTGTCCATTGCTTCCATTCATTCCAAAGCTCTACAATGCTTTCATCTTCTCGATCAAACTCTTAAACAAAATAATTTTTTTTTACACTTTGACTATTAAAAATGAATGTGGATTGCTTCCTTTCTTTCCATAACTCTACAATGTCGTGGTTAAATGTATGCTCCAACTCAAATGGTCAACTCCATTTTGACTTCAACTTACCTTGAAATAACCTAGATCTTAAGTTAAACACAATATGCATACCATGCCATCATGTTGTCATCTCTTAATAGAAGTTGGCATTTTCATAGGCATGGAGTTGAAATTCTTCAGACTCATGAAACTGACCCATCCTTCTTTTGTTGGATAGTTTTGGTTCAAGGTTCAACTTCTTCACTGCCCAAGAAACCATATGTTCTAGTTCAACTTTTATGAGACATGCTTTACCTAACACCAAGTTATAGGGATAAGTCTAATAGGTGTATACTCCCATAATGCATTATCAATCTTTTCTCTAGGCAATCACTGTATTCTGTAGAATTTTCTTTACCTCCCAATTTGACACTTCTACTCGACCATTGTTTTGAGGGTGGTATGATACAACAACTTATGCCTTACTTTATATTTATCTAAAATGTTCTCTACCAATTGATTTATGATATGCGTCCCTCTATCGCTGATTATTGGTCTAGGAGTTCCAAATTAAGTAAATATGTGCTTTTTTAGGAACTTCAACACCACTTCCTCAACCCACTTTGACACATAGTCCAAAACCACAAGTATATACTGATATCTATTGGATGGAGGTAATGGCCCCATGAAGTTGATCCCCCAAACATCAAATATCTCAACTTGCAAACTGTTATGTAAAGGCATCCCATGTCGACTGGAAATAGACCCATTCCTTTGACATTGATCCCGACTCTTCACATAACTTCAATCAACTCAAGATAAAGTAGGACACAAAATTACCTAGTTGAAGCACCTTATGCAATGCTCTCACTTCCATGACAACCTCCATACATAGACGAGTGGCAACTGTCCATCACTTGTCTCATCTCAAACTCAAGCACACACCTCCTAATCAATTTGTCAAGACATTGCAGAAATAGTGTTCATCCCATAAGTAGAATCAAGCATCACGAATCAACTTTTTCCTTTGATGTGAAGTTGCACCTTATCGAAACAATCCTCTAACAAAATAGTTCAAAATGTCTGCATACCATGGTAGTTCGGTCACCTCTAGTTCCAATAGTTTCTTCTCGATGAATTCCTCCAGCATTTGTCTTTGCTCTTGCATATTTGAAGAACTCTCCAATATTGATAGGTTATTTGCAATATGGTTATCAGAACCTTTTTTTATAGTTTATCTTTATGTCTAACTCTTGCCACAACAGAATCCACCTTATTAGCAGTGGATTTGCATCCTTCTTTTCGAACGCCTACCTGATAGCTGCATGATCAGTATAAAAACAATATTAGTACGTACCTTGTAAAGTCTAAACTTGTCAAAAGCATAGGCATGGAATAGATTTTATCTTTCGGCACTATATGATTGGTTAGGGTTGCATCCAATGTTTTCTTGCATAATATACCGAGTGAAACACCTTCTATTTCTTTTCCCATCACTGCTCCTACATATACACCACTTGCATCACACATCATCTCAAAAGCTTGAATGCATTTCTCATGAAATAAAAAATTAATTTCCTTGTATAGGAGACTACACATAGGCCTCGCAATCTTAGAAAAATCTTTGATGTCTCTCCAGTAGAAAGTAGCATGACGCAGAAAACTTCTAACCCCTTTCACAGAAATTAAAGGAAGAAGCTTCATAATTACTTCCACTTTGGCCAACATACAAAAATTTCTTGAAACCTTATGGCCTAACACTATCCCAACCTTCACTAAAAAATGATACTTTTCCAAATTTAGGACAAGATTTGTTTCCTCGCATCTAGCCAGCACCCTGTCTAAATTCTCCAACCACTTGCCCAAAGACTCCCCAAAAACTGAGATGTCATCCATGAATATATCCACAAATATTCAACCATGTCATGAAATATAGCCATCATGCATCTTTCAAAAGTAGAAGAAGCATTGCATAGACAAAACATCATTCTTTTGAAAGCATATGTCCCATTTGCTCAAATGAATGTGGTTTTCTCTTTGTCCAATGGTGAAATCGCAATTTCATTGTATCCTGAATAACCGTCAAGGGAAAACAATATACTTGCCTTTCTAACCTGTCAAACATATAATCAATAAATGGAATCGCATAAAGATCCTTTGATGTGGTTTCATTCAATATACTGTAATCCATACATATTAACCATCCTATCATTGTCTAAGTTGGAATCAACTCATATTTTTCAATGGTGATCACCTTCATACCTCCCTTTTTTGTTACACATTAAACGGGGCTAACCTACTTGCTTTCAGAATTCGAGAAAACAATTCCCGCATCTAGCCATTTGATCACTTCCTTGCGCACAACATCTTTCATCACTAGGTTTATCCTTGAATGTAGTTGCACAGTTGACTTGTCCTGGACCTTCATGAATATTCTAGAATGCTTAAAGCTTTAACTATGCCACGTATGCAGCCATCTCCCAGCCTACCACTTTTTTTGCTCCTCCTCAATATATTAGGAGATGCTTCATCTAGGAAAAAGTAGAAGATATGATGACATATAAAGATTTATTGGCACATAAAAATGCATGTATGGGATGCGAATGGGGATCCTTTAGCTCGAATTTTTGTGTTTTCTCAGTCGAAGGGTTGGGGTGTGGTCCCAAGACGCTATTCAATCGCTCCACAAATTGGCGAAGTATACTAATAATCAAGAGATTCAGGATACTGGCCATCTTCTAAGCTTTAACATTTTATCAATGTCCTGCCGAATCAACACTTTCTCTAGAATGTAATTGGCATCAACGTAATTGGTTGTCAATAATTATAATTGCCGACAACTCCACATGTATTGCGAGCAACTTCATTGCGTTGTAAACACCAAAAACCTCAACCTTGTCATGAGCTCTCATCATTAGTTTTCCAACTGTTACATAAATCAATGCACTTCCCGTTGCTAGTAATGGATGTCCTAAAATAAATGGGACCTTGGGGACATGATCAAAGTCTAAAACGAGAAATTCCACACGGGAAATAAGAGTTCCAACATGAACCAAGACATATTAAATAATAACATGTGTCCTCGATACCTAATGATCAACTAATTCCAACATAATTGTTGTGTGTTTGGGCCTTCCGAGTCCCAATTTGAAGAATATGGAAGTAGACATTAATTAATACTTGCGACTAAATTTTACAAACCCATTGCATCCACACATCTTCCAATGGTTATCTAAACATTCAAACTCCTTGGATCTCTCAACTTGGTAGGGAGCCTATTTTGAATTTTAGAACTAGACTCCCCATTGAGGGCCACTAGACCATGCTCATCTAATCAACTCTTATTGGCAACCTTATCTTTTACATATTTGGCATACTTAGGAATACCTGCAACACCTCAATCAAAAGAAAGTTAAGATATACTGTTTGAGTAATTCAATGAAACTGCCAAACTAGTCGTTTCTCCTATTGATTCATTAATTTCTATAGAAATGGAGGACGTGGTTATTGTATTGGTTCGTCATTTAAAATTCACTTGGTTCTGCTTCATCTACATGTTATCCTATATCTTCCATGACTTTTACCTTTGGCATCAATTCTTCCACTAGATGACCACTCAAAGTACTCACAATATTTTCTTCTTTGGGTTTGGGTTGGTATTTCCCGGTAAACCCTCTTGTAGTCAGGAATTTGGCGCACTAGCAAACTGCCTAAACTACATCACCAACATCTGTGTCACCAATTGATTGTTTCAAACAACTTCCGCAAATTTAGCTTTATCTGGTAGGATTTTTTCAGTATGTCCTCCACAATCCTATCACTCTTGTACGCATCCTGTTGACTACAATGGTTTTGCTGATGATATTGTTGTCCACTACTTTGTGGTATGTAATGGTTCTATCCTTGATGTTAGCTTTTATTACTACCCTATGAAAGGTTAAGATGGTTCCTCCAACTCAGGTTGTAGGTATTCAATATGTTTTGTGATTTACTCCTCGCTGAGCATTACCTACAAAACTAACGGATTTTGGGTTCGCTCCACATAAATTAGTACTGTTATATCCACCTCCACATACTCCACACAAAGCTTTTGGTTCATGCACCATATTAACTAAAGCGTGTTGTGAAAGAGACATATTGCTGAAATGAGTAGTCATCATATTTTACATTAATGTGATCTGTGAAGACAAAGATGTCACTCCAACTATTTCAAATATTCCAGCAGTCTTTTGGACAACAGGTTAAGCTTCTTCATCAATCCGCTCGGGGTTACCTTGTGAAATTTTTCTAAGCAATGCAAAAAACTCATCATATGTCTTCTTCAAAGTTTGACCACCTCCAGAAGAACGACATAATTTTTTTCTTTTGGTTCAAACCCTTTGATGAAGGTATAGAACAAAACTTTGCTAACTTGATTCTAATGTGGACAATTTAGCAGCATGGACTTAATCCTATCCTAAGCCTGGTACAAGTTCTTCCCTCCTTTTTTTCGGAAGTTCAATATGTGGCCTCTCAGCTTTGCTATTTTACCGGATGGACAAAACTTTATCAAAAAAATTTGGGCAAGATAATTGAAAGTCGTTATGGAATTTGCGGGCTGAGAGTTTAGCCATCTTATTGCTTCCCCCAGAAGAGAAAATGGAAAAAATGTGAGTCTTACATAAATAAAGGTCACTCCAGTTGGAGTGTGTGCATCATTTCAGTCAAGGAAATTCTACATATACCCTTGTGGATCCTCATGAGATAGACCAGTGAATTGCCCGTATGTGTGCAATAATTTCACCATGTTCTTCTTCAATCCAAACCTCTCACTCGATGAATGCTTGTGAATACTTGAGGTAACATTGGTAGTTTGTGGAATTTCCACAACCCTCACTTCAATTTTGTCATCCTTGTTGATGGGTCTTGATCCCCCTACTTTTAGAGTTTCTGATTCCCTCACCACATGAGAATTAGGATGGTTTCATCTTCTTCGCCATATCGAGTAACCAACAAATCTTTCCGGTTCAGATAGAGGCTCCACTATATCCTTATCGTCTTCTAGTGCGAAAAACTAATACAAGATGAGAAATGAGGTGACAACATGAAGTTTCAACACCTACAGGAATAATTTAGAAACATAAAGATTAGATATTTTCTGATAAAGAAATCCTTGGCACAGGTGCCAAAAATATCTTGCATGTAAAATTACTTGCAAGCACACGTGGTTGCTCAAGCAGTAAAATTCACTCAAGCAATAATTAATTTGAGAAATTCGTTTAGATTAATAATTAAACATTAACAAGACGTAGTTACTTTAGCCAAGCAATTTCAAACATGAAAAGTTTACAATTTTAAAAGGTATCCTAGGGCTATAGCATAGATCTATATATCGTACAATATGGATTTGTTATATTATTCAAGGGATCACCTTCATCGTGGGTTACCAAAGTTAATTTTATGATTACGATCCTCTAACTTCTAATTTTCAACTTATCATTTACAACCTAAGTACATCGTTGAGCGAGGTTAGGTATGAACCAACAACGGAGCATTAAACATTTATCTTGCAATAAATACATGGGTTGTAAATTGGTATAATTCCATACTATACACAAAAAAACAAGAATTCACCCTAGAGTGAACACAAATTTATATTAAAACCTCAACAAGAGCTACAACCCTAGAATAAGGGGTTTTTGCTACTCATAACACAAAATATCAACATAAAATATTTTAGATTAATAAAAGAGTTTACAAAGATGTAGAAGAAAAAAGAAACCCCTAAAAATTGGAGAAACATCATCTTTAATATGAAAGTCTCGACTTTTTATAATTCAATGTGTAATGAAATGACACTTAAACTATTTATACTCTAGAATAAAACACATGGACTAATTTTGGTGTGCACATCTACGATCAGACTTGTTCCCTTGCACATATATGCACATAGCTAAAACCACTCTGCGACACGCTCCCTTCTGGGGACTCCTCTGTTTTGATGAGTTTCTTTCCTGCATGGGTATACTGTCTCCGAAACGTTGATGTTCTCTTTTGTAATACCAGTCCCAGCTTTTTGGCTCTTTTTCTCTAGCACTTCGTCATCTACTTTCCGACCTTTGTTCACGTGTCCGATTTTAGCACGTTTTCCATTGCTTTTTAACATGAAAAATTTAATCATATTGGTTAGAAAATGCAACATCAAAAGACTCTTAAAACCTAATTATGACAACAAAAATGCCATCAAAGTCGACTATTTAAATTTAGTAAATTGTTAATAGGCGGATAAATACGCCTCAGATCAGTTTTCAATTGTATAACCAGTCCCAAAATACCTTCGTGGTCTTGGCCTTGGGCTAAAAGATATAGCAGAGTCATCCTCTTTCTTTTACCTAGAAAATCATTCGGCCATGGATGGTGAGGATTTGTTGGAGCCCTTCAAAGTAGTAGGACTTGTAATCTTTTCAGATTTGACGCAATCCTCTTTTGCTTCTTCTATTCTAATCAACTCCAAACACTTTTTTCCTATCATGGGCAATATTCTTTCATAATACTCGAGCACCTAATCTAGAATAAAAGCAGAGGTTATTTCTTTTTCAATTATCATAGGTTGTACCTTGGAACTTCTATTCTCAACTGGAACACGTATTCATGATAGTAGTCCGTGGTCATTTTTTTGATATTTTCCATATAATATCGGTTAGGGACAACTTCGACATTAAAGTGGAATCCTAAAAAATATTCTTTGGCCATAGCCCCCCATGTAAATCGTTGATGGAGTTCTTGAGCTGTGAACCTTTCTTATGCCTCTCTTATAATCAATGCATCATTTTTTCAGATACCCACGAGTTTATCAGAGTAACCTTGTATGTGATCCATGGGGTTCCCAATACCATTAAAGGTTTAAAATTTTGAAATTTTGTACCCTTTAGGTATTTCAAAGTTACGTGCATCCAAAGGTCGTCATACTAATGTTTTGTGATTTTTCTCGAAGATTGAACACTTTTAGCTGCTTCTAAGCTGGACTCCTTTATGACATACATTTCTTGTTCACATTTTTATTCTCTCAATCTCCAATACTTATCAATTTCTTCATAGTGATCTTGCTCTAGTTGAGCGGGAAAGCAAGGACAGAATTCAGGGATTGTATAGGGTATTGGAGTTTGGAACATTATGGAATGGTATGCAGGCTGGCTAGGAAAAACAAGTGGGTTATTAGAGACTAAGGTGAGGTTTTGTAGGTTTGTCTGAAGTTTAAGGAGTTGTTAGTTTTAGGTGCTTGGTTCAAATTTGGTAATAGTGGTGGTGTTTGGTAGGAAGTACTGTTGTAAGGAGCGTCATATACAGTTATGTCAATGGTATAAGGACTAGGATTGGAAGTGATGGTTCTTGTGGAGTTTGTAGGGAAATAATTGGGTAATGTAAAACTTAATGATGAAAAAAGAGGAGGAAGTCTTTTAGTTTTGAGGGGGGTTCATTCGATGCAATACGCAATTTGGCCAGATCTTTGATTCGTTGAAGGTCTTCCTGCAGGTCTAGAATTCGGTGCACTAGATTAGAGATTAACTCACTCTAATCAGTGAATTAAGCTCTTCTGACGGTCACATGCACTTTTCCGGTTTCATAAGAAGTACCAATCATTTTGCTTTTGCCTTTATCCAAAGAATGATTAGTGAAGGATGGTGTGTTCCTCCAGATCTTGTAAAGTAGGGATAGTTCGTCAGTTTGATTTCAACACAGATCAATTTTTACATATAGAGAAGAACAAATCAAAAGACATATATGTTATTTTTTGTTTTTAAAGAGATATGCAAATAAGCTGACATTAAGATGAACACACAAGTGTAAGTTAGCTTCTAGCAGAATAATCCTTAGTAATATTTTGGTTGAACGAGAGGACTCAAATGGAATAAAATCTTTTTTTGATTTAATTAAGATGGTCGACATTCATAGAATACCATTAATTTCTCCCACTCATATACTTTTGCGGGTGAAATTTTTCACATTCTTTCACTCAGAAGGGAGAATAAAATTTTAAACGACGGGGACCGAGTATTAAGTAGGCTTCCTACGTATTCGGCCAAGCAAATCAGGCCAATTTTTGTTCGAATTATGTAGAATAATTAAACATATCCTTCACGAAATTTATAGAGACAAGGATCGAAAAGAGCTTCCTATGTAGCCCCCTATGGCGCAAGTCTCGCATAGTTCTTGATTACAAATAATCTTAAAATCAAAACGACAAACATGAGAGATGTGTTAGATGAACCTAAATCTACCCCCAAAAACATTTTTCTTTTCTTTTCAATTATAGGGTGACGATCTGGTGCTTTCAACATCTGAAACCTTCTTTTGTTTTCCCTTTTCTCAACATGGAGGAAGCTTTCCCAAAATTTACCTTCTTAATGACCCATTCATTTTTTGGTATCTTTGTAGATGCTTTAATAATATTAATCATATATTGATTGATTTTTGCAATCTTTCTTTTCATTGAGCTTGTTTCCCTGTCACTCTCAATAATTTTATCTCGTAGCGTCCATTCAGTTTGCTTTAGTATTTCAAGTATCCTTTTGTCTACAACTATCCTCTTTTTAGTCTCAATTTTTTTTTAACATTGACTCTTTAGTTTCCTTGTCACTAACAAATGCAATGGGTGGGATTGGTGTGTTGACGTTGTTTTTAAGGCATTCTAGAAAATCAACCTTCATGTGAAGAATGAATAAAAATTTAGTTAATTTTTTGAGTAAAGGACTAACATATTTTTGAGAAACTTGAAGGACACTTCAAAAATAATTTGGACGGACTTTGTTAATCTGGATTTTAATAAATGCTTAGAGTGATTTATAAACAAAAATGGATTAATTCTACTTTGAGCAAAATGACACATCACAACACATAGCTATTCTACCAAGCAACACACAAACAATTTATATTGATCCCTAGATTTGTTAGCTTCTAACGTCAAAGGTAGGCCTAAACATCAAATATAACGTGATTATCATAGGCTGAACAAAACCAGTAGTTTGTAAAAACTCGAATTTGGGAAACAAAGACAAAATATTCATTAAATACCAAAATAATTGTACAACAAAAAGAGAATAAACTAAAAATAAATAAAAATGACACAAAATAGAGACAAATCTAAGACTCAACATAAATGTTTTTATCAATCACGCTGGTGGAGGAAGTGACGATGACGCTCCCACGTTACTAGGCCCTGCTCCCGCGTTATCCAAATATTCATTATAGTTTCCATGGAGCCCATATTTAAAGAGTGACTGCTTTGGTTCCAAGATGTGAATGCATTATCCAAATATTCGTCCTAGCATCCTCTCAACCTTGTTCTCCTTCAGGACACATGCTATTACGACCTTCTCAAGGCCACAAATGATTTACCAAAATTTCTCTTTTTAGACCATTTCCTGCATCAATCATATAATGTGTTCCATGTATGAAGAATCTCTCTTGCTCTAGAGACTTCAAAGAGTGGTCCAAAGGGAATTTTAGAAACCCTCATTATTGCTCAAAGAGATATTAGTTCTAGTTGACCAAAATATTCAAGCACACGCACACGTGTAATGGCTGGAGACCTTTCCTCTCATTAACCTAGATATAGATGAACATCCTCCATCTTACATAGGCCAGGGCATGTGAAAAAATTGATATTTCTACCAAATTTTGTTACTAGTAGAGGAGGCAAGATATCCGTACAAGTCATCAATACAAACCGGAGACACAAACCTTCTTGTCTTGTCGTAAAAACTGTTAATATAATATGCATTACTAAGGCATATGTAATCTATTTATTTGCACTTGTGAAAATATTCCATTGCCCACATTTGTAAATGAAGATTAAAACGTTCAAAGAAGTTTGCTTCCCATCTTTTACATTTTCCTATAGCTCGAAATATTTCTACTAGAATCATGGGAACTAGAGTGAGTTCTATGATTTTAGATCCTTCAAAAAGTACACGAGCCACAAAAAATATGTAGGTGCTACTCTTACCATGTTCTAGTAGAAACACTAAAGTCCCTAGTAAAGCCACACCAAATATGATAGGACGTCTAACATGCCAATGAACATGAGCTCAAGAGTATTTCTTTCCTGAACAATTTGTAACTATTTGAGCGTCCATACCTTCAATTTATGTAATCTAGAGAAACCCAAGTATGTTCGAAGCATTAAAGTTTTCTTTCATTTTTCAATCCTAAGTAGCCCTCCAATATCTTTTCTAATTGACTCTGTGGAATAATTTGACCTTTTCCTCGATACCTCAACCCCGTGAAATAATAGATTTCCTCCAATGTAGGTGTTAGTTCGAAGTCCTTGAAGCGAACAGAACACAGTGTGGATCCCAAAACTGAATATATTCTCTAATCACATGTGCCTAGGTTAACCTTGAATAGTATAGGGAGGCACTCCTACCTTCTTGCACTTGTATTTTTTCACTTTTAGTTAAATATTCCTAGCAGGCCTTTAATTTATACTGGAATCCCTTTACCATCCATATTTTGGGCACTTGGATGAGTGAATCCAACCAACAAATAAAAATAATATGAACACATAATTTCCAAACTCGCTATGCCAAAATCATGCTTGCATCCGTCTATCATTATCACGTTGCACAAAACATGCTCTTTGGTCGTTCGATCATGACATCCGTCAACTTAAGGGTGGGCTTATTAAATATGGAATTGATACCATGTTGCACAAAACATCATCTATCTTATGTTATCTAAGATTTGGCTTAGTAGACACAAGGTTCCCAAGTGGACAACTCCAGTGAGAAGGATATACGGTCACAAAAAAAAAAGATCTTCTTAATGTCATTTTACCAATAAATTTCAATAATGCACAATAAAAATATTACTTTTACCGATGACGATTCAACTCTTTTTGTATAAGGCCTCAAAGTAGTTTTTGAATAAATAAAAACCTATGTTGCTAAACCTCTTTAAGAAAATAGAAAAAATTCTTTTGGTTAGAAAATTTGTTCTATATTTAGTTAGAATGATATTTTTGTTATGTTATTTTACCTTTTTTAACATTAACCTTTTGACATTAATACATTTTCTTTTAAAATAACTTTTTAAAATTAAAAAAAAAATTAATTTCTTTTTGGAATTTATGGCAAAATTCTGGCAATTTAGTATTACCCCTAAAAAATTGTAGATTAGCCAATACCTTTTCACGTGACTTCCTTAAAAAAATAAATTTCATTTTCAAACCCAACATAAGACCTCATGGCTTAAGTCATTTACGACCACTTAAACCTATCCACATATTTTACTTGCACATTGCAATTTGAGCTTGTACCTATTGAACACCTTATTTATTCGAAAATCATCATATTAGACATAAAATGCTGACATGGAAAAAAAGTGTGTTCCATACTCCTTTAGAGCATATAGAAATAAAAATCATTTTTTCTTTTTTTTTACAACTTATATAATCAAATTTTTTTTATAAAATAATCAAAACAAAATGAAGAAGCCATATCTTCTTCTTCACTGCGACATCCTCTTAAGTACGTCTGTCTCTCTTTCTCTAACCCTTTTTATTTATTCTTCTTTTTCGTTCTTTAAGTTATTCATATTTAGATATGAATCTCAAATATTCTACTAACTTTTCACTTCTTTTTTTATAAAATTAATATTTATTGATTATTTTTTACAATCGAAGTCGTTATTCTTCATTTGATTTGTTAGTATGTAATTATAAATCTTAAATGGCGAAAAGCTTTGAAATGTCAGCAGATTTCGACGAAGAAGAAGAGGACGAGGAATAGGGGCGAGCGTCGGGGTGGGCTTGCGTTAATTGAAAAAAAAAATTATTTTGTTTTATCTAATTTCCATATGTCATCATTTTATTTGTTATTTGTTTGAGACACACACAATTCTTTCTTGGAACAATTTTCGTTTTGTGTTTAATAGGTATAAATTTGTTATTGATTGAAGTGTTCAATACGTACTAACCTAAGTTAACATGCCTAACTAAAACATGTGGACAACTTTAATGGGCCGGATATGACTTAAGATAATTTCTATAAAAAAATTCTTTTTATCGAAAAGAGTAATATGTACTCCCTCCATTTAAGAAGAATTATCCAATTTATTTGTTTTTAGTTTGTTTCAAGAAAAAAAATTCTTTTCCTTATCTTTTTTATTGCAACACTTAAACTTTAGTATTCCACTTAACATGTTTAAGGTCAACTAATTGAGGAGTATTTTGATACATTTGACATAACTTTCATTTATAATAACAATATTAAAAACTATTCTTCCTTTTTTAGTCTTCCTTTCAAATCAAACTAGGTGTCCTTTTTTAAGCGAAGTGAGTAGTATTTAGTAGGGGTGGTGATTGAGCCGGTTAAAATGAATATATAAAATATGTGCATTTTAAACAAATCTCATAGTTTTAATATTCATTACAATCTATCCATCTTTAGTTTGTAATCACATTAATCCCTTAAAAAGTAACACAAATCGGATTAATAATATATAGCTCGGATACATTAAAGAGTGTCTCGCATGCATTATAATATAAACTGAATACATAATATGTAGATCGGTTATATTATAAAATCAATCAAAAATGTGAAATATGTATCTCATATACATTAAATATTGTCTCAGATATGTTAATATGTAGCTCGGATACATTAAATATATAAGGAAGTTTAGAGATATTTAGAAATAAAAGGGGATACTTGTAATAAGGGAAAATAAGACGTGTATTCCACGTGTATAATGGAAATTGCACCAAAAGCGGGCAAACTAATTGCATTGCCCTTGAAACTAAAAAATGTCATAAAGACAATTGAAACTGGAGTGTTCAAAGGATGTTTCTTACACCTTACTGCCCTTACAATTCCATATAGTGGCAAGGCCAGTGCTCAAAACTAAAATTGGTTTACAATATTTTCTCTGATTGAGTGTAGAACATGATTTTGTTTTTTCTTTCATTAACGCAGAAAAAGTTAGCGATCAAAACATTAATGATAGAATGTTTAAATTGGTGAAAGTGGGTGGTATACTAGGATGTGACTATACACTATTGTTTGGGACAATTGCTATGTCAGAGGAGTGTGTTAAGGAAACAATGAAACCAAATATACATCACGTCATTGAATTTAATAAGTTTTAGGTACGGATACTCGCGTTCAAACTTCCTAAGATCCTATAAGTAATGGAATCCCCATGACTCCGAAAAGAGTTGATCTTTTTTATCTAGGAATAATTGTGTGTCTTGTGTTTGATGTTTAAAGGTTCCCTTTATTTACAAGTTAGTTGTTGTTGAAACAATTATTGTACTATTAAAATTTCATCTCTAATTTTGAGTATTTTAAAAGTAACTCTCTGTTTTAAGAGTTCTCATATGTTCATATAGTATTTTGGGAATGTCCCAGATTTAGACTGTAGATAAGGATAAGACTATCAAGCAAATATATTCCATCATGTTAGAAATTCTTTTTTATTTGTGCAACTTCTTTGTCCAACAAAGTGTCTCAATTGTGATACATCTTTGACTATGACACTTGTTCAATATAATGTTCCTATGAGATAACACATGTATTATAGTGATTACTAATGACTAGATGTTGGTATCTTTAAGACTTATGACTATAGATATATAATGAAATTCAGAATATTTTTGTACAAAGAGTTATGTGAACTTCTTATAATTGATATATGTTTCAAATGGTCGAGAAATTTTCATCATAATGTGAGAATTGTTATATGGGGGTTGTCTATTTAAATAGTTTTTAAAATTGCTTTCAGAAATGTTGAGCTTATGTCTCTCTTTGGGGTCCTAATTCACCAATGATTTTGATCCTTCCAAAAAATATTCATATTTGAAAATTTTGCGACCTCTTGTATTGATAGTGGCTTTTCTTGTACAAATTTGAGTCTCTGTTTTGATCAATATCAATGACTTAAAAAGTGCTCTCAATCGAAAAAACATTAATGTGTGGCGACAGCAAGAATGAATGAACTTATATAGGCAATATATATGAACTCTTGGTATATCATTGTGATACGACAATTATCTAATTGATTCCTTTGCAAAGACCATTACAAACTAGCAAAAGTAGGTCGTCTTGTTTGACTTAAGTGTCACTGCCTTGTGTAATAAGCTTAGTTTGAGGCTTGCACGAATAAACCTAGAATTTGTGCGGTGAGTCTAATTGATTTAGAAAGGTATCATCTTAACATGATCTTAGGCAATTATTAAGAGTGTCAACAAACTTTTACATATACCGCTTTTCTGGCCTACCCGTTAGTATGTGAAACTCTTTTGAATACCCTTTGAGCCTTGTGTCACATCCGGAGAGCACCGCCTAGAAGTAACCGTTGTCGTCTTCCTCAGATAGGAAAAAGACTAACCTCTTAGCTTTTGTCATTAAATTTCATTAAATTGCTGAAAATTTAGGACTTTTTATGTAAATCTATCATATAAGGTTTACATAGACTTCTCTCTTACACATAAAATATACATACGGAGTTTACATAGACTCCTCGCATATGAAGCAATGCATAGGCTTCTACTTTTGATTTCATATACATATTACAGAAAGATATTCTAATAGTAAATATCTAAAATTTAAACTATCTAGAGAGAGTACAACATTTAGGCATAGCCAATACTTTATTACAACAAAAGCCATATGTAGAAATATACAATAATAGTCTTCAAATGAAAGAGAAAAAACTACATTGTCTTTAAGACTTAAGAAACATCAATAGCTAGATATTGGCATCGTCCTTTGAAGCTGAGGACCTACCAAACTTGGAGAATGATAGTGTAAGTTACTTCAAATAGCTCATATAGAAGCTCAACGGCTGGAACCTAAATATTTGTAGAAACTTAGAAATATGGGTTAGCACACCACTTGTACAAAGTGTGGAAACATGGACATAAAAGATTTGAAATCATTCTAAAGGGGACATTTGTTAAAAACCATACAAAGTTACTTTGAAAAAGCTTTATGCATAACCAACAACCCATACAAGCCAATAATCACATTTCCTTTAGACAAGATCATATATAACACAAGACTTAACATCATTAAGTATAACAAAGTCAAGATATATCATAGTATATTTGAGTGTATTACCAAACCAACTTCAACATCATGATATAATAGCTAAGCATACATAAGATGTTCATAACATTACAACATATACATGGCCCTTACTCATAACTCATCATCAAGTCTACAAGTGCAATGACCAAGCAAAGACTCATAACCTTACTTAACAAAGTAAACCAAAAAAGGATCACTATCAATGTTTAGACTCGCATAACATAGCAGTACGAATAATCATCAACATACATAGCAATATAGACCAATATCATGTTATTACATGAAAGTAACATCATATAGGATCATCAACATGTAAAATGAACATATATATAACATTTACTTTTAAAGACATAAGACACACCTTTTAGGACATGCCTCAAGGTTAAATCGTGATATGTATAGGTAGATTCCCATATCGATACCTAGACTAAGTCAAACCCCTTAAGTTACCCTAGTTAGTGTTACTTCATTAATTCATTTTACTTTTTGGAAAACTATCCTTAACCAATATAGAACACATGAGCTAAATGTGCAATCCAGTGTCATGAAACCCTACACCTAAAGAAGGTTGACTACTTGCCAAGGTAGTATGTACCAAAATATAAACATAGCACTCTAGGTGTATCCACTAGCTAGTATTCCTTTGGGGGCGACATAATCCAAGAACAACGAGATATACTTGGGACCCTCTTTATTAACATTGCATTGTAGTCTCAAATCTCATGAGTACAATAGTGCACCTACCTTCCCACATTGGGTAGGAAAACTACTCATTACTCGTTTTACTGCTATGATAGAAACCCTTTTTGAAATGTCATTAAGTCATCTTTAAACAATCATAACTTTTTTTGGCCATAAGATAATAACCCCTTGCATATTCATAGTCATTATCTTATCAGGAATAGAATGAGAATGTTCTTTTACTACAACCCTTATATGTGAGCTCAACAAATTATCATCATCGTGTCATAATAAGTCACATAGGCAATTTATAGTCAACCTGATATTTTTTTCATCTTAAACATAATCTCACATATTCACATAATCATGAAATTTCAATTTCATGATTATATTAACACCTACTTAATATAATCATAAGACATGCTTCAATTGAACTTCATCTCCAAGTAGAAGTCATACCAATTGAAGTAAAGATTTAAGTTCACAAAGTCTTGCCCATTATCCTTATAAAGACATCATCATTGGTATTACACTCAAAAAATACAATTTATTACATAAATATGTGTAATAATATCACTCAATAGTAATTAACATAAGAACTAAGTCAATTGTATCAATCCTTATCAATTAAACATGAGTTTATAACCTAGGGTTAGGGAATTTGGTTCAATTCATGATCTATTCCACATACTAGGTTAAACCATCATGAACTAGCATTATTTAACAATAATACATCATAATATAATCATAATAATCAAAAGAAACCATACAAAATACAATTAAGAACATCAATTTCGGATTAGAAAGAAACCCATAAGAAATCATCTTTTAGAACCTGTTTTGGAAGAGCCCTTTATGGAATGGAATCCCCAAGGTGAAAGCTTCCCATACCTTGATATTCTTTGAATATTGAAGGTGAAAAGTGAACTTCTTGCTGGCAAAGAACCCTTTGAACTTTCCCTTCAATGGAGTCTTCTTTGGGAGAGAGGAAGTAGAGAGAAGGTAGAGTGATTTGGTTTTTGGAATTATGGGATGTTAAATTGAGTTTAGACTTAGGGTAGGTAATATAGTCACTTAACTAACTTAATTAACCACCCCTTAACGCCAAATGAAGCCCCTAACTAATTAAATGGTCAAAGGAACCATTATAAAACAAGACATTGAAATGCAGGCTGACCTACGAGACCCTAACCTACGGTCCATAGGTCAGGTGATAGCCTGGTCACTCCACTATCCTGTACATATATATATAATTTCTAAGACTATGTTTTTGGCCATTTATGAAAAATGTCTAAGTGTTGATCGACATGGGCATCGACCCCCTTCACCCGGGAGAGTGGACTCAGGGTCACCAATTCATTTCTTAAGCATGGATACGTGAAATTCTTGATGATATGAAGATAGCTCACTAGGTAATATCAACTCGTATGCATCCTTTCCAACCCTTTTGTTAAATTTCATAGGGACCCACATAACGAGGACTTAACTTCCCTTTCTTTACAAATCTCATCAACTCTTTTATAGGTGAAATTTTAAAGTACACCTTATCACCCTTTATAAATTCTAAGTTCCTTCTCATAGTGTCGGCAAATGACTTTTGCCGGCTATAGGTAGTTTTCAATTGATTTCTTATCATATGAAATTTATTCAAAGTATCATTGATAAATTCAAGACCAAAGAGTGAAGACTGTCCAACATTAGGAGAATCTTTCAATCTAACACAAAAAACAAGCAAACATATGGATATCTACACAAGGTCTTTCATTCCCTCTGCAACATTGGACACACTACCCACAGTCATCGACTTAGAGCGCCCAAAAACATATTGGCCTTGTCGGGGTGGTAGAGAACAATGATGACATAATCTTTTAACAGTTTCAACCACTTTTGTTGTGGGAGAATTAAGTATTTTGAGTAAACACACATTCAAGACTCTTGTGGTCGGTATAAATATCAACATGGACGCCATATGGGTAATGCCTCCATATTTTCAAGGAAAACACCATGACAGCTAACACGAGATCATGATTTAGGTAGTTCTTTATATAAACCTTGAGTTGTCTAGAAGCATATGCTATTACTTTCCCGTGTTACATAAAGAAGCAACCGAATCCCACTCAAGATGCATCACAATATACGACAAAACCTTTACTAACCTCTAGTAATTTTGACATTGGAGTTGTGGTAAATTTATCTTTTAAGATTCGGAAGCTTCTTTCACAATCATCCGACCACTCAAAATTTAACATTCTTTTGGGTCAAAGTAGTCAATGGACGTAAAAACATCCACAGAGCTCCTATTGTACCTGGTTAGACCATAGAAAATTCTTATATATGTTTGATCAAAAGGTCTAGGCCAATTTCTAACCGCCGCCGTTTTCTTACGATCAACCTCTACACTGTCAGTAGAGATTATATAACAAAGAAACGCCACCAATCTTAACCAAAACTCACACTTGCTATACTTGGAAAATAGTTGGTGTTCTTTCAAGACTTGTAACACCACTTTCGAATGCCCCATATGATAACTCTCATTTTTCGTATAAACCAAGATATCGTCTACATAAATAATCACAAAGGAATCTAGGTAGTTTCAATACACCCTATTTATTAGGTCCATAAATATTGTCGGGGCATTAGTTAAACCAAAAGACATCACCCTGAACTCATAATGACAATATATTATAAGAAAGATTGTTGTGGTTATATCTTCGTCTCTCACCCTAAGTTGTTGATATCCCGACCTCATGTCAATTGTGGAAAAGTAGCCTGCCCTTGAAGTTGATAAACAAGTATAGTTATTCTATGGTAACTTTATTGAGCTGTCAGTATTCAATATTCATAAGCGACCCCTCCTTGTTTTTCACAAAAAGAAATGGATCACCCCATGGGACAATACTATATTGAATGATTTCTTGGTCAAGTAAATCCCCGAGTTGAGCCTTCAACTCTTTCAATTAGGCTAGAGTCATCCGATAAGTGAGAATGAAAATGGGATTTGTATCCAGCAATAAGTCAATACCAAAATCAATTTCCTGTACATGAGAAATTCCTTAAATATCATAGGGAAATAGCTCCAAGAATTCCCTCACCACAGGGAGTAACTCAATGGGAAGAACTTCGGAGTCTAAATATTTTACTCTTACAATATGATATATGCACCCTTTAGAGATCATTTTACATGTATTTAGACAATAAATGATACGACCTCTTGGAATAGAACTTCCCCCCTTCTACTCTAGGACAGGTTCATTAGGAAAAATTAAACTTGACCACTGTTTTCCTACAATCACTGGAAGCAAAAAAACCATGCAACCAATCCAATCCAAAAAAATAAATCACAATCAACCTTATCATGTTCTACTAATTAAACAAGAGTAACTCTATTGGGCAACATTATAGGACAATTTCTATATACCCTTTTTTAAGCCACCAACTAAAGGTTCATTCAAGATATCGAAAAAGTATCAAACTTCGTAGTTACCAAGGAAGTAACAAATGAAAAGGTACACCCGAATCAGGTAAAACATAAACATATATACGAAAGACTTGAAACATATCAGTCACCACATCGAGAGAACTCTCTTGTTCAACCCTAGAGAGGAGAGCACAAAAGTGAATCTTTATTAGTGCATAAACATTAGAACACTTGCTTGAGCTTTCCCACTACTCTTGTCTCTCCCCTTTACATTAGGGAAATATCCCACCTTTTGAACACTTTTACCACACCAAAAGAAATTTTCCGTCCCAACTAGGCATCCACCCCAATGCTTCCTGCCACACTTTCCTCAAGTATGCTTCTTGCTTAGTAAACTAATACATCTTCCCTTTTCTTACATAAGGTTAGACGCCCTACAATCACAAGCCTTTGAAAATTTTGAAGTGACTTGATTGGAGAACACATTCTTCAATCTAAGCTTATCTTGAATTTGAAACCTCCCCTTTGAAGAACAACTTTCAAAAGACTTGGCCCTATTAACCTCTCTATTCTACCTCCTGAACCTACTTTATATCAATTGTTGAGCATGAACCACTAGACGAGAGATATTTATATTATCATGAAGCATAGCCGAACCACATTATTCCACAAAGTCATCGAACACTCTCGTAAGAAAAAACTCATCTCATCCCTTGGGTTAGGCATTAAGTATGAATCATACTTACACAATTTAGTAAAATTCAATGAGTAATAAAGTACACTGATACCTCCTTAGCGAAGGTTGATGAATTCTTCCACCTTAGAAGCCCTCAACTCTCTAGGAAAGAACCTATCAAGGAAAGATCTCTTGAAGATCTCCCATGCCAATGGACCACCTCTTAGTACCCTATTTTCTCTCCATTGGGTGTACCATGTTCGCGCCACATCTTTGAGTTTATAGGATGCCAACTCGTCCTTTTCACCCATAATCACACTCAAAGCAAATAGGATCTTACAGACTTCATCTAGGAAATATTGAGGGTTTTCATCCACATATGACCCAAAGAACATAGGAGGGTTTATTCTAGTAAAGTCTCTCAAATGAGATGTCGTAGTGCTACCATGTTGAACCATACGGGGTCCAACTTCCCAATTCACTTGGGTTGTCATGGCTTGGACCTAAGAAGTGACAACATTAGCTTGTGAAGTCATGTCTTTGGCCAAGTTGAGAAACCCTGACCTTATCTCTCCATCGATTATCGGTGGAGGAACAACCCTAACTTGATCACCCATAGAAACTTCCTCAAGTAAAGGGGCTTGACTATCATGCAAAAAATTGTGGTTGTCATGAGCCCCTGCATTAGAAATTCCTTCCTAAAACCCTAGTGTAGTTTCCCTTCAAGAATTTATACCTATAACAACAGATAAGGCTTAGGTGAGAAGAACAGATAAATAAAACTCTAGAGGCACAACATAGGAACACAAGAAGATGGGGATTTCCTAAGAATCACATAGTCTCTCATTATTAATCGTGTCGCGCTTCACAATTATGAATAAGAAACTACACATACGTGGTTTATTGAGACATTGATCCTAAGGACATGTAACCTCATTATCAGATACCAAGTTTGTCACATCTGGGGAGCACCACTTATAATTAACTGGTGTTGTCGTCCTCAGAGTGGAGGAAGACTAACTTCTTAGCATTCGTCATTAGATTTCATCAGTTAAATTGCGGAAAATTTAAAACTTTTTATATACATCAACCCTATGAGGTTTACATAGACCTCTCACTAACACATAATTATACATAGGGAGTTTGCATACACTCCTCGCATAAGAAGCAACACATAGGCTTATACTTATATTTCACATACATACTATATAAAGATATTATAATAGGAAACATCTCTCATTTAAATCATCTAGATCGAGTAAACATTTGAACATAGACCGTATTCATTAAAACATAGTCCACACATACGCCTATACAATAATAGTACTCAAATGAAAGAGAAAGAACTAAATTATCTTTAAGACTAAAACAACATCAATATCTAAATAGTGGCATCGTCTTCGGAATGTGAGGACTATAATAAATAGAGAATATGAGTCCATGTTATCTGCAAATAACACTTCTAGAATCTCGACGGCCTAAAGCTACATAATTGTAAAAACATAGAAATAAGGGTTAGTACACCACCTGTACTAAGTATCGAAACGTGCACATAAACCATTTGAAATCATGCTAAAGGGGACATTTGATACTTTGAAAAGCCTTATGCACACCCAAGAACCCATAGAAGCTAATAATCCATATTCCTTTAGACGAGATCATATAAAACACAAGACCAATACAATCAAGTATAACCAAGTCAACATGTATGATAACATATTTAAGTACATAGCCAAAGCAACATTAAAATCATTACATAACAACAAAGAATACATTTTTTGTTCATAACATTAAAACACATACAAACACCTACTTAATATAATAGTAATTCATCATTCGATTGAACTTCATCACCAAGTACAAACAATCACAATTCAAGTAGTGGTTCAAGATAACAAAATCTTACCAATTCTCCTTCAGAAGTCATCATGATTTGTCTTAGCCTCAACCGATCCAATTTCATCCATAAATATGTGGAATAACATCATTCAATAGTAATTAACATAGGAACTAAGTAAATTGTATCAATCCTATTTAATTCAACATGAGTTCATAACCTAGGGTTAAGGAAATTTTGGTCAATTCATGATTTATTAGACATACTAGGTTAAACCATCAAGAACTAGAATATTTGAACAATAATAAATCATAATATAATCATAATCATCAAAAGAAATCATAAACAATACAATTTAGAAGATCAATTTCGGATTAGAAAGAAACTTATATGAAATCATCTTTTTGAAAACCAATTTATGAAGAGCCCTTTGGGGATAGGAATCCCGAAGTTGAAAGGTTCCAATACCTAGATTCTCTTTAATGGAGTCCTCTTTGGGAGAGAGAAAGTAGACAGAAGGTAGAGTGATTTAGGTTTGGTAATTATAGGTTGTTAATTTGTAGTCAATTCACTAACTTAATTAACCTCTCCTTAACCCCCTAATTAACCCCCTAACTAATTAACTAATATAATAAACCATCTTAAAATAAGACAGTGAAAATACAGGGCGACCTACGGGACCCGGACCTACACTCTGTAGGTCAGTCGACGGCCTGGTCCTGCCACCATCGTCTCATATCCATAGTTAAGTTCAAAGACAATGTTTTTGTTTATTTTAGGAAAATGGATAAGTGTTGATCAACAGGGGCATCGATGCCCCATCACCCAGGCGATGCCCCATCGTTTGGCAGGTGTAGGAGTTGCTGCCTACATTGCCATATTTGGCAGGTTTGGGTCAAAAGCAAGAGTTCTCTCCTAGGACCCCAGGGTGGTCCTTGCGGATTCATACCCTAACATTTCGATCCTAAACATGCTTTAACACTAGTTGGACACCTTTCAACAAATTTTCATTAATTTCTGACTCCTCAAACCCAATGAAATAGGCTAAGGTACACTTACAATAGAATTACAAACCTTAGACACTCATGTGAGGCTCTAGATTAGGTCTTGGACTTTCGGAGTGTTACACCTTGCCTCTTCAGTGGAAAAACCTTGATGTAATCTAAACCTTATGTTATACACCATTTATAATTGTTTTTTAGATGTGATATAAATAAATACCCAACATAGGGCAAAAGCCTAAATTGGGTGTGTGGTATGAAGGGAAATAAGAAGTCAATAAGTGCAATAGAAGTCCCGCAAATCCATGGTATTTCAGAGAAATCAAATCCCTCCATACAAAAAAAGAAGACGAAAAAGAAAGAAAAATAAATAAATGTCGTTAAATAAAAGAACGAAATGACAATCCATGAAGGGAAATTAAAGATGACCTAGAATCACTTCAATAAGGATTAAGAACGGAAGATCTGGGATAGCTTATGGAAATCACATGTCATTGGATAAAAAGTCATAGAGCCCAAATAACCATACCAGTGCACTCATCCCCATTACAAGCCTTAGAAAGACCTTTTTGATCTTAAGTGAACTAAACCGAAGGCCAATTAGAAAATAAGAAAAAAACTATGTGTGAAAACATGCATTGTGTTCCTCCTTTTGAGTGTGAGCATTGCATCATATTCATGATCCTAAGTTGATGAATCTACATGCGTAAAAATGGAATCATTCTTTGTGTGAAGGCATGTAGATACTTTTGTTGAGCTTGAACTTATATTTGTAGAAAGTATTCTGCGCTTGAGAATCTATGGTAATGGTCTATCAAAAATTGAATCATTGAGTATACAATTTAGATATTCATGAGTAAATTGAGTTTTGTTATATACTTCGTACAACAGACTTCCATATTCTATTACATCAAGTAAGCCCTGAAGGAAGTGGATCAAAAGGCGATAAAAAAAGCAGTCGCCGCTCCACCAAAGAGTTCTGTAAAGCAGAGTTATTCCGCCCAATATTACATCAATCATGGATATAAAGGCAACGCACAAATGGCAACGAAAAAAAGAAAGGGCAAGTCCCCAAATCACTTGGCAATTCACAACTAAAGAAGTTGAATGGATCCACAAGCACTAAATCGGAAGTCTATAAATACAGAACTATTTTAATCTTAATAGACTGAAACCTTAACCACATAATAATTTATTTTAGAAACTTTGTTCCTAATATGTTTTTGAGTAAGCTTGAAGAAAGTAGTTCTTCTTCCAATATTGAAAGTGGTTCTTCTCCATTTTCCTTCCGTTGGAACTTTTAAGATTTAATCTCATATACCCACTTTATTCCTTTATCATTTTAAGTATATTTGATTATTGGTTGATGTGTACCTAAAAACCCCCATCTCTGAGTGTGATTTAAAGTATGTGTTGATATTATTATTGGGTGTTTCTTGCTGGTAGGATTAAATGCATTTTAATGGTTATTTCACCTAGTGGTTGTGATTTAATCTTATAGGTTTGTAGTTGCAAATCCAAAACTACCCATTTGTTTTGGCTTGCCCGAGAGGGAGGTCCCCAGACCATGACCACCAGACTCATGGCCTAAAGAGTGGTTCGACATGAGGTTCATCCCCAGAGGGTGACCCATAGTCCTATATCCAAGAACCTTCTATCGAATTGTAGGGGTATGGGTAAGGCGCAGGCTGGTTTGTTTAGATGAGTATGTGTCCGAGTGGAACTCATTTGATATGTAGTAAGTCTTCCTAGAGGGAACTTGCTTTTATCTAAAGCTTAGCCTAGTAATAATTTTTTCGCTAATTTTTCTATCAAAAGCATGTATCCATTAATTTTAGTCAACATATATTGGGGTCACACCCCAAGAAATGTCTCCCATAATTGTTTTCTCCTTTATTTTTACGTAGTTTACTACTTGTGACAAAAACCCCTTCTTGATATTTGATACTTTGGTGTAACAAATTAACTATTTTTGTGCTAAAACTCTAAAATGTCTTGAGCTATCACTATTTAGAAAATAATTCTATGTTGCTAAAACTTTCACTCCCACTCCCTTGAGACACGACCCCAACCTTCTGTTAGGTTACTATACTAGCTTCGATTTGTAGTCCCTCAAAACTATAGGTTAGTGTAGTTGATTACAAAATATAAGAAGATAAACATATTGAAGAATCACACACCCCGTAGAAACAAACTTCTTTGCCTTAAGGTCTAAAATTAACAGACGCTTAGGCACTGTTGAACTACTTTTCCACTTGAAGACTAACTCATTTGGAAACTGAAACTTTATTTCTCGAATCCTTTAATCAACCGAGGTATAACAGGAACGAAGCTATTCCATACCAATAATGACATCAAAATATATCATGTTTAAGTCAATTGATTAAGCCATTTTGGTACTATTGTGATTGATGGAAAATAGGACAATCATGATAGACACTCTTTATCACATCCGGGGAGCACTTCCTAGAAGTAACATGGCGTAATTGACCACTCGGAGGTCTTATACAAGCCCATAGTTATCATTCATCGCATTGTCATAGTAAATTTACTGGAAAATTTAGAACTTTACATAGCACATCATGTGCTAGAAACTTCACTTCATATATATATATATATATATATATATATATGTATGTATGTATGTGTATATAGTAGAAGTCACAATACATATTTAGGCCTTAAGTCTCTTTTCCATCCTAGACATGAGATCATAAGAGTACAATACGAACATAACCCTTAAAACATAAGACATTAATATAATACTAGTTTATACAGTTTACAGTAAACCATAGTTTAGGTTATTCTTGGAACTTAAAGATTCCTTTCCTTGAGCTTGGGAATCATCTATCAAGCTCCTAACCATATAATACATTCTTTAAGAATCCGTAACCTACATGTTGTGTAAAAAGTAGAGAAGAATGGGATTAGTACAAGAATGCACTAAGTATGACAACCATGAAAAAACCTACATTTAAAAGGGACATTTTCTTGAAAACATAGTTCATGCCTTTTTGATTTAATCTTCATATAACCTTTATACAACTGAATTTATATCATCAACATGCTTTTTATAGCCATATTCAAAGGCAATACATCATATAAAATCACGTATAGAATTTAAGTTATTTTTTTAGGTCACTTTTCAGTGAGCTCCGTTTTCTTTAGAATGAGCTATCTTTTCTTTTATTCACTAACTTCCCAAGTAACCCTCTAGTTTTACTTGGTGCATGCATGACCTTAGGCCACAAAGAAAGCATACATACAACCTACACAAGTTATCACATATCATCATCTAAGCATAAATATCAAAGACACATTTAAGGCAAGACTCTATTGGCTTTGCATTAAGTTACATCTAATTGCACATATATTCACTTCACTTCGCATACATTTTTTAAGATCTTACTCATAATCCTACTATAAGTCTTCTAGTAAAATTTATGTGTAAAATCCCATAACCTCACACATACTTGATAAACCTATCATAATACCAAAAGCCTTAACATTCTATTTCATACATCAACAAGTGAAGACCACTCTATTCGTGTCAACAATCTGCATCATAAAGTCATTAAGACTCACAAAGTGTATATAAGAATAAGACCTCATCACATAGACTCCTACAGTGCACATCTTCATGAAAAATAGACAAATACTAACATGCAATGTATAAAGACAAAATCATAACAATACTCATTAGAACACCTTCGTAGAACTTCCTAATGATCTACTTGTACCATTTCTAGATGTGTTCATTACTTCCACCTATTTTAAGTAACCTCCCTTAAGTCATCCTAGTTAGGGTACTTCCATTGTCAATTTTACTTTAGGAAAACTATATCCTTAACTCAAACTAAGACCATGGGTGCTAAACATAGAATTTGGTGTTGTAGAGCCTTACACCAATAGAAGGTGTTCTTACCTAGCCTAGGTAAAACTGTAACACATGCTAGCATACTAAGTGAATTAATTTGCTATATGCTATGTGGCAAGTATAATTATGGAACTTAGAGGTACATGTTAAAACCCTCTTATGACAAGATGGGCATTATGGTTATTCACTATGGATACGCTATTGATGCCTATTGAGGCATTGTGGTTATCCACCTCATGAGATTTATGGTAGACCTTCCTTCCCACATTCGGAAGGGACATCGCACATATTCAAGTTCACTCGGTGCGAAGCAAAGTTCCCTTTATTTAAAAGCCAATATTATTATTTCTTTATAAAACATAGGCTTAGGAGAATTATCCCGTTATATTCATAGCTCATAGGTCATAGATGAGAGGTCATCAACCTAAATTATGTGAGAAACCCTTTCACATCGACGTAGCATATATCATTAGCACTATCTAGTTTAGGATACACTTGAAGACACCTTTCAAGGCTCCTCTATTAACTAGATAATCATTCGTGTGTCTTTATACTTATATGTGATCAAACCTTTCACATAGAACATTAAGGTCACAGATGTTCATTCATTCATATTCATACACATAGTAACAAAAACTAGGAACTATCCTATAAAGGTACACATGTGCAATGCATTGAAAAGGTCCCATACCCTTGGTCATACTAGTACACCTATCAAGTCATCATAGGTAAGGAATCAGATATCATATTTTTGTAGACATAATCTTAACATTAATAGTAGTAGACAGTTGTGAATATGAGAATTACCTTTCATGTACACACCATGACATATACTACTTCTAAGCATGCCTGATGTGTGAGTGTGTGTGTATATTAGTTAACATGATCACATAATGTATATCAACAACACATTGAGGAAGCCACACTCTTAAGACCACATTACATTTTCAAGCATAGACCACACAACACCATTTAGCATAACGATAAGTCAACTTCATATTACACTTTAAGACTCCTAACATTTGCTATTCACACATTAACTTTGGGGTACATGGGTAGGGTTCAGTGATCCTTAAAAATTTATTAATGGAAGCACCTACACATGATCTTTAAATAATCATTTACATGTCCATGAAATTAGAAACACAACCTAAATTATAGTTAGAATTGGAAACTAGGCATAGGCTTCACATAGGATTATTCATCACAAACACACATTCATTATATAGTTTCCTTCAAGGCCATGTTCACACCCAATTTTGACTGCCCTTTAATCATTTTAGGAATGATATTCGATTAAATAAGTATTTTAGATTTAGAGTTTTAATCGATTTTGCATAAAAATTCATATTTTAGTATGTTTTCTTTATAAAATTTGCAAATGTTTTAAAAAAGAACATCTTAAATATTCCTTAATATGTTTTGAAATAAATATTTCATTCAAGCATTTTTAAGTTAAATGATTTTCAATTAACAAAAATACTTTAATATATGTAGTATCTTAATTAAAAAAAAACTCCTAAATTTTCCTCAAAATTATTTAAATTTTAGCCTATTGTACTCTAATTTATTTAAGTTGTAGCCTATCCAATTCAAAACTTATTTCAATTATAGTCACCCTTTTATTTTAAGTATATCCAATTCCTATTGCAATTTTAGTCATTCCATATCTTTTCCGATTTGATAATCTCATCTGTCCATCATTAAAATAAATTCTAAATTGAATCCTAGCCCTTTATCTCTTATTAAATCAACAGTTGTAATTGAATCTCCTATTTTCCTATGTCTAATACCCAAAAAACCTAATCCCTCGAAAAAATTTATTCTCTTCTTCTCCCCTCTCCTTAGCATCAGCCGCTCCCTCTCTCTTTCAATTCTTTCCGGTGAGGAGCAACAGGTGCGACCATCAACTCAGGCGACACCATCATTACTACTACTCCTCCGTCTCCCCCTCTCCTGCTTCCTCAAGCGCCACCAGCTCTCCTCCCTTCTATTGTTTTCCGGCAAGGGCCAACAACTGTTGGCCTCCGGTATTTCTCTCTTCCCTTTACCCTATCGCTCCTTTCAATCTTCTTCGTCTCTCCCTCCTCCCTTCTATGTTCTCTCTAGTAAAATTATATTTTTTGGTTGATATAAAATAAATAAATAATTTTATTGATTTAGTTTCTCCCTTTTAATCAGAAAAATGTTATATCAATTGATTCATGTTTTCCTTAATTTAATCATGACATATTTCTTACTTGTCTATTTTGGTAAAAAATAATTTAGAATAAAGTTGTTTTTGGCTCCTCTTGATTTAAAGAAAAATAATATTTGTTGCTCTTCTTTATTTAAAAAAAATAATATTACTCTTTCTAATTTTATTTCTGTCTCTTACTTATTTATGTGTGGTTAAAAAAAATTATGTATAAATCTGATTTTGCCTCTTCCTTAATTAAGGAAAAATAATGTTACTCTCCCTATTTTATTCTTGTCCTATCAGATTTCATAGTTACTAGTTTATTTTGTGTAAAAATTAATTTAAAATAATCTTAATTTTGGTATTTCTTTATTTAAGGAAATGTAATATTAATCTTTTTTTAATTTTTTATTCTTGCTTGATTATATTTGGTAATGAAATATTTTAAAATTTTTCTGATTTAGTCCTCCTTTATAATAAGGAAAATAGAATATTAATTGATTTCTTAAAAAATATTTGTTTACCTTATGTGTTCCCCTCTTTGCTATGTATAAGTAGATCATTCTCTCATTCATTGATACACTAACTCTTGCTAAAAAATTTCTCATTCGCTCATTGTTCATACAAACAATCATTCTCTGAACTCATCACTCATTCTTATAATACAAGTTGATAATCTTTTCTGCATAATTAATTAGTCCTCTTTATTAATTTAATTTTGATTTTTCGCATAACTATAATATTTGTTTGTTGAGAAACGAAACAAAAATGAAGCATCCAAGTTAGTTTCTTTATCCTTTAACCTTTTAAAACATAATCATGGTTATCCTATATCTCTTTTTGTGTGTTATTTAGATATATATAAGAGTAATTTGTTATTATGAGCATTCAATATTACAACTATTTCCCCATCGTATATGTGTTACATTGCCTTTTCTTCCTGATTTTGTACTTAGAGTTCAAGATGTTGAAGGTTTGCTTAGAAGAAATTGTGGACGAAGCCTAATTCATTTTATTGTAATATATATGTTTATTCGTTCTTTATTATTACTTGTAATGCTTGTGCAACTCTTTAACTCTCTATATATAAAATAAAATATTTTGGGGGGATCACCTAAGGGAAGAGGATTTACATGCTACTAGTTTACCGTAATTTTCAAAGTTAGAAATCATGCCTAAAGGTATTATGTGGTTCTAATTCTTTTAGCCACCTAGAATTGTTGTTTATAGGTGTTGTAATCTAACCAATTTTTAACATGCTTAACGATTTGTTTGTTAATAAGTTTTTAAAATAAGTAGATTCCAATAATTTTTTAATGTTAAAATCAAATCTTAATAGTTTAGTAGGCTGTTAGATGTTAAAAAATGTGTTATAATTTTTCAGCATTGTCTTATCACGTAGAAACCATGCCTAAGAATTAAAATATTCATATCATTTAGAGTTACAAAATCAAGCATCTATGTGTTACTCCGTTCTTAACACCTAGAAATCATGTTTATAGGTTTGTAAATAAACTTTTAGCATATCCATAATTAAAATAAAATTTATTGTGCATATTTTTTCTCTTCTCAAATTAGCTAATATTATTAATTAGTAATCTGATTTGTCCTCTTGAAGATTGTCGCACTTATGATGCAATGTTTTTTTTTAAAAAAAAAATAATAATAAAAGAAAAATTTTGATGCATTTAACAAATTGTTTGACTCTTAAATACATTTCATATTAAAATCTTTGCATTTAATTTATTGACTACATTAATGCTCTACTAGTTTTTTTTCTTTTTTTATTCAAAGATTTACAAAATGCTTTTTCTTAGTCATTGTTCAATCCTTCTTTCAAATTATGGATTGATTATGACATTTGTTTTAATATATATATATATATATATATATATATATATATATATATATATATATATATATATATATATATATATGTATGTATATATATAAGTACTGCCTCATAACCTATCATTAGTGGATAAGTCAAAGGAATTACGAGGTCTAATTCCAATATTTTAAATTAAGCCGACGCGTCCCTGGGAGTATGACCTACCCATCACTTTAAAAAGGGATTATGTGTATTTTTATGTAAATACATATGTACCTATATGCAAAGTAAATCCTTTTAAATCATCTTTAAAATATAACTTTTATTATTTTTGTAAGAAAGACCTCAAAACAAAATTGTTTCTATGGTAGAGGAGCGCGATTAATAATATCGTGGCATCATCCCTATAAAGAAACAAACATTTTTTTAAATAAAATTCTATCATAAATTTGCTAAATTTTTCAAAACATTATTTTCGCACATCTTATTCTTGTTTCGTGCCGCATAATAAATTTAATTGAATTATTTTTATATCTATTTGCGCATATTATGTCTTCTTGTTTATCTCTCTATTAATTGCTTAATTTTTGCAATAATTGTTTATCACATAGATCGTATGCTCAAGTAATAAGTAATTAAAGTAATCTTAGTTGTTTAGTAATTTATTTGGGTAGATTAAAATAAAATAAAATAAAAAATAAGATATTTATTAGATTATCTATATGACTATTTTAGTCTCCTCGCTTATTTTTATTTAATGATTAGTATTATGTTGAGTTTATCATTTCTATCACCTTTTTAGCATGATTAAATAATTAATTAAAATAATAATATGAATCATTTGTTCGACTTATTATATCAATTAGTCTCGCATGCTAAATTAAATAAAAAGTGAGCTTAATTGTTTATTTATGTCTATCACCTAGCCTCGCATGTTTAAATTAACTAAAAAAAAATTCTTAATATTATGTCATCACTTAGAAAGCATATTAATAAATAATAATGAAGTGACCTTGATTGCTACTTTTAACCCCCACATTGATTGCATGAGATACGATTCTGACCCACATTTGTGCACCTTGAGCGATGTCTAAAACCTTCCCCTCAAGTTAATTTGAACCTTTACACTGATCTCTGGTTAGTTGATCTTACCTAGACTTAGTTAGGTTAGATAGGTTCTCTACGCTCCTTAATTCATTAAGTGGTGACTCCTTAAACTCAAAATCCCAAAAGAGTTTTTAGGTCTTGCACAAAACCTATTTTTGACAAAAAAAAAACAGGTGCGCGATAGAATGGCGATTCCACTGGGGACATTAGGTTCATACCATTACGTGTTTCATGCTTAATTATGTGGGGTTTACTTTATTTTGGTTATTTCATTATTTGTTATGTGTTTGTCATATTTAGTTATCATTTTGTTGCCTTATTTATTGTCTTATTTCCATATCTCACCTCTTCCCTCTTCCTTAATTGTTTATTACCATGTTTCAGTTTTCCCCTTTTCCCTTATTTGTTTACGTACATGTTTAATCGTATATCCTCTTTCCTTATTTGGGTGATTTTTGAATATATTTATATGTTTTACTTTCCTTTATTTATTTATGCTTATTTATTAATTTATTTATTGTTTTATAAAGTGTCTATATGTTACAGCTTTCTAATCTAAATGCTAAGTGTTACCGCATTGATAACTTACATTCCGTTCATACTCTCCCCAATTGGGACACTCTTCTTTCTTTTTTAATTTTATTCTCGTAATGTCTTTTCTTTGCACCTCTCACAAGTACTCCATTTCACTTTAAACACCTATTATAGAGTGTCGACATATGTGTGGATGTAACGGATATTTTTACTACCGCGAAACAACGATCCTCTCGCATAGAATATCTTTCAAGTCCATGTCAAGCAAACTCTTAGAAGTCCTTGTTAGGTATTATATGTTGCAAAAGCCCTAGGTGGTTCGACCCTTGGTGTCAATCCACATAAGTAATAGACACCCTATCATCCAAAGGGCCTAACACCTTGTAGACAAATTGCATACTTATGTGTCAGTTTGATCATCATCTTTAAATCAAGTCATTATGTCAAAATGGAGTTAAAAGGTTTCTTTGACTCTAAACATAAAATTGGCAGAATATAACTTGAATTAATTATGTGACATTATTCTATTAACTGTTATAAGTGTTCCACTTTGAGTGTATTGCGTCATTCATTTGAAATTATAACTTTGGCTCACTATATAATAACTCGCTTTTGAGTTTGATTTACTTCTTTGACTATTGGTTTTCTAATATTTAGATTTTGTCTAGACTAAGAACCTGCAATATGACAAATATGTTCAACCTTCGAAAAATTCACCCCTCTTCTCGTCCAACATAAAGTACCTTCTGGACAATCTCTCTTCATCCTATTCCTGCTCACACCCTCTCTCAAAAAATATCTTCAACACGCCTCAACTTTGATGAATTACGATATGAGGGAATAGGTGAAAAAATAGAGAAATCTAAGATGGACACACTGCAGCAAAAAATGCATGACTTTGAGAAAAAGGTAAATGGAGGACTAAACTCAATACCTGCTCATGTCCTGAGGTATGAAAAATTATGTCAACACCCAGGAGTTGAATTTCCATCGGGATTTAAAATTCCAAAATTCAATATGTTCGACGGACATGGGGATCCAATAGCATATCTCAATGATTTTTGCAGCAGGCTAGTTGGATTAGAAAACAATGAACCTCTCCTAATGATGCTATTTATTCAAAGCTTTTCAATAATAGCCTTCACGTGGTTCGTCAAACAAGACTTTGACTAATGACTCGCATGGAAAGTCATGGATCGAGATTTTGTGGAACAATACAAGTTTAATAAGAAGGTTACACCTACAATGTTCAATTTGCTCAAAGTGAAGAAATTAAGTGATGAATATTTTGAGGATTATGTCATAGGGTGAAGAAAGGAATCCTCTGAGATACGTCACTTACCGCATGAAGCGGAGTTGGTCCAAACTCTTATCAGGTCACTTGAGGGTATATACTACAAAACCATGTTCTTTACTGGTATTCAAAGTTTTAACAGTCTAATTCTAATTGAAAAAAAGGTAGAATATGGCATTCAGTCTGGAAGAATTACTGATACACAAAATCCTTGTCCATTCCTAAAAAAATTCATTAGATGAAAGGAATGAAGATGCATCAACCTCTATACTTCCGAAACAAATTTATTAGAATATCGAGCAAATTCATGCTATTTTTGAACCTTCCAACCTGCAGATATCTCGACATAAGGTAAGGAAACCTCATATCTTTACTCCCTTAAGGGAATCTTTAACCGACATTTTTTCCAGAGATTATGGGCTAAAGGGATTTTAAGAGCAAGAAATGGATAGATTCCCCAGCACTCTTCTTCAAACTCTGATCTATCCAATAATTATGCCTATCATTCAAATATTCAAGGTCAAAAAACCGAGGAATGTATAGCGTTGAGAAATAAAATTTAGAATATGATTGAAAAAGGAAAAATTATAGTGCAACAAGAACCACAAAACAACAATTGAAATCCTTCTATGGAGAATGCATCCATCGTTCAAGGAGATTTTACAAAGATGTTGGTTAGACACTTGACAAGGAAGCGTAAATCATATCAGAGAAATTGATAAGGACAAGACTCTTATGAACAAAGTTGGCTTTATTGTTCTCAAACCTTATGCCCAAAGCCTTCCTCATTCCATTCATTTTCCTTGTAATTCTGAACTTCGTTTGACCTAATTTCCTTTTTGGATACGGAGGCAACCCTTGATGCGTCCGGTCTCTATCAAATAAATTTGTCTTCTTTCCCATGGTAATTCAAAACACTCCTTTACAAATTAAAATCTTGGATAATTGACAATTCATTAACATAATTGAAGCTTGAATTCGATGTCGAGCCTTAATGTCCAGATACAAGACAATCACTTTCTTTGGAACTTACAATTTTTCTTGGCGTGAAGCAGGATCAATATTTCCCTACTAATAAACTAGGGAAGAATTTTTGAGGAAACCTCAAAAATTTTCATAGAGATATTTAACAAAGTGAGTATATATCTTATACTCTAACATGGGAAAGAAATTTTTGAGAAATCCTCAAAAACTTCATCACAAGCGATTGCAACTCTAATGGAAAAAGAAGCACGAGTACGACCATCTTTCTCGCCTTTTGAATTTATGATTTTTCTCTTGATGCAGGAAATAATTATATATGAGTGTACTGTCATATTTGATATAAGTAGGTACTATATAAGTTATAGTACCCTCAGATTATTTTTTCAAGAGGTTATTATCAACTTTCTTCTATCACTGACTTAATATATATTTAGGCTCTTCCGCCTTACAGTAGGATATTTAGGCTTTTCTGCCTTACAATACGACATTTAGGATCTTCCGCCTTACATTAGGGTGTTTAGGCTCTTCCGCCTTACAATAGGATATTTAAGCTCTTCTACCTTATAATACGATATTTAGGCTCGACTGCCTTACAATACGACTATTAGACTCGTATGTCATACATTACGACATTTAGGCTCTTCCGCCTTACAATAGGATGTTAGAACTCTTCCGCCTTAAATTGGGATTTGTAGACTCGTTTGCCTTATAATATGCCATTTCGACTCTTATGCCTTACAACAGGATGCTTACGTCCATCAACCATACAACCACATATTTTTGTCTACACTATTATATCTCTATAATATCAGATCTATTGGAGGTTGACATTATCTTTCGGGGATGGTTTTTAATTCTTAAAGAAGTTAAGTTATTGTCTATCAATGCTTGCACTGCGTCGCAAAACAGATACACTTCTTATATCCTTTCGTCATTCTTGTAGAATTCGTATTTTATCATACTTTTTGTTTTTATAAGCCAATATTTTATCTAGTCATGCTAGAATTTGTAGGTGACTAATCGTCCCTACACTTACGATTATCATACTTACAATCTATTGCCATAAAGACCATATGAATACTTTGCTACGCATATTGATCCTTTTTATCAAAACCTTGCCCAAAGGCTGAAAACGTCAGATCATGCTCTTCTCGCTACTCTAATCATATCCATTCAAGACGATATCATTCCCTTTCAAATATCTTACCGCTCTTTCAAATCTTAGGATTTTGCTTGCTCTTGAATCTAGAACTACACACGACCATATTCTCATATAAGTAGAGATATGTAGGAGGATTAATACGAAAGTCTCGGTCGTATCCTTTTTCATTTCTACATCGATCCAACTGAAATCTCTCGTCGGTCGGACAAAATTGGCTACTAAGTTAAGGTTGGTTGCCTGACAATTCATTCTTCGTTCTCAATCAATTAAGGGGCAGCTGTCGAAATCCAATTTTGATTGACCTTTTATCGTTTTAGGAATGCTCTTCGATTAAATATGTATTATTTTAAATTTAGAGTTTTAATCGATTTTGCATAAAAATTCATATTTTAGTATGTTTACATTATAAAATTACTGCAAAGGTTTATAAAAAACATCCTAAATATTTTTTTATTAATTTTGGAATAGTTATTTCATTCAAGTGTTTTTAAAGTTAATAGATTTTCAATTAACAAGAATACTTTAATATATGTAGTATCTTCATTCAATAGCAACTCCTAAATTTTCCTTAAAATTAGTTAAATTTTAGCCTATTCTATTCTGATTTAAATCAATTCTAGCCTATCAAATTCAAATCTTATTTAAATTATTCTCACCCTTTAATTTCAATTATATCCAATTCAAATTGCAATTTTAGTCATTCCATATCTTTTCCAATTTAATTTTCAACTATATCTTTTGATCTCATTCGTCCATCTTTAAAATAAATCCTAAATCGAATCCTAGCCCTTTATCTCTTATTAAATGAACGGTTGTGATTAAATCTCTTATTTTTCCTATTTCTAATACCCTAAAACCTAATCCCTAAAAAAAAATTTCCCCTCTCCTTAGCAGCAACTGCCCCCCTCTATCTCCCCATTCTTTCCGGCGAGGAGCATCAGCTGCGACAAGCAACTTCGGCGACACCCTCGTTTCTGCTACTCCTCCATCTCCCTCTCTCTTGCTTCATCAAGGGCCACCAGCTCTCCTCCCTTCTATCTTTTTCCGGCACAGGCCAGCAATTGCTAGCCGCCTGTATCTCTGTCTTCATTTTGCCCATCGCTCCTTTTCTTATTCTTCCTCTCTCCCTCCTCCCTTATATCTTCTATTTGCCAGCGAGCTGCCAGGCGCCCAATAGCTACACAGAATCAGCAACCGTCCGGCGAGGAGTTACAAAGTAACTCCGGCCAGCAGCTGCGACCAGCAGCAATGAACTCTAGCAAATTACAGCATCTCCAGCGACAACCTGCAGCACACCATCGGCGAGGAGGAACGTCCCGAGCTACAACAACAACCAGCAGCTCCGGCGAGAGCTTTTGGAAAATCAAGTATGTGAAAACGACTTATTATCTCATCTTTTGGTAATGTTTGTTCTTCTTTCATTTATAATTTGGCTTGAATTTAGAATATAAATGCTATGCATATCACCATTAAGGATGAAAACATACTGATTAAATCATAAAGTTTTGAATTTAATTGTTTATGGGTTGTTAGTTCTTAAATTTAGAGTTCTTTAGATTTGCAGGCACACATAGTTCTTAACCTTTCCCTTTTAATAATATAGTAACTATTTGCTAGTGACAAAATTGTGACTTGAGATCAATTGTAAGCATTAAAAGTATTCGTTTCTTAATCGAATATGAGCTAGATTTCTCGACTTATTTGATTTGTTAATATTGCTCCCTTGATAATTAGTATAAATTGCTTATATATTTTGTACCATATATTATTACCTCTTGATGTAATAAAAATAATAATATTCAATGAACCATTTTACCTCACTGTTTTCCGTCTCTATTGCTTGTTTAATTGAAAATTGATTAATCAATGCTCAGAAAATTTATCACCTTAATATGAATTCGGAGAAATTTTATGGGTTGGTGAGGTAATTGTGCCTACTATTTTAATTACTAATTTTAATTAATTGTAATTACCTTTATCAAAGTTGATTGGACTTTTACCTGTTTTATCTTTTGTATAATTATATTTTTGGGTTGATATAAAACAAATAAATAGTTTTGTTGATTTAGTTTCTCCCTTTTAATAAGGAAAATGTTATATCAATTGATTCATGCTTTTGTCACGACCCAAATCCGGGCCGCGACTGGCACCCACACTTACCCTCCTATGTGAGCGAACCAACCAATCTAAACCTTAACATTTCAATGTAATAGCAACAGAAAGTAATGCGGAAGACTTAAACTCATTAATAAAAACCAATTCAATAACTATCAATATTCAACATCTATTATTCCCAAAACCTGGAAGTCATCATCACAAGAACATCTACTTTAAACTACTAATTCTAAGAGTTTCTAAGAAGCTAAAAATACATAAGAAGCTATTCCGTGCCGGAGGTTCAAGGCATCAAGACATGAAGGAGAAGATCCAGTCCAAGCTAGAAGTGTTAGCTCACCCTGAAGATCCGGTGTGACGAAGACTGGCTTGAATTACTGTTGAGTCGAAGATGACGGCACGTTTGCTGCACTCCACCAATAACAAAAAGAAAAACATAAAAGTAGGGGTCAGTACAAAACACGGGTACTGAGTAGATATCATCGGCCAACTCAAAATAGGGAACAGTATATATCAATATTATCGTAAATCAACTAGGAAACTCAACATGTAGCAACAACAAGTATTATATCATTAACAATTACCATCAAGTTCACACATGAGGATTCAAGCCTCAATACCATACTCTTTTGGGAATCATGTTCATTAGATTGAGTATATTAACATCTTTCAAGATTCATTATCTTTATTTCTCTTGTGTCGGCACGTGAAACTCCGATCCCCTAAATCTACGTGTCGGTTCGTGACACCCGATCCCCTAAATCTACGTGTCGGTTCGTGACACCCGATCCCCTAAATCTACGTGTCGGTTCGTGAAACCCGATCCCCTAAATCTACGTGTCGGTTCGTGACACCCGATCCCCTAAATCTACGTGTCGGTTCGTGACACCCGATCCCCTAAATCTACGTGTCGGTTCGTGACACCCGATCCCCTAATCTCTTTCTATCAGTTCATCAAGCCTTCTTTCTCACCAAGGCATCATCAATCTCATTACTTTAGTTCATCAAGCCTTCTTTCTCACCAAGGCATCATCAATCTCATTACTTTAGTTCATCAAGCCTTCTTTCTATATCAAGGCATCATCATTAACAAGAGATTAGGTTTTTATCAAGATTTGGGATTCAATAGCTTCATCATGCTTAATATAATCACAATTATATAATCACGTTCATGCATGCATACAACTAAGCACATAGCAGGGTTTTACAATACTACCAATACATATCATTCTCTATTAAGAGTTTACTATGAAAGCATTAAAACCATAACCTACCTCCACCGAAGAATTGAAATCAAGCAAGCTATTTTCTCAAAATCCTTGCTATCCTCTTCGTTTCTCTCTCTCTCTACTCGTTCTCTTTCTTTTTCTGTCTCTCTTCGTTCTTTCTATTTTTTCTTATTCAAACCCTCTTTCTTTTACCCAAATTAGTATATAATTAAGAATAAAAGATGGCAATAATACCCCACTAATTAACTTAGGGTTACCTCTTTTAACCCCCAAGAATTTGAGTTATTAATATAAACCCACGAAATCTATAATTAAGGAAAGAATAGTCCCAAAACGTCCCTTAAAACGTGTAAGGAAATCCGATTCTGCCTGGGATTTGCGCAACCTGTGACGGGCCGTCGTGCCTGCGACGGTCCGTCCTGCAGGTCGTCGCAAGGTTCAGAGACCCAATATTTCCTCCAAGGGTCTGTGACGGTCTGTCACACTAGTGACGGTCCGTCCTGCCATTCCGTCACAAAGTTCAGAGAGTCGATTTTCAGTACCCAATTTCAGATTTTCTAAGTGTTTTGAAACGAGACCGTGCGACGGTCCGTCGTGCCCATGACGTTCCGTCGTGGGGTCCGTCGCTTCTGCCAGTTTTTCCAGAATTGAAGTCTGTTGCTCAAAATGACTTAACGGGTCGTTACATTAGATACCAATTTACCCATCGTTCGTCCCCGAACGATCAAAAGAAGGAAAACAAGGGCGAAAAGGAGTACCTAAATCTGTAAACAGATGTGGGTATTTTTCTCGCATATCCGCCTCCTTCTCCCAAGTGGCTTCTTCAACCGGTCGATTCTTCCATTGCACCTTGATGGATGCAATCTCTCTTGACCTCAACTTGCGAACTTCTCTATCTAAATAGCAACAGGCTCCTCCTCATAAGACAAGTTCTCATCAAGCAAAACTGAATCCCAACGGATAATGTAGTTTCCATCCCCGTGGTATCTTTTCAACATCGACACATGGAATACCGGATGTACTCCGGACAGCCCTGGGGGCAAGGCTAACTCATAAGCCACCTCTCCTACTCGCTTGAGTACTTCAAATGGTCCAATGTACCTTGGACTTAGTTTACCCCTTTTTCCAAACTGCATCACCCCTTTCATGGGCGAAACTTTCAACAAGACTTGTTCACCTTCCATGAACTCTAAGTCTCTAACCTTTCGATCTGCATATTCTTTTTGTCTTTTCTTGAATAGACTTCACTTTTTCCATCGAATCCCTCAAGAGATCAGTACCCCAAGGTCTAACCTCGAACGCATCAAACCAACCAATGGGAGACCTACATCTCCTACCATACAATGCTTCAAATGGAGCCATATCAATGCTTGAGTGATAGCTATTATTGTATGAAAACTCCGCTAAGGGTAAGAAGTTATCCCAATGGCCACCAAATTCTATCACACACTCACGAAGCATATCCTCCAACACTTGAATCGTTCGCTCAAACTGACCATCGGTCTGGGGATGGAACGCAGTACTAAGGTCCAACCTAGTACCCAATTCTGCATGCAATGTTTTCCAAAACTTAGAAGTAAACTGCGTACCTCTATCTGATATGATGGATAGTGGAACCCCATGCAATCGCACCACTTCCGAGATGTAAAGTTTGGCTAACTTTTCTGCATTGTAAGTCACCTTGACCGGAATGAAATGAGCAGATTTAGTTAACCTTTCAACAATCACCCAAATGGAGTGATACTTACCCATTGTCTTTGGAAGACCAACCACAAAATCCATTGCAATTCTTTCCCACTTCCATTCCGGAATGGGCATTCTCTGAAGTGTTCCTCCGGGCCTTTGGTGTTCATACTTTACTTGTTGACAGTTTGGACACTTGGCAATAAATTCAACAATATCATGCTTCATTCTACTCCACCAAAAGTGTTGCTTTAGGTCACGATACATCTTGGTTGCACCCGGATGTATAGAGTACCTTGAACTATGAGCCTCTGTCAGAATAGTGTTGATCAAATCATCGACGCGAGGTACGCGTACCCTTCCCTTGATCCTCAAAACACCTTCCTCATCAATTTGTGCTTCCTTATCCTCCCCTCGCAATACTTTATCTCGGATTTGCCTTAGTTTCTCATCATCAAACTGTTTTCCCTTAATTTTGTCAAGAAAAGAAGATTTTGACTCCACACAAGCCAACAATCCTCCCTTCTCATTTACTTCTAATCTCATCAAGTCGTTAGCTAGAGTCTGAACCTCTCTAGCTAATGGGCGTCTAGAGGCTTGCAAGTGAGCTAGACTTCCCATGCTTCCCGCTTTTCTACATAAAGCATCCGCCACAACGTTCGCCTTCCCCGGATGATACAAAATGGTGATGTTGTAGTCCTTCAGTAGTTCCATCCATCTTCTCTGTCTCAAGTTCAAATCTTTCTGAGTAAAGACATACTGTAGGCTACGATGATCCGTATAGACCTCACTCTTAACCCCATATAAATAGTGTCTCCATTGCTTTAATGCAAACACTACCGCAGCCAATTCCAAATCATGAGTTGGGTAGTTACGTTCATGCACTTTTAATTGCCTTGAAGCATAAGCAATCACATTCTTCTCTTGCATTAGTACTGCACCCAAACCAGAATAGGATGCATCACAATAAACTATGAAGTTCTTACCCTCTACTGGCAAGGTAAGGATAGGTGCGGTAGTCAACAAAGTCTTGAGCTTCTGAAAGCTTTCCTCACATTCGTCCGACCATACAAATGGAACATTCTGCTTAGTCAAGTTCGTCAATTGGGAAGCAATAGAAGAGAATCCCTTGACAAATCGACGGTAGTAGCTAGCTAACCCAACAAAGCTCCTTATTTCTGACACGTTAGTAGGTCTCACCCAATTCTTCACTGTCTCAATCTTAGAAGGATCCACCATCAGTCCATCCTTAGAAACCACGTGCCCCAAGAAGGACAGTGCATCTAGCCAAAACTCACACTTAGAGAACTTGGCATAAAGCTTTTTCTCCCTCAACATTTCCAATACCATTCTCAAATGCTCTTCATGTTCCTTCTTGCTCTTTGAGTATACTAATATATCATCAATAAATACGATCACGAAGAGGTCCAAATATGGCTTAAAAATCCCGTTCATCAAGCTCATGAACGCAGCAGGGGCATTCGTAAGACCAAAAGACATCACCACAAATTCGTAATGTCCATACCTCGTTCGAAAAGCATTCTTTGGCACATCCGTTGCCCGTATCTTCAATTGATGATAACCGGATCTCAAGTCAATCTTAGAGAAGACACAAGAACCTTGTAACTGATCGAACAAGTCATTAATGCGGGGAAGAGGATACTTGTTCTTTATGGTTACCTTGTTTAGTTGTCTGTAGTCTATACACATTCGAAAATTCCCATCCTTCTTCTTCACAAACAAAACCAGAGCACCCCAAGAAGATGCACTTGGTCTAATAAAGCCTTTGTTCAATAACTCTTGAAGTTGTGCCTTTAACTGTCTTAACTCCGCGGGAGCCATTCTATAAGGGGGTATAGAAATGGGGCGTGTGCCCGGTTCGAGATCAATACAGAAGTCAATATCCCTATCCGGTGGCATACCAGGAAGATCTGCAGGGAATACATCCAGAAACTCACGAACTACTGAAATCGACTCAATCGAAGGTACTTGGGTAGTGTCATCCTTGAGATGTGCCAAGAAAGCTAAACACCCTTTACTGATCATTTTCTTAGCACGAAGAAAGGAGACGATGCGGACCGGATTGGAAGTGTAGTCACCTTCCCACACTAACGGGTCTGTCCCAGGCTTGGCTAACGTCACCGTTTTAGCATTACAATCCAAGATTGCAAATTGCGGAGAAAGCCAAGTCATACCCAGAATTAGATCAAAATCATCCATTTCTTAGATAACAAAATCTACATAAGTGTTGCTCCCCACAAAGTTCACCAAACAAGACCTATACACCTTTTCAACTACCACAGATTCACCCACCGGAGTAGAAACACGAATAGGCATATCAAGAAATTCACAATGTAAATTTAGACCATTAGCAAATGAGGAAGATACATAAGAAAACGTGGATCCAGGATCAAACAATACAGAAGCCATGCAATCACAAACCAGAAGATTACCTGTGATGACAGCATCAGATGCCTCCGCTTCAGACCGCCCAGGGAAAGCGTAACAATGGGCCCTATCGTTCGTCTGTCCGTTGCCCCTACCATGTTGTGATGTAGTGGCCCCAGTTTGCCCATTACCTCTGCCGTTTTGGTGACCCCCATTACCTCGACCACCACGTCCTCCAGAATAACGGCCTCTACCATGACCACCTCTACCTCTAGCTATTGGGGGTCTGTAACTCTGTTTTGGACAATTTCTCCTAATATGTCCAGTCTCCCCACATCCGTAACACTCTCTGGAGTCAAGCATAGGTCTCTCGGAGAAGTGTTGACCGGTCTGAGGTGGTCCCCCAACTACAGTTTGTAGTGAAGACTGAATTGGTCGGACTGAGTAACTTCCCGAACCCTGTCCTCTAGTGTAAGCACCATTAAACTCACCTCCCTTTCGAAGCCTTTTTGATGTCGATGTTGTGGTGAAGTCGTCTGGCTTCACTCCTTCCACTTCTATCACAAAGTCTACCACTTCTTGGAAGGATTTTGCCGTTGCCGCTATCTGTAAGGCCGAAATCCGCAATTCTGACCTCAACCCCTTCACAAACCGGCGAATTCGCTCTTGAGGACTGAAACAGAGTTGAGTGGCATATCTGGATAGTGCACGAAACTTAGCCTCATAAGCATTAACCGACATCCTACCTTGCTCTAGGCTCAGGAACTCATCCCTTTTCCTATCCCTCAAAGTCCGGGGGATATACTTCTCCATAAACAAGCTAGAGAACGAGGCCCAAGTCATAGGTGGTGCCTCTATTGGTTGACAATAAATATGTGACCGCCACCACATTTTGGCGTTCCCTTGAAACTGATAAGTCACAAACTCCACACCAAACCGTTCTACTATACCCATCTTGTGTAGTAGCTCGTGACAGCCAACCAGAAAATCATAAGCATCCTCCGATTCAGCACCCTTGAAGACCGGAGGTTTCAATTTCAAGAACTTACTGAAAAGTTCATGCTGATCACTTGTCATTACAGGCCCTGTAGTCAGACGTGGAAATGTGCCTATTTCCAATGGAACATCCATGCGGGGAGCCATAGTAGCCGCATGTTGTATCTCCGGAGCCTGAGGTGCTGGTGCAGAAAACACTGGGGGTGTCTGGCCCTGATCAGATAACCCACTAAGATAAGCCAGAACCTGATTGATCATCTCTGGGGTAGGTTGGGGTGGCAATCCCTCATTTTGCACTTGTTCATTCACCCCATCCTCCCCCTCTCTTATCACTTCCTCAGTTGGTGGAGGAGTCACCGCCCTAGTACCAGATGGGCTAGGTACTCGTCCTCTTCCTCTAGAGGACGTCCTCCCACGACCTCTACCACGGCCCCTTGCCGCTATTCTCCCTCGAGCACAGCCCTAGTGGCTGGCTCAGTTGTTTCTTGTCTGTCAAGTGTTGGTGTTGGCGTAGTCGTTGCTCTAGTTCTAACCATCTGCGAAAGAGAGTGAAGATGGTCAGATACCAATTCGTATCGCCTAGATACCAATTGGACTCAAGTAGTAGCACGAAAGAAAGAATGAAAGAGTGAAATTTTCCTATAGTCTTATAGCCTCTCAAGGAAAAGTAAAGGCGTCCCCCTACCGTTCCTTAAGACTCTACTAGACCTGTTCTTGTTAATGAGACCAACGAACCTAATGCTCTGATACCAAGTTTGTCACGACCCAAATCCGTGCCGCGACTGGCACCCACACTTACCCTCCTATGTGAGCGAACCAACCAATCTAAACCTTAACATTTCAATGTAATAGCAACAGAAAGTAATGCGGAAGACTTAAACTCATTAATAAAAACCAATTCAATAACTATCAATATTCAACATCTATTATTCCCAAAACCTGGAAGTCATCATCACAAGAACATCTACTTTAAACTACTAATTCTAAGAGTTTCTAAAAAGCTAAAAATACATAACAAGCTAGTCCGTGCCGGAGGTTCAAGGCATCAAGACATGAAGGAGAAGATCCAGCCCAAGCTAGAAGCGTTAGCTCACCCTAAAGATCCGGTGTGACGAAGACTGGCTTGAATTACTGTTGAGTCAAAGATGACGGCACGTTTGCTGCACTCCACCAATAACAGGAAGAAAAACATAAAAGTAGGGGTCAGTACAAAACGCGGGTACTGAGTAGATATCATCGGCCAACTCAAAATAGGGAACAGTATATATCAATATTATCGTAAATCAACTAGAAAACTCAACATGTAGCAACAACAAGTATTATATCATTAACAATTACCATCAAGTTCACACATGAGGACTCAAGCCTCAATACCATACTCTTTTGGGAATCATGTTCATTAGATTGAGTATATTAACATCTTTCAAGATTCATTATCTTTATTTCTCTTGTGTCGGCACGTGACACTCCGATCCCCTAAATCTACGTGTCGGTTCGTGACACCCGATCCCCTAAATCTACGTGTCGGTTCGTGACACCCGATCCCCTAAATCTACGTGTCGGTTCGTGACGCCCGATCCCCTAAATCTACGTGTCGGTTCGTGACACCCGATCCCCTAAATCTACGTGTCGGTTCGTGACACCCGATCCCCTAATCTCTTTCTATCAGTTCATCAAGCCTTCCTTCTCACTAAGGCATCATTAATCTCATTACTTTAGTTCATCAAACCTTCTTTCTCACCAAGGCATCATCAATATCATTACTTTAGTTCATTAAACCTTCTTTCTATATCAAGGCATCATCATTAACAAGAGATTAGGTTTTTATCAAGATTTGGGATTCAATAGCTTCATCATGCTTAATATAATCACAATTATATAATCACGTTCATGCATGCATACAATTAAGCACGTAGCAGGGTTTTACAATACTACCAATACATATCATTCTCTATTAAGAGTTTACTATGAAAGCATGAAAACCATAACCTACCTCCACCGAAGAATTTAAATCAAGCAAGCTATCTTCTGAAAATCCTTGCTATCCTCTTCGTTTCTCTCTCTCTCTACTCGTTCTCTTTCTTTTTCTGTTTCTCTTCGTTCTTTCTTTTTTTTCTTATTCAAACCCTCTTTCTTTTACCCTAATTAGTATATAATTAAGAATAAAAGATGGCAATAATACCCCACTAATCAACTTAGGGTTACCTCTTTTAACCCCCAAGAATTTGAGTTATTAATATAAACCCACGAAATCTATAATTAAGGAAAGAATAGTCCCAAAACGTCCCTTAAAACGTGTAAGGAAATCCGATTCTGCCTGGGATTTGCGCAACCTGTGACGGGCCGTCGTGCCTGCGACGGTCCGTCCTGCAGGTCGTCGCAAGGTTCAGAGACCCAATATTTCCTCCAAGGGTCTGTGACGGTCCGTCACACCAGCGACGGTCCGTCCTTCCATTCCGTCACAAAGTTCAGAGAGTCGATTTTCAGTACCCAATTTCAGATTTTCTAAGTGTTTTGAAACGAGACCCTGCGACGGTTCGTCGTGCCCATGACGTTCCGTCGTGGGGTCCGTCGCTTTTGCCAGTTTTTCCAGAATTGAAGTCTGTTGCTCAAAACGACTAAACGGGTCGTTACAGCTTTCCATAATTAAAACATGATAGATTTCTTACTTGTCTATTTTGGTACAAAATAATTTAGAATAAAGTTGTTTTTGACTCCTCTTTATTTTAAAAAAATAGTTTTTGGCTCTTCTTTATTGAAAGAAAAATAATATTAATCTTTCTAATTTTAGTACTGTCCTTTTATGTTTCTTACTTATTTATGTGTGGTAAAAACAATTCTTTTTTATATATATAAATCTGATTTTGGCGCTTCCTTAATTAAGGAAAAATAATGTTACTCTCCCTATTTTGTTCTTGTCCTATCAGATTTTTTAATTACTAGTTTATTTTGGGTAAAGAATAATTTAAAATAATCATAATTTTGGTTATTATTTATTTAAGGAAAACTAATATTAGTCCTTTTTTTATCTTTTTTATTCTTACTTGTTTATATTTCGTAATGAAATATTTTAAAATATTCTGATTTGATCCTCCTTAATAATAAGGAAAATAGAATATTAATTGATTCGTTAAATAATATTTGTTTACCTTATGTGTTCCCCTCTTTGCTATATATAAGTATACTATTCTCTCATTCATTGATACACTAACTCTTGCTACAATTTCTCTCATTCACTCATTGTTCATACACACATTCATTTTTTCAACTTTATCACACATTCTTATAATACAAGTTGATAATCTTTTCCTCATAATTGGTTAGTCCTCTTTATTAATTTAAATATGATTTTTTGCATAATTATAATATTTGTGTGTTGAGACGAAACAACAAGGAAGCATCCAAATTAGTTTCATTATCCTTTTACGTTTGATAATATAACAATGGTTATTCTTTATCTCTTTTTGTGTGTTATTTACATATATATGAGAGTAAGTTGTTACTATGGGCATTCCATATTACAACTATTTCCTCATCGTATATGTGTTTCATTAGCTCTTCTTGCAGGTTTTGAACTTAGAGTTCAAGATGTTAAAGATTTGCTAAGAAGAAATTGTGGACTAAACCTCGTTTGTTATATATATATATATATATATATATATATATATATATATAGAGAGAGAGAGAGAGAGAGAGAGAGAGAGAGATATTCTCTCTTTATTTATACTTGTAATGGTTGTACAACTCTTTCACTCTATATATATAAAATAAAATATTTTGGGGGGGTCACCTAAAGATAGGAGATTTACATGACACTTGTTTACTGTAATTTTCAAAGTTAGAAATAATGTCTATAGGTATCATGAGATTTTAAATCTTTTAGCCACCTAGAATTCTTTTTTATCGGTGTTGTAATCTATCAAATTTTCAACATGCTTACCACTTTGTTTGTTAATATGTTTTAATATAACTAGATTCCAATAATTTTTGAATGTTAAAATCAAATCTTAATAATTTCGTATGTTGTTAGATGTTAAATATGTGTTATAATTTTTCATCATTGTCTTATCTAGTAAAAATCATGCCTAAGGATTAAAATGTTCTTATCATTTAGAGTTACAAAATCATGCATATATGTGTTTCTCCGTTCTGAACACCTAGAAATCATGTTTATAGGTTTGTAAATAATCTTTTAGCATATCCATAATTAAAAAAAAATGTTGTGCATTTTTTTTTCCCTTCTTAAATTAGCTAATATTATTAATTAGTAATCTTATTTGTCCTCTTGAAGATTTTCGCAGTTATGATGCAATATTTTTTTAAGAAATAATAATAATAATAAAAAGAATTTTATTGATGCATTTAACAAATTTTTTGACTTTTAAATACATTTCATATTAAAATCTTTGCATTTAATTTATTGACTACATTAATGCTCTACTAGTTTTTTCTTCTTTTATTTCAAAGATTTACAAAAATGTTGTTTTTTAGTCATTGTTCAATCCTCCTTTCAAATTATGGATTGATTATGAAATTTAATTTAAAAAATCTATATATAAATTATGAGTAATGTCTCATAACCTATCGTTCGTGGGAAACTCAAAGGAATTACGAGGTCTAATTCCAATGTTTTAAATTAAGCCGACGCGTCCCCGGGAGTATCACCTACCCATGATTTTCAAAATGGATTATGTGTATTTATATGTAAATACTTATGTGCCTATACTCAAACAAAATCCTTTTAAATTATCTTTAAAGTATAACTTTTAATATTCTTCTAAGACCAACCTCAAAATAAAATTGTTTCTATGGTGGAGGAGTGCAATTAATAATATCGTGATATCATCCCTATAAAGAAAGAAACATTATTTTATAAAAATTCTATCCAAAATTTGCTCAATTTTTCAAAACTTTATTTTCTCACATCTTATTCTTGTTTGGTGCGGCATAATAAAATAAATTGAATAAATTTTATATCTTTTTGCCCATATTATGTCTTCTTGTTTATCTCTTTATTAATTGCTTAATATTTGCTATATCTGTTTATCACATAGATCGTATGCTCAAACAATAAATAATTAAAGTAATCTTAATTGTTAAGTAATTTATTTGGGGTAGCATAAACTAAAATAAAAAATAAGAAATTTATTAGCTTATCTATTTGTCTATTTTTGTCTTCTCGCTTATCTTTATTTAATTGATTAGTATTTTGTTGTGTTTATCATTACTATCACCTTTTTAGCATTCTTAAATAATCAATTAAAATAATAATATGAGCTATTTGTTTGACTTATTATACCACATAGTCTCATTGCTAAATTAAATAAAAAGTAAGTTTAGTTGTTTATTTATTTCTATCACCTAGCCTCGCATGTTAAATTAACTTTAAAAATGTAATTTCTTAATATTATGTCATCACTTAGAAAGCATATTGATAAATAATATTTAAGTTACCTTGATTCCTACTTGTAACACTCACATAGATTGCATTAGATATGGTTGGGACCCACATTTGTGGACCTTGAGGGATGCCTAACACCTTCCCCTCGATGTAATTTGAACCCTTACCCTGAACATTAGCTCGTTGACCTTACCTAGACTTAGTTAGGTTAGATAGGTGCCCTAACGCACCTTAATTCGTAAGGTGGAGACTCCTTAAACTCAAAATCCTAAAAGAGTTGTTAGGTCATGCACAAAACCCATTTTTGACAAAAAAAAAAGGGACGCGAAAGGCCATGATCACACCACATATATATTTGTAATAAAGTAAACATCGCCACTATAAGTTTACAATACCAAACAATGTCATATAATGCGTCATCAATAATACTATAGAGAAGTAAAAAAGTAAAAGAGTATAGCAATTCTTACCAATCCCTTAGTCTTTGGTCATCATTGACCATTTCTATTCTTTCATCAACAATTCGTATATAAGAAATAGCTAAAGTACCATAATAATAAAATAAACCATGTAGAAGTCACTACAAGATCATACTATAACATAATACAAGACCTTAAACATACTAGAAAGTAGAGAGTCATAAATTACATTCTAATATTCATTACTTTTATTACAATGATTAACATTCATAATATACCAACAAAACAAACCTATGGAAGTAGCGAAAGACATAATAATGAAGAATAAATCATTTTTCTTCTACCCTAAATTGAGATCAGATTATGTTCATAACATTATTAACCTTAAAGCTAAAACATGTAAATTAATGTTTATCGAGATTCTTTTGATTTGATCATCAAGGGTTTCTACCCAAAATCTACTCATAACACCAACCTAAAACAGTAGCTATAGTCATCTTCACCTAATCGAATTCAACATTCAATCATTAAAAGGGCAATCTTACAGTGAACTCTTAGAAATCTAAACTAGGCATGTTCAAACATTCATACCTTGATTCACATGGATACTTAATCATCAATTCACTTAAACAACAATAGATATAAAAAAATTCAGCATAATAGAATCACAATTCATTAAATAACAAGCTATGATCACAATGCCCATGCAAGGATAAATTGATTTTGGGAAGGGACATGTATACATTATGCAATTGAATGTTTTTAACGTTGAACCATCACATTGTTATCAATTCATCATCATTAAGGCATTAAAAACATTGTCATAAAGAACTCATGGCTAGATAAAAAGATTGAAAGTTTGATCATGAAATCTCTTTTGAAACTTTGAGATTAGCTCTCAAAGTGAAAGGTTACTTATAAATGAAGTATTACCATGCCGTTTTCAATTTATAACCTCTAAAACTTGATGAAGAAATCATCGAAATCGAAGTTCCAACGTGTGCTTGAGCTTCACCTTCAATGGAGGTTCTAGAGAGTATTTTTTGAAGGGAAAGTCTAATTTGTGTAAAACGGATTGTGAATGGGTTTTTCACGTGTTTGATCCCTTAAAGACACCAAAAAATCACTAAATAAATGAATTAGGGTCATTTTAGGATGTGGGGTGAAGTTCCCATTCACCCCTTTAATGAAACAATCGCTATGCAATGGCCACAGACCTGTAACGACAGACCACCATCGAGAACAAGTAAGTCCATTGATGGGCCGTTTGTGGCTTCAATCGATTGGACCTTGGGTTTTTATTTGGTTGAGCCTTGATCAAGATAAGTTTCCATCAACGACATCTCACCAATAGCCTTTTGTTAAACCAAGTGGACGTCGTTTGGCTCATCGATTGATATTGCGAAGGCAGTGTCTTGACAGCCCTTGGGTCCTTCTTGTGGGCCCTCTTGTGGGGCTCTTGGGAAGTCGTACCCAGATGTTTCATACGTAAATACGATCATTAAAAAGTAAAGGACCTTTAATGCAAGTTTAACAAAAAATTCACACATAAAAAACGTTCAAATATGCTAGGCGCTATCAAGACATACTTGAACGTGTCAGGGGCTAACTTTCGAACTTCTTAGACATTCTTAGACATTTGACCTACAAACTTCATGAAACTTCATACACTTACTATAAAAATACTTATAAATAATTTTAATACTTTAAAAACTCATGACATATGAATATAAGAATCTATACACACATGAGACATATAGGTGACTAGTCATCGAACGTCTTAGTCGTCCCTTGACGTTTAACATCAAAATAACCTCAAACTTTACACACTGAATCAAAAACATATTATAAGTCATTTTAGGACCTTAGAAACTTCTTCATAAAATGTTTGTCTATAGAAACCCTAATTCATTTTGGAGGTCTTACAATATCCCCCTAGTTGGGAATATTCGTCCTCGAATGACACTTAGAACACTTTAATCACAACAAGGACTTCAATGCATCATAAAACAGTTCATCAAATTCATAACATATTCATATAGAAGTTAATACACCAAACATAAAAGGAGTACACATCAAACTATTTAGCACTCAATGCATACAATCAAGCAAAACATTCATTCACTCACTATTTAATGTATAAACCACAAATACTCTTATCATGTTTAAAGAAGGAACATACTTCTCCTAGTTATAACATGGTCATTACATTTCAATTAATTAAGCTTATCATACAAGGTCACACATAGGAAGATTCCAACAGTACACAAAAGTCATTTAAGTACTCATCCAATGCACATATACTTGAGTTAATTGAATCAACAAAGATCTTTATTAGTTAGACCTAGTGACATGAAGGTCATACTCAACCATACCATGCTTAGTGGTGTCCATGGAGGAACGTCATTCTCCTCAACACACTTACATGTATCATAAGTCACACCTAAGAAAAGTACAAGGTCAATTCCCTCATAAGATGGGAAATTCTCAACTTTTAAACCAAGGCATGTTCATGTTTCCTTGCTAGTGAAGTCAAAATGGTAAGTCACTCCAAGCACATCACAACAAATAGGAAGTCATTTCACAATAAGTCAATTTCTAACATAGCAATAGCCTTCACAGTAAGAAAATTTTGGATAATAACACAAGTCATAGGCACACACAAGGGAACTTAGATAAACATGCTTTCACCTTTTTAGAGTGAGCCTACAATCATGCTTTCCTCAAACTATACAAGTCACATATTTTTTGAAAGACTCCGCACTTTTCTTTTTAAAGAGACTAAACTTTTCATTATAAGGCTAAACATTACACTTCACAAAGTAACTAAAACCATGTTTCTTACCTTATCTAACAAATTCAAATGCACAACTAGCATATCAAGATGCAAATCAACATGAGAAAACATGGATTTTATCAAAAAAATTATTTCATGCGCTTTGGAATCTTCACAATATCTTTAAGGTAAGGTCATGCAATTCATACTTTAATGCAACACTTTATTCATGAAGAAGAATACTAAGAATTCATTAGTTTCGAGCTCAAGTAAGAATAGAAGGACAAGGTAGAAAATATGTACAACCTTACTACTCCCTCACCATCCCCTACTTAGGGTAAACCCAATTAACAGAAACTTAGCCCAATTTTCAAGAGGATCTTAGCCTTTCAACCAAGAAAGAAGTTACAGTAAGTTACCATAATGATTCAAAGGCATTCCAAACCTTATCAGCTATGAAAATTGTCCCCAAACTTTAAATTTAGGTCATAACATTTAACCACATAGGTTCTTCAATAATACAATAGACACCAAGGTTATGCAACATTACGGGAAAGAATAGAGGAGAATTAGCATGAAGGAGTCGTTCTTTTCTTTAAAAATTACAGTAAGGTAACTTCTAGATCAAAAAAACCCACATAATCACCCTACAAAGACAAGAATACTACCCTCAATTCTACGGGATGCATCAATCCCACAACATAAAGGGACTCCCAACACAACAAGAAGATAGAAACAATTCTATGAGTCATCATGCCATAAGACTCTCATTCTTTATTCCAAATAGAAAATCTCCTTTTTACATTCTTTATCATGCTTATATGCATCAATTCTATAAAAATTTCAACATCTTCCAATCAAGGAAAAATTTAGTCGATTTCCCAAAAAATGATATAGTAAGATTCCAAGCATTACAATAAACATGCTTCAAAAATCCAAAAATGCAACATTTAGGCAATTGATGGGAAAAACATGGCAATGTGAGATACAAAACATTTCTAAGACAATAATACTATAATCACACCTAGGATCCAGTCTATACAAAAGTACTCCAGTCCTTACTTGGCAACCTATCAAGGACCATATATATACAAAGGGAAATATTGAACACTTTTAAGCACATATTTTTATGGTGGCATGCTTCCATAGGTAGTCACTAATCATTTCAACTTCAAATCATATTACTAGGCTACCATCATGTAAAACCATATGGGAACACATCATTCCAAAAGAACTTATTTTAGCCATAATAACTTCTAACATGCTTTAACTATATCATGACATACATTTCCCAATATACCATGCTATTTCACATAAATTTCATATATAGACATAATTGGCATCACATCATCAAAACATGCCAAAATTCACCTGCACAAATGTTCATTAAACCATAAACCAAGATAAAAATTTAAACTCACCTTTTCTCCCTCAAGCTTAGAAAATAATCTCATTCAAGCAATCACATATAAAAGACAATCGGACAAGAAAACATAAGAGAGATCTTATACAGCTATGTTCTATGGCATTATATGAGAATGATGAAGAAGGGAAACTCTATTGTCTTATAGCCTCTCATACCATTTGATATTTCGCGATGCACCACCAATGATACGAGACTCTACTAGACATGGTAATATTAGACTTCTTGGACCCTAAAAAACTTTTAAAACCTCATGCTATGATACCACGTTTGTCTCATCTAGGGAGCATTCCCTATAAGTATAATGACGTACTTGACCTCTCAGAGGTCTTATACAAGCCAATAGTTATCGTTCATCGCAATGTCATAGTAAATTTAGCGGAAAATTTAAAACATTTCATAACACATCATATGCTAGAAACTTCACCTCATATATATATATATATATATATATATATATATATATATATATATATATATATATATATATACACACAACCATTACTTCATAAGCCATAATTATAATACTAGTTTATACTATTTACAGTAACCCATAGTTTAGGAGATCCTTGAAACTTAAGGATTGCTTTCCTTGAGCATGGGAATCAACTATCAAGCTCCTCACCATTGAAGAAAATCCTTTAAGCATACATAACCTACACTTTGTGTAAAAGTAGAGAAGAATGGGATTAGTATAAGAATACACTAAGTATGACAACAATGCCAAAATATGATTTAAAAGGGATATTTTCTTGAAATATACTTCATGGATTTTTCAGTAAATCTTCATATTACCTTTATACTATTTTATTTATATCATTCACATTCTTCATATAGACATATTCGAAGTCCAGACATCATATAAAATTATATATAGAATAAGTTATTTTTTTAGGTCACTTTACAGTGAGTTCCTTTTACTTTACAGTGAGCTATCTTTTCTTTATATTCACTAGTATCCCAAGTTACCTTCTAGTGGTACTTGGTGCAATGCATCACCTTAGTCTACAAAGAGAGCATACATACAACCTACAGAAATCATAACATTTCATCATATAAGCATAATACATCAAAGACACATTTAAGTCACCACTCCATTGGCTTTACAATAAGTTACATCTATTTGCACATATATTAACTTCACTTCAAATAAATAATTTTAAGTTCTTACTCGTAACCCTTTTGTAATTCTACTAGTGCAATGTATGTGTAAATCCTCATTACCTCACACATACTTAGTAACCCTATCATAAGACTGGAAGCCTTCACATTCTATTTCCACATCAACAAGTAAGTGAAGACCACTCCATTCATGTCAACAATCTTCATCACATAGTCATTAAGACTCAAATAGTGCATATAAGAATAAGACCTCATCACATAGAGTCATACCATGAACATCTTCATGGCAAATAGACAAATACTACCATGTCATGCATAAAGACATAATAATAATCCTACACATTAGAACACCTTCCTAGAACTTCCTAAGGAGCTAATTGTGCAATGTCTAGATGGGTTTATATTTCCACCTATCCTAAGTAACCTCCCTTAATTCAAACAATTTATGTCCTACTCCTTTATTTCCATTATTCATTTTACTGTAGGGAAACAATAGCCTTAACGGACACTAAGACCATGGGAACTAAACATGGAATTTTGTGTTGTAGGGCCTTAAAACAATGGAAGGTGTTCTTTCCTAGCCAATATAAAACATACGCACATGCTATCATATTATGTAAATTCACTTGCTATATCCTATGTGCAAAGCATAGTTATGGAACTTGGAGATACATATGAAAACCCTCTTCATGCAAAGATAGGCATTATGGTTATTCACTATGTAAACCCTATATATGTCTATTAATGCATTGTGGTTATCCACCTCATGAGATTTATGGTAGACCTTCCTTCACACATTGGGAAGGGACACCACTCATATTCAAGTTCACTCAATGCTAAGCTAAGTTCCCTTTATTGAAAAGCCTTTATTATCATTTCTTTAAAAAACATAGGCTTAGGAGAATAATCCCTCTTATTCTTAGTTCATAGGTCATACATGAGAGTTCATAAACCTAAATCATGTGAGACACCATTTCGCATTGATATATCATATATCATTAGAGCTATCTAGTTTAGGATACACTTAAACACACCTTTACAGGATCCTATATTGACTAGATCATCATTCATGTTTGTGTATACTTATATGTGAGCAAAACATTCACATAAGACATTAAAGTCGCACATGTTCATATATTCATATTCATACACATAGAAATAAAAACTAGGAACTATCCAATCAAGGAACACATGTGCAATGCATAGACAAGGTCACATACCCTTGCCCATAATAGTACACCTATCAAGTCATCATAGTTAACGAAACACATATCATAATTTTGTAGACATAATCTAAACATGAAGAGTAGTAGAAAATAGTGAATATGAGAATTACCTTTCAGTTAGACACCATGACCTATACTACTTTTAAGCATGCATGATGTGTGAATGTTGTGAACATTATTCAATATGATCACATAATGTATATCAACAACAGATTGAGGCAGCCACCCTCTTAAGACCATATTACACTTTCAAGCATAGACCACACAACACCATTTAGCATAGCGACAAGTCAACTTCATATTACACTTTAAGACTCCTAACATTTTCTATTCACACATTCACATTGGGGTACATGGGTATGTTCATCAATCATTAATACTTCATTAATGGCAGAACCTATACATGATCTTTAACATAATCATTAACATGTTCATGAAATTAGCAACACAACCTAGATTATAGTTAGAATTGGAAACTAAGCATAGGCTTCACATATGATGATTCATCACCAACATATATTTGTATTATAATTGCCTTCAAGGCCATGATAACATCATATATGTATATATATATATATATATATATATATGTTTATGTAATAAAGTAAACATCGCCACCATTAGTGGATCATACAAAGAAATGTCATAAAAGGCTTCATCAACAATACTATAGAGAAGTACAGAAGTAAAAGAGTATAGCATTTCTTACCAATCCCTTAGCCTTTGGTCATCATTAACCATATGTATTCTTTCATCAAGAATAAGTATATAAGGAAGTATCTAAAGTACCATAATCATAAAAGAAACCATGTATGATTCACTACAATATCATACTATAACATAATACAAGACATTACATGTATACTAGAAAGTAGAGAGTCATAATTACATGCTAATATTCTTTACTTTGATTACCATGATTAAAATTCATAATATACAAATAAAAAAAACCTAGGGCAGTATCTAAAGACATAAAAATAAAGACAAAATCATGTTCATCTACCTAAAATTGCGATCAGATTATGTTCATAGCATTATCAACCATTAAGCTTAAACCTGTAAATTAACGCTTATCAAGATTCCTTTGATTTTATCATCAATTTATAGCCACAATCTACTCATAATACCAACCTAAAACAGTAGCTATAATCATCTTTACCTAATCGAATTCAACAGTCAATTATTAAAAGGGCAATCTTACAGTAAACTCCTAGAAATCATAACGAGGCATGTTCAAATTTTCATATCATTATCCATATGGATAATTCATAATTAACTCACGTAAAAAACATTAGATATAACCAATATAACGTAATAAAATCAAAATTTAATCAATAACAAGTCATGATCACAATGCCCATGCAAGGCAAAATCGATTTTGCGAAAGGACATGGGTTCATACAATTGGATTGTTTTTCACATCAAAACCATCACATTATTATCTATTCATCATTATTAAAATATTAAAAACTTTTTGAGAAAGAACCCATGTCTTGATTGAAAAACTGAATGTTTGATTATGAAATCTTTGAAACTTTGATATTAACTCTCCAAGTGAAACGTTACTTAGAGATGAAGGATTACCATACCTTTGTTTAGTTTAAAACTTTAAAAAATGATGAACAAATCATAGAAATCCAAGCTCCGAGCTGTTCTTGAGCTTCACCTTCAATGGATGTTCTAGAGAGAATATTGTTTAGAGGGAAAGTCTAATTTTTGTAGAAGATATTGAGAATGCGTTGTTCACGTGATTGATCCTGTAAATACACCCAAAAATCACTAAATAAATAAAGTAGGGTCAGTTTAGGACGTGGAGTGAATTTTCCATTCACCCCTTTAATGAAACAGTCGCTAGGCAGTGGAACCAAGCCTGCATCCACGGACCATCATCGACTCAAGTAGGTCCATCGACGGGCCATCTGTGGCTTCAGTCGATTGGACCTTGAGCTGTTCTTTTGTTGAGCCTTGACCAGGCAAATTTTCCATCGACTAAACCTCACCCACGGGCTGTTGGACAACAAACTGGGCATCGTTTAGCTCGTCGACTGACACTGCCAAGGTAGTGTCTCGACAGCCCTTGGGTTATTCTTGTGAGCCCTTTGACATGGCCCTTGGGAAGTCCTACCTGGTTGTTTTCAACGTAAATACAAGAATTAAAAATTCAAGGAACTTCTATTAGAGTTTCACCCAAGATGCGCACATAAAATACGTTCAAACATGCTAGTCACCATCAAGAAATACTTGAACATCTCAAAGGCTAACTTTCAGACGACTTAGACATTCTTGGACGTTTGACCTCCAAACTTAATGAAACTTCATAAAGTTCCTATAAGAATCATTATAACTCATTTTAAGACTTCATAAGCTCATTAAATATGAATACAAGCACGTATATACACATGAGAAACATACGTGACTAGTCATCAAACGTCTTGGTCGTCGCATGATGTTTGACTTCCAAATCACCTCAAAATTTACACACATCCTCAAAAACATATTATAATCCTTTTTTGTACCTTATACCCTTAATAAAAAGATGTGAGGATGTACACACCCTAATTCATTTAGGGGGTCTTACACTCTGTGCTAGAAAGGACTTACCAACCAGTGTATTAACACTGAATGGTTCACTAAGTTGCTCAAGAATAAAATAAAAGTTCATGGCAACATATGGAGTTACAAAAGATAAACTCCTTCCTAGGTATAGCAATACAAAAATATTAAAGTCAAAGATTTTAATTATACTAGTGACAATATATGGTGAATCCTCTTGCTCTTGGTGATTGTTGAGATCATACAAATGGTTTTTTCCTCTGCCAGTAGCAAAAGTAGCTCCCTTTGGTGCAGCCCTGTCTGGTGGATCGACTGATGGAGACTGGATCTATTGCTCTCTTGAACATTACTCTGCATGTTCTTATCACACATTGATATAAAATATTTTTTCTAGCCATACTAGAAGCAAGGAATGAGGTCATCATGACACACCTTGTGTAGCTCCTACGACATTTAGAACACTCTAGAGTCTTAGTATCCCTTTTGTGGTTTATTCCCTTGCGAATGTGCAGTTCTACATGTCATGTTCTAAGAACTTTGACTATTATACACACATTGGTTCCTTGGTGCTGGTGCACTAGCAGATGATGAATCATGTACTTTCTTTTTATGTTAGAAAGAAGACAAGTTCAAATTATTCATTTGTTGCCCAAACTAGTTAATAATGTCTTAGACCTTTTATTTTTGAACTCTTCCTAATACCTCAACTTTTCCTCCTCAACATATTGCATAGGGATTATCAACCTTGTTATGCCTATGTCATTTATTCACATCGCAACCTTACTTTTCTTACCCGATAAGCAAGACAACCCAACTACAAACAAGTTAATTCTACTCCCCATGTGAACCAGAATATCTCAGCTTCTATTGGATCACAAGGGAATGAAATTCCCCAAAAGGCCTCCTCAAACGAAGACCAACTCAAAATCGATTACACGTAAGCAATAGTTAGAAAGAAACAAGTTAGAGATAACCTCTAATGCACGTAGTGAGTATGAAAGAATTGAAGATATTTTAAAAAGTTGCATCATCCTAATTAAATATATGGCGCGTTTCAAACAGATAATAAAGACTCTACATAACCTGTTTCATAGACTCCATAGGAATCTTGAAACCTGCCTATGATACCAACTTCTTCATACCCCAAACCTACACTCTGGGCTAGGGTGGCACTTGATAACCATATTGTCCTTGACTGGACCCTTAGCCTGGCTTACTTTACTCTGCGGAAGACACATATCGTACTAATAATGATCAAAGAACTTAGCTGAACTTTATAATAACATAACTGGGAATGTTTTAAAGATTTAAATGTTCAACTTGTCCAAAATGACAGCCCAAATCTTTAGCATAAGAATGATAATGCAAAGACTACAGAACTTCTAACTATCTATGAAAACTCTAAGATTACTAAGATGGACGTAGGTACAAACCCTACAAAATCCTAAAGACCTAACGACAATGAAATAAAAGATGTCCTTCGGAATACAAGAAGGCTCACCAACTGATTCTAGAGTGTTCAACTAGATCAACGGTGTGCTGGATGTTGATCCTCATTACATGCGTCTGCATCATAATATGATCTATGCCAACTGGCATCAGTAAGTTGAATATATGAGTATGTGAGTTTAAATGCTAAACAATACAATATAGTCTTGATAGGAGAATTTGAAGAACATGGCTCAACTCAACTCTACAAAATAGAATTCATTTAAGTATAAAGCAATTTAAAAAAAGCGCAATATAAACAAAAGTTATTTAAACCATGATGTCAATTATGTATGTCTTCAAAGATACAATATAACTCTTAGTTGTACGTAAAAATGCAATTGGTTGGGTATATAAAATATATTTATCTTTTGTGGAGTTTCTTTAACTGAAAACCATAAGTTAAGAGTTATTGTGATTAAACAATGTTTTTACTCACGCTCCACGCCGTCTTATATCTTCTCATTTGTATAGAACCTTAAGTACCAAGTGGATGGACTAGTCTACGCTACTAAACACTAAATGAATTATCTAAAAAGTATGAGCCTTTTCTACCCATGGTGGATACATGATTTATGGTGCTGGGAGTTATCTGAACTCTCCCCCATATCAGTGCTAAATACTACTCTAGAAAATATTATTATATTAGCTCTTATGTTTGTAAGACATGCTTACTTTTGTGGGTTGAGATTATAGCTCAAAACACAGGTAAGGGTTATCTTGGAAATCTTAGTGTCCCTGCTTTCTTCATTTAGAAAATTATTAATCTTTTCTTAAAACTAGCCAAAAGTCTCTTTGAAAATCTAACTTCCGTTCTTATTAGATGTGAAAACATATTATACTCTTTTAGGAACACTCCGTCCCCATATACTGCTCTGAAAAAAAGAATTCACTTTACTCAAAACTAAACTCAAATGTAAGTCTTAAATTGAACTTAAAACGTTTGTACGAGACTTATGAAACATTAAATTAACTTATTCTCCTTATCTTTACTCTTTACTAAACTAGGTATTTTAGTCTTAAAAAAAGGTGAAAAGAATTTGTAAAAGGCTTCTTGAAAGGACCTTAAGAAATTTCTAGACTTTGCTACTAACTTCCTTTGAATTTGAAGTTATGGATTCAAGGATTAAGATTTGTGTTTTGAAGGATCTTATGTCATTTAGGAATGATTTTATATAAATAAACATGAGAAAAGACCAAAAAACGGGATCTAGTGGTGGGTCCGTTACGCAGAGACATTTTCAAATTATGATTCAAAAAAGGTCTTTTGAGGAAGAAACCTCGTGTCAACTCAGCAACACGGATTAGAATTTTCAATTCTTGGAATAGGTAACGCCGCATGCTCCAATGTCAAAATTTCGCCAATCTAAATTTCTTCTTTGTTTTTCTTCTCCAATTTATCCAAGCTGGGCTCTTTATCTTAAATTACTTTTAGATAGAGATACCTAGCAGGTTATCTAAGATGCTGAGCCGAAACTACCTTAGAACACGACGTAACGAATTTAAAGCTTCCCCATTAAGGATAATTTGATAACAACACAAGATTTCAATAATGGGTATCAATATTCTAATGCTTTTAGGATGAATCAAAACTGAATTAGCATGTTTGGCACATGGGAGAATGATCCCAACGTTATGATAGCCTCACATACCTAACAGGAATAATTCCTTGGCAAAAATCCCAATTATCTTTATTGATCTTGATTAGTTTGGCCTTTTACTCTCTTTTTTTCTCATTCCCTTTCTCCTTAGCCCTTGCGTGAAATTCGAAATTCTAAAACTGACTAAGTTCGTACTTTACCCCGTTAAACTCCAGATTAAAATAATAGGATAGTGAAAAGACAAAAATATCCTTTAAAATCCCAGAATTTGATATTTCCTTAGTCCAACAACCCAACTTTCAAAGGGTGTAACACACTTATACGAACTTTAAATTGCCCAAACTTGGTGGTATTGAAAAGATCGTTGGAAGAGTTTTACAACCATATCTAGAAGTACCTCTAACTCATCCGGAGCTAGAAGTTATGGTTGTTTTAAAATGACCAAAAAGTCACTTTGATTTACTTAGAATTTTCTAGATTTCCTTGCTCTTTCCAATATTAACTTTTCAAGATTTGACACTTCCTTCTAGTTCTTTATAGTTGCAAGATGTTAAAATATCTCCCTTTGGGATCATTATTCCTCAAATAAGGTCATTTTTAAAACCTAAAACATAGGTCATATAATTGAAGGGTGTGTTTGCTAACATAGTCTAGCATCCTAGTCACAACTCAAAAGAAGGCACTTTCCTAGAATTCATGCTTGAAGCTTCACTAACATAGAATTTTTGAAAACAACAAAAAATAAACAACTACCTATATGCATCATGTATGAGTAAAGCAAGACCTTGATTAAATAATTATCGGAAGAGCATTAAATATCACCTACCAACTTAAATTGCTAATTCTTACAACGATTGCGATTTTCTTTCTGAAATGTAAAGATATATGTTGAAGTCTCTCAAGTTATATAGAGTGATATAGATAAAAGAAAATGAAAAAGGCTGAAATCCAAACACGGGAAGGTCCACATTTTAACCAATGAACATGAAGAATGGAGATAGGAAGAAAGTTGTAAGATAAACCATATCAAATCATGTTTCTGTGAAGCTATACTCAAATCTCCTCAGTTAAAGAGAGCAATATATGAACATTATATCTAGATGATTCCTTAAGAAAATTTCACATGCCAGACAAGTAGTTTTTTGGAAATGTTTACTTCATTTAAAGGAACAAAATATCCTAAGACTTTTTGTAAAATAACTATATCAACTTATTTATACAAGTTGAACATATGAATGCGAAAAATATCCCATTTCACCACAAAAAATTAGATACTTAATTAACCTCATCTCAGCCATGGACTTCCAAAATAATCGAATGCAACAAGTCATCACCAACAACATATCGTAACCGTGTTATGAAAAAAAATCCCTACTTTACCTTCCTATGAAAATTTTAGTATTAGAGTTCAAGATCAAAATAATGATCTTGAATCATATTCACCACCTATATATAGTAAATCCTTAAATAACCAATGTTAAAAAGAGAAAATCCAAACTTACTTGATTGGAGCTATAAAAACTTTGGAACTCCAGCTTTTTTGGTGGTGGTGGTGGAAGGGGGGGGGGACTTTATAGATCTAGTAGAATTAATTCACTATGAGCATGAGCACCACCATTCAGTCGACCAATATTCACACTTGACTGTTTTTTTTTTATCTCGTGACATTTTAAAGTAATTGAAAGGAATGAATAACGAAAAGGAGCAATACTTACCTAAAATATGAAAAACAGATTTATAATGATTGTAAACAAGGTTAGAATGTTGGTGTTCATATTGATACACCATACAACATGCAACTTTGGATGGATTAAGTCATCATCTCTAGTATAAAAATTCACGCTTGATGGAAACAACTCTTGAGATACTAACTCCAAAGTGGCCTAGGAAAGATTTCAATTGTTTTCCTCCTCGTTATCCAATTACCCTATCCTAGGGCACTCTGGTGGAAGTAATTCAGTAGGCACAGAGACAACACATTGATCTATCACATTCCTAAATAAACTGACTATTTCCCTCACCACTTTGTTGTCTTCACTTTCCCTCCACATCTTTCCAAACTAGTCTTTCCCCTTTTTGTACTTGTTATTGGTTCTGTGTGTAGTGAAAAGATGTGCGAGATAGATGAAAATGATAAAATCCATATCATGTTATGTCTAGTCGTATTGGGAAATCTCGAGAAGGTTGAGTTAGGATCTTAAAAGGTATTTCCATCAAGTGCGAATTTTGATATTGGAGTTGATGACTTAATTAGTTTAAATCGGCATGTGGTATGGTGTAAAAATATGAACCCACATTCTACCTTTTTTTATAGTCAGTTACAAATCTGATTTCATATGTCAGGTAAGTATTGCTCATTTTCGTTATTAATTCCTTTCAACTACTTTTAACTGTCACGAGAGAAAAGGAAAAATCAAGTGCAAATAAATATCGATTGATTGGTGGTGCTCATGCTCATAGAGAATTGATTTTAATAAATCTACAGATATCACCCCCTCCTCCAAAAAACATAGAGTTCTAAAGTTTCTATAGCTCCTATCAGGTAAGTTGGGTTTTCCCCTTTTTAATTTTGGTTATTCAAGAATTTACTATATACAGGTGGTGAATCTTGTTTCAAGATTATCATTTTGATCTTAACTTGTAATGCGAAGTGTTCACAAGAAGGAAAAGTCGGGAAATAATTTTTTATGAAACAGAGTTCCTCTTAATTATTCTTATCTCAAGTTCAATACTAACTTTTAATCAACATTTATCTCATTTTTAATGAGATTTTCTAAACCTTCAATGAAGACTAGTGTCGAAATCCTTACCATCAACGTCAATCCATGTAATGGGCAGCTTCATTCCCACTTTCCAAATTGATAACTATCATTTGATAAAAATCAAAAATCAAATTACACCCTTCTATACATTTCAACTATAACCTCATCACTCACAAAATATGAAACCAACAGAACCGTGGCATTTTTCCCAAATTCCATCCATCATCCATTTTTAAACACCATAAACATCACCCACATCCCACTATCCTTCAAGTTCTAATTGTTTTGAACCAACAACTGAGAATGATCAACCAATCTATCCACGGAATACAACCAATTCCTTGACATAGGAACCTCAACCCTCACTGTTATATCATAGACATCATCGTCGCCTCTTAAACCTGATATCTGTCAGAATGGAATAACTACGTCCACATTTTTACCATTAAAAATAACTGAAAATGAATCAGATTCTCATCGGTGATCATCGGCGCCCACGATCCGATCGAAGCTATCAACATCCCATTAAACTACACTAAGTGATACAAACTAGAGGAGGATAAGAAAGTTAGAAAAAAGAATCTGAAGTTGATACAAACGAGATAAAAAAGAAAAAGAAGGAACATGATACAAATAAATTCACTAATAATAAGAAAAAAAAAACAAAAAATTTAAGTGAATTTGGAGAAGACAAATACAAGAAAATGACCATCTTAACCTTATTTTAACTTAACTTCATTTGTAACAGGTTTTGTTTAGTGTGGGAGAATATTTGGATAACTTAAAAGTTATTTACTTGAGAAATGTTATTATGTACCACACTAGATTACTAATTATGATTTTATGATTAAAATTCTAATTTTATTTTATATTTGACCAACTTTTCAATTAATAATTTTTATAATTACCTAGTTTTTACGGACATTTAAAAAATTATTGTTTTAATTATTGTTAATGATCCAAAAGTTGTTACAATTTTTTTAATATTTTTTTAAAAAAGGAATAAGAACAAGAATCATTTAGAGGCGGACCCACATGCTCATGTGAGGGCATAAACACCTACTATCTTTTGGGAAACTTCTTTATATACGTTATGCCGTAATTATACTATCTTTGGAAAAATTCATTTTTGAAATGTTCCAAGTATAACACAATTTAAGAAAAATACTTAGAAAGGAGTCGCTGCCTAATTTTTTTAAAAAATAAACAAAACTTAATTTAAAAAGACTCCAACACATTAAATCTTATAAATTTAGAAATAGGTACGTGAAGGTTTTTAAGACATTTAGAGCATCACTAACTTGCGATTGTCCTACGACATATTAAATATTTTGACTATTTTTAGGAAAATGACTTAACTTGAAAAAATAGATAAACAAGGAACAATTTTTAATTTTTGAGGAAAGAGGACATTAATTGAATAATATAATTAAATTGCAAATAATTAAGACTTCAACAAAAATGGATTAGTTAGAATTATTTTTTTGAATCATTTCAAATAATAATTTGAACTAAATTAGTTAATTTAACCATCAGACTATTTTAATTAATTAAAAATAGTTTTGACTAAAGATGTTAAATGAAAGTCCGAGAGTTGATCAAAGAAGAGTTAAAATGTACCATCATAAAAGGACATCGTTCATTTTTGGGAAATTCAATTAAGTAAAACCTAAAATTAATAGCAAATAAACAACTAAGGGTAAGAAGAAGTAATAAGTTCAATTATAGAGAGTGAGAGAGGAAGATTTGGGCCTTTTTGATCTTGGGCTTTTGCCCCATTTCGCTGTCCTGCACTATTGTAAAGGATGCCCAAAAATCAGAGATTTGACCTAACATCTAAAAAGAGTTGCCCAAATTTCTTTGGGCTATTTGGCCCGTTTCTGATTTTCGTATATAGACCATACATTATCTTTATATCAGTGTATATAACTCTGTTTTTAAACTCCCGAGACTTGCATTTTCATCTTCAATTTGTATATCCACATTTTGGATCTATATTTTAGTACCTCGACATGTACATCAGTGTATTAAACGTTGTTTACAACATGTATACAACCCATTTCTTGGGATTTTGAACTATTTTCCAGTAGCATGTGGGATCTCTCAAACCTGAAACATGTTCCAAATATATAGGTGGGGGGCTGACTTGATGAAGAAAATTATAAAGGAGGAGTTCAAGAGACTCGAGGATAGTATTCATGCATAAAAACCAAAGGACCTGAAGATAAGTAAATGACCAAAAACAATTTGCCTTTCACCATAATTTAACGAACAAACACATTACTATTAAAGATCACAGAGCTACTGTCATGACATTTCAAATTAATCATAAGGCAGTCAAAATTATAACTTGAAGCCAACAGGAACTACGAATATTTCATGACAAATATATACTTCGATAATGAATAAAGAAAGTCCATCAAAGGATACCTTTAGGACGACCGATGATGACATAAGGACCATTTAAACAAAAATTAACACTTGATAAATATGTAGTAATTAACAGAGGAATAAAACAGATTAGTACCTTTGAAAATCGTCACACATTCATTTCAATATTTAAACACATTGAGCACCAAAATGACAACTAAAGAATTAGATTTAAAGCAGCATCTGAGAGGTCAAATTCAGATGCCTATCCCGAATGAGAAAATCATATTATCAATCATTAACAATACAATATACAACCCATGGATGTAAGTCGAGATGTGATATTCCATGCAAAAACAAAATTGTAATTTTAATACAACAAGAAAAACGAAGAAAATAACCTTAGTACCAAAGAAAATTATCATTCTCTAATAAGATTGTAATATTGAAAGCATTTAAACCAAGCCTATAGAGAAGTCGTGATGAGCAAGGATAGACTGAAGTAAATAAAGAATTTCCAAAAAAAAAAAAAAGGTCACCACAAGGCTAGAGAATCAACACTATATGAGTAACAATAGCTTCATACAAAATTTCAAAAATTCAACGTATACACATACTAGTTATGCTTGGTAACAAAAGTCTAATATCTCAATGAGAATGAGAAATCCATTTCCTAGTGGGTACTAATTAGAAAACGGAATAAAGACAGGTAATTATTCTCTTATTAAAAGTAGAAGATTAAAAAACTATCAAAGGAGGTATCAAATCGAATAATTTATACTAAACAACAAATTATGGTCAGAATAGTAAAGAAAATAAATAAGATACAAAAGTATACTATTTTCAGAGAAAAGACAGGGGCGATGAGCTTGAAAGTAGTGATATACACACCTCAATTCAAAAATGAACAACAAAGAAAGAACCTCCTGGCTGAATCTAAGCGATGAACTTCTTGGAATCTAAGATTAGAGAATCGTTTTAAAATTTCAAGAGTAAAACATTTATCTCTACAAAACTAAACTCAAAATCTGTTGTTGACACCTAATTTTGACCCTGCACAATATAAATTAATGATGGAGCTTCTTAATTCCCAAACGTTAGAATAATTAGTTATATAAAATTTAAAATACTTTTCAAGTTTATTTTAAATAGTTTTGTATATATATATATATATATATATATATATATATATACACTAATTATATATATATATATATATATATACTAATTATATATATTATATATACTAATTATATACATAATTATGTATATAATTAGTATATTTATGATTATTCAAAAATCGTCTCAAAATAATTTTAGTTTTACGAAAATATTTAGGCAACTTGCATGGTTAAAATATTAATTTATATTTTTAGGCTAATTAATATATAATGAAATAATTATTTTATATTGTTATGATAAATAAGATCATTAATTAATTTATATTATTCAGGTATTAATGATCTACTTAAACCCATTTGCAAAACAAACCTTGTGCCCTTTTTCCCATTTTCCAGCAGCCCAACTTTATAATTTTGCATAGCCTAATTCCATTATCTTAATAACCGACAAATTAGGCCCAAAAAAAGGTAACATCCCTCACACCTCCTTATTCTATTTTACAATACACATTCTATATGTGGTTCTGTTTCATGATCCTTATTCAGTTGTAAAGTTCTTCATTTTGGAATTTTAGTATTTAAAAATATTGGCCTGATTAGTTCCTTCTATTCTTGACTTCGAAATGGTCTCTGTTGTTCATCATGGTGTTTTATTTATTTTGGATGTGTATTGGTCCTTTTATGGTGAGGATGTGAATATTTTCGACGTGTTGTATTCATGTGTTTGGCTTGTTAAAAACATATATAATAAATTGTAGTCCATTGATTATACTTATTTCAATCCTTGAAAATCTATAGTCAGTTATCTATTTTACCAAGTTGAAATGCTTAGTTGTTGGTTGAAATGTGTTGGTTGTTATTATTAGATTCATTATTCTATTTAGATTTTATATAAAATAATGATGTTAATTTAGTTATTGGGTATACATGAAGAATGATCATTCCGAAAAATCTTTATGGTTTAGTTTTTATTCCTTAAGTATTGTTGAGAATTTTAACACTTCCTTTAATATCCATTAGTTATTTGTCTGTTCATTATTAGAATAAGCATGTAATATTTTTCTTTGAAACATGATGTTCATTACAACTCAATTTTATTGCAAATTTTTTCTTTCCTTAATTTGAATGTTTCATGTTCACTTTTAGCTTCAAATGTGCAAGAATGTTATTATGTTTGTCTTTGGTTTTAAACCGTATCATATTATTCCCTCTCCATATGATTAGTCAACTTTCTTTGGATTTATAGAACTATAAAGTGTATTGAGTATTGTTTATTTCCACTTTATAAATATTTTCTACTCTAGTCTTGGGTGGCGTGTGTACTATATTTAAAATTTGAAAGTCTCATCTTGTAAGAACCCTAAAAAATCATAAGATAAGTAATGCTTACGGTGTCTAGAATGCCTATGATTAGACCGGATTTACATGGATTGATGCGCGTAAAACAAGACCTCGGAACCCTTGCTACAGCCAAGCCAACTAAATTGGGGAGTTAGTTTAACTTGGAAATGTTGGATACAACCATGTAGGGCTCTCGAATACGAAGATTTGCTTGAATGAGTCTTTACCGGACATAAAAAGAGGAAATCATTGGTTTGGAGGGTCTAGGAGTAAAATGGTCTTTTTCCATGCTAAGGGTAATATCGTAATTACCCTAAAAATATAATTAATTATTTAATTAATAAAGTGGAGGAGTAACTTAGGGAAAGAAGGTCGAAATTGAGCCCTTGAAGTGAAGTCTTGCCCCACACGGGTTGGAACCTAGGTGGGAGCAATGATTTAATGTTATTTTTTTTAATTGAGGAATTAATTTAATAATTTAATAACTAATGGATGATTTAAAAAGGAAAATCAGATTTTATTATTAATTATTATTTATTTATTAATTAATGTACTTTTATGCCTATGTCTCCTACTTGACTAAGTCTATACTACTTCACCTCTTTTAAATCTCTCTCACGCTCATCTCTCTCACGTTTTCTTCACACTTTTCATGTTCTCTCTACTAAAAAAATACGATAACTGATCAGCAATTAAACGTTCTTGACACTGGTAGAATATTCACGTTTAAAACTTATTCAAACATAGCCAAAAACGTTAGGCAAAGATAGGAGTTTTACCGTCGGGTTAGTGTTGACGCTTTTGGACTTAGACCCGTTCTTGGGAGGAGTTTTTGGTTAGAAAGTCAAGGGTTTAAGGTTAAAAAGGTTTAACTTTTCTTATCTCTTGGTAACTTTACCAAGAGACCCCTTAAGGTTCATATTATTCATTCAAAAACTAGGATTGTTTCCCCTTTTGCATGCCCATGTCACTAGGTCCCAATGAATCGTAGGTTGCGTAGGATTTCTGGTAGATTTAGGTGTATGTTATGTTTTCGTGATGAATATGATTATGTTTGTGTACTTGAAATTGTATGAAATACAACCATGTATTCGAAAGTTTGTGCAAGTGTGTGCATGTACATAATGTTACTGTGAATGAGGTCTCGGGTCAAGGCTTTTAGTTTGATATTGTTTTGGTTGTCATTTTACGTGCATAAACCTATGCAAATCATGATGTTCATTAAAATTGAAGTGGGACTGATTTGAGTATCAATATTTTGTCTAAACGAATCCATGAAATACACCCCAAAAAGTGTTACATGATCCATGAATTTTCCTAAGTTTTCAAGTGGAACTATTGGTTAAAATAACATAAGAAAATGATTAAGTTTCCAAAAGAAATTATAAGTTTAGTTTAGGCTAGAGTATAAAGGAGTAAATCTTGATATTTAATTAATTTTAAAGGGATGAGGCCACAAGGATTCGAACCTGTGACCTCACCCGTCAGATACCTTAAACTCACAACAAAAAAATAGGGTCAGGAGGATTCGGAAAGGTGTATACTGGCTGAGAAAGGAGAATGCAAAAAACTATATAATTAAAATGGAAGGCGTGGGAATCAAACCCACGACCTCCAGGCAGGGAATGAAGTGAAAGAAAAATAAAATAAAGGAAGTGTGAGGCGTGGGAATCGAACCCACGACCTCAAGGTTGTGAAGGAGAAAGGTAAATAAAAGAAAATAAATTTAGGTTGGGGGGGGGGGGGGGGTCGATCCCACAACCTCATTGCCAACGCTTAGATAAGTAAATATTGAAATGAAAATAAAATAAGAGAAAATTGTATATAATAGCAAACTAATAACCTAAATTAAATGGAATAGCCATGGTTTGATTTAATTGTGCTCCATAGCAAACGTTGGCAAAAATATGCCAGACGTCTCTCTCCCAGAAGTCTCGCTCGCCACTCTCCCATTCTCACCTCTCTCGCTTTATGCACAGAAGTGTATAATTTATGTTTCTGTTTTGTATAAAGCGAGAGAAAATTGTATATACACATGCAAAAATGTATATCTTCGTATTATACACTTAATTATATAATTTACAAACATTTTACTTCAAATATTGCATAGAAAAAGGCCAAAGAATTATACAATTGTGAATTATACAATTGCAGTGAAATACAACTTTTTCTAGCTTTATACAACAGAAATGTATATATTGTGTTTCTGTTTTTGTATAAAGCGAGAAAAACATATATCTTCTTGCTATACACTTATATTTATGCAATATACATTCATTTTAATTCGATTCAACTGTATGCAAAGCTAATTATACAATTGCAGCGAAAAAAGGCCAGCGAATTATACAATTTAAGCCAGCGAATTATACACTTGTATATGTATAGAGAATTATACAGTTTTTATGTTTGCTATGGAGCGTAATTATGCAAAGTTTGCTATAGCATACAAATATGAATTTTTTGTTTGCTATATGTGAAAGTTGCCCATAAAATAAGGAGGCTGTGGGTGTTCGAACCCACAACCTCTTAGTCTCTAGAGAAATAAAGAAAAATAAAGAGAGGTTGTTGGGGTTTCATCCCACAACCTCCTGGTTGATGTGAAATGAACAAGAAGAATAAATAGGAAAAAAAAGAGGGTTGTGGGGGTTCGAACCCACAACCCCTTGGCCAAGGGAGAGAATTTCTAAAGAAAAGGAACTAAAAAGAAATGTTAGTGTTGGGGCTCGATCTAGGGTTCTAATGTCATGATAAGTAAATAAAATCAAGGAAAAATGTAAGTTTTGTCTAAAGGATTCCAACTTGGGTTCCCTTGCCCAAATTTCCGTATTGATATATAAGTCATACGTGAATTAAATGTTCAAAAATAATGTCATCTACTTAGATCGAAATTGATATCTTGGCATACATACAAGATACATAAGTCTTGTACTACATAATCTTATGAAGATAAGAGTCACTTAACGAACTATGAATAAAGCCTCATGGCTTGTATGTAAAGACCCATATCTCTAGCATACATTTAAAAATAAGTGAACTTAAGAATTGTGTAATGAAATGGTGTAACCCTAGAAGGGTTAAGTACGAGTGTAAAACATAGTAAATTGACAATTGTACTGGCATACGATGAAATGATTATTATGTAATGAAATGATGAAACCCTAGAAGGGTTAAGTAAGAGTGTGAAACACACAAATGGCCAAGTGCATTGGCATATGATGCAATGAACATTCACGTAAAAATGTGTGAGTAATAATGAAGAGAAAATATGCTAATGATAATGAATGTGGTGACAACATTATAACAGGATAATGTAAAAGATGAGAGCAATCTCAAATGAGGCTAAGTAAATGTTACCAAAACGTACTCACTTATGAGAGTGTAAAGTTAATTAAGTGACCAGTCTGTACGAAAACTCTAATGAAAATATTGATATTAACACACTTAATACTTATGATAAGATGAGAAATCATCTATTGAGCTATGATGTCCACATACTAGAAGTCAGCTTCCATGAGGTATGAGTTGAATGTAATTGAACTTTATACTAAGCAATGATAGACTAGCTATGAGCGGTGATGACTTCTTTCGGGAAGGGCGTAGGTTCACGTAACTCTCATGAGATAAGACTGTCTAGCATGCCAGGTATTAGTCTCCTTATATCTCCTAGTCTTTAAACCTATAATGCCAATACAGGGATTGGGAGAGGTTAAATTCCCATGTACGCTAGCATGTTTTGGGTCACCTTGGATAGTGATTCCACCTCTTTTTGTGTTGGTGAGACACTTGATTTCATGATGCTCATATTATTTATGTCGGTTAAAGTTAAAGTTCCCAATGAATGAATGAGGCCAACCTCAAATGATGCACATAATGAAATGAACGATACAAAAGACGTTAGGATAGGATAATCAAGAGGTTAATTAGACTCAAGTAATAACACTAGGTTATTCTTTATCATTTCACATAAAACCCGATGAAAGCGTAAACTACATCTTAGGTATACCTGATGTTCACACTAGCCTATGAACGAATTGAAATGAAGTACATATGAATGAATGAAGCAAATTCTATGTTTGTTAATGAAGACTCCCTAGAAGAGGTCCCATATGTTGAACCCTCATTTTGGAAAGTTTTATTGTCAAGTCCATGATTCTAAGGTCTCATGGCATATGCATGAGTGCTATAAAAGATGTTATGTGTTATATGCAATATGATATGCTTAATGTGTACGATGTTATGTGATATATGCAATATGATATGTGCAATGTGTAAGATATCATGTGCCGTTTGCAATAAGATAAGTATGATGATGCATGTTACTCTCATGGAATAACTTTCCTAATCAAAATTTGGAAAGCTCACTGACATTCCTAATCCAAATTTGGAAAGTTCACTAACTTTCCGAATCCCAATTTTACAAGTCCACTGACTTGACTTTCCATAATCATGTTGTTAGGAACGAGCTATTCTTACTCATGCATGTCCTTGGTGTATGCTTGCATGTACACATACTTAGTAAAAGTGTGTTCTTATCCCATACAGCTCTATATTTTAAGTTGTAGGTATTGGTGGACGCTAGAGTTTACAAGTTGACGTGCAACTATCAGGACGTGGCGCTTTCATCAGAACTTGGTTGGCCCTTATGCATTCGAGGATGTCTACCGTGATTATCTAGCTTATATGTAGGCTTTAGCTAGCTGAGCATGTTCCACTAATGTTCCTTTCAACTTTTATTACAGACTTTGTATTGGTGTCGTTTTGGAAAAAAAACTTTTAATGCAATTATGAACTGTTTCTTTCATTTGATTATCTCTATATTAGATGGTTGATTTGTGAACACCTATGATGTTAAATTCAAAATGTTTATCATGAAATAGGATTTTAAAAAGTTCAAATTTTCCGCTAAAAATAACATAGATGAAGTGAGAATGACATGTGTAGTTTTGTTTGTGACCTCTGAGAGGTCAACGATGCCGGTCTCGTCTGGGGTCTAGGTTCTGATCGTGACACATGTTGAATTCATCATGGAGTGTTTTACTATTTGTTGCTCGATTTAGTAAATATTAATTCGATATGGTTAGCATATTTAACAATAATGCTAAGATTTTCTCTTTTCTCTTACTATGCATGAACTTGAACCCAGTTTTACTTACTCCCCATCCCTCGCATATCATTAAGTGGCATTTTGAGTCGGCCTTTATCCCTTTTCCTGATTTCGAAAGTTGAAAGAATTTAAACAGGAGCTGCATTATAAGTTTGGAAAGTTGAAAACAGGCTGAAGTACAGTTTTTATACACTGGTATATGATTGAGTTTAAGAAATCCGTGATTAAAAATGGGAATACAGGTAGCAAGGGTCGAAATTTAATGTATACATTTTTATATGGTTCAATATACAAAAAAAAATAGGCTAATATACTTCCCATATGCAGCGACATACCTTCTATGTATACCAAGATTTTTCTAAGGGAAATAGGCCCAAAAGCCTTGAACAATTTCAGCAGGTCCAAAGGGCTAACGGGCTGAAACCCATGATTGTTGGCAAAGTTGTAGGCTTAGGGCACTTGGGTCAAAAAGCCAATTTAATTAGATTTGGGACAAAAGTCTAAGTTTGACTTTTTCACCCCCCTCTACTATTACTTATATAGTATTATTTGACTAACTTTGTTATTTTATGGTTTAATATAATTAAATTCTCAAAGATAGTCATTTCACCTTTTATTGATAAATATGCAAATTAAAATATTTATATTTTTAATTGGCTCTATTTTATTTATTAGTCTTGTTACTTATGTTATTTCCCTTAAGAAATTCCCTGCTAGTTCATTTTCCCTTTAAGATAATATAAGAATGAAATTGAGTAAATAATATTTTTTAAAAATGAATTTTCTTTTACTTTATTCTAAAATTTGAAAAGTTATTTGAAAGTCATTTTAGTGAAATCGCCGGCCAACCGTAAGTTAGCGGGCATCTTGGGGGCCTAACGCCTTTTCGGAATTTATATTGAATTTTGGACCCCTTATAGTTTCAAATTGATTTGTATCTGTTTAAATCCTTTTGAAAAATTATGTTTTTACTTGATTTTTTCCAAACAAAATTAAATGGCCACTCTGTTATTTTGGAAATTCAATTTTTCTTAAATAATAAGATTAATTGATTTTTTGAAACTTAGTCATTAGTCATTTTTCTTTTCTTTTATTGTTTTAGTAAAACAACTGTCCAATAAAATTTCAAAACCTTTGTCTCGATCACTAAGGTTAGAGGTTTATTTATAGATATGAAGGAGCGATTAAGGGGGGTAATCCAGTCGAGAAATTTTTAATTTTATTCCCCCTTTCCAAGGCCAACAGTGAAAGAGATTTGAAGATCTCTTAAAAATAGGAAAACGGAACAACAATTTGATCAATTAGGTTGCTAGGGTTATGGGTTCTTCAAGGTGGTTGGATGAGAGTACTTGTTTCTTCGCGTGTGATTTTTTGGGTTTGCAACGCGACTTGCTCATTGGATTTGACTATCGCGTGAAGAAGAAGAACATGCAGTGGTTGCGTACTAGTATTATACACAACTACTAGTTGTTGTTATACTGGAATGAGTTTGGCCCGAGTAATCAGGAAATTCAAATAGGGACGAGAATAGGTTAGCTTGAGAAGTTTGAAATATGTAAAAAGGCCCAAAATTTTGGTCTCAAAATTGAGTTAAGGTGGGGGCAGAAATGGGCTAGAATTATAAAAGAAAATTACTATTTGAATTTCAATTATAGCCAATTCAGATTAAGAACTAAAGCCAATATGTATTTAAGTAATAAAATTGGCTAAAAAATTAATAAAATGAATTAATAAAATCAACTAATAAGCTTCTTAATTTTAATAAAAATAAAATAAATAACTCAAGTATAAACTAATAACTCAAAATTATAACTATAGCTTACAGTAAATTGATAAAATATTTAAACGAAATTGTTAAATCTCTTGTGATGATTTTCCAATATTTATAATACAGTATGATTGTAAAAATATACATATTTATTATTTAAAATGACAAAATTACTTTCAAAATAACTTGAAAGTATTTTGAATTTCATGAACTTATTAATTCAAAAGTAAACCACTACTAAAAATATATACTGAGATGATTTTTGAATACTCATAAAAATACATTAATTATGTACACAATTATATTAAACATATATATTATTTAAAAATAAAAAAAGTGATAAACTTGTAAACAATATTTTTATTTTTGGAATTTTGAAAAAAAGTAATTATTTTAAATCTTTGAAATCGAAGAAGCTCAATGATTAATTTGTAATGTGGAGGTCCTAAATTGGGTGTCAACACTATACCTCACTTGAGTTGGACTGATGAAACAAATTTGAACAAATGAAATTGGACGAATCATGTTTTGATGGAGTACATCTTCATCTTTAGGAAAAAGAATTAGGTACGGACATTAGGAGTTATGGCCAAACATCGGTATCTGTTTTCCTACATATCTCGGGCTATACGAGAATTAAACTCACTTGTAGTTCGACACGCTTAAGTGTAACCATGACTATCGAAAGGTTCAAAAGTTATCTCGATATCAAATTATGAAGATATCAGATTACTCGAAAATAATATTTAAGAGAAAATGTCAAAATATAGTCAAGTTTCAACATTGAACCTGCCTACATATCCTTAAACATTAAGAACTGGGCTTCTTCAAGTTTGATTCGATCGGTTGAAAAGGAAATCTATTATAAAATAACCTTCAGTTCTAGAAGAGTGACAACTGACAAGTAAGTCGAGTATGAAAGAGAGGCTTGAAATATATTAGATAAGAACGTGGTGCACTTAACACCCATGAATAAGAACATACACGGACATAATTTCCAAAGCTCTTGATATATTGTCACTTGGATTGAAAAGTTGCTTTTGGTGAACAAAGAAACATTTCTTGATGTGAAACATAAATCTATAAACCTAAAAAAAATCCACATACCTTCTTATTAGGGTGTGATATGATTGCGGTGAACGTAGCTCCTTAGATGTCGTCCAAAGAGATTGATACTCCACTTTGGACTTTGTCCGATTTCTCCTCTACGAAAAAAATTCAACATTGTGTTTCATCCTGTTTTATGTTGTTCGCATCGGTGGTTTCGTTTGAGTATTCATACTCCCAGAGGTCCTCAACAACGATTGAGATAAAACTCATTAGTGTAAAATATATTTCAAATGGAGAGATAACATCGTTTACCATATTGGAACTTAATTGTCCTCGATGAATATTTTCTGTCAACTTCGTTTAGTTTGACGTAAAGCAAATAAAGCATGTATATCATATTTGTGACTTGACTATTAATTGTACTCTTCTCTTAATACTAAATTAGTAAAAAAAAATTTAATATATTAATGGGTCCGTTGATGTTTTAAATATGATGTCCCTCTCCCGCAGTTTGATATGCAATGGACCTTTTCACAGTTTGAATATGCAATGACCCTCTTGAAGGTTTAAAAATGCAATGGCCCTCTTTACAATTTGAATATGATGTCCATCTTGGTGGTTTCAATATGATGGCTTTCTCAAAATCTTTGAATACAAATGCCCCGATTGTCATTTTAATATGCAATTGGCCTTTTGGAAATTTAAATATGAATGGCCCTCTCGGCAGTTTGAATATGAACGTCCCTTTTGGCGGTTTTAATATGATGGCCCTCTCGGCAATTTGAATATGAAGTGCCCCTCTTAGCAGTTTTAATATGAATGGCCCTCTTGGCAGTTTGAATATGATTTTCCTCTCGGCAATTAAATTATGAAATGTCCCTATCGGTAGTTTGAATATGCAATGACCCTCTTCTCAATCTAAATATTAATGGCCCTCTCGGCAGATTGAATATGAATGACCTTCTTGGAGGTTTGAATATGATGGCCCTCTCAGCAATTAAAATATACAATGGCCCTCTTGGCGTTTTGATTATTATATACCTCTTGGCAATTTGAATATGAATGGCCCTCTTGGAAATTAAAATTGTGCAGTGTCTTTTACGAAGAATGTCGTCCTTCGTCAATATTTGATATGATGCTAGGTACTTTTGGTCAGAGCATCATTTTTATTGGTATCTGGAAACCTTAGGTAGTAGATAATTTTCTTTTATGATCATATAATTTGTCAAATAACTCTTTCGTCATGGAGAGATGGTACATTCACTATCAGAGATTTGTGTATACGTTCTCTTGAAATTTTTGGTTTATAATTATATCATCTTTGATGATCTTCATATACCCTGCATCCACAAAACAAATGTTAGTTCTGGACCACTGGTCTTTCTTGATATCTTCAAGTTGCCTTGGTCCTTGTCTTGTTATCTTCAGAATTTATTTGATCCTACAAATTGTCATAGACAGAAGATAAGATCATATTTAAATTAGAACATTTTTTCGGCATGAAATTTTGAAAATATAGTTTGCAAAGTTCTTTGCCAATTAACTATCACGATATGCACGACACTAACAAAATTTATTTTGTCTGAGATTTTTGCCATGGGAGGTAACTTGCTGGTAGCATAAGAATTCCTTAAGAGTATACACAATAAGGCACTTGAAGTTAACTTTGATATTCCAAGTACCGTTGATGGAATTTTTGAGGTCCTTCTCATAAAAAAAATTCTAGTTAGTTGTTTCAGAACAAATCTAATGATGTTCACTAAATTTATTATATTTTGCATTAAAACTTAGGCTTTCTAAAATTTATGTCCCAATTGAAAATTTTGTTATGATATCTGACCCTTGCTTGTAGGAAATAACTCTTCTAGTAGAATTTTTTAGATCCTCTGAAAAATTTTATACTAGTTATCATTATAAAGGGAAATGGAAATCTTATTGGGAATATAACCAACCTGTTGTGGCGCCTACGTATCCCAGTGAGAAAGGAATCAAGTCAAATGTAGTTACTCTTTCAGTAATCGGCAAAATAGAATATTTTGATAAGGAAACGACCGAGGTTGACATAGGTCGCCTACATATCTCATTCTTGAGAATTAAGGTCAGACATTGTTCGTTACAAAGGAAATGTTTCAAAACACAATGCGACAAATGATTACGAGCAAACTACAATTACAAAGAATTAATGGAAATAAGTATCATCCTTCAAATTCAGTATCTATTGACAACATCTGAACCTATAATTTTTCTCCATACTTTACCGTCCATCTCTTATAGAACCAAAACTCCTCTTGATAGTACTTTGTGGAAAACATACAATCCTTGCCTGTTAAGTGCAATTTTTCTTTGTATTCGTCTTGATGAGGGAAAATGTGTTTCAACACTAATTGTCCTACCTCAAATGTTTGAACTCTTCATTTTTTGTTGAAAGCGTGAGTAATTTTCTGTTGATACAACTTGACATTAAAAACAACACCTATTCTTTTCTCGTTAATCAGTTCTAATTACTCATATCTATCACGAACCCATTCAGCATCGTTTAATCCATCTTCTGGAAAAATCATAAAGATGGTATATCAACTTTGGCTGGTATCACTCTTCTTTTTCTTATGCCAATAGATAAGGATTTTCCCCAGTTGAGGTCTTGATTGTGGTGCGATAACTAAACTTAGCATAAGGCAAATTTTTATTCCAAGATTTGTAGTTGTCAATCATTTTACTCGGTATCCTCTTGATATTTTTATAAGCAGCTTCCACAACTCCATTCATGTGAGGACGATATGCAGTTGAATTGTGGTGGGTAATTTTGAATTGTTGTCATATCCCTTTCATCATGTGCTATGTAGATTTGCTCCATTATCTTTGATGATAGATTCTAGTAACCCAAAATGCATATCAAATTGTGGTGAACAAAATCAGCCACAATTTTCTACGTCACAGCTTTGTAGGAGGCAACTTTAACCCACTTTGTGAAGTAATTAATTGCGACCAAAATGAACTTATGACTATTGGAGGCAACAGAATCAATTGGTTCAATAAAATCAATGCCCCAAAATGAAAATGTCCAAGGGGAACTCATAGCATTTAGCTCGTAAAGATGTACTTTGATCAGATCTCCATGTACATGGCATTTATGACACCTTGGGACAAATTGTCCATAGTAACTTTCAATAGTTATCCAAAAGTATCCTACCCTTAGGATTTTGATTTTCATTGTAAACCACCCATGTGAATCCTACACGCTCCAGCATGAAATTTTTCAAGCATTCTTGTTGTTTCTGTAGCATCCACATATCTCGTAATCCCTAATCTGAAGTCCTTTTATAAAGAACCTCTTTATTCAAAAACAAGTTGTCCGACATTGTTTTGATTGTTTTATTCTGAATACTTGTTTATTTTTCTGGATATCTACAAACTTACAAATACATTTCCTATTGATATACCATGTATTCCCATCCCATTCCGCTTCCACATGTAAACAATGTTCTGGTTGTTCTTTTAAACCTATCTTAAGTGGATCTATATAACTCTTTAAAAGGTCTTGTAACATAGAGTATATGGTTCTAAAGGCGTAGATTATCTCTTCTTATATCCTCGAAGTGTTGTTGAACTCGATCTTCCTAAATCTTTTGAATAACCTCTGTACCAAGTGCACATAAGGTAAGGTTTTAGAATTCTTCGCTGCCCATTCTTCTTAAACTTGATGAATCAACAAGTCTGGATCACAAATTACCACTATTTTTTTATTCTTCATGTCATGATCTATTCAAATGCATAGAATACATGCTTCGTACTCAGCCATGTTATTAGAGCATCAGAATCTATACTTTCTTGTTGCTGGACATTTTTTCTCCAATTTAGATATCAATACTGCTCCAATTCCTAATCCTATAGTGTTCACTTCTCCTTCAAGGAACATTTTCCATCTAGGATATGATTCTGATTTGTCTTTCCCAGAAAAAACAGATTCTTCATCAGGTAAATATGTTGTAAGAAGTTCATATCCTTCATCTATTAGGTTTTTAGCAAGGTAATCGACCAAGGCTTGAACCTTAGTAGCTTTCTAATTAATATACACAATGTCAAATTCACTAAACAACATTTTCCACTTTGTTAACTTTCATGTGGGCATTGCTTTAAGAAAAATGTCTTTGAGCGGGTCCATTTGTGAAATGAGATGTATTATATAAGCCGATTAATAATGTCTAAATGTTTTTGAAACCCAAGTTAAAGCACAATAAGTTCTCTCTAATAGGGTGCAAATAGCCTCATAGGATGTGAGCTTCTTGCTCAAGTGGTACATAACTCTCTGCTTTCATCCGGTCTCATAATGTTTTCCCAGCACACACCCAAATGCATTGTCACAGATAGATAAATACGATAACAATGGACATCTTGCACGTTCAGGCACCAATACTGATGGATTTGAAAGGTAACTCTTGATGTTGTAAAAAGCCTTTTGACATTATTTGGTCTAATTGGTTGGCATGTCTTTTGTAGCAACTTGAATATGGGCTCACATATCACCGTTGATTGATGTATCAATCGACTAATGTAATTTATTCTCCCTAAAAAACTCATTACTTCCTTCATTGACTTTGCAGTACGCAAGTCTCGAATTTTCTTGATCTTGAAAGGATCAAGATCGGTACCTCTTCTACTAACTATGAAACCGAGTAACTTCTCTTGAGGTACCCTAAATGCACATATAGTTGGGTTCAACTTCAAATCATACCTGTGTAACCTATCAAAACTTTTTCTAAGTGTGTCTGATGATCTGAACTCTCGTGAGATTTTATGATGGCATTGTCCACATACACATCAATTTCTTGGTGGATCATATCATTTAAAATTGTTGTCATAACATTCATGTAAGTTGCTCTAGAATTTTTGAGGCCGAACGACATCACTTGATAATGGTAGAGTCCCCAAGGTGGGATGAATGTTGTTTTTTATGCATCTTGTTCATCCATTAGAATCTTTTGGTATTCCTCAGAGTAATCCACAAAATAATGCAACTCATGCTTGGCAAAATTGTTGATAAGTCTATGGAAATTTCGCTAGGGGAAATTGTCTTTTGGTATCACTTTGTTGAGATCCCGATAATCAATGCATATCCTGATTTTTTTATCTTTCTATGCTACTGGAACAATGTTAGCCAGCAAAGTAGCATCCTTGGTTTCTTAGATGACTTTTGATTCTACTTCTTCATGACCTCCTCTTTTATCATTTAACGTAGATCGGCCTTGAACTTTCTGATTTTATGCTTTATCGGACAATAATCTTAAGTGATAGGCCGCTTATTGGAAAAATATCAGTGCTTCATCCTATCATATGATCATAATACCAAGGAAACATATCGATGTATTTTTTGAGCAAATTGACCATTTCTTCTCTTTGAGGTTCTTCAAAATGGACAGTGACTCGGGTTTCTCTAACCGACTCTTCATATCCCTAGTTTACTATCTCTTTCTTGTCTAAGCAGGGCTTTATATCATTTTCATTTTGCCTTACGTCCTTTGTGAGGTTTTCCGGAATCATGGTTTCCTCGTCATATTCTTATTGACCTTACTTTGTTCACCGTGTTCGTGACATGTCATGACATTGACAAGTTTAGATACATTTTTATTGAAATGAATAGTAAATAGACCATGTTAAATAGAAAGAGTTTAAATGTATATTTGAGAATGATTCGAAAAGATAAGATAATCAATTTAAAACAAAAGATTGTTTCATTGGAATTTTAAAAATGCGTACCAACTTTTGTCATGAGTCATTTCCTTTTAAAACATTATGATGAAAAATAAAGTGACATAAATGGTGATTTTGACCATCATTAGAAAAACACCGATATTAAAAAATAAAACATTAAATCTTGTTTTTGTCTACCAAGCCATTCGATTGAGCAAAAGTGGGGTGGCCATACAATTTCGTAGCATAATCTCTAGGTCCAGTATCTCGGATGGTGGGTGTTGTGGTGCATTTTGCCGAGATCACAACACATTCTTGTTCAGCAAACAATATTTCCATCCGTTCCACTAGACCATTAATTCCAGGCTCTAAAGCTTTAGCAACAAATGAATGATACAACTCTTGATCCATGGGATTCCCAATACCATTAAAGGTTTAAAATTTTGAAATTTTGTAACCTTCAGGTATTTCAAAGTTACGTGCATGCAAAGGTCCTCATACTAAAGTTTTGTGATTTTCCTCGAAGATTGAACACTTTTAGCTACTTCTACGCTGGACTCATTTATGAGAGGGAAAGCTAGTACAGAATTCAGGGATTGTATAGGTTAGTGGAGTTTGGAACATTACGGAATGGTATGCACGCTGGCCAGGCAAAACAAGTGGTTTATTAGAGACTGAGGTGGGGTTTCGTAGGTTTGTCTGAAGTTTAAGGAGTTGTTAGTTTTAGGTGCTTGGTTCAAATTTTTTAATAGTGGTGGTGTTTGTTAGGAAGTGTTGTTGTAAGGAGCGTCAGATAGAGTTATGTCAATGGTATAAGGACTAGGAATGAAAGTTATGGGTCTTGTGGATTTGGTAGGGAAATAATTGGGTAATGTAAGACTTAATGATGAAAAATGAGTAGGAAGTCTTTTAGTTTCGAGGGGGTTCATTGGATGCAATACGCAATTTGGCCAGATCTTTGATTCATTGAAGGTCTTCCTGCAGGTCTGGAATTCAGTGTAGTAGATGAGAGATTAACTCACACTAAACAGTGAATTAAGCTCTTCTTACGGTCACATCCACTATTCCGGTTTCATAAGAAGTACCAATCATTTTGCTTTTGCCTTTATCCAAAGAATGATCAGTGAAGGATGGTATGTTCCTCCAGATCTTGTAAAGTAGGGATAGTTCGTCAATTTGATTTCAACACAGATCAATTTTTACGTATAGAGAAGAACAAATCAAAAGACATATATGTTAGTTTTTGTTTTTAAAGAGATATGCAAATAAGCTGACATTAAGATGAACATACAAGTGTAACTTAGCTTCCAGCAGAATAATCCTTAGTAATATTTTGGGTAAACGAGAGGACTCAAAATAAATAAAATCTTTTTTTGATTTAATTAAGATGGTCGACATGCATAGAATACTGTTAATTTCTCCCACTCATATACCTTTGCGGGTGAAATTTTTCACATTCTTTCACTCATAAGGGAAAAATAAAATTTTAAAAGACGGGGACCGAGCATTAAGAAGGCTTCCTACGTATCTGCCAAGCAAATCAGGCTAATTTTTGTTCGAATTATGTAGAATAACTTAAACATATCCTTCACGAAATTGATAGAGACTAGGATCGAAAAGAGCTTCCTATGTAGCCCCCTATGGCGCAAGTCTCGCATAGTTCTTGATTACAAATAAACTTAAAAGCAAAACGACAAACATGAGAGATGTGTTAGATGAACCTAAATGTACCCCCAAAACAATTTTTCTTTTCTTTTCAATCATAGGGTGATGATCTGGTGCTTTCAACATCTGAACCTTCTTTTGTTTTCCCCTTTCTCAACATGAAGGAAGCTTTCCCAAAATTTACCTTCTTAATGACCCATTCATTTTTGGTATCTTTGTAGATGCATTAATAATATTAATCATATCTTGATTGATTTTTGCAATCTTTCTTTATATTGAGGTTGTTTCCCTTTCATTCTCAATAATTTTATCTCGTAACGTCCATTCAGTTTTGTTTAGTATTTCAAGTCTCCTTTTGTCTACAACTATCCTCTTTTTAGTCTCAAATTTGTTTTTGAACATTGACTCTTTAGTTTCCCTATCACTAACCAATGCAATGGGTGGGATTGGTTTGTTTACGTTGTTTTTAAGGCATTATATAAAATCAACCTTCATGTGAAGAATAAATAAAAATTTAGGAGATTTTTTGAGTAAAGGACTAACATATTTTTGAGAAACTTGAAGGACACTTAAAAAAAAATTGGACGGACTTTGTTAATATGAATTTTAATAAATGCTTAGAGTGATTTAAATACAAAAATGGATTAATTCCACTTTAAACCAAATGACACATTACAAAACATAGCTATTCTATCAAACAACACACAAACAATTTATATTGCTCCCTAGATTTGTTAGCTTCTAATGTCAAAGGTTGGCCTAAACGTCAAATATAACGTGATTATGATAGGCTGAACAAAGCCATTAGTTTGTAAAAACTCGAATTTGGGAAACAAAGACAAAATATTCATTAAATACCAAAATAATTGTACATAAAAAAGAGAATAAACTAAAAATAAATAAAAATGACACAAATTAGAGACAAATCTAAGGCTCAATATAAATGTTTTTATCAATCACGCAGGTGGAGGAAGTACAAGTCATCAGTACAAACCGGAGACACAAACCTTCTTGTCTTGTCGTAAAAACTGTCAATATAATTTCCATTACTAGGGCATATGTCATCCATTTATTTGCACTTGTGAAAATATTCCATTGCCCACATTTGTAAATGAAGATTAAAACCTTCAAAGAAGTTTGCTTCACATCTTTTACATTTTCCTACAGCTCGAAATATTTCTACTAGAATCATGGGAACTAGAGTGAGTTCTATGATTTTAGATCCTTCAAAAAGTACACGAGCCACAGAAATTATGTAGGTGCTATTCTTACCATGTTCTAGTAGAAACACTAAATTCCTTAGTAAAGCCACAACAAATGCGATAGGACGTCTAACATGCTAATGAACATGAGTTCAAGAGGATTTCTTTCCTGAACACTTTGTAACTATTTGAGCGTCCATACCTTCAATTTACGTAATCTAGAGAAACCCAAGTATGTTCGAAGCATTCAAGATTTCTTTCATTTTTCAATCCAAAGTAGTCCTGCAACTTCTTTCCTAATTGACTCTGTGGAATAATTTGACCTTTTCCTCGATACCTCAAACCCGTGAAATAATAGATTTCCTCCAATTTAGGTCTTAGTTCGAAGTCCTTGAAGCGAACAGAACACAGTGTGGATCCCAAAACTAAATAAATTCTCTAATCACATGTGCCTAGTTTAACCTTGAATAACATAGGGAGGCACTCCTACCTTCTTTCAGTTGTTATTTTTTCACTTTTAGTGAAATACTCCTACCAGGCCTTTAATTTATACTGGAATCCGTTTACCATCCAAATTTTGGGCACTTGGATGAGTGAATCCATCCAACAAATAAAAATAATATGAACACATAATTTCCAAACTCGCTATGCAAAAATTAGGCTTGCATGTGTCTATCATTATCACGTTGCACAAAACATGCTATTTGGTCGTTCGATCATGAAGCCCGTCAATTTAAGGGTGGTCTTATTGAATATGTAATTGATACCACGTTGCACAAAACATCATCTATCTTATGTTATCTAAGATTTGACTTAGTAGACACAAGGTTCCCGAGTGGACAACTCCAGTGAAAAGGCTATACGGTCACAAAAAAAAGATCTTTTTACCCATAAATTTCAATAATGCACAATAAAAATATTACTTTCACCCATGATGATCCAACGCTTTTTGTATAAGGCCTCAAAGTTTTTTTTAAATAAATAAAATCCTAAGTTGCTAAACCTCTTTAAAAAAATACAAAAAATTCTTTTGGTTAGAAAATTTTGTCTAACTTTAGTTAGAATGATATTTTACTTATGTTATTTTACCTTTTTGAACATTAACCCTTTAACACTAATACATTTTCTTTTAAAATAACTATTTTAAATTATAAAATAAATTTAATTTGTTTTTGGAATTTATGCAAAATCCTGGCAATTTAGCATTACCCCTAAAAAATAGTAGATTAGCCAATACCTTTTTCACGTGACTTCTCTAAAAGAATAAATTTCATTTTCAAACCCAACATAAGACCTCATGGCTTAAGTCATTTACGACCACTTAAACCTATCCACATATTTTACTTGCACATTTCAAATTGAGCTTGTACCTATTGAACACCTTATTTATTCAAAAATCATCATATTAGACACGAATTGCTGACATGGAAAAAAAGTGTGTTCCATACTCCTTTAGAGAGTATAGCAATCAAAATCATTTTTTTCTTTTTATTTTACAACTTTATACTCAATTTTTTTTATAAAATAATAAAAACAAAATGAAGAAGCCATATCTTCTTCTTCATTGCACCATCCTCTTAATTACGTCTGTCTCTCTTTCTCTAACCCTTTTTATTTATTCTTCTTTTTCGTTTTTAAAGTTATTCTTATTTAGATATGAATCTCAAATATTCTACTAACATTTCACTTCTTTTTTTATAAAATTAATATTTATTTATTATTTTTTACAATCGGAGTCGTTATTCTTCATTTGATTTGTTAGTATGTAATTATATATCTTAAATGGTGAAAAGAATTGAAATGTCATCAGATTTCGATGAAGAAGAAGAGGACGACGAATAGGGGCGGGCGTAGGGGTGGGCTTGCGTTACTTGAAAATATTTTTTTTATTTTGTTTTATCTAATTGCCATGTGTCATCATTTTATTTGTTTTGTGTTTGAGACACACACAATTCTTTCTTGGAACAATTTTCATTTTGTGTTTGATAGGTATAAATTTGTTAAGGATTAAAGTGTTCAATACATACTAACCTAAGTTAAGATGTCTAACTAAAACATGTGGACAACTTTAATGGGCTGGATATGACTTAACATAATTTTTATAAAAAAATCTTTTTATCGAAAAGAGTTATATGTACTCCCTCCATTTAAAAAGAATTATCCAATTTATTTGTTTTTAGTTTGTTTCAAGAAGAATGATTCTTTTCCTTAACTTTTTTATTGCAACACTTAAACTTCTGTATTCCACTTAACATGTTTAAGGTCAACTAATTAAAGAGTATTTTGATACATTTGACATAACTTTCATTTATAATAACAATATTAAAAACTCTTCTTCCTTTTTTAGTCTTCCTTTCAAATCAAATTAGGTGTCTTTTTTTAAGCGAAGTGAGTAGTATTTAGTAAGGGTGGCGATTGAGCCGGTCAAAATGAATATATAAAATATGTGCATTTTAAACAAATCTCGTAGTTTTAATATTCATTACAATCTATCCATCTTTAGTTTGTAATTACATTAATCCCTTTCAAAGTAACACAAATCGGATAAATAATATATAGCTCGTATACATTAATGAGTGTCTCGCATACATTATAATATAAACTGAATACATAATATGTAGATCGGTTATATTATAAAATAAACCAAAAATGTGTAACATGTATCTCATATACATTAAATATTGTCTCAGATATGTTAATATGTAGCTCGGATACATTAAATTTATAAGGAACTTTAGAGATATTTAGAAATAAAAGGGATACTTGTAATAAGGGAAAATAAGACGTGTATTCCACGTGTATAATGGAAATTGCACCAAAAGCGGGAAAAGTAATTGCATTGCTCTTGAAACTAACAAATGCCAAGAAGACAATTGAAATTGGAGTGTTCACAGGATGTTCCTTACACCTTATTGCCCTTACAATTCCATGGCAAGGCCAGTGCTCACAACTAAAATTGGTTTACAATATTTTCTCTGATTGAGTGTAGAACATGATTTTGTTTTTTCTTTCATTGACGCAGAAAAAGTTAGCTATCAAAACATCAATGATAGAATGTTTAAATTGGTGAAAGTGGGTGGTATACTAGGATATGACTATACACTATTGTTTGGGAAAATTAATATGTCAGAGGAGTGTGTTAAGGAAACAATGAAACCAAATATGCATCACATCATTCAATTAAATAAGTTTTAGCTACGGATACTCGCGTTCAAATTTCCTAAGTTCCTATAAGTGATGGAATCACCATGACTCCGAAAATAGTTGATCTTTTTTTATCTAGGAATAACAATTGTGTATCTTGTATTTGATGTTTAAAAGGTTCCCTTTATTTACAAGTTAGTTGTTGTTGAAACAATTATTGTACTATTAAAATTTTCATCTCTAATTTTGAGTATTTTAAAAGTAACTCTCCGTTTTAAGAGTTCTCATATGTTCATATAGTATTTTGGGAATGTACCAGATTTAGACTCTAGGTAAAGATATCAGTATCAAGCAATTATATTCCATCATGTTAGAATTTTTTTTTCTTTGTGCAACTTCTTTGTCCAACAAAGTGTCTCAATTGTGATACATCTTTGACTATTACACTTGTTCAATCTAATGTTCCTATGAGATAACACATGTATTATAGTGATTATTAATGACGATGTTGGTATCTTTGAGACTTATGACTATAGAGATATAATGAAATTCAGAATATTTTTGTACAAATAGTTTTGTGAACTTCTTATAATTGATATATGTTTCAAAGGGTCGAGAAATTTTTATCATAATGTGAGAATTGTTATACGGGGGTTGTCTATTTAAATAGTTTTTAAAATTGCTTTCACAAATGTTGAGCTTATGGCTCTCTTTGGGGTCCTAATTCCACAATGATTTTGATCCTTTCGAAAAATATTCTCTTTTGAAAATTACACGACCTCTTGTATTGAAAGTGTCTTTTCTTGTACAAATTAGAGTCTCGGTTTCGATCAATATCAATGACTTAAAAAGTGCTCTCAATCAAAAAAACATTAATGTGTGGCTACAGCAAGAATGAATGAACTTATATAGGCAATATATATGAACTCTTGGCATATCATTGTGGTAAGACAATTATCTAATTGATTCTTTTGCAAAGACCATTACAAACTAGCAAAATTAGGTTTTCTTGTTTGACTTAAGTGTCACTTCCTTGTGTAATAAGCTTAGTTTGAGCCTTGCATGAATAAACCTAGAATTTGTGCGGTTAGTCTAATTTATTTAGAAAGGTATCATCTTAACATGATCTTAGGCAATTATTAAGAGTGTCAACCAACTTTTACATATACCTCATTTCTGGCCTACCCATTAGTATGTGAAACTCTTTTGAACACCCATTGAGCCTTGTGTCACATCCGGAGAGCACCGCCTAGAAGTAACTATTGTTGTCTTCCTCAGATAGGACAAAGACTAACCTCTTAGCATTCGTCATTAAATTTCATTAAATTGCTTTAAATTTAGAACTTTTTATATAAATCTATTATATGAGGCTTACATAGACTTCTCTCTTACACATAAAATATACATACGGAGTTTACATACACTCCTCGCATATGAAGCAATGCATAGGCTTCTACTTTTATTTCATATACATATTAAATAGATATTCTAATAGTAAATGTCTCAAATTTAAACTATCTAGAGAGAGTAAAACATATAGGAAATAGCCAAATACTTTATTACAACAAAATCCATATGTAGGAATATACAATAATAGTCATCAAATGGAAGATAAAAAACTAAATTGTCTTTAAGACTTAAGAAACATAAATAGCTAGATATTGGCATCGTCCTTTGAAGCTGAGGACCTACAAAACTTGGAGAATGATAGTGTAAGTTACTTCAAATGGCCCTTATAGAAGCTCAACGACTGGAACCTACATATTTGTAGAAACTTAGAAATATGGGTTAGCACACCACTTGTACAGAGTATGGAAACATGCACAAAAAACATTTCTAATCATTCTAAAGGGGACATTTGTTAAAAACCGTACAAAGTTACTTTGAAAAGCTTTATGCATAACCAATAAACCATACAAGCCATAATCACATTTCCTTTAGACAAGATCATATATAACACAAGACCAACATCATTAAGTACAACAAAGTCAACATATATCATAGCATATTTGAGTATATAACCAAACCAACTTCAACATCATGATATAATATCTAAGCATACATTAGATGTTCATAACATTACAACATATACATGGACCTTACTCATAACTCATCATCAAGTCTACAAGTGCAATGACCAAACAAAGCCTCATAACCTTACTTAACAAAGTAAACCGAAAAAAGGATCACAATTAATGTTTTGACTCGCATAACATAGCAGTACGAATAATTATCAACGTACATAGCAATATAGGCCAATAGCATGTTATTACATGAAACTAACATCATATAAGATCATCAACATGTAAAATAAACATATATATAACATTTACTTTTAAAGACATAAGACACACCTTTTAGGACTTCCCTCAAGGTTAACTCGTGAAATGTATAGGTAGATTCCCATACCCATACCTAGACTAAGTCAAACCCCTTAAGTTACCCTAGTTAGTGTTACTTCATTAATTCATTTTACTTTTGGGAAAAAGTTCCTTAACCAATATAGAACACATGAGCTAAATGTGGAATCCAGTGTCATGAAACCCTACACCTAAAGAAGGTGGACTACTTGCCAAGGTAGTATGTACCAAAATAAAAACATAGAACTCTAGGTGGATCCACTAGCTAGTATTCCTTTGGGGGCGACATAATTCAAGAACAACGAGATATACTTGGGACCATCATTATGCACATAGCATTGTAGTCTTGAATGTAATGAGTATAATAGGGAACCTACCTTCCCACATTGGGAAGGAACACTACTCACTACTAGTTCACTTGGTGCTAAGATAGAGACCCTTTTTGAAATGTCTTTAAGTCATATTTTATCAATCATAACTTTTTTTAGGCCTTAAGATACTAACCCCTTGCATATTCATAGTCATTATCTTATTAGGAATAGAATGAGAATATTCTTTTAATACAACCCTTATATGTTAGCTCAACAAATTATCATCATGTCATAATAAGTCACATAGGCAATTTATAATCAACCTTATATTTTTTCATCTTAAACATAATCTCACATATTCACATAATCATGAAATTTCAATTGCATCATCATACTAACACCTACTTAATATAATCATAAGACATGCTTCAATTGAACTTCATCTCCAAGTAGAAGTCGTAGAAATTGAAGTAAAGATTTAAGTTCACAAAGTCTTGCCCATTCTCCTTATAAAGACATCATCATTGGTATTACACTCAAAAAATACAATTTCATACATAAATAGGTGTAATAATATCTCTCAATAGTAATTAAAATAAGAACTAAGTCAATTGTATCAATCCTTATCAATTCAACATGAGTTCATAACCTAGGGTTAGGGAATTTGGGACAATTCATGATCTATTCCACATACTAGGTTAAACAATCATGAACTAGCATAATTGAAAAATAATACATCATAATATAATCATAATAATCAAAAGAAACCATACAAAAAAACAATTTAGAAGATCAGTTTTGGATTAGAAAGAAACCCATAAGAAATTATCTTTTATAGAAAACCAGTTTTGGAAGAGCCCTTTAGGGAATGGAATCCCAAAGGTGAAAGCTTCCCATACCTTGATATTCTTTGAAGACTGAAGGTTAAAAGTGAACTTCTTGCTGGCAAAGAACCCTTTGAACTTTCCCTTCAATGGAGTGTTCTTTGGGAGAGAGGAAGTAGAAAGAAGGTAGAGTGATTTGTTTTTTGGAATTGTGGGATGTTAAATTGTGTTTAGACATAGGGTAGGTAATATAGTCACTTCATTAACTTAATTAACCACCCCTTAACGCCTAATGAAACCCCTAACTAATTAAATAGTCAAATGAACCATTATAAAACAAGACAATGAAATGCAGGCTAACCTATGAGACTCTAACCTACGGTCCGTAGGTCAGTCGACAGCCTGGTCCCTCCACTGTCCTGCACATATATAGTTAATTTCAAAGACTATGTTTTTGGCCATTTATGAAAAATGTCTATGTGTTGATCGATGGGGGCATCGACCCCTTCACCAAGGAGAGTGGACTCGGGGTCACCAATTCACTTCTTAAGCATAGATACGTGAAATAATAGATGAAATGAAGATAGCTCACTAGGTAATATCAACTCGTATGCATCCTTTCCAACCCTTTGTAAAACTTCTTAGGGACCCACATAACGAGGACTTAACTTCCCTTTCTTTCCAAGTCTCATCAACCCTTTTATAGGTGAAATTTTAAAGTACACTTTATGTCCCTTTATAAATTCTAAGTTCCTTCTCATAGTGTTGGCATAAGACTTTTGCCGGCTATAGGTAGTTTTAAATTGATTACTTATCATATGAAATTTCTTCAAAGTGTCATTGATAAATTCAAGAGCAAAGAGTGAAGAGTGGCCAACATTAGGAGAATCTTTCAATCTAACACACAAAACGAGCAAACCTATTGATATGTACACAAGGTCTTTATTTCCCTCTACAACATGGGAAACACTATTCATATTCATCGACTTAGAGCGCCAAAAAACATATTGGCCTTGCCGGGGTGGTAGAGAACAATGATGTCATAATCTTTTAACAGTTTCAACCACTTCCATTGTGGGAGATTTAACTCTTTTGAGTAAACACATATTCAAGACTCTTGTGGTCGGTATACACATCAACATGGGCACCATATGGGTAATGCCTCCATATTTTCAAAGAAAACACCATGAAAGCTAACTCGAGATCATGAGTTAGGTAGTTCTTCTGATAAACCTTGAGTTGTCTAGAAGCATATGCTTACTTTCCCGTGTTTCATAAGGATGCAACCCAATCCCACTAGAGATGCATCACAATATACGACAAAACCTTTAGTAACCTCCGGTAAATTTTACATTGGAGTTGTGCTAAGTCTATATTTTAAGATTTGGAATCTTCTTTCACAATCGTCCAACCACTCAAAATTTACCATTATTTTGGGTCAAAGTATGCAATGAACGTAAAACCATCCACAGACTTCCTATTGTACCTGGCTAGACCCTAGAAAATTCTTATATATGTTGGATCAAAAGGTCTAGGCAAATTTCTAACCACCTCCGTTTTCTTTGGATCAACCTCTACACTCTCAGTAGAGATTATATAACAAAGAAACGCCACCAATCTTAACCAAAACTCACACTTGCTATACTTGGAAGATAGTTGGTGTTCTTTCAATACTTGTAACACCACTTTCAAATGCCCCATATGATTACTCTCAATTTTGGAATACACCAAGATATCGTCTACATAAATAATCACAAAGGAATCTAGGTAGTTTCAAAACACCCTATTCATTAGGTCCATAAATGTTGTCGGGGCATTTGTTAACACAAAAGACATCACCCTGAACTCATAATGACCATATCTTTTAAGAAAGGTTGTTGTGGTTATATCTTCGGCTCTCTCCCTAAGTTGTTGATATCCCGACCTCAAGTCAATTGTGGAAAAGTAGCCTGCCCTTGAAGTTAATAAACAAGTATAGTTATTCTATGGTCAGTTTATTGAGTTGTGAGTATTCAATATTCATAAGCAACCCATCCTTGTTTTTCACAAATAGAAATGGATCACCCCATGGGAAAATACTATGTTGAATGATGTCTTTGTCAAGTAAATCCCTGAGTTGAGCCTTCAACTCTTTCAATTAGGCTAGAGTCATCCGATAAGTGAGAATTAAAATGGGATTTGTATCCAGCAATAAGTCAATACCAAAATCAATTTCCTGTACATGAGGAATTCCTTAAAGATCATTAGGAAATAGCTTCGATAATTCCCTCACCACGGGGAGTAACTCAGTGGGAAGAACTTCGGAGTCTAAATATTTGACTCTTACAAAATGTGATATAAATACCCTTTAGAGATTATTTTACATGTATTTAGACAATAAATGATACGACCTCTAGGAATAGAACTTCCCCCCTTCTACTCTAGGACAGGTTCATTAGGAAAAATTAAACTTGACCACTTTTGTCCGACAATCACTGGAAGCAAAACAACCACGCAACCAATCCATTCCCAAAAATAAATCACAATCATACTTATCATGTTCTACTAATAAACAATAGTAACTCTATTGTTTAACATTATAGGAAAATTTCTATATACCCTTTTTTCAACCACCAACTAACCTACCGGGGTAGTCACCATAAAAAGTTCATTCAAGATATCGGACAAAATATCAAACTTCATAATTACCAAGGAAGTAACAAATGAAAAGGTACACCCGAATTAAGTAAAACATAAATATATATAGGGAAGACATGAAACATACCGGTCACCACATCGAGATAATTCTCTTGTTCACCCCTAGAGCGGAGAGCACAAAAGTGAATCTTTATTTGTGCATCAACATTAGAAACACTTGCTTGAGCTTTCCCACTACTCTTGTCTCTCCCCTTTATATTAGTGAAATCACTCACCTTTTGAACACTTTTATTACACCCAAAGCATTTTCCGTCCCAACTAGGCATTCACCACAATCCTTCCTCCCACACTTTCCTCAAGTGTGCTTCTTGCTTGGTAAACTAATACATCTTCCCTTTTGTGACTTAGGGTTAGACGCCCTATAATCACGAGCGTTGGAAAATTTTGAAGAGACTTAATTGGAGAAGATATTCTTCAATCTAGGCTTATCTTGAATTTTCAACCAACCCTTTGAAGAACAACTTTCAAAAGACTTGGCCCTATTGGCCTCACTATTCTACCTCCTTAACCTACTTTATTTCAACTGTTCAGCATGAACCACTAGACATGAGATATTTATATTATAATGAAGCATAGTCAAACCACATTATTCCACAAAGTCATCAAACACTCTTGTAAGAAAAAAACTCATCTCATCCCTTGGATTAGGCATCAAGTATGAATAATACTTAGACAATTTAGTAAAATTCAATGAGTAATCAAGTACTATGGTACCTCCTTGGCGAAGGTTGATGAATTCTTCCACCTTAGCAGCCCTCAACTCACTAGGAAAGAACCTATCAAGGAAAGATCTCTTGAAGATCTCCCATGCCAATGGACCACCTCTTAGTACCCTATTTTCTCTCCATTGGGTGTACCATGTTCGCGCCATATCTTTGAGTTTATAGGAGGTCAACTCGTCCTTTTCACCCATAATCACACTCAAAGCAAATAGGATCATATAGACTTCATCTAGGAAATATTGAGGGTCTTCATCCACATATGACCCAAGGAACATAGGAGAGTTTATTCTAGTAAAGTCTCTCAAACGAGATGTCGTAGTGCTACCATGTTGAACAATACGGGGTCCAACTTCCCAATTCACTTGGGTTGTCATGGCTTGGACCTTAGAAGTGACGACATGAGCTTGTGAAGTCATGTCTTTTGCCAAATTGAGAAATCCTGACCTTATCTCTCCATCGATTATCGGTCGAGGAACAACCCTAACTTGATCACCCATAGAAACTTCCTCAAGTAAAGGGGCTTGACTGTCTTGCGAGAAATCTTGGTTGTCATGAGCCCCTGCATTAGCAATCCCTTCGTCTAACCTTAGTGTAGTTTCCCTTCAAGAATTTATACCTATAACAACAGATAAGGCTTAGGTGAGAAGAACACATAAATTAAAACTCTAGAGGCACAACATAGGAACACAAGAAGATGGGGATTTCCTAAGGATCAGATAGTCTCTCATTATTAATCGTGTCGCGCTTCATAATTATGAATAAGAAACTACAGATACGTGGTTTATTGAGACATCGATCCTAAGGACATGTAACCTCATGCTCAGATACCAAGTTTGTCACATCTGGGGAGCACCACCTATAATTAACCGGTGTTGTTGTCCTCGGAGAGGACGAAGGCTAACCTCTTAGAGTTCGTCATTACATTTCATTAGTTAAATTGCAGAAAATTTAAAACTTTTTATATACATCAATCCTATGAGGTTTACATAGACCTCTCACTTACACATAATATATACATAGGGAGTTTGCATACACTCCTCGCATAGGAAGAAACACATACGCTTCTACTTCTATTTCACATAAATACTATACAAAGATATTCTAATAGGAAACATTTCCCATTTAAATCATCTAGATCGAGTAACCATTTGAACATAGATCATATTCATTACAACATAGTCCACATATATGCCTATACAATAATAGTACTCAAATGAAAGAGAAAGAACTAAATTGTCTTTAAGACTTAAACAACATCAATAGCTAAATAGTGGCATCGTCCTCGGAATGTGAGGACCAACAATAAATAGAGAATACGAGTCCGTGTTATCTTCAAATGACAATTCTAGAATCTCGACGGCCTTAACCTACATAATTGTAAGAACATAGAAATAAGGGTTAGTACACCACTTGTACTAAGTATCGAAACGTGCACATAAACCATTTGAAATCATGCTAAAGGGGACATTTGATCAACACTATACTATGTTACTTTGAAAAGCCTTATGTACAACCAAGAACCAATATAAGCTAATAATCCATATTCCTTTAGACGAGATCATATACAACACAAGACCAATATCGTCAAGTATAACCAAGTCAACATATATCATAACATATTTAAGTACATAGACAAACCAACATTAAAATCATGGCATAACAACAAAGAATACATTTTTGTTCATAACATTACAACACATACAAACACCTACTTAATATAATAGTAATTCATCATTCAATTGATCTTTATCACCAAGTACAAACCATCACAATTAAAGTAGAGGTTCAATATCACAAAGTCTTACCAATTCTCCTTCAGAATTCATCATCATTCGTCTTAGCCTCAGCCGATCCAACTTCATCCAAAAATATGTGGAATAACATCATTCAATAGTAATTAACATAGGAACTAAGTAAATTGTATCAATCCTATTTAATTCAACATGAGTTCATAACCTAGGGTTAAGGAAATTTGGGTCAATTCGTGATTTATTCGACATACTAGGTTAAACCATCAAGAACTAGAATAATTGAACAATAATAAATCATAATATAATCATAATCATCAAAAGAAATCATAAACAATACATTTTAGAAGATCAATTTCGGATTAGAAAGAAACCTATATGAAATCATCTTTTTGAAAACCAATTTATGAAGAGACCTTTGGGGATAGGAATCCCAAAGTTGAAAGGTTCCAATACCTATATTCTCTTTAATGGAGTCCTCTTTGGGAGAGAGAAAGTAGACAGAAGGTAGAGTGATTTGGGTTTGGTAATTATAGGTTGTTCATTTGTAGTCAATTCACTAACTTAATTAACCTCTCCTTAACCCCCTAATTAAACCCCTAACTAATTAGCTAATATAATAAACCATCTTAAAATAAGATAGTGAAAATACAGGATGACCTACGGGACCCCGACCTACACTCTGCAGGTCAGTCAACGTCCTGGTCCCGCCACCATCATCTCATATCCATAGTTAAGTTCAAAGACAATGTTTTTGGTTATTTTAGGAAAATGGCTAAGTGTTGGTCAACAGGGGCATCGATGCCCCATCACCCAGGCGATGCCCCATGGCTTGGCAGGCGTAGGTGTTGCTACCTACATTACCATATTTGGCAGGTTTAGGTAAAATGCAAGAGTTCTCTCCTAGGACCCCTGGATGGTCTTTGGGAATTCATACCATGACATTTCGATCCTAAACATGCTTTAACACTAGTTTGACACCGTTCAACAATTTTTTATCAATTTCTGACTCCTAAAACCCAATGAAATAGGTTAAGGTACACTTACAATAGTATTACAAACCTTAGACACTTATGTGAGGCTCTAGATTAGGTCTTGGACTTTTGGAGTGTTACACCTTGTCTCTTCAGTGGAAAAACCTTGATGTAATCTAAACCTTATGTTATACACAATCTATAATCCTTTTTTAGATGTGATGTAAGTAAATAGCCAACATAGGGAAAAAGCCCAAATTGGGTGTACAGTATGAAGGGAAATAAGAAGTCAATAAGTGCAATAGAAGTCCCGCAAATCCATGGTATTTGAGAGAAATCAAAGCCCTCCATACAAAAAAAAAGAAGAAGAAAAAGAATGAGAAATAAATAAAAGTCTTTAAATAAAAGAACGAAATGACAATCCATGAAGGGAAATTAAAGATGACCTACAATCACTTGAGTAAGGATTAAGAAAGGAAGATTTGGGATAGCTTATGGAAATCACATCTCATTGGAGAAAAAGTCATAGAGCCCAAATGACCATACCATTGCACTCATCCCCATTACAACCCTTAGAAAGACCTTTTTGATCTTAAGTGAACTAAACCGAAGGCCAATTAGAAAATAAGAATAAACCTATGGGTGAAAACATGCATTGTGTTCCTCCTTTTGAGTGTGATCATTGCATCATATTCATGATCCTATGTTGATGAATCTACATGCGTAAAAATGGAATCATTCTTTGTGTGAAGTCATGTAGATACTTTTGTTGAGCTTGAACTTATATTGGTAGAAAGTATTCTGAGCTTGAGAATCTATGGTAATGGTATGTCAAAAATTGAATATTTTAGTATACAATTTAGATATTCATGAGTAATTTGAGTTTTGTTATATACGTCGTACAACAGAGTTCCACATTCTGTTACATCAAGTAAGCCCTGAAGGAAGTGGATCAAAAGGTGATAAAAAAGCAGTCGCCGCTCCGCCGAAGAGTTCTGTCAAACAGAGTTATTCCGCCCAATATTACATCAATCATAGATATAAATGCAACGCACAAACGGCAACAAAAAAAAGAAAGAGCGAGTCCCCAAATCACTTGGAAATTCACAACTAAAGAAGTTGAATGGATCCACCTGCACTAAATCTGAAGTCTATAAATACAGAACTATTTTAATATTAATAGACTGAAACCTTAAACACATAAAAATTTATTTTAAAAACTTTAATCCTAAGTTTCTTTTATGTTTGGAGATGTTTTTGAGTAAACTTGAAGAAAGTATTTCTTCTTCCAATCTTGAAAGTGGTTCTTCTCCATTTTCCTTCCATTGATACTTTTAGGATTTAATCTCATATACCCACTTGATTCTTTTATCATTTTAAGTATATTTGATTATTGCTTGATGTGTAGCTAAAAACCCCCATCTGTGGGTGTGATTTAAAGTATGTGTTGATATTATTATTAGGTGTTTCTTACTGATAGGATTAAATGCATTTTAATGGTTATTTTACCTAGTGGTTGTGATTTAATCTGATAGGTTTGTAGTTGCAAATCCAAAATTACCCATTTGTTTTGGCTTGCCCGAGAGGGAGGTCCCCAGACCATGACCACCAGACTCATGGCCTAAAGAGTGGTTCGACATGAGGTTCAGCCCTAGAGGGTGAGCCATAGTCTTATATCCAAGAACCCTCTATCGAATGGTAGGGGTGTGGGTATGTCGTAGGCTGGTTAGTTTAGACAAGAATGTGTCCGAGTGGAACTCATTTGATATGCACTAAGTTTTCCTAGAGGGAACTTACTTTCATCTAAAGCTTATCCTAGTAATAATTTTTTTGCAAATTTTTCTATCAAAAGCATGTATCCAATAATTTGAGTCAACATATATTGCGGTAACACCCCAAGAACTGTCTCCCATAATTGTTTTTTCCTTTATTTTTAAGTATTTTACTACTTGTGACATAAAACCCTTCTTGATATTTGATACTTTGGTGTCAAAAATTAAACTATTTTTGTGCTAAAACTCTAAAATGTCTTGAGCTATCACAATTTAGAAAATAATTCTAAGTTTCAAAAACTTTCACTCCCACTCCCTTGAGACACGACCTAGACCTTCTGTTAGGTTACTATACTAGCTTCGATTCGTAGTCCCTCAAAACTATAGGTTAGTGTAGTTGATTACAAAATATAAGAAGATAAACATATTGAAGAATCACACACCCCGTAGAAACAAACTTCTTTGCCTTAAATTTTAAAATTAACAGACGCTTAGGAACTGTTGAACTACATTTCTACTAGAAGACTAACTAATTTGGAAACTGAAACTTTATTTCTCGATTCCTACAATCAACTGAGGTATAACAGGAATGAAGCTATTCCATACCAATAATGACATAAAAATATACCATGTCTAAGTCAATTGATTAAGCCATATTGGTACTATTGTGATTGATGGAAAATAGGACAATCACGATAGACACTCTTTATCACATCCGGGGAGCACTTCCTAGAAGTAACATGGCGTACTTGACCTCTCGGAGGTCTTATACAAGCCCATAGTTATCATTCATCGCATTGTCATAGTAAATTTACTGGAAAATTTATAACTTTATATAGCACATCATGTGCTAGAAACTTCACCTCATATATAAATAAATATATATATATATATATATATATATATATATATAATAGAAGTCACATTACATATTTAAACCTTAAGTCTCTTTTCCATCCTAGACACGACATCATAAGAGTACAATAGGAACATAACCCTTAAAACATAAGACATTAATATAATACTAGTTTATACAGTTTACAGTAAACCATAGTTTAGGTGATCCTTGGAACTTAAGGATTCCTTTTCTTGAGCTTGGGAATCATCTATCAAGGTCCTAACCATATAATACATTTTTTAAGAATCCGTAACCTACACGTTGTGTAAAGAGTAGAGAAGAATGGGATTAGTACAAGAATGCACTAAGTATGATAACCATGAAAAAACATACATTTAAAAGGGACATTTTCTTGAAAACATACTTTATGCCTTTTTGAGTTAATCTTCATATAACCTTTATACAACTGCATTTATATCATTCACACACTTTTTATAGATATATTGAAAGGCAAGACATCATATAAAATCATGTATAGAATTAAGTTATTTTTTAAGGTGTCTTTACAGTGAGCTCCTTTTACTTTAGAATGAGATATCTTTTCTTTTATTAACTAACTTCCCAAGTAACTCTCTAGTGTTACTTGGTGCATGCATGTCCTTATGCCACAAAGAAAGCATACATACAACCTACACAAGTTATCACATATCATCATCTAAGCATAAATATCAAAGACACATTTAAGTCAAGACTCTATTGGCTTTACATTAAGTTACATCTATTTGCACATATATTCACTTCACTTCGCATAAATTTTTTAAGATCTTACTCATAATCCTACTATAACTCTACTAGTCAAATATATGTGTAAAATCCCATAACCTCACACATACTTGATAAACCTATCATAATACCAAAAGCCTTAAAATTTTATTTCTTACATCAACAAGTGAAGAACACTCTATTCGTGTCAACAATCTTCATCATAAAGTCATTAAGACTCACAAAGTGTATATAAGAATAAGACCTCATCACATAGACTCCTACCGTGCACATCGTCATGAAAAATAGACAAATACTAACATGCCATGTATAAAGACATAATCATAATCATACACATTAGAACACCTTCGTAGAACTTCCTAATGAGCTACTTGTGCCATTTCTAGATGAGTTCATTACTTCCACCTATCCTAAGTAACCTCCCTTAAGTCATCCTAGTTAGGGTCCTAGTCATTTACTTCCATTGTCCATTTTACTTTAGGAAAACTATATCCTTAACCGAAACTAAGACCATGGGTGCTAAACATAGAATTTGGTGTTGTAGAGCCTTACACCAATGGAAGGTGTTCTTACCTAGCCTAGGTAAAACAGTAACACATGCTAGCATACTAAGTGAATTCATTTGCTATATGCTATGTGGCAAGCATAATTATGGAACTTAGTGGTACATGTGAAAACCCTCTTATGCCAAGATGGGCATTATGGTTATTCACTATGGATACGCTATTAATGCCTATTGAGGCATTGTGGTTATCCACCTCATGAGATTTATGGTAGACCTTCGTTCCCACATTCGGAAGGGACATCGCTCATATTCAAGTTCACTCGGTGCGAAGAAAAGTTCCCTTTATTGAAAAGCCTATATTATAATTTCTTTATCAAACATAGGCTTAGGAGAATCATCCCCTTATATTCATAGCTCATAGGTCATAGATGAGAGATCATATACCTAAATTATGTGAGAAACCCTTTCACATCGACGTACCATATATCATTAGCACTATCTAGTTTATAATACACTTGAAGACACCTTTCAAGGATCCTCTATTAACTAGATAATCATTCGTGTGTCTTTATACTTATATGTGATCAAACCTTTCACATAGAACATTAAGGTCACAGATGTTAATTCATTCATATTCATACACATAGAAACCAAAACTACGAATTGTCCTATCAAGGTACACATGTGCAATGCATAGAAAAGGTCCCATACCCTTGCTCATACTAGTACTCCTATCAAGTCATCATAGTTAAGGAATCACATATCATATTTTTGTAGACATAATCTTAACATGCATAGTAGTAGACACTAGTGAATATGAGAATTACCTTTTATTTAGACACCATGACGTATACTACTTGTAAGCATGTCTGATGTGTGAATGTGTGTGTATATTAGTTAACATGATCACATAATGTATATCAAAAACACATTGAGACATCCACACTCTTAATACCACATTACATTTTCAAGCATAGACCACACAACACCATTTAGCATAAAGACAAGCCAACTTCATATTACACTTTAAGACTTCTAACATTTGCTATTTACACATTAACTTTGGGGTACATGGGTAGGGTTCATTGATCCTTAACACTTTATTAATGGAGGCACCTACACATGATCTTAACATAATCATTTACATGTCCATGAAATTAGAAACACAACCTAGATTATAGTAAGAATTGGAAACTAGGCATAGGCTTCACATAGGATGATTCATCACAAACACACATTCATTGTATAGTTGCCTTCAAGGCCATGTTCACACCTAGTTTTGACCGACCTTTAATCATTTAAGGAACGATATTCGATTAAATAAGTATTTTAGATTTAGAGTTTTAATCGATTTTACATTAAAATTCATATTTTAGTATGTTTTCTTTATAAAATTTGCAAATGCTTAAAAAAAGAACATCTTAAATATTCCTTAATAAATTTTGAAATAAATATTTCATTCAAGCGTTTTTTAAGTTAAATGATTTTCAATTAAAAAAAATACTTCAATATATGTAGTATCTTAATTAAATAGAAACTCCTAAATTTTCCTCAAAATTATTTAAATTTTAGCCTATTCTGCTCTAATTTATTTCAGTTGTAGCATATCCAATTCAAAACTTATTTCAATTATAGTCACCCTTTCATTTCAAGTATATCCAATTCCTATTGCAATTTTAGTCATTCCATATCTTTTCCAATTTGACTTTCAGACTTTATCTATTAATCTCATCCGTCCATCTTTAAAATAAATTCTAATTCGAATCATAGCCCTTTATCTCTTATTAAATCAACGGTTGTAATTGAATCTCCTATGTTTCCTATTTCTAATACCCTAAAAACCTAATCCCTAAAAAAAATTCATTCTCTTCTTCTCCCCTCTCCTTAGCAGCAGCCGCTCCCTCTCTCTTTCAAGTCTATCCGGCGAGGAGCACCAGGTGCGACCAGCAACTCAGGCGACACCCTCATTACTGCTCCTCCTCCGTCTCCCTCTCTCCTGCTTCATCAAGCGCCACCAGCTCTCCTCCCTTCTATTGTTTTTCGACAAGGTCCAGCAACTGTTGGCCGCCTGTATTTCTCTCTTCCCTTTGCCCTATCACTCCTTTTCATCTTCTTCATCAATCCCTCCCCCCTTCTATGTTCTCTCTGGTAAAATTATATTTTTTGGTTGATATAAAATAAATAAATAATTTTGTTGATTTAGTTTCTCCCTTTTAATAAGAAAAATGTTATATCAATTGATTTATGTTTTTCTTAATTAAATAATGACATATTTCTTAGTTGTCTATTTTGATAAAAAATAATTTAGAATAAAGTTGTTTTTGGCTCCTCTTTATTTAAAGAAAAATAATATTTTTGGCTCTTCTTCATTTAAAGAAAAATAATATTACTCTTTCTAATTTTATTTCTGTCCTATTATGTTTCTTACTTATTTATGTGTGGTTGAAAAAAATTTCTGTATAAATCTGATTTTGCCTCTTCCTTAATTAAGGAAAAATAATGTTACTCTCCCTATTTTATTCTTGTCCTATCAGGTTTCTTAACTACTAGTTTATTTTGTGTAAAAAATAATTTAAAATAATCTTAATTTTGGTTTTTCTTTATTTAAGGAAATATAATATTAATATTTTTTTAATTTTTTTAATCTTGCTTGTTTATATTTGGTAATGAAATATTTTAATATTTTTCTGATTTGGTGCTCCTTTATAATAAGGAAAATAGAATATTATTTGATTCCTTAAAAAATATTTGTTTATCTTATTTGTTCCCCTCTTTGCTATATATAAGTAGATCATTCTCTCATTCATTCATACACTAACTCTTGCTACAATTTTTCTCATTCGCTCATCTTTCATACAAATAATCATTCTCTTAACTCATCACTCATTCTTATAATACAAGTTGTATAATCTTTTCTGCATAATTGTTAGTCCTCTTTAATAATTTAAATTTGATTTTTTGCATAATTATAATATTTGTGTGTTGAGAAACGAAACAACAAGGAAGCATCCAAGTTAGTTTCATTATCCTTTTACCTTTGAAAACATAACTATGGTTATTCTTTATCTCTTTTTGTGTGTTATTTAGATATGTATAAGAGTAATTTGTTACTATGAGCATTTTATATTACAACTATTCCCCCATCGTATATGTGTTACATTACCTTTTCTTCCTGGTTTTGAACTTAGAGTTTAAGATGTTGAAGATTTGCTTAGAAGAAATTGTGGACGAAGCCACATTCATTTTATTGTAATATATATGTTTATTCGCTCTTTATTTTTTTCTTGTAATGTTTGTACAACTCTTTAACTCTATATATATAAAATAAAATATTTTGGGGGGATCACCTAAGGGAAGAAGATTTACATGCTACTTGTTTACTGTAATTTTCAAGTTAGAAATCATGCCTAAAGGTATTATGTGGTTCTAAATCTTTTAGCTACCTAGAATTCTTGTTTATAGGTGTTGTAATCTAACCAATTTTAAACATTCTTAACGATTTGTTTGTTAATAAGTTGTTAAAATAAGTAGATTCCAATAATTTTTTAATGTTAAAATCAAATATTAATAGTTTAGTAGGCTGTTAGATGTTTAAAAATGTGTTATAATTTTTCAGCATTGTCTTATCACGTAGAAACCATGTCTATGAATTAAATATTCATATCATTTATGGTTACAAAAGCATGCATATATGTGTTACTCCGTTCTAAACAACTAGAAATCATGTTTATTTGTTTGTAAATAAACTTTTAGAATATACATAATTAAAATAAAATTTGTTGTGCATATTTTTGCTCTTCTCAAATTAGCTAATATTATTAAATAGTAATATGAGTTGTCCTCTTGAAGATTTTCACACTTACGATGCAATATGTTTTTTTAAAAAAAAAATAATAATAATAATACAACAAAATTTTTGATGCATTTAACAAATGGCTTGACTTTTAAATATATTTCATATTAAAATCTTTGCATTTGGTTTATTGATTACATTAATGCTCTACTATTTTTTTTTCATTTTTTTTCAAAGAATTACAAAATGTTTTTTTTTAGTCATTGTTCAATCCTCCTTTAAAATTATGGATTGATTATGACATTTGTTTTAATATATATATATATATATATATATATATATATATATATATATATATATATATATATATATATATATATATATATATAATAAGTACTGCCTCATAACCTATCGTTAGTTGGGAATTCAAAGGAATTACGAGGTCTAATTCCAATGTTTTAAATTAAGACGACGCGTCCCTGGGAGTACCACCTACCCATGATTTTAAAAAAGGATTATGTGTATTTATATGTAAATACATATGTACCTATATGCAAACTAAATCCTTTTAAATTATCTTTAAAGTATAACTTTTATTATTTTTTTAAGAACGACCTCAAAAAAAATTGTTTCTATGGTGGAGGAGCGCGATAAATAATATCGTGGCATCATCCCTATGAAGAAACAAACATTTTTTTAAAAAAAAAATTCCATCCAAAATTTGCTAAATTTTTCAAAACATTATCTTCGCACATCTTATTCTTGTTTGGTGCCGCATAATAAATTAAATTGAATTATTTTTATATCTATTTGCGCATATTATGTCTTCTTGTTATATCTTTATTAATTGCTTAATATTTGCAATAATTGTTTATCACATAGATCGTACGCTAAAGTAATAAATAATTAAAGTAATCTTAATTGTTTAGTAATTTATTTGGGTATCTTAAAATAAAATAAAAAATAAGAAATTTATTAGCTTATCTATATGACTATTTTAGTCTACTCGCTTATCTTTATTTAATGATTAGTATTATGTTGTATTTATCATTTCTATCACCTTTTTAGCATGATTAAATAATTAATTAAAATAATAATAGGACTCATTTGTTCGATTTATTATATCATATAGTCTCGTATGCTAAATTAAATAAAAAGTGAGCTTAATTGTTTATTTATGTCTATCACCTAGCCTCGCATGTTTAAATTAACTAAAAAAAATAATTTCTTAATATTAAGTCATCATTTAGAAAGCATATTAATAAATAATAATGAAGTGACCTTGATTGCTACTTGTAACCCCCATATAGATTGCATGAGATACGGTTCTGACCCACATTTGTGCACCTTGAGGGATGCCTAACACCTTCCCCTCAAGGTAATTTGAACCTTTACACTGATCTCTGGTTCGTTGATCTTACCTAGACTTAGTTAGGTTAAATAGGTTCTCTAACGCTACTTAATTCGTTAGGTGGTGACTCCTTAAACTCAAAATCCCAAAACAGTTTTTAGGTCTTGCACAAAACCTATTTTTGACCAAAAAAAAAACAGGTGCGCGATAGAATGACGATTCCGCTGGGGACATTAGGTTAGTACCATTATGTGTTTCATGCTTAATTATGTGGGGTTTACTTTATTTTGATTATTTCATTATTTGTTATGTGTTTGTCATATTTAGTTATGATTTTTTTGCGTTATTTATTGTCTTATTTCCATATCTCACCCCTTCCCTCTTCCTTAATTGTTTATTACCATGTTTTATTTTTCCCCTTTTCCCTTATCTGTTTACGTACATGTTTAATCGTATATCCTCTTTTCTTATTTGCGTGATTTTTTAATATATTTATATGTTTACTTTCTTTTATTTATTTATGCTTATTTATTAATTTATTTATTGTTTTATAAACTGCCTATATATTACCGCTTTCTAATCTAAATGCAAAGTCTTTACCGCATTGATAACTGACATTCCGTTCATACTTTCCCCAAATAGAGAGTCAACATATGCGTGGATGTAACGGATATTTTTACTACCGCGAAACCACGAGCCTCTCGCATAGAATCTCTTTCATGTCTGTGTCAAGCAAACTCTTAGAAGTCCTTGTTAGATATTAGATGTTGCAAAAGCCCTAGGTGGTTCGACCCTTGGTGTCAATCCACATACTAATAGACACCCTATCGTCCAAAGGGCCCAACACCTTGTAGACAAATTGCATACTTATGTGTCAATTTGATCATCATCTTTAAATCAAGTCATTATGTCAAAATGGAGTTAAAAGGTTTCTTTGACTCTAAAATTAAAGTTGGCAAAATATAACTTGAATTAATTATGTGACATTAATCTATTAACTGTTATAATTGTTCCACTTTAAGTGTATTGCGTCATTCATTTGAAATTATAAGTTTGGCTCACTATATAGTAACTCTCTTTTGAGTTTGATTTACTTATTTTACTATTGGTTGTCTAATATTTAGATTTTGTCTAGACTAAGAACCTGCAATATGACAAATATGTTCAACCTTCGAAAAAATCACCCCTCTTCTGGTACAACACAAAGTACCTTCTGGACCATCTCCCCTCATCCTATTCCTACTCACACCCTCTCTCAAAAAATATCTCCAACACGCCTCAACTTTGATGATTTACAATATGAGGGAATAGGTGAAAAAATAGAGAACTCTAAGATAGACACACTGCAGCAAAAAATGCATGACTTGGAGAAAAGGGTGAATGGAGGACTAAACTCAATACCTGCTCATGTCCTGAGGTATGAAAAATTATGTCTACACCAAGGAGTTGAATTTCCATTGGGATTTAAAATTCCAAAATTCAACAAGTTCGACGGGCATGGGGATCCAATAGCACATCTCAATGATTTTTGCAGCAGGCTAGGTGGCTTAGAAAACAACGAACCTCTCCTAATGATGTTATTTATTCAACGCTTATCAATAATATCCTTCACGTAGTACGTCAAACAAGACTTTGACAAATGACTCGCATGGAAAGTCATGGCTCGAGATTTTGTGGAACAATGTTTAATAAGAAGGTTAACCCTACAATGTTCAATTTGCTCAAAGTGAAGAAATAAAGTGATCAATCTTTTGAGGATTATGTCATATGGTGGAGAAAGCAAGCCTATGAGATACGTCACTTACCACATGAAGAGGGGTTGGTCCAAACTCTTATCAGGTCACTAGAGGGTATATACTACAAAACGATGTTCTTCGCTGGTATTCAAAGTTTTGACAGTCTAATTCTAATTGAAAAAGAGTTAGAATATGGCATTCTATCTGGAAGAATTATTGATACACAAAATCATTGTCCATTCCTAAAAAATTCATTAGATGAAGGGAATGAAGATGCATCAACCTCTATACTTCCGAAACAAATTTATTAGAATATCGAGTAAATTCATGCTATTTTTTAACCTTCCAACCTGCAGATATCTCAACATAAGGTAAGGAAACCTCGTATCTTCACTCCCTTAAGGTAATCTTTAACCGACATTTTTTCCAGAGATTATGGGCTAAAGGGTTTTTAAGAGCAAGAAATTGATAGATTCCCAAGCACTCTTCTTCATACTCTGATCTATCCAATAATTGTGCCTATCATTCAAATATTTAAGGTCATGACACCGAGGAATGTGTAGCGTTGAGGAATAAAATTTAGAATATGATTGAAAAAGGAAAAATTATAGTGCAACAAGAACCACAAAACAACAATTGCAATCCTTCTATGGAGAATGCATTCATCGTTCAAGGAGATTTTACAAAGATGTTTGTTAGACACTTGACAAGGAAGCGTAAATCACATCAGAGAAGTTGATAAGGACAAGACTCTAATGAACAAAGTTGGATTTATTGTTCTCCAACCTTATGCCCAAAGCCTTCCTCAGTCCTTTCATTTTCCTTGTAATTCTGAACTACGTTTGACCTAATTTCCTTTTTGGATACGGAGGGAACCGTTGATGGGTTCGGTCTCTATCAAATAAATTTGTCTTCTTTCCCATGGTAATTCAAAACACTCCTTTACAAATTCAAATCTTGGCTAATTGACAATTCATTAACATAATTGACACTTGAATTCGATGTTGGGCCTTAATGTCCAAATACAACACAATCACTTTCTTTGGAACTTACAATTTTTCTTGGAGTGAAGCAGGATCAAAATTTCCCTAGTAATAAACTAAGGCAGAATTTTTTAGGAAACCTCAAAAATTTTCATAGAGATATTTAACAAAGTGAGTATATATCTTATACTCTAAACTGGGGCAGAAATTTTTGAGAAATCCTCAAAAATTTCATCACAAGAGAATGCAAATCTAAAGGAATAACAAGCACGAGTACGACCATCTTTCTCGCCTTTTTAATTTATGATTTTTCTCTGGATGTAGGAATTAATTATATATGAGTGTACTGTCATATTTTATATGAGTAGCTACTATATAAGTCATACTATCCTTTGATTATTTTTTTAAGAGGTTATTATCAACTTTCTTCTATGACTGACTTATTATATATTTAGGCTCTTCCGCCTTACAATAGGATATTTAGGCATGTCTTCCTTACAATACGATATTTAGGCTCTTCCGCCATACATTAGGGTGTTTAAGATCTTTCGCCTTACAGTAGGATATTCAAGCTCTTCTACCTTATAATACGATATTTATGCTCGTCTGCCTTATAATACGACATTTAGGCTCGTCTGCCTTACATTACGACATTTAGGCTCTTCCGCCTTACAATAGGATGTTGAGTCTCTTCCGCCTTACAATAGGATGTTAAGGCTCTTCCGCCTTACAATAGGATGTTTAGGCTCGTCTTCCTTACAATATTACATTTAGACTCTTATGCCTTACAACAGGATGATTACGTCCTTCCACCTTACAACTACATATTTTTGTCTATACTATTATATCTCTATACTATCAGATCTATTGGAGGTTTACATTATCATTCGGAGATGGGTTTCAATTCTTCAAGAAGTTAAGCTATAGTCTATCAATGCTTGCACTACGTCGCAAAACAGATACACTTCTAATCTCTTGTCGTCATTTTTGTAGAATTTATATTTTATCATACTTTTTGTTTTTATAAGCTAATATTTTATCTAGTGATGCTAGAATTTTAGGTGATCAATCGTCCCTACACTTACTATTATCATACTTACAATCTATTGACATAAAGACCATATAAATACTTTGCTACTCATATTGATCCGTTTTATCCAAACCTTGCCCAAAGGCTGAAAACGTCATATCATGCTCTTCTCACTTCTCTATATGCTCTTCTCGCCACTCTAATCATATCCATTCAAGACGATATCGTGCCCTTTCAAATATTTTACCGCTCTTTCAAATATTAAGACTTTTGTTTGCTCTTGAATCTAGAACTACACGACCATATTCTCATATAACTAGAGATATGTAGGCGGATTAATACAAAATTCTCGGTCATATCCTTTTTCATTTCTACATCGATCCAATTGACATCTCTCGTCGATCGGACAAAATTGGCTACTAAGTTAATGTTGGTTCCCTAACAATTAATTCTTCGTTCTCAATCAACTAAGGGGAAGCTGTTGGCATCCATTTTTGACCGACCTTTAATCGTTTTAGGAATGCTCTTCGATTAAATATGTATTTTAAATTTAGAGTTTTAATCGATTTTGCAAAAAAAATCATATTTTAGTATGTTTACATTATAAAATTATTGCAAAGGTTTATAAAAAAACATCCTAAATATTTTTTTTATAATTTTTAAAGTTAATTGATTTTTAATTAACAAAAATACTTTAATATATGTAGTATCTTCATTCAATAGCAACTCCTAAATTTTCCTTTAAATTAGTTAAATTTTAGCCTATTCTATTCTGATTTATTTCAATTCTAGCCTATCAAATTCAAATCTTATTTCAATTATTGTCACCCTTTAATTTCAATTATATCCAATTCATATTGCAATTTTAGTCATTCATATTTTTTCCAATTTGATTTTCAGACTATATCTTTTGATCTCATTCGTCCATCTTTAAAATAAATCCTAAAGCGAATCCTAGCCCTTTATCTCTTATTAAATCAACGGTTGTGATTAAATGTCCTATTTTTCCTATTTCTAATACCCTAAAACCTAATCCCTAAAAAAAATTCTCCCCTCTCCTTAGCAGCAACTCCCCCCCTCTCTCTCCCTATTCTTTCCGGCGAGGAGCACCAACTGTGACAAGCAACTCCGGCGACACCCTCGTTTCTGCTCCTCCTCCGTCTCCCTCTCTCTTGCTTCATCAAGCGCCACCAGCTCTCCTCCCTTCTATCTTTTTCCGGCACGGGCCAGCAATTGTTGCCCGCCTGTATCTTTGTCTTCCCTTTGCCCCATCGCTCCTTTTCTTCTTCTTCCTCTCTCCCTCCTCCCTTATATCTTCTCTCTGCCAGCGAGCTGCCAGGCGCCCAATATCTGTACAAAATCAGCAACCGTCCGGCGAGGAGAAGAAAAGTAACTCCGGCCAACAGCTGCGACCAGCAGCAACAAACTCCGAAAAAATTACATCATCTCCAGCGACAACCTGCAGCGCACCATCGGCGAGGAGGAACATCCCCAGCTACAACAACAACCAACAGCTCCGGCCGGCTAGAAGCAGCGAGCTCCGGCGAGAGCTTTTGGAAAATCAGGTATGTGAAAATGACTTATTATCTCATCTTTTGGTAATGTTTGTTCTTCTTTCATTTATAATTTGGCTTGGATTTTAGAATATAAATGTTATGCATATCACCATTAAGGATGAAAACTTACTGATTAGATCGTAAAGTTTTGAATTTAATTGTTTATGGGTTGTTAATTCTTAAATTTAGAGTTCTTTAGATTTGCAGGCACACATAGTTCTTAACCTTTCCCTTTTAACAATATGGTCACCATTTGCTAGTGACAAAATTGTGACTTGAGATCAATTGTAAACATTAAAAGTATTCGTTTCTTATTCGAATATGAGCTAGATTTCTTGACTTATTTGGTTTGTTAATATTGCTCTCTTGATAATTAGTATAAATTGCTTATATATTTTGTACCATATATTATTCCCTCTTGATGTAATAAAAATAATAATATTGAGTGAACCATTTTACCTCACTATTTTCCCTCTCTGTTGCTTGCTTAATTGAAAATTGATTAATCGATGCTAAAACAATTTTATCACCTTATATGAATTCGGAGAAATTTTATGGGTTGGTGAGGTAATTGTGCCTACTATTTTATTTACTAATGTTAATTAATTGTAATTACCTTTATCAAAGTTAATTGGATTTTTACTTGTTTTATTTTTTGCATAATTATATTTTTAGGTTGATATAAAATAAATAAATAATTTTGTTGATTTAGTTTCTCCCTTTTAATAAGGAAAATGTTATATGAATTGATTCATGCTTTCCTTAATTAAAACACTATAGATTTCTTACTTGTCTATTTTGGTACAAAATAATTTAGAATAAAGTTGTTTTTGGCTCCTCTTTATTTTTTTAAAAAAAATTGGCTCTTCTTTATTTAAAGAAAACTAATGTTAATATTTCTAATTTTATTTTTGTCCTATTATGTTTCATACTTATTTATGTGTGGTAAAAAAATTCTTTTTTTATATATAAATCTGATTTTGGCTCTTCCTTAATTAAGGAAAAATAATGTTACTCTCCCTATTTTATTGTTGTCCTATCGGATTTCTTAATTACTAGTTTATTTTGGGTAAAGAATAATTTAATGTCACGACCCAAAGCGGGCCGCGAGTGGCACCCACACTTAGCCTCCTATGTGAGCGAACCAACCAATCTAAACCCCATCATTTCAACATAATGAACAAAATACAATGCGTAAGACTTAAAACTCATTAATAAAAATAGATTAATAGCTTCTAAAACTCAAACACTTATTATTATACCCAAAATCTGGAAGTCATCATCACAAGAACATCTATCATCGAATTACTAATTATAAGATTATCTAGAAATCTAAAATAATACAAGAGATAGTCCATGTCCGAACATCAAGGACGTCAAGACATGAATGACAGAGAATCCAGTTCGAGCTAGGAACAATAGCTCACGCTGAAATCTGACGCGGTGAAGACTGGTTAGAGTTGTTGTTGAGTTGAAGACGACGGCACGTTTGCTGCACTCCACAAATAACAAGAGAAAAACATACAAGTAGGGGTCAGTACAAAACACAGGTACTGAGTAGATATCATCGGCCAACTCAAAATAGAAAACAGTATATATCAGATAATATCATAAAATCAACTACAATACTCAACATGCGGCATTTACAATTACCATAACCTTTGGTCACAACACCAAGCACATCAATGAGGACTCACGCCTCCTCATCATACTCGTTTGGGAATTAGGTTCATTAAATTGAGTATATTAACATATTTCAAGATTCATTCTCTTTACTAATCCTGGTGCCGGAACGTGGCACTCCGATCCTCATATACTATCCTGGTGTCGGAACGTGACACTCCGATCTTCATCATACTATCCTGGTACCGAAACGTGGCACCCGATCCATATTCTATCTTGGTGTCGGAACGTGACACTCCGATCCTCATATACTATCCTGGTACCGAAACGTGGCACCCGATCCATATACTATCCTAGTGTCGGAACGTGACACTCCGATCCTCATATACTATCCTGGTACCTGAACGTGACACCCGATCCATATACTATCCTGGTGTCGGAACGTGACACTCCGATCCTCATGTACTATCCTGGTACCGGAACGTGGCACCCGATCATCATATATTATCCTGGTACCGGAATGTGGCACCCGATCCCCTTATCTCACTACTTTCGTTCATCAAGCCTTGTTTTATACCAAGGCATCATCATTAACAAAGTAGATTAGGGCTTTTCAAGATTTAGGTTTCAATAGCTTCATCATGCTTATTTTATCACAATTATATAATCACATTCATGCAAACATACAATCAAGCATATAGAAGGGTTTACAACACTATCCAATACATATCATTCGCTATTAAGAGTTTACTACTAATAGCATAAAAACCATAACCTACCTCCACCGAAGATTAGTGATCAAGCAAGCAAATTCCCCAAGGCTTTGTTTTCCTCTTCGTTTCTCCTATCTCTCGATCGTTCTTCTCTTTCTCCTCTGTTCTTTCTATTTTTCTTATTCAAACCCTCTTTCTTTTACCCTAATTAGGATATAATTAATTATAAAAGATGATGAATTAACCCATTAATTAATTCAAGGTTATCTCCTTTAACCCTCAAGTAGTTAAATTATTAACATTAACCCACTAAATTTATAATTATAGCAGGAATAGTCCAAAACGCCCCTTAAAACATTAAACAGAAATCCGACCCAGCCTGGGATTACGCAGTATGTGACGGGCCGTCGTGACTGCAACGGTCCGTCCTGCTGCTTCAATCACAGAGTTCAGAGACTCATTTTATTAAAGAGTCTGTGACGGCCCGTCATGCTTGTGACTGTCCGCCCTGTCATTTCATCGTGAAGTTCAGAGACTCGTTTTATTAAAGAGTCTGTGACGACCTTTCATCCTTGTGACGATCCGTCCTTTCATTTCGTCGCGAAGTTCGGAGAGTCGATTTTAGTACCCAAATTTTAGAATTCTAAGTGTTTTGGAACGAGACCCCGTCGATGGTCCATCGTGCCCATGACGGTCCGTCGTGGGATCCGTCGTCTCAGCCAGTTTTTCCAGAAATAAAATCTGCTGCTCAAAACGACTAAACATGTCGTTACAATAGATACCAATTTACCCATCGTTCGTCCCCGAACGATCACGAGATGAAAAACAAGAGCGAAAAGGAGTACCTGAATCTGTGAACAGGTGTGGGTATCTTTCTTGCATATCAGCCTCTTTCTCCCAAGTGGATTCTTCAACCGGCCGATTCTTCCATTGAACTTTGATAGATGCAATTTCCCTTGACCTCAACTTGCGAACTTCTCTATCTAAAATAGCAACAGGCTCCTCCTCATAAGACAAATTCTCATCAAGCAAAACTGAATCCCAACGAATGATGTAGTTTCCATTCCCATGGTACCTTTTCAACATAGACACATGAAATACCGGATGCACTCCGGACAGTCCTGGGGGCAAGGCTAATTCATAAGCTACTTCCCCCACGCGCTTCAGAACTTCAAATGGACCAATATACCTTGGGCTTAGCTTACCTCGCTTACCAAACCGCATCACCCCTTTCATGGGCGACACCTTCAGCAAGACTTGCTCACCCTCCATAAACTCCATGTCTCTAACCTTTCCATCCGCATATTCTTTCTGCCTGCTTTGAGCTACTAAAAGATTTTCTTGAATGCATTTTACCTTATCTAAAGATTCCCGCAGAAGATCAGTACCCCAAGTTCTAACCTCAATGCATCAAACCACCCAATGGGAGACCTACATCTTCTCCCATACAGTGCCTTGAATGGGGCCATATCAATACTTGAGTGATAGCTATTGTTGTATGAGAACTCAACTAAGGGTAAGAAGTTATCCCAATGACCACCAAAGTCTATCACACATGCGCGAAGCATATCCTCCAACACTTGAATCATTCGCTCAGACAGACCATCGGTCTGAGGGTGAAATGCAGTACTAAGGTCCAACCTAGTACCTAATTCAGCATGCAATGTTCTCCAAAACATAGAAGTAAACTGCATACCTCTATCTGATATGATGGAAAGTGGAACTCCATGCAATCGAACAATTTCTGAGATGTAAATTTTTGCTAACTTCTCTGCATTATAAGTCACCTTGACCAGAATGAAATGAGCAGACTTAATTAGTATGTCCACAATTACCCAAATAGAGTCAAACTTCCCCAATATCTTTGGAAGACCAACCACGAAGTCCATTGCAATTCTCTCCCACTTCCATTCAGGAATGGGCATTCTCTGAAGTGTTCCTCCGGGCCTCTGGTGTTCATACTTTACTTGCTGACAATTTGGACATTTGGCAACAAAATCCACAATGTCGCGCTTCATCCTACTCCACCAAAAGTGTTGCTTTAGGTCACGGTACATCTTGGTTGCACCAGGATGTATAGAATATCCGGAACTATGAGCCTCTATAAGAATTGTGTGGATCAAATCATCAACACGGGGCACACATACTCTTCCCTTAATTCTCAAAACACCTTCCACATCCATTATTGCTTCTTTAGCCCCTTCTCGCAACACCATATCCCGAATTCGGCTTAGTTTCTCATCATCAAACAGTTTTCCCTTGATCTTGTCAAGAAAAGAAGATCTCGCCTCCACACTGGCCAAAAATCCTCCCTTCTCATTTACTTCTAACCTCATAAAGTCGTTAGCCAGAGTCTGAACCTCTCTAGCCAATGGGCGTCTAGAAACTTGTAAGTGGGCTAAACTACCCATGCTCCCTGCTTTTCTACTTAAGGCGTCTGCCACAACATTAGCCTTTCCTGGGTGATACAAGATGGTAACATCATAATCCTTCAGTAGTTCCATCCATCTCCTCTATCTCAAGTTCAATTCTTTCTGAGTAAAGACATACTGTAGACTACGATGATCTGTATAGACTTCACACTTGACCCCATATAGATAATGTCTCCATTGCTTTAATGCAAACACAACTGCGGCTAATTCCAAATCGTGGGTCGGATAGTTACGTTCATGCACCTTTAATTGCCTTGAAGCATAAGCAATTACGGTCTTCTCTTGCATTAGCACTGCACCCAAACCCGAATAGGATGCATCACAATAGACAATGAAATTCTTACCTTCCACTGGCAGGGTAACGATTGGTGCAGTAGTCAACAAGGTCTTGAGCTTCTGAAAGCTTTCTTCACATTCATCCGACCATACAAATGGAACATTCTGCTTAGTCATGTTCGTCAATTGGGAAGCAATGGAAGAGAATCCCTTGACAAATCGACGGTAATAGCTAGCTAAACCAACAAAGCTCCTTATTTCTGACACATTAGAAGGTCTTACCCAATTCTTCACTGTCCCAATCTTAGAAGGATCCACCATCACCCCATCCTTAGAAACCACATGCCCCAAGAATGACACTGCATCTAGCCAAAACTCACACTTGGAGAATTTGGCATAAAGCTTTTTCTCTCTCAACATTTCCAATACAATTCTCAAGTGCTCCTCATGTTCCTTCTTGCTCTTTGAGTATACCAATATATCATCAATAAATACAATCACAAAGAGATACAGATATGGCTTAAAAATCCCATTCATTAAGCTCATGAAAGCAGCATGGGCATTCGTAAGGCCAAAAGACATTACTAAGAACTCATAATGCCCATACCTGGTCCGAAAAGCAGTCTTGGGCACATCTGCTGCCCGTATTTTCAATTGATGATAACCAGATCTCAAGTCGATTTTTGAGAAGGTACAAGCACCTTGTAACTGATCGAACAAATCATCAATGCGAGGAAGAGGATACTTGTTCTTAACCGTTACCTCATTTAGTTGTCTGTAATCTATGCACATCCTAAAACTTCCATCCTTCTTCTTCACAAACAAAACCGGAGCACCCCAAGAGGATGCACTTGGTCTAATGAAGCCTTTGCTCAACAACTCTTGCAGTTGGGCCTTTAAATCTCTTAACTCCGCGGGAGCCATTCTATAAGGGGGTATAGAAATGGGGCGAGTACCCGGTTCAAGATCAATGCAGAATTCAATATCCCTATCTGGTGGCATACCAGGAAGATCTGCAGGGAACACATCTAGAAACTCACGGACTACCGAAATCGACTCAATTGAAGGTACTTGGGTAGTGTCATCCCTGAGGTGTGCCAAGAAAGCTAAACACCCTTTACTAACCATTCTCTTAGAACGAATAAAGGAGATGATATGAACCAGATTGGAAGTGTAGTCACCCTCCCACACTAACGGATCTGTCCCAGGCTTGGCTAACGTCACAGTTTTAGCACTACAATCCAAGATTGCAAAATTTGGGGAAAGCCAAGTCATACCTAGAATTACATCAAAGTCAACCATTTCTAAGATAACCAAGTCTACATAAGTATTGCTCCCCACAAAAGTCACAAGACAAGACCTATACACCTTTTCAACTATCACAGACTCACCCACCGGAGTAGAAACACGAATAGGCATGTTAAGCAATTCACAATGTAAATTAAGACCATTAGCAAATGAGGAAGATACATATGAAAATGTAGAGCCAGGGTCAAATAATACAGAAGCCATACAATCACAAACCAAAAGGTTACCTGTGATAACAGCATCTTATGTCTCCGCTTCTGACCGCCCGGGGAAAGCGTAACAATGGGCCCTATCACCTGTCTGTCTGTTGCCTCTACCAGGTTGCGCTGCAGTAGTTCCCATTTGTCCGTCACCCCGGCCGTTTTGGTGACCACCATTACCTCGGCCACCACGCCCTTTAGAATGACGGCCTCTTCCATGACCACCTCTACCTCTGACTATTTGAGGTCTGTAACTCTATTTTGGACAATACCTCTTAATGTGTCCAGTCTCCCCACGTCCATAACATTCTCTGGATTGAAGCATAGGTCTCTCAGAGAAGTGTTGGCCGGTCTAAGGTGGACCCCCAACTACAGTCTGTAGTGAAGACTGAATTGGTCGGACTGAGTAACCTCCTGAACCCTGTCTTCTAGAGTAAGAATTATTAAACTCACCTCCCTTTCGAAACCTTTTTGATGTCGATGCCATGGTGAAGTCATCTGGCTTCACTCCTTCCACCTCTATCACGAAGTCTACCACTTCTTGAAAGGATTTTGCCGTAGCCTCTACCTGTAAGGATGAAATCCGCAATTCTTACCTCAACCCCTTCACAAAACGGCGAATCCGCTCTTGTGGACTAAAACAAAGTTGGGTGGCATACCTGGATAATGCACGAAACTTAGCCTCATATGAAGTAACCGACATCCTACCTTGCTCTAGGCTCAAGAACTCATCTCTTTTCCTATCCCTCAAAGTCCGGGGGATATACTTCTCCATAAACAAGCTAGAGAATGATGCCCAAGTCATAGGTGGTGCCTCTGTTGGTTGACACTCAACATGTGACCGCCACCACATTTTGGCGTTCCCTTGAAACTGATAAGTCACAAACTCAACACCAAACCGTTCTACTATACCCATCTTGTGTAGTAGCTCGTGACAGTCAACCAGAAAATCATAGGCATCCTCAGATTCAGCACCCTTGAAGACTGGAGGTTTCAATTTCAAGAACTTACTGAAAAGTTCATGCTGATCATTTGTCATTATAGGCCCTGTAGTCAGATGAGGAAACGTGCCTATTTCCAATGAGGCATCCATGCGGGGAGCAACAGTAGCTGCATGTTGTACCTCAGGAACCTAAGGTGCTGGTGCAGAAAACACTGGAGGTGTCTGGCCCTGATCAGATAACCCGCTAAGATAAGCAAGAACCTGATTGATCATCTCTGGGGTAGGTTGGGGTGGCAATCCCTCATTCTGTACTTGTTCATTCTCCCCTTCCTTACCCTCTCTTACCACTTCCTCAGTCGGTAGAGGAGCCACCGCCCTAGTATTAGATGGGCTAAGTGTTTGTCCTCTTCCTCTAGAGGACGTCCTCCCACGACCTCTTCCACGGACTCTTGCCACTACTCCTTTTCGAGCTACAGCCCAGTGGCTGGCTCAGACGCTTCTTGTCTTGCCAGTGTTGGTGTTGGCGCAACGTTGCTCTAGTTATAACCATCTGCGAAATAGAGTGAAGATGGTCAAATACCAATTTGTATCACCTAGATACCAATTGGACCCAAGTAATAGCACGAAAGAGAGATAGAAAGAATGGAATTTTCCTAAAGTCTTATAGACTCTCAAAGAAAAGTAAAGGCGCCCCCCTACCATTCCTTAAGACTCTACTAGACTCGTTCTTTTGTGATGAGACCAACGAACCTAATGCTCTGATACCAAGTTTGTCACGACCCAAAGCGGGCCGCGAGTGACACCCACACTTAGCCTCCTATGTGAGCGAACCAACCAATCTAAACCCCATCATTTCAATAGAATGAACAAAATATAATGCGGAAGACTTAAAACTCATTAATAAAAATAGATTAATAACTTCTAAAACTCAAAAACTTATTATTATACCCAAAATCTGGAAGTCATCGACATAAGAACATCTATCCTCGAATTACTAATTCTAAGAGTATCTAGAAAGCTAAAATAATACAAGAGATAGTCCATGTCCGAACTTCAAGGACGTCAAGACATGAATGAGAGAGAATCCAGTCCGAGCTAGGAACAATAGCTCACCCTGAAATCTGACGCGGTGAAGACTGGCTAGAGTTGTTGTTGCGTTGAAGACGACGGCACGTTTGCTGCACTCCACAAATAACAAGAGAAAAACATACAAGTAGGGGACAGTACAAAACACAGGTACTGAGTAGATATCATCGGCCAACTCAAAATAGAAAACAGTATATATCAGATAATATCATAAAATCAACTACAATACTCAACATGCGGCATTTACAATTACCATAACCCTTGGTCACAACACCAATCACATCAATGAGGACTCACGCCTCCTCATCATACTCGTTTGGGAATTAGGTTCATTAAATTGAGTATATTACCATATTTCAAGATTCATTCTCTTTACTAATCCTGGTGCCGAAACATGGTACTCCGATCCTCATATACTATCCTGGTGTCAGAACGTGAGACTCCGTTCCTCATCATACTATCCTGGTACCGGAACGTGGCACCCGATCCATATTCAATCCTGGTGTCGGAACGTGACACTCCGATCCTCATATACTATCCTGGGACCATAACGTGGCACCTGATCCATATACTATATTGGTGTCGGAATGTGACACTCCAATTCTCATATACTATCCTGGTACCGGAACGTGGCACCCGATCCATATACTATCCTGGTGTCGGAACGTGACACTCCGATCCTCATATACTATCCTAGTACCAGAACGTGGCACCCGATCATCATATACTATTCTGGTAGCGCAACGTGGCACCCGATCCCCTAATATCACTACTTTCGTTCATCAAGCCTTCTTTTATACCAAGGCATCATCATTAACAAAGTAGATTAGGGCTTTTCAAGATTTAGGATTCAATAGCTTCATCATGCTTATTTTATCACAATTATATAATCACATTCATGCAAACATACAATGAAGCATATAGAAGGGTTTACAACACTACCCAATACATATCATTCGCTATTAAGAGTTTACTACGAATAGCATAAAACTCATAACCTACCTCCACCGAAGATTAGTGATCAAGCAAGCAAATTCCCCAAGGCTTTGTTTTCCTCTTCGTTTCTCCTCTCTCTCGATCGTTCTTCTCTTTCTCCTCTGTTCTTTCTATTTTTCTTATTCAAACCCTCTTTCTTTTACCCTAATTAGCATATAATTAAGTATAAAAGATGATGAATTAACCCATTAATTAATTCAAGGTTATCTCCTTTAACCCTCAAGTAGTTAAATTATTAACATTAACCCACTAAATTTATAATTATAGCAGGAATAGTCCAAAACGCCCCTTAAAACATTTAACAGAAATTCGACCCAGCCTGGGATTACGCAGTATGTGACGGGCCGTCGTGACTGCGACGGTCCGTCCTGCTGCTTCCGTCACAGAGTTCAGAGACTTATTTTATTAAAGAGTCTTTGACGCCCGTCATACTTGTGACGGTCCGTCCTGTCATTTCGTCGCGAAGTTCAGAGACTCGTTTTATTAAAGAGTCTGTGACGGCCCGTCATGCTTGTGACGGTCCGTCCTGTCATTTTGTCGCAAAGTTCAGAGTCGATTTCAGTACCCAAATTCTGAATTCTAAGTGTTTTGGAACGAGACCCCCTCGACGGTCCGTCGTGCCCATGACGGTCCGTCGTGGGATCCGTCGTCTCAGCCAGTTTTTCCAAAAATAAAATCTGCTGCTCAAAACGACTAAACAGGTCGTTGCATTTAAAATAATCATAATTTTGGTCTTTATTTAAGGAAAAGTAATATTAGTCTTTTTTTTTATTTTTTTTATTCTTACTTGTTTATATTTGGTAATGGTATATTTTAAAAATTTCCTGATTTGATCCTCCTTAATACTAAGGAAAATAGAATATTAATTGATTCGTTAAATAATATTTGTTTACCTTATGTGTTCCCCTCTTTGCTTTATATAAGTATACCATTCTCTCATTCATTGATACACTAACTCTTGCTACAATTTCTCTCATTCACTCATTGTTCATACACACATTCATTCTCACAACTTTATCACACATTCTTATAATACAAGTTGATAATCTTTTCCTCATAATTGTCTAGTCCTCTTTATTAATTTAAATTTGATTTTTTGCATAATTATAATATTTGTGTGTTGAGACGAAACAACAAGGAAGCATCCAAATTTGTTTCACTATCCTTTTACGTTTGATAATATAACAATGGTTATTCTTTATCTCTTTTTGTGTGTTATTTATATATATATGAGAGTAATTTGTTACTATGAGCATTCCATATTACAACTATTTCCTCATCGTATATGTGTTACATTAGCTCTTCTTGCAGGTTTTGAACTTAGAGTTCAAGATGTTGAAGATTTGCTAAGAAGAAATTGTGGACTAAGCCTCGTTTGTTTTATATATATATATATATATATTCGCTATTTGTTTTTAATTGTAATGGTTGTACAACTCTTTCACTCTATATATATAAAATAAAATATTTTGGGGGGTCACCTAAGGGAAGGAGATTTACATGCCACTTGTTTACTATAATTTTCAAAGTTAGAAATCATCCGTATAGGTATTATGCGATTTTAAATCTTTTAGCCACCTAAAATTCTTTTTTATCGGTGTTGTAATATAACCAATTTTCAATAGGCTTAACACTTTGTTTGTTAATATGTTTTAATATAACTAGATTCCAATAATTTTTGAATGTTAAAATCAAATCTTAATAATTTAGTATGTTGGTAGATGTTTAAAAATGTGTTATAATTTTTTCATCATTGTCTTATCTAGAAAAAACCATGCCTAAGGTTAAAATGTTCATATCATTTAGAGTTACAAAATCATGCATATATGTGTTACTCCGTTCTGAACACCTAGAAATCATGTTTATAGGTTTGTAAATAATCTTTTAGCATATCCATAATTAAAATAAAATTTGTTCTGCATATTTTTGCCCTTCTTAAATTAGCTAATACTTTTAATTAGTAATCTTATTTATCCTCTCGAAGATTTCGGCAGTTATGATGCAATATTTTTTAAAAATAATAATAATAAAAAGAAAATTTTTGATGCATTTAACAAATCTTTGCATTTAATTTATTGACTACATTAATGCTCTACTAGTTTTTGTTTCTTTTATTTCAAAGATTTACAAAATGCTGTTTTTTAGTCATTGTTCAATCCATCTTTCAAACTATGGATTGATTATGAAATTTAATTTAAAAAATATATATATAAATTATAAGTACTGTCTCCTAACCTATCGTTGGTGGGAAAGTCAAAGGAATTACGAGGTCTAATTCCAATGTTTTAAATTAAGCCGACGCGTCCCCGGGAGTACCACCTACCCATGATATTCAAAAGGGATTATGTGTATGTATATGTAAATACTTATGTGCCTATATTCAAACTAAATCCTTTTAAATCATCTTTAAAGTATAACTTTTATTATTCTTTTAAGACCGACCTCAAAATAAAATTGTTTCTATGATGGAGGCGCGCGATTAATAACATCGTGATATCATCCCTATAAAGAAAGAAACAATATTTTATAAAAATTCTATCAAAAATTTGCTCAATTTTTCAAAACATTATTCTCTCACATCTTATTCTTGTTTGATGCGACATAATAAAATAAATTGAATAAATTTTATATATTTTTGCCCATATTATGTCTTCTTGTTTATATCTTTATTTAATGCTTAATATTTGCAATATCTGTTTATCACATAGATCGTATGCTCAAATAATAAATAATTAAAGTAATCTTAGTTGTTTTGTAATTTATTTGGGGTTGCATAAAATAAAATAAAAAATAAGAAATTTATTAGCTTATCTATTTGTCTATTTTTGTCTCCTCGCTTATCTTTATTTAATTGATTAGTATTTTGTTGTGTTTATCATTACTATCACCTTTTTAGCATTCTTAAATAATCAATTAAAATAATAATATGAGATATTTGTTTGACTTATTATACCACATAGTCTCATTGCCAAATTAAATAAAAAGTAAGTTTAACTGTTTATTTATTTCTATCACCTAGCCTCGCATGTTTAAATTAACTTAAAAAATGTAATTTCTTAATATTATGTCATCTCTTAGAAAGCATATTCATAAATAATATTTAAGTGACCTTGATTGCTACTTTTAACCCACACCCTGATTGCATTAGATATGGTCGGGATCCACATTTGTGGACCTTGAGGGATGCCTAACACCTTCCCCTCGAGGTAATTTGAACCATTACCCTGAAATCTGACTCGTTGACCTTACCTAGACTTAGTTAGGTTAGATAGGTGACCTAACGCACCTTAATTCGCTAGGTGGCGACTCCTTAAACTCAAAATCTCAAAAGAGTTGTTAAGTCATGCATAAAACAAATTTTTTCGAAATGGGGCGCGATAGGCCATGATCACACCACATATATATTTGTAATAGAGTAAACATCGCAACCATAAGTGTACAATACCAACAAATATCATACAATGCGTCATCAATAGTACTATAGAGAAGTAAAGAAGTAAAAGAGTATAGCAATTCTTACCAATCCCTTAGTCTTTGGTCATCATTGACCATTTCTATTCTTTCACCAACAATTCATATATAAGGAATTGCTAAAGTACCATAATCATAAAAGAAACCATGTACAAGTCACTACAAGATCATACTATGACATAATACAAGACCTTACATATACTAGAAAGTAGAGAGTCATAAATTAAATGCTAATATTCTTTACTTTGATTACAATGATTAACATTCATAATATACCAACAAAACAAACCTATGGCAGTAGCGAAAGACATAATAATCAAGAATAAATCATACATTGTTTCATAGACTCCATAGGAATCTTGAAACCTGCCTATGATACCAAGTTTTTCATACCCCAAACCTACACTCTGGGCGAGGCTAGCACTCGATAACCATTATTGTCCTTGACTGGACCCTTAGCCTAGCTTACTTTACTCAGCGGAAGACAAATATCGTACTTATAATGATTAACTGAACTTAATAATAAAATAACTAGGAATGTTTTAAAGATTTAAATGTTCAACTTGGCCAAAATGGCACCCCAAATCTTTAACATAAAAATAAGTAATGCAAAGACTACTGAACTGCTAACTGTCTATGAAAACTCTAACATTACTAAGATGGACGTAGGTACAAGCCCCACAAATTCCTAAAGAACTAACGACAATGAAATAAAAGATGTCCTTCGAAATGCAAGTCGGCTCACCAACTGACTCTAGAGTGCTCAACTAGATCAACGGTGCGCTGGATGTCGATCCTCATTACATGCGTCTGCATCATAATATTAGTTATGCCAACTGGCATCAGTAAATTGAATATATGAGTATGTGAGTTTAAAATCTAAACGATACAATATAGGCTTGATAGGAGAATATGAAGAACCTGGCTCAACTCAACTCTACAAGACTGAACTCATTTAAGTATAAAGCAATTTAAAACAAGTGCAATATAAAGAAAAGTTATTTAAAACATCATGTCAATTATGTATGTCTTCAAAGATACAATATAACTCTTAGATGTATGTAAAAATGCAATTGGTTGGGTATATAAAATATATTTATCTTTTGTGGAGTTTCTCTAACCGAAAACTATCACTTAAGAGGTATAGTGATTAAACAATGTTTTTACTCATGCTCCAACGCCCTCTTAAATCTTCTCATTTGTATAGAACCTTAACTACCAAGTGTATGGACTATTCGACGCTAAAAAACACTAAATGAATTATCTACAAAGTATGAGCCTTTTCTACCCATGGTGGCTACATGATTTATGGTGCTGGGAGTTATTTGAACTCTCCTTCATATCAGTGCTAAATACTACTCTAGAAAATATTATTATATTATCTCTTATTTTTTTAAGACATGATTACTTTTGTGAGTTGAGATTATAGCTCAAAACACAAGTAAAGGTTATCTCTGAAATCTTAGTGTCCCTGCTTTCTTCATTTAGAAAGTTATTAATCATTTCTGAAAACTAGCCAAAAGTCTCTTTGAAAATCTGACTGTCGTTCTTATTAGATGTCAAAACATTTTATACTTTTTTAGGAACACTCAATCCCCATATACTACTCTGAAAAAAAGAATTTACTTTACTCTAAACTAAACTCAAATGTAAGTCTTAAATTGAAGTTAAAACGTTTGTACGAGACTTATGAAACATTAAATTAACTTATTTTCCTTATCTTTACTCTTTACTATACTAGGTATTTTAGTCTTAAAAAAAGGTGAAAAGAATTTGTAAAAGTCTTCTTAAAAAGACTCTAAGAAATTTCTAGACTTATCTACTAACTTCCTTTGAATTTGTAGTTATGGATTCAAGGACTAAGATTTGTGTTTGGAAGGATCTCATGTCATTTAGGAATGATTTTATATAAATAAACATGAGAAAAGACCAAAATCGAGATCTAGTTGTGGGTCCGTGACGTGGAGGCATTTTCAAATTATGATTCAAAAAGGTCTTTTGAGGGAGAAACCTCGTGTCAACTCCGCAACACGGAGCAGAATTTTCAATTCTTTGAATAGGTAACGCCACGTGCTCCAATGTCAAAATTTCGCCAGTCTAAATTTCTTCTTTGTTTTTCTTCTCCAATTAATCCAAGCTCGACTCTTTATCTTAAATTACATTAAGATAAATATACCCAGCAGGTTATCTAAGATGCTGGGCGGAAACTACCTTAAAACATGACGTAACGAATTTAAAGCTTCCCCATTAAGGATAATTTGATAAGAACACAAGAATTCAATAACGGGTATCAATATTCTAAAGCTTTTAGGATGAATCGAAACTGAATTAGCATGTTTGGCACGTGGGAGAACGATCCCAACGTTATGAGAGCCTCACATACCTAACAGGAATAATTCCTTGGCAAAAATCCCACTTATCTTGATTTATCTAGATTAGTTTGGCCTTTTTCTCTCTTTTTTTCTCATTCCCTTTCTCCTTAGCCATTGCGTGAAATTCGAAATTCTAAAACTGACTAAGTTCATACTTTACCCCATTAAAGTACAGATTAAAATAATAGGATAGTGAAAAGACAAAAATACCCTTTAGAATCCTAGAATTTGATATTTCCTTAGTCCAACAACCCAACTTTCAAAGGGTGTAACACACTCATACGAACTTGAAATTGCCCAAACTTGGTGGCATTGAAAAGATCATTGGAAGAGTTTTACAACCATATCTAGAAGTACCTCTAACTCATCTGTAGCTAGAAGTTATGGTTGTTTTAAAATGACCAAAAAGTCACTTTGATTTACTTAGAATTTTCTAGATTTCCTTGCTCTTTCCAATATTAACTATTTTGAAGATTTTACACTTCCTTCTAGTTCTTTATAGTTGCAAGATGTTAAAATATCTCCCTTTGGGAACATTCTTCCTCAAATAAGGTCATTTTTAAAACCTAAAACATAGGTCATATAATTGAAGGGTGTGTTTGCTAACATAGTCTAGCATCCTAGTCACAACTCAAAAGAAGGCACTTTCCTAGAATTCATGCTTGAAGCTTCACTAACATAGAATTTTTGAAAACAACAAAAAAAAAACTCACATGAAACACTACCTATATGCATCATGTATGACTAAAGCAAGACCTTGATTAAATAACCATCGGAAGAGCATTAAATATCAACTAGCAACTTAAATTGCTAATTCTTACAACGATTGCAATTTTCTTTCTGAAATGTAAAGATATATGTTGAAGTCTCTCAAGTTATATAGAGTGATATAGAAAAAAGAAAATGAAAAAGGTTGAAATCCAAACGCGGGAAGGTCCACATTTTAACCAATGAAAATCCCTACTTTACCTTCCTATGAAAATTTTAGTATTAGAGTTCAAGATCAAAATAATGATCTTGAATCAGATTCACCACCTATATATAGTAAATCCTTAAATAACCAATGTTAAAAAAGGGAAATCCAAACATACTTTATTGGAGTTATAAAAACTTTGGAACTCCAGCTTTTTTGGTGGTGGTGGTGGTGGAATGGGGGGGGGGGGGGGGGGGGAACTTTATAGATCTAGTAGAATGAATTCACTATGAGCATGAGCACCACCATTCAGTCGACCAATATTCACACTTGACTGTTTTTTTTATCTCGTGACATTTTAAAGTAATTGAAAGGAATGAATAACGAAAAGGAGCAATACTTACTTGAAATATGAAAAACAGATTTATAATGATTGTAAACAAGGTTAGAATGTGGGTGTTCATATTGATACACCATACAATATGCAACTTTGGATGGATTAAATCATCAACTCTAGTATAAAAATTCACGCTTGATGGAAACAACTCTTGAGATACTAACTCCACCTTCTAAAGCTTTCCCAATATAACTTGACATAACGTGATGTTTTTTTTTATCATTTTCATCTAGTTGTCACATTTTTTTCACTACACACACAACCAATAACAAGTATCCAAATGGTACCGATGAGTTAGTAAAGAAAAAGAGGGAAAGTGAGGAAAACAAAGTGGTGAAGGAAGTAGCAGTTCAGCTAGGAATGCAATAGATCGTCGTGTTGTGTTTACGCCTACTGAACTGTTCAACCAAAGTGTCCTAGGAAAGATTTCAATTTTTTTCCTCCTCTTTATCCAATGACCCTATCCTAGGCACTTTTGTGGAAGCAATTAAGTAGGCACAGAGACAACACATTGATCTATCACATTCCTAAATAAACTGACTATTTCCCTCACCACTTTGTTGTCTTCACTTTCCCTCTTCATCTTTCCAAACTAGTCTTTCCCTTTTTTGTACTTGTTATTGGTTTGTGTGTAGTGAAAAGATGTGCGAGATAGATGAAAATGATAAAATCCATATCATGTTATGTCTAGCCGTATTGGGAAATCTCGAGAAGGTTGAGTTAGGATCTCAAAATGTATTTCCATCAAGTGCGAATTTTGATATTGGAGTTGATGACTTAATCAATTTAAATATGCATGTGGTATGGTGTAAAAATATGAACACCCACATTCTACCCTTGTTTATAGTCAGTTACAAATCTGATTTCATATGTCCGGTAAGTATTGCTCATTTCGTTATTTATTCCTTTCAATTACTTTTAACTGTCACGAGAGAAAAGGAAAAATCAAGTGCAAATAAATGTCGATTGATTTGGTGGTGCTCATGCACATAGAGAATTGATTTTAATATATCTACAGATATCGCCCCCCCCCCCCCCCTCCTCCAAAAAAACATAGAGTTCTAAAGTTTCTATAGCTCCTATCAGGTAAGTTGGGATTTCCCCTTTTTAATTTTGGTTATTCAAGAATTTACTATATACATGTGGTGAATCTTGTTTCAAGATTATAATTTTGATCTTAACTTGTAATGCGAAGTGTTCACAAGAAGGCAAAGTAGGGAAATAAAGTTTTATGACACAGTGTTCCTCTTAATTATTCTTACCTCAAGTTCAATACTAACTTTTAATCAACATTTACCTCATTTTTAACGAGATTTTCTAAACCTTCAATGAAGACTTTAGTGTAGAAATCCATACCATCAACGTTAACCCAAGTAATGGGCAGCTTCATTCCCACTTTCCAAATTGATAACTCTCATTGATAAAAATCAAAAATCAAATTACACCCTTCTATCCATTTCAACTATAACCTCATCACTCACAAAATATGAAACCAACACAACCGTGGCAGTTTTCCTAAATTTCCATCCATGATCCATTCTTAAACACCATAAACATCACCCAAATCCCATTATCCTTCAAATTCTAATTGTTTTGATCAAACAACTGAGAATGATCAACCAATCTATCCATGGAATACAACCAGTTCCTTGGCATAGGAACCTCAACCCTCACTGTTATATCATAGACATCATCGTCGCCTCTTATACCTGATGTCTGCCAGAATGGAATAACTACGTCCACCTTTTTACCATTAAAAGTAACTGAAAATGAATCAGTTTCTCATGGGTGATCATCAGAGCCCACGAACCGATCGAAGCTATCGACATCCCTTTAAACTACACTGAGCGATACAAACTAGAGGAGGATAAGGAAGTTAGAAAGAAGAATCTGAAGTTGATACAAACGAGATAAAAAAGAAAAAGAAGGAACATGATACAAATAAATTCACTAATAATAAGAAAAAAAACAAAAAATTTAATTGAATTTGAAGAAAACAAATAAAAGAAAATGACCATCTTAACCTTATTGTAACTTCACTTCATTTGTAACAGGTTGTGTTTAGTGTGGGAGAATATTTGGATAACTTAAAAGTTATTTACTTGACAAATGTGATTTTTTACCACACTAGATTACTAATTATGATTTTATGATAAAAATTCTAATTTTATTTTATATTTGACCATCTTTTCAAATAATATTTTTTATCATTACCTAGTTTTTACGGAAAAAATTACTAAAGAAATTTTAAAAAATTATTATTTTAATTATTGTTAATGATCCAAAAGTTGTTACAATTTTTTAAATATTTTTTTTAAAAAGGAATAAGAACAAGAATTATTTAGAGGCAGACCCACATGCTCATGTGAGGGCATAAACACCTACTATCTTTGGGGAAACTTCTTTATATATGTTATGCCGTAATTATACTATCTTTGGAAAAATTAATTTTTGAAATGTTCCAAGTATAACACAATTTAAGAAAAATACTTAGAAAGGAGTCGCTGCCTATTTTTTTAAAAAAAATAAACAAAATTTAATTTAAAAAGACTCCAACACATTAAGTCTTATAAATTTAGAAATAGGTATGTGAAGGTTTTTAAGACATTTAGAGCATCACTAACTTGCGGTTGTCCTACGACAGATTAAATATTTTTACTATTTTTAGGAAAATGACTTAACTTGACAAAATAGATAAACATGAACAATTTTTTTTTGAGAAAAGAGGACATTAATTGAAATAATATAATTAAATTGCAAATAATTAAGACTTCAACAAAACTGGATTAGTTAGAATTATTTTTTTGAATCATTTTAAATAATAATTTGAACTAAATTAGTTAATTTAACCGTGAAACTATTTTAATTAATTAAAAAAAGTTTTGACTAAAGATGTTAAATGAAAGTCCAAGAGTTGGTCAAAGAAGAGTTAAAATGTACCATCATAAAAGGACATCGTTCATTTTTGGGAAATTCAATTAAGTAAACCCTAAAATTAATTAGAAAATAAACAACTAAGGGTAAGAAGAATTAATAAGTTCAATTATAGAGACTGAAAGAGGAAGATTTGGGCCTTTTTAATCTTGGGCTTTTGCCCCATTTCGCTGTCCTGCAGTGTTGTAAAGGATACCCAAAAATCAGAGCTTTGACCCAAGTTGCCTAAATTTCTTAGGGCTATTTGGCCCTTTTCTGGTTTTTGTATACAGACCTTACAATATCTGTATATCAGTGTATATAGCTCTGTTATTAAACTCCCGAGGCTTGTATTTTCATATTCAATTTGTATATCCACATTTTGGATCTATATTTTAGTACCTCAACATGTACATCAGTGTATTAAACGTTGTTTACAACATTTATACACCCCATTTCTTGGGATTTTGAACTAATTTCCAGTAGCATGTGGGATCTCTCGAACTTGAAACATGTTCCAAATATATAGGTAGGGGCGCTGACTTGATGAAGAAAATTATAAAGGAGGAGTTCAAGAGACTCGAGAAGAGTATTCATGCATAAAAACCAAAGGAGCCGAAGATAAGTAAATGACCAAAAACAATTTGCCTTTCACCATAATTTAACGAACAAACACATTACTATTAAAGATCACAGAGCTACTGTCATGACATTTGAAATTAATCATAAGGCAGTCAAAATTATAACTTGAAGCCAACAAGAACTAAGAATATTTCATGACAAATATATACTTTCAAAATGAATAAAGAATGTCCATCAAAGGATACCTTTAGGACGACCGATGATCACATAAGGACCATTTAAACAAAAATTAACAGTTGATAAATATGTAGTAATTAACAGAGGAATAAAACAGATTAGTATCTTTGAAAATCGTCACACATTGATTTCAATATTAACACACATTGAGCACCAAAATGACAACTAAAGAATAAGATTTAAAGCAGCATCCCGAAAGGTTAAATTCAGATGCCTATCCCGAATGAGAAAATCATATTATCAATCATTAAAAATACAGTATACAACCCATGGATCTAAGTCGAGATGTGATATTCCATGCAAAAACAAAATTGTAATCTTAAGACAACAAGACAAACGAAGAAAAGAACCTTAGTACCACAAAAAATTATCATTCTCTAATAAGATTGTAATATTGAAAGCATTTAAACCAAACCTATAGAGAAGTCGTGATGAGCAAGGATAGACTGAAGTAAATAAAGAATTTCCAAAAAAAAAAAAAAGGTCACCACAAGGCTAGAGAATCAACACTATATGAGTAACAATAGCTTCATACAAAATTTCAAAAATTCAATGTATACACTTACTAGTTATGCTCGGGAACAAAAGTCTAATATCTCAATGAGAATGAGAAATCCATTTCCTAGTGGGTACTAATTAGAAAACAGAATAAAGACATGTAATTATTCTCTTATTAAAAGTAGAAGATTAAAAAACTATCAAAGGAGGTATCAAATCGAATAATTTATACTAAGCAATAAATTATGGTCAGAATAGTAAAGAAAATAAATAAGATACAAAAGTATACTATATTCAGAGAAACGACTGGGGCGACGAGCTTGAAAGTAGTGATATACACACCTTAATTCAAAAATGAACAAAAAAGAAAGAACCTCCAGGCAGAATCTAAGCGATGAACTTCTTTGAATCTAAGATTAGAGAATCGTTTTAAAATTTCAAGAGTAAAACATTTATCTCAACAAAACTAAACTCAAAATCTGTTGTTGACACCTAATTTTGACCCTGCACAATATAAATTAATGATAGAGCTTCTTGATTCTCAAATGTTAGAATCATTAGTTATATAAAATTCAAAATACTTTTCAACTTTATTTTTAAATAGTTATGTTACTTTTAATAATTTTTTGATAATATATATATATATATATATATATATTACATATTTATGTATATAATTAGTATATTTATGATTATTCAAAAATCGTCTCAAAATAATTTTAGTTTTACTAAAATATTTAGACAACTTGCATGGTTTAAATATTAATTTATATTTTTAGGCTAATTAATATATAATGAAATAATTATTTTATATTGTTAAGATTAATAAGATCATTAATTAATTTATATTATTCAGTTATTAATGATCTACTTAAACCCATTTGCAAAACAAACCTTGGGCCCTTTTTCCCAATTCCCAGCAGCCCAACTTAATAATTTTGCATAGCCTAATTCCATTCTCTTAATAACCAACAAATTAGGCCCAAATTTTCTCTTATTTCAATTACAAAAAGATATTCATTACACATTGCAACAAGCAGCGTACAACAACTCAAAAACATATATCCGACCTGACCCTCTACTGTTCTTCTTCCTCCTAGCGGGAAATCGCGAACGACAACCTAGCATCCCGTACCCGGCTCTGCGTCCCTCCCGTCTTGTCCTTATTCTCTCATACTCAAATCGTGTGGTGTCTCGATCTCAGCATCTTACTCGTCCTTGCTCTCCAAATCGACGGCCTCCATTGTCGATGAAATTGGTACTATTCAAGCTTTCAACCTTATCTTCAAAGGATTTTTTAATTTCAAATTTTAAATCCTTGTCCTTATCTATGCGATTCCCCCCTCCCTTTTTTTTTTAATTCTAGTTATTCTCCTATTTATAGAACCCTCGTCTTATTTGTTTGGTTAGACAAAAAAGTTGGAAAAACTAATGTTAGAAACTATGGAAAAGAACCAAACAAATAAATGCTATTAATTTTTAAGAGTTTCGTTTGGGTTATTCAAGTCTTTCTTTGAAGCCTTTGAGTGTGTGAGGTGTTGGAAGAAGCTCGACGTCTCCTCTTCTTGTTATTGTCCAGTTCGCTGCTCGAAAAAAGGTAACATCCCTCACACCTCCTTATTCTATTTTACAATACACATTCTATATGTTGTTCTGTTTCATGATCCTTATTCAGTTGTAAAGTTCTTCTTTTTGGAATTTTAGTATTTCAAAATATTGGCCTGATTAGTTCCTTCTATTCTTGACTTCGAAATGGTCTCTCTTGTTCATCATGGTGTTTTATTAATTTTGGATATGTATTGGTCCTTCTATGGTGAGGATGTGAATATTTTCTAAGTGTTGTATTCATGTGTTTGGCTTGTTAAAAACATATATAATAAATTGTAGTCCATTGATTATACTTATTTCAATCCTTGAAAATCTATAGTCGCTTAGCTATTTTACCAAGTTGAAATGCTTAGTTGTTGGTTGAAATGTGTTGGTTGTTATTAATAGATTCATTATTCTATTTAGATTTATATAAAATAATGATGTTAATTTAGTTATTGGGTATACATGAAGAATGATCATACGCAAATATGAATCTTTGTGGTTTAGTTTTTATTCCTTTAAGTGTTGTTGAGAATTTTAACACTTCCTTTAATATCCATTAGTTATTTGTCTGTTCATTATTAGAAAATAAGCATGTAATATTTTTCTTTGAAACATGATGTTCATTACAATTAAATTTTATTGCAAATTTTTTCTTTCCTTAATTTTAATGTTTCATGTTCACTTTTAGCTTCAAATGTGCAAGAATTTTATTATGTTTGTCTTTAGTTTTAAACTGTATCATATTATTCCCTCTCCATATGATTACTCAATTTTCTTTGGATTTTTAGAACTATTAAGTGTATTGACTATTGTTTATTTCCACTTTATAAATATTTTCTACTCTAGTTTTGGGTGGCGTGTGTACTCCATTTAAAATTTGAAAGTCTCACCTTGTAACAATCATAAGATAAATAATGTTTACCGTGTCTAGAATGCCTATGATTAGACCGGGTTTACACGGATTGATGCACGTAAAACAAGACCTCGGAACCCTTGCTACAGCCAAGCCAACTAAATTGGGGAGTTAGTTGAGCTTGGAAATGTTGGATCCAACCATGTAGGGCTCTCGAATACGAAGATTTACTTGAATGAGTCTTTACTGGACATAAAAAGAGGATATCTTAGGTTTGGAGGGTCTAGGAGTAAAATGGTCTTTTTCCATGCTAAGGGTAATATCGTAATTACCCTAAAAATATAATTAATTATTTAATTATTAAAGTGGAGGAGCAACTTAGGGAAAGAAGGTCGAAATTGAGCCCTTGAAGTGAAGTCTTGCCCCACAAGGGTTGGAACCTAGGTGGGAGCAATGATTTAATGTGATTTTTTTAATTCAGGAATTAATTTAATAATTTAGTAATTAATGGATGATTTAAACAGGAAAATCAGATTTTATTATTAGTTATTATTTATTTATTAATTAATGTATTTTTATGCCAAAGTCTCCTACTTGACTAAGTCTAAACTACTTCACCTCTTTTAACTCTCTCTCACGCTCATCTCTCTCACGTTTCTTCACTCTTTTCACGTTCTCTCTGCTAAAAAAACACAAGAACTGATCAGCAACTAAATGTTCTTGACATTGGTAGAACATTCACGCTTAAAACTTATTCAGACATAGCCAAAAACGTTAGGCAAAGATAAGAGTTTTCCCGTCGGGTTAGTGTTGACGCTTTTGGACTTAGACCCGTTCTTGCGAGGAGCTTTTGGTTAGCAAGTCAAGGGTTTAAGGTCAAAAATGTTTGAGTTTTCTTATCTCTTGGTTACTTTACCAAGATACCCCTTAAGGTTCATATTATTCATTCGTAAACTAGGATTGTTTCCCCTTTTGACTGCCATGTCACTAGCTCCCAATGAATCGTAGGTTGCGTATGATTTCTAGTAGATTTAGGTGTATGTTATGTTTTCGTGATGAATATGATTATGTTTGTGTAATGATATTGTATGAAATACAACCATGTATTCGGAAGTTTGTGCAAGTATGTGCATGTGCAGAATATTACTGTGAATGAGGTCTCGGGTCAAGGCTTTAAGTTTGATAATGTTTTGGTTGTCATTTTACGTGCATAAACCTATGTAAATCATGATGTTCATTAAAATTGAAGTGGGACTGATTTGAGTATCAATATTTTGTCTAAACGAATCCATGAAATACACCCCAAAAAGTGTTACATGATCCATAAATTTTCCTATGTTTTCAAGTGGAACTATTGGTGAGGGCTTAGGTGTCGTTCTACCATCACCGGCGCTAGCACTGATGCAGCGTCGTCTCAGCCGCTGCGGCGAACTACCGGCGGCGGAGAAAGAAAGAAGTGCAGCTGCCGAATGAATCGCCCACCGGAGATTCGATTGAGGAAACGCAATCATTTTAATTGAAACTGAATTGTTTAATAAGTTTTGAATTTCCAAATACTAAGTTCCCTAATTTTCAATCAGGGTATTATATGCATGCAACATATGTTACGTGTTCGGTTGAACTTTTTTTTAAATCATATTAGTTTTATTTTTTTTAGTTCTTTCCTTTTAAATAATTTAAGAAAATAAGATAAGAAAATGATTAAGTTTCCAGCAGAAATTATAAGGTTAGTTTAGGCTAAAGTATAAAGGAGTAAATCTGGAAATTTAATTGATTTTAAAGGGATGAGGCCACAAGGATTCGAACCTGTGACCTCACCCGTCAGATACCTTAAACTCACAACAAAAAAATAGGGTCAGGGGGATTCGGAATGGTGTATACTGGCTGAGAAAGGAGAATGCAAAAAATTATATAAATAAAATGGAAGGCGTGGGAATCGAACCCACGACCTCCAGGCAGGGAATAAAGTGAAAGAAAAATAAAATAAAGGAAGTGTGAGGCATGGGAATCGAAGCCACGACCTCAAGGTTGTGAAGGACAAAGGAAATTAAAAGAAAATAAATTGAGGTTGTGGGTGTTCGATAAGTAAAAATTTAAATGAAAATAAAATAAGGAGGCTGTGGGGGTTCGAACCCACAACCTCTTAGTCTCTGGCGAAATAAAGAAAAATAAAGAGAGGCTGTGGGGGTTTGATCCCACAACCTCCTGGTTGATGTGAAATGAACAAGAAAAATAAATAGGAAAAAAAAGAGGGTTGTGGGGGGTTTGAACCCACAACCCCTTGGCCAAGGGAGAGAATTTCTAAAGAAAAGGAACTAAAAAGAAATGTTAGTGTTGGGGCTCGATCTAGGGTCCTAATGTCATGATAAATAAAAATAAAATCAAGGAAAAATGTAAGTTTTGTCTAAGGGATTCCAACTTGGGTTCCCTTGCCCAAATTTCCATATTGATACATAAGTCATACGTGAATTAAATGTTCAAAAATAATGCCACCTACTTAGATCGAAATCAAGATCTTGGCATACATACAAGATACGTAAGTCTTATACTACATAATCTTAGGAAGATACGAGTCACTTAACGAACTATGAATAAAGCCTCATGGCTTGTATGTATAAACCCATAACTCTAGCATACATTTAAAAATAAGTGAACCTAAGAATTGTGTAATGAAATGGTGTAACCCTAAAAGGGTTAAGTACGAGTGTAAAACACAGTAAATTGACATGTGTATTGGAATACGATGAAATGATTATTATGTAATGAAATGATAAGACCCTAGAAGGGTTAAGCAAGAGTGTGAAACACACAAATGACCAAGTGCATTGGCATATGATGAAATGAACATTCACGTAGAAATGTGTGAGTAATTATGAAGAGCAAATATGCTAATGTTAATGAATGTGGTGACAAAATGATAACAGGATAATGTAAAAGATGAGAGCAATCTCAAATGAGGCTAAGTAAATGTTACCAAAACGTACTCACCTATGAGAATGTAAAGTTAATTAAGAGATCTGTCTCAACGAAAACTCTAATGAAAATATTGATATTAACACACTTAATACTAATGATTAGATGAGAAATCATCTATTGAGCTATGATGTCCACATACTAGAAGCCAGCTTCCATGACGTATGAGTTGAATGTACTTGAACTTTATACTAACCAATGATAGACTAGCTATGAGCGGTGATGACTTCTTTTGGGGAAGGCGTAGGTTCACGTAACTCTCATGAGATAAGACTGTCTGGCATGCCAGGTATGGGTCTCCTTATATCTCCTAGTCTTTCAACCTATACTGTCAATATAGGGATTGGGAGAGGTTAAATTCCCATGTACGCTAGCATGTTTTGGGTCACCTTGGACAGTGATTCCACCTCTTTTCGGTGTGGGTGAGACACTTGATTTCATGATTTTCATATGATCTATGTCGGTTAAAGTTAAAGTTCCCAATGAATGAATGAGGGCAACCTCAAATGATGCACATAATGAAATAAACGATACCAAAGGTGTTAGGATAGGATAATCAAGAGGTGAATTAGACTCAAGTAATAACACTAGGTTATTCTTTATCATTGCACATCAAACCCGATGAAAGTCTTAAACTACATCATAGGTATACGTGGTGTTCACTCTAGCCTATGAACGAATTGAAATGAAGTACATATGGATGAATGAAGCAGACTATGTTTGTTAATGAGGACTTCCTAGTAGAGGTCCGATATGTTGAACCCTCATTTTGGAAAGTCTTATTCTCAAGTCCCTGATTCCAAGGTCTCATGGCATATGCATGAATGCTATAAAAGATGTTATGTGTTATATGCAATATGATATGGTTAATGTGTAAGATGTTATGTTATATATGCAATATGATATGTGCAATGTGTAAGATATCATGTGCCGTTTGCAATAGGATAAGTATGATGATGCATGTTACTCTCATGGCATAACTTTTCTAATCAAAATTTGGAATGATCACTGACTTTCCTAATCCAAATTCGGAAAGTTCACTAACTTTCCTAATCCCAATTTTACAAGTCCACTGACTTGACTTTCCATAATCATGTTGTTAGGAAAGAGCTATTCTTAATCATGCATGTCCTTGGTGTATGCTTGCATATACATATACTTAGTAAAAGTGTGTTCTAATCCCATACAACTCCATATTTTTAGGTGCAGACACTGGTGGACGCTAGAGTTTGCAAGTTGACGTGCAGTTATCAGGACGTGACGCTTTCATCAGAACTTGGTTGGTCCTTATGCTTTCGAGGATGTCTACCTTGATTATCTAGCTTAGATATAGTCTTTAGCTAGTTGAGCATGTTCCACTAGTGTTCCTTTCAACTTTTATTACATACTTTGTATTGGTGTCGTTTTGGCAAAAAAACTTTTAATGCAATTATGAACTGTTTCTTTTATTTGATTATCTCTATATTAGATGGTTGATTTGTGAACACCTATGATGTTAAATTCAAAATGTTTATCATTAAATAGGATTTTATAAAGTTCAAATTTTCCGCTAAAAATAACATAGATGAAGTGAGAATGACGCGTGTAGGTTAGTTTGTGACCTCTGAGAGATCAACAATGCCGGTCTCGTCTGTGGTCTAGGTTTCGATCATGACACATGCTGAATTCATCATGGAGTGTTTTACTATTTGTTGCTCGATTTAGTCAATATTAATTTGATATGATTAGCTTATTTAAGAATAATGCTAAGATTTTCTCTTTTTTCTTACTATGCATGAACTTGAACCCAGTCTTACTTACTCCCCATCCCTCGCATATCATTAAGTGGCAATTCGAGTCGGCCTTCATCCCTTTTTTTGATTTCGAAAGATGAAAGAATTTAAACAGGAGCTGCATTATAAGTTCGAAAGGTTGAAAACAGGCTGAAATACAGTTTTTATACACTGGTATATGATTGAGTTTAAGAAGTCAGTGATTAAAAATGGGAATACAGCAAGGGGTCGAAATTGAATGTATACATTTGTTATACGGTTCAATATACCAAAAAATTACTAATATACTTCCCATATGCAGCGACATACCTTCTATGTATACCAAGATTTTTCTAAGGGAAATAAGCCCAAAAGCCTTAAACAATTTCAGCAGGTCCAAAGGGCTAACGGGCTGAAACCCATGATTGTTGGCAAAGTTGTAGGCTTAGGGTATTTGGGTCAAAAAGCCAATTTAATTAGATTTGGGCCAAAAGTCTAAGTTTAACTTTTTCTCCCCCGTCTACTATTACTTATATAGTATGATTTGACTAACTTTGTTATTTTATGGTTTAATTAAATTAAATTCTCAAAGATAGTCATTTCACCTTTTTTTGATAATTATGCAAATTAATATATTTATATTTTTACTTGGCTTTATTTTATTTATTAGTCTTGTTACTTATGTTATTTCCCTTAAGAAATTCCCCCCTAGTTCATTTTCCCTTTAAGATAATATAATAATAAAATTGAGTAAATAATATTTTAAAAAATTGAATTTTCTTTTACTTTATTTTAAAATTTGAAAGGTTATTTGAATGTCATTTTAGTCAAATAGCCGGCCAACCGAAAGTTAGCGGGCATTTTGAGGGCCTAACACCTTTTCAAAATTTATATTGAATTTTGAACCACTTATAGTTTCAAATTGATTTGTATCTGTTCAAATCCTTTTGAAAACTTATGTTTTTACTTGATTTTTACCAAACAAAAAATGGCCACTCTGTTATTATGGAAATTCAATTTTTCTTAAATAATAAGATTAATTGATTTTTCGAAACTTAGTCATTAGTCATTTTTCTTTTCTTCTATTTTTTAGTAAAACAACTGTCAAATAAAATTTTAAAACCTTAATCTTGATCACCGAGGGTAGAGGGTTATTTATAGGTATGAAGGGGTGATTAAGGGGGGAAATCCATTGGAGAAATTTTTAATTTTATTCCCCCTTTCCAAGGCAAACAGTGAAAGAGATTTGAAGATCTCTTAAAAAATAGGAAAAGGGAACAATGATTTGATCAATTAGGTTGCTAGGGTTATGGGTTCTTCAAGGTGTTTGGATGAGAGTACTTGTTTCTTCGCGTGTGATTTTTTGGGTTTGGAACACGACTTTCTCATTAGATTTGAATATCGCGTGAAGAAAAAGAACATGCAGGGGTTGCGTACTAGTATTATACACATCTACTAATTGTTGTTGTACTGGAATGGGTTTGGGCCGGGTAATCTAGAAATTCAAATAGGGACGAGAATATGTTAGTTTGAGAAGCTGGAAATATGTAAAAAGGCCAAAAATTTTGGTCTCAAAATTGAGTAAAGGTGGGGGCAGAAATGGGCAAGAATTATAAAAGAATATGACTATTTGAATTTCAATTATAGCCAATTCGGATTAAGAAATAAAGCCAATATGTATTTAAGTAATAAAATTGGCTAAAAAATTAATAAAATGATTTACTAAAATCAAATAATAAGTTTCTTAATTTTAATTAGAATAAAATAAATAACTCAAGTATAAACTAATAACTCAAAATTATAACTATGGCATACAGTAAATTGATAAAATATTTAAACGAAATTGTTAAATCTCTTGTGATGATTTTCCAATATTTATAATACAGTATGATTGTAAAAATATACATATTTATTATTTAAAATGACAAAATTAGTTTAAAAATAACTTGAAAGTATTTTGAATTTCATGAACTTATTAATTCAAATGTAAAACCACTACTAAAAATATATTCTGAGATGATTTTTGAATATTCATAAAAATACATTAATTATATGTACACAATTATATTTAACATATATATTATTTAAAAATAAAAAAAGTGATAAACTTGTTAATAATATTTTTATTTTTGGAATTTTGAAAAAAAGTAATTATTTTAAATCTTTGAAATCGAAGAAGCTCAATGATTAATTTATTATGTGGAGGTCCTAAATTGGGTGTCAACACTATACCTCACTTGAGTTGGATTGATGAAAGAAATTTGAACAAATTAAATTGGACGAATCATGTTTTTATGGAGTACATCTTCATCTTTAGGAAAAAGAATATGTTACGGACATTTGGAGTTATGGCCAAACATCTGTATCAGTTTTCCTACATATCTCGGGCTATACGAGAATTAAACCCACTTGTAGTTCGACACGCTTAAGTTAAAGCATGACTATCGAAAGGTTCAAAAGTTATCTCGATATCAAATTATGAAGATATCGAATTACTCAAAAATAATATTTAAGAGAAAATGTCAAAATATAGCCGAGTTTCAACATGAACCTGCCTACATATCCTTACACATTAGGAATTGGGCTTCTTACAGTTTGACTCGATCGATTGAAAAGGAAATCTACTATAAAATAACCTTCAGTTCTGAAGAGTGGCAACTGACAAGTAAGTCGAGTATGAAAGGAGGCTTGAAATATCTTAGGTAAGAATGTGGCGCGCTTAACACCCATGAATAAGAACTTACACGGACATAATTTCCAAAGCTCTTGATATATTGTCACTTGGATTGAAAAGTTGCTTTTGGTGAACAAAGAAACATTTCTGCATGTGAAACATAAATCTATAAACCTAAAGAAAAATCCACATACCTTCTTATTAGGGTGTGATATGATTGCGGTGAACGTAGCTCCTTAGATGTCGTCCAAAGAGATTGGTACTCCACTTTGGACTTTGTCCGATTTCTCCTCTACGAAAAAATTCCACATTATGTTTCATCCTTTTTTATTTTGTTCGCATCGGTTGTTTTGTTTGAGTATTCATCCTCCCAGAGGTCCTCAACAATGATTGAGATAAAACTCATTACTGTAAAATATATTTCAAATGGAAAGATAACATCATTTACCTTATTGGAACTTAATTGTTCTCAATGAATATTTTATGTCAACTTCGTTTAGTTTGACGTAAAGCAAATAAAGCATGTATATCATATTTGTGACTTGACTATTAATTGTACTCTTCTTTTAATATTGAAGTAGTAAAACAAAATAATGTAATATATTAATAGCTCCGTTGATGTTTTGAATATGATGTCCCTCTCCCGCAGTTTGATATGCAATGGACCTTTTCACAGTTTGAATATGTAATGACCCTCTTGGAGGTTTAAAAATGCAATGGCCCTCTTTACAATTTGAATATGATGTCCATCTTGGCGGTTTCAATATGATGGCTTTCTCAAAATCTTTGAATACAAATGCCCCTATTGTCATTTTAATATGCAATTGACCTTTTGGAAATTTAAATATGAGTGGACCTCTCGGCAGTTTGAATATGAATGTCCCTTTTGGCGGTTCTAATATGATGACCCTCTCGGCAATTTGAATATGAAGTGCCCTCTTAGCAGTTTTAATATGAATGGCCCTCTTGGCAGTATGAATATGATTTTCCTCTCGGCAATTAAATTATGAAATGGCCCTATCGGTAGTTTGAATATGAGATGAACCTCTTCTCAATCTAAATATTAATGGCCCTCTCGGCAAATTGAATATGAATGACCTTCTTGGTGGTTTGAATATGATGGCCCTCTTGGCAATTAAAATATCCAATGGCCCTCTTGGCATCTTGATTATTATATACCTCTTAGCAATTTGAATATGAATGGACCTCTTGGAAATTAAAATTATGCAATGTCCCTCTTGGTACTTTTAATATGCAAAGACTTTTACTAAGAATGTCGTCCTTCTTCAATATTTGATATGACGCTAGGTACTTTTGGTCAGAGCATCATTTTTATTGGTATCTGGAAACCTTAGGCAGTAGATAATTTTCTTTGATTTGATGATATAATTTGTCAAATAACTCTTTCGTCATGGAGAGATGCTACATTCATTATCAGAGATTTGTTTATACGTTCTCTTGAAATTGTTGGTTTATAATTATATCATCTTTGATATCTTCATATACCCTGCATCCACAAAACAAATGTTAGTTTTGGACCACTGATCTTTCTTGATATCTTCAAGTTGCCTTGCTCCTTTTCTTGTTATCTTCAGAATTTATTTGATCCTACAAATCGTCGTAGACAGAAGATAAGATCATATTTAAATTAGAGCATTTTTTTGGTATGAAATTTTGAAAATATAGTTTGCAAAGTTCTTTGCCAATTAACTATCACGATATGCACGATACGAACAAAATTTATTTTATCTTAGATTTTTTCCATGGGAGGTAACTTGCTGGTAACATAAGAATTCTTTAAGAGTATATACAATAAGGCACTTGAAGTTTACTTTGATATTCCAAGTACCTTTGATGGAATTTTTGAGGTCCTTCTAAAAAAACAATTCCTAGTTAGTTTTTTCAGAACAAATCTAATGGTGTTCACTAAATTTATTATATTTTGCAAAAAAAACTTAGGCTTTCTCAAAATTATGTCCCAATTGAAAATTTTGTTATGGTATCTGACCCTTGCTTGTAGGAAATAACTCTTCTAGTAGAATTTTTTAGATCCTCTGAAAAATGTTATACCAGTTTTCATTATGAAGGGAAATGGAAATCTTATTAGGAATATAACTAACCCGTTATAGCGCCTATGTATCCCAGTGAGAAAGGAATCAGGTCAAATGTAGTTCCTCTTTCAGTACTTGGCAAAATAGAATATTTTGATAAGGAAACGACCGAGGTTGACATAGGTCACCTACATATCTCATTCTTGAGAATTAAGGTTAGACATTGTTCTTTACGAAGGAAATGTTTCAAAACACAATGCGACAAATGATTACGAGCAAACTGCAATTACAAAGAAGTAATGGAAATAAGTATCATCCTTCAAATTCAGTATCTGTTGACAACATCTGAACTTATAGCTTTTCTCCATACTTTACCGTCCATCTCTTATAGAACCAAAAATCCTCTTGATAGTACCTTGTGGACAACATACAATCCTTGCCTGTTAAGTGCAATTTTTCTTTGTATTCGTCTTGATGAGGGAAAATGTGTTTCAACACTAATTGGCCTACCTCAAATGTTTGAACTCTTACTTTCTTGTTGAAAGCGTGAGTAATTTTCTGTTGATACAGCTTGACATGAAAAACAACACCTATTCTTTTCTCGTTAATCAGTTCTAATTACTCATATCTATCATGAACCCATTCGGCATCGTTCAATCCAGCTTCTGGAAAAATCATAAAGATGGTATATAAACTTTGGCTGGTATCACTGTTCTTTTTCTTATGCCAATAGATAAGGAGTTTCCCCAGTTGAGGTCTTGATTGTGATGTGATAACCCAACATAGCATAAGGAAAATTTTTATTCCAAGATTTGTAGTTGTCAATAATTTTACTCTGTATCCTCTTGATATTTTTATAAGCAGCTTCCTCAACTCCATTCATGTGAGGACGATATGCAGTTGAATTGTGGTGGGTAATTTTGAACTGTTGGCATATCCCTTTCACCAAGTGCTATATTGATTTGCTCCATTGTCTTTGATGATAGATTCTAGTAACCCAAAATGCATATTAAATTGTGGTGAACAAAATCAGCCACAATTTTCTACGTTACAGCTTTGTTGGAAGCAACTTTAACCCACTTTGTGAAGTAATCAATTGCAACCAAAATGAACTTATGACTATTGGAGGCAACAAGCTCAAGTAGTTCGATAAAATCAATGCCCAAAAATGAAAATAGCCAAGGGGAACTCATAGCATTTAGCTCGTAATGATGTACTTTGATCAGATCTCCATGTACCTGGCATTTATGATACCTTTGGACAAATTGTCGATAATCACTTTCCATAGTTATCCAAAAGTATCCTACCCTTTGGATTTTCTTTTTCAATGTAAACCACCCATGTGAATCCTACACGCTCCAGCATGAAATTTTTCAAGCAGTCTTATTGTTCCTATAGCATCCATATATCTCGTAATCCCTAATCTGAAGTCCTTTTATAAAGAACCTCTCTATACAAACACAAGTTGTCCGACATTGTTTTGATTGTTTTATTCTGAATACTTGTTTATTTTTCTATATATCTACCAACTTATAAGTACATTTCCTATTGATATACCATGGATTCCCATCCCATTTCGCTTCCACATGTAAACAATGTTCTGGTTGTTCTTTTAAATCTATCTAATTTTTTATTCTTCTAGTCATGATCCATTCAAATGCATAGAATACATGATTCGTACTCAACCATGTTATTAGAGCATCAGAATCTACACTTTCTTCTTGCTGGACATTTTTTCTCCAATTCAGATATCAACACTGCTCCAATTCCTAATCCTATAGTGTTCACTGCTCCCTCAAGGAACATTTTCCATCTAGGATATGATTCCGATTTGTCTTTCCCAGAAAAAACGGATTCTTCATTAGGTAAATATGTTGTAAGCAATTCATATACTTCATCTATTAGGTTTTTAGCAAGGACATCGACCAAGGCTTGAACCTTAGTGGCTTTCTAATTCATATACACAATGTCAAATTCACTTAACAACATTTTCCACTTTACTAACTTTCATGTGGGCATTGCTTTAAGAAAAAATGTCTTTGAGCGGGTCCATTTGTGAAATGAGATGTGTTATATAAGCCGATAGATAATGTATAATTTTTTTAGAAACCCAAGTCAAAGCACAATAAGTTCTCTCTAAAAGGGTGCAAATAGCCTCATAGGATGTGAACTTCTTCCTCAAGTGGTATATAACTCTCTGCTTTTATCCGATCTCATAATGTTATCCAAACACACACCCAAATGCGTTGTCACAGACAGATAAATACGATAACAATAGACATCTTGCACGTTGAGGCACCAATAATGGTGGATTTGAAAGGTAACTCTTGATGTTGTAAAAAGCCTTTTGACATTCTTCGGTCCAATTGGTTGGCATGTATTTTGTAGCAACTTGAATATGGGCTCACATATCACCGTTGATTGATCTATCAATCGACTGATATAATTTATTCTCCCTAATAAACTCATTACTTCCTTCATTGACTTTGCAGGACGCAAGTCTTGAATTGTCTTGATCTTGAAAGGATCAAGATACTAACTATGAAACCGAGTAACTTCTCTTGAGTTACCCTAAATGCACATATAGCTGGGTTCAACTTCAAATCATACCTGTGTAACCTCTCAAAACTTTTTCTAAGTGTGTCAGATGATCTGAACTCTCGCGAGATTTGATGATGGCATTGTCCACATACACTTCAATTTCTTTGTGGATCATATTATTTAAAATTGTTGTCATAACATTCATGTATGTTCCTCAAGAATTTTTGAGGCCGAACGACATCACTCGATAATGGTAGGCTCCCCAAGGTGGGATGAATGTTGTTTTTTATGCATCTTCTTCATCCATTAGAATATTTTGGTATTCCTCAAAGTAATCCACAAAATAAGGCAGCTCATGCTTGGCAAAATTGTTGATAAGTCTGTGGATATTTCGCTAGGGGAAATTGTCTTTTGGTATCTCTTTGTTATGATCCCGATAATCAATGCATATCCTGAATTTTTTATCTTTCTATGCTACTGGAACAATGTTAGCAAGCCAAGTATCATACTTGGTTTCTAAATGACCTTTGATTTGACTTCTTCATGACCTCCTTTTTTATCATTAACCGTAGATCGGGCTTGAACTTTCTGATTTTACGCTTTATCGGACAATAATCTTAATTGATAGGCCGCTTATTGGAAAAATATCAGTGATTCATTCTATCATATCATCATAAGACCAAGCAAACATCATCGATGTATTTTTTGAGCAAATTGACAATTTCTTCTCTTTGCGTTGCTTCAAAATGGACAGTGACTCGAGTTTCTCTAACTGACTCGTCATATCCCTACTTTACTATCTCTTTCTCATCTAGGCAGGGCTTCATATCATTTTCATCTTGCCTTATGTCCTTTGTGAGGTTTTCCGGAATCATGGTTTCCTCGTCATATTCTTCACATTTATCTTTATTGACCTTACTTTATTCACCGTGTTCGTGACATGTCATGACATTGACAAGTTTAGATTCATTTTTATTGAAATGAATAGTAAATCAACCATGTTAAATAGAAAGAGTTTAAATGTCTATTTGAGAATGATTCGAAAAGATAATATAATCAATTTAAAATAAAAGAGTCTTTCATTGGAATGATAAAAAGGCGTACAAACTTTTTTCATGAGTCATGAGTCATGTCCTTTTAAAACATTATGATGAAAAAAAAAGTGACATAAATGGTGATTTTGACCCTCATTAGAAAAACACCGATATTAAAAAATAAAACTTTAAATCTTGTTTTTGTCTACCAAGCCATTCGATTGAGCAAAAGTGGGGTGGCCATAAAATTTTGTAGCATAATCTCTAGGTCCGGTATCTCACATGGTGGGTGTTGTGGTGCATTTTGCCGAGATCACAACACATTCTTCTTCAGCAAACAATATTTCCATCCGTTCCACTAGACCATTAATTTCAGGCTCTAAAGCTTTAGCAACAAATGAATGATACAACTCTTGAATAGGCTTCTGTATATCACAATCATGCTTCTTCCTTGTTTCTACTTCAAAGAATTCTTCCTTTTTGTGGTTATAACGACACCGAAGAAGAAATTTTGAACTGGATAGGAATATATTTGTAATACAATCCGAATTCTTGTCTATGTCAAGACCAGGCTCAAAACCACTTCTTAGCATAGTCGTGGCTAGAAATTTATACACTAGTCGCATTGGTACTTGTGGAGTTGTATCTGCACAAACATCATTCATTATCTCCACCATATGAAAGTCAATACCTAGAGAGGAATCTTTAGTAATGGCAACGTAAAAACAAAGTTAACTACGTTTACTCCCTTCACCACGGATGATGATTTCATAATCCTGCATGATGAAGTTTAAAAGTTGATGTAGTTTAGATAGGACTGCTTTAACATCATTGATCCATGGTCTTATTAGAAATAAGTTGTAGATTGTACATATACACATCACCTGGAACTCGGTGACAAATTATTTGGGGACCATATGGGTACCGAAGTCTACCTCTCATATGGTCTCTCTTTGGGCACAATCAAATACTCTTACATTCATTTGATTTGGACGAAATCATACATCATCATTTAGCAGTTTAAGGGTTGCTAATGGGAAGATATTGAGTCCTAAGACATTATCAATCAATAATCGATCTACAAACTTGTCCCTGCATTTCACGGTGATAAACAAGGCAGGGTTGTGCATTAGTCCTTCAAATTGCAATATCTCTTCCAGGAAAGAGATTTGATGACTCACAATGACATGGCTTACAATAGTGTACAGATTCTCACCACTTGTTCCCATAGGTACATCTAGTTTGTTAAGTACCTTCAATATTTCTTTTCGGTGGTACTCAAAGCTCATTAGTAGAGCCCAAACAACCATTTTAGCTGGAGTCCACTCCAAATGTTTGACAATGGAATACTCCTTAGGCTGCATTTTTTGCCGAAACTCTTTGGCCTTATCTTGTGTGATCGTCCTTTTTGGTTCTCCTTTCTTCATCCTGAGCTAACTCTTCCAGGACATAGCATCTTCCAGAACTTGACATCTCATGTGTCTTAGTTTCGTGGACAACAAACTTTTCTTAGGGGGTTCATTGTTTCATTCATTTGCCAAAGTGAATTTATGATGAGGTCCAGTTATTACAACAAACACTTGACAAGCCTTTATGATCATGAGGCAACTTATGGTGTAAGTTAGTAACATTTGCTTCACTTACTATCCCACTAGTGATCAAATCTCATTTCTTTCAATCATGTATATTGTTGCTCCCCCGTGATTTGACAATGGGTTAAGGTTACATTTGGGTCAGGGCCTTGGGAGATTGATGACTATGTTATCGATCAAGTCTTGAATCTCATGTTTCAAATTCATACACCCTTCTTTATCATGTCCTTCCTCTGCATAATAGTTGGCACATCGTCGATCCACCCGAAATAACTTTTCTGTAGGATTAATTGTCCTTGCTTCTACTGGTTGGATACAATTAAGTAATTGTATGAGGATTAGGAGTGAACTGATGGGTCTTGTTGAGTGGGTAGGGATATAATCAGGTAATGGATAACTTAATGATGGAAAAAGGAGGAAGAGGTCTTCTAGGTTTGAGAAGGGTTCATTCGATGCAGTAGCCAATTTGGCCAGATATTTTGTTTGTTAAAGCTCTTCCAGCATGTATGCAATTCATTGCATTAGCTGAGAGATCAACTTACTCTAATCATTGAGTTTAGCAATTCTGACGGTTACATCCACTATTCACGTTTCTTCATAAGTACGATTTATTTTGCTTTTGCTTTTATCCAAAGAATGATCACGGAAGGAAACTATGATTGCTCTAAATCTTGTAAATTATGGATGGTTGGCCGGTTTGATTTCAACACAAATTAGTCTTTACCTATAGAGAAGAACAACTCAAAAGACATATATGTTAGCTTTTAATTTTAATGAGATATTAAAATATGTTTAGATAAAGATAAACACACACATGTGACTTTGCTTCAAGCAGATTAATCCTCGAAAATATTTAAGGCTAACAGGAGGACTGAAACGGAAACAAATCTTTTGTGATAGAATTGGGAAGGTCGAATTTCATAATACTATTAATTTCTTCCACTCATACTTTTGTGGGTGAAATTTTTCAAAATCTTTCACTCATAAGGGGGATGAAAAATTTAATTACAAGAAATGAACCTTAAGTCGGCTTCCTACGTATCTACCAAGGAAATCAAGCCCGATTCAGTTCAATTACATCAGATAACTTAGACATATTCTTCCTCAAATTGATAAATATACTAGGCTCGAAAATAGCTGCATGTGTACCCCCTTATAAGCTCAAGTCTCACGTAGTTCTTGATTACAAGTAAACATAAAAACAAAATGACAAACATGAGAGATGCATTAAATGAACTTAAATCTACCCCTAAACCATTTTTATTTCCTTTTCAAATGTAGGGTGATGATCAGGTGATCTCATATCTGAACCTTCTTTTGTTTTCCCTTTTCCCCTCATTGAGAAATCATTCCAAAAATTATCTTCTTAATTACCCGTTCAATTTTGGGGATCATTGCAGACACTATAATTATATTAATAATCTCTTGATGAATTTTTGAAATATTTCATTTTACTAAGACTATTTTCATATCAATCTCAATAATTCTCTCCCGTAGCTTCCATTCAGTTTGGTCTAGTATTGCAACTCTCGTTTTGGTTGTAGCTATCCTCTCTCTAGTCTCGATAATTTTATGATCATTGAACCTTTAGTTTCTCCACACTAACCAAAGAAATTGGTATGATTGGTGTGTTGACATCTTTTTAAGACATTGCTGTTAATCGACCTTTCGGTTACAGATGAATAAATATTTAGTAAATTGTTAATTTGGACAAACTTTGTTGTTGTGAATTTTAATATATACTTAGAGTGCGCTAAAAGCAATAATGGATTAATTCTACTTTAGACAAAATGACACATCACAACACATAGACAATTTACATACACCCTAGATTTTTGACCTTTATATGCCAAAGGTAGGACTAAACGACAAACATAACGTGATTATGAAAGATTCATCCAAGCAATTTATTGTGACCACACGAGTTTGAGAAAAAACCACCAAATATTCATTAAATTCCAATAAAATGGTACAACAAAGAGAGAATAAACTAAAGTACATTAAAATGACCCAAAATAGAGGTAAATCTAATACTCAACCTAAATGTTGTTATCAATTACGTTGGTAGAGGAAGTGAAGATGACGCTCCTACGTTGCTAGTCCCTGCTCTCACATTATCTAATTATGGAATTCTAGTTTCCATTTAAGCCCACATTTTAGGAGTGACCTTTTTGGTTCCAAGATGAGAATGCATTATCCAGATCGTCGTCCCAATATCCTCAAAACCTTGTTCGCCTTTTGGACTCATGCTACTGCGATCTTCTCGAAACCACATCTGATATTCTGAAATTTCTCTTTTAAGAGCATTTCTTATATCCAACATGAGAATATTGTTACAATCATTAAGATTCTCTCTTGCTCTAGGGACATCGAAGTTTGGTCCAAAAGGAATTTCACAAACCCTTGTATTTGCTTCAAGAGGGATTACTTGTGATTGACCAAAATGTTGAAGCACATGCACATGAGCATATGGATAGAGGTCTTTCTACTCAATAAGATCAATATTTTATAACCTAATGCATGTAACATAGGCCGTGGAATGTGAGAGTAATGGATATTTACACTAAATTTTGTTACCGGTGCGGTAGGTAACATATCCATAGCAGTCATGCCATACCTCGAGCCTAAACCCTAGACATGGCCGGCACCCAATGTCAATCATTAGCCATGAGTGGACCCTTGGCCTGACTTACTTAACTCAGCAGAAGACATAACTCAACATAAACAAGAACACATTATATAAGTAATACTCAAAATTATTGTTTTGGCCAAAATTACACTCAAGTCTCATCACACAAAATCTGAAATGTAAATAACTGGAAACTAAAATCAAAACTGTACGATTACTATCTGTCTATAAAGACTCTGTGACACTAAGATGAATGTTGGGAAAACCCCCACAACATTCTATAAATTAAAAGAGTGGAAATCAATGAAAGAGTCCCCTAGAATGCAAGAAGTATCACCACTGACTCTGATAACTCAAGAAGGATCAACAAGGAGCTAGATGCTGATCCTGGTTACCTGCATCTGCATCATAAGATGATGCATGCAAGCTTGCATGAGTACATTGAATGTATGAGTATGCGTGTTGGGATGCTAAATAACATTGGCTAAAAATAGTCTGAAAGAAACTGAAGAACTTAACTACTCAACTCAACTAAACATGACTGACTCATTTCAGTATAAAGTAATTTAAACACAAGTGCCTTATAAATAAAACCTGGTTGAAAACATGTTGTAAATGATAAATGTATAGAAGGATACAAATAACTCTGATATCTATATGTAAAGTAAATTAAATTTATGTGTGTGTATATATGTATATATATACACACACCTTTAACTTTTGTCAGAGTTTCTCTAACAGATACCTATTACTTAAGAGCTAGTAAGATCATAAATCATTTTTCCTCATGCTGTCAAGGTTGTACTATATCTTGACATTGAAATAAAACCTGAACTACCTAATGGATCCACTAGTCTATTCTAAAAGTTCTAAAGAAATCATCTAAAAAGTATGAACCTTTTCTACCCATGGTGCTATAAGGTTTATGGGGGCTGCGCGTTATCTCAACTCTCCCCTATATAGGTGCTCAATACTCACCCCAAAAATATCATTATATTAGGTATTATGTTTTAAAAACATACTAACTTCTTTAATTTGAGATAAGTGCTCAAAATGTAGCTCGAAGCCTATCTTGGAAATCTAAGTTCATCGTTTCCTTTATTTAAAAAGCGATCACTCTTTTCAGAAAACTATCCTGAAAGCTCATTGAAAATCTCAGTTTCCATTGTTAACTAAAATGTGAAAACATTTAGAAACTTTCAGGGAATACTGTCACGACCCAAACCGGGTTTCGACTGACACTCACACTTACCCTCCTATGTGAGCGAACCAACCAATCTAACCTTAACATTTCAATATAATATCAACAGAAAGTAATGCGGAAGACTTAAACTCATTAATTAAAGACCAATTCATTAACTTCTAAAATTCAACATCTATTATTCCCCAAAATCTGGAAGTCATCATCACAAGAACATCTACGATCAAACGACTAAACTAAGAGTATTCTAAAAGCTAAAAATACATAAGAAGCTAGTCCATGCCGGAAGTTCAAGGCATCGAGACTTGAAGAAGAAGATCCAGTCCAAGCTAGAAGCATTAGCTCACCCTGAATTTCCGATGTAGTAAGACTGGCTTGAATTACTGTTGAGTTGAAGACGATGGCACGTTTGCTGCACTCCACAAATAAACAAGAAGAGAACATAAAAGTAGGGGTCAGTACAAAACACGGGTACTGAGTAGATATCATCGGCCAACTCAAAATAGAAATCAATATATACCAAGTAATATCATAAAATCAACTATGATACTCAACATGTAGCAACAACAAGTACTATATCATTAACAATTACCGTCAAGTTCACACATGAGGACTCAAGCCTCAATACCATACTCATTTGGGAATTATGTTCATTAGATTGAGTATATTAACATCTTTCAAGATTCATTATCTTTAGTTCTCTTGTGTCGGTACGTGACACTCCGCTCCCTCATATTCATTAATCCTCTTGTGTCGGTACGTGACACTCCGATTCCTCATATTCATTAATCCTCTTGTGTCGGTACGTGACACTCCGATCCCTCATATTCATTAATCCTCTTGTGTCGGTACGTGACACTCCGATCCCCTAAATCTATGTGTCGGTTCGTGACACCCGATCCCCTAATTCTACGTGTCGGTTCGTGACACCCGATCCCCTAATTCTACGTGTCGGTTCGTGACACCCGATCCCCTAATACTACGTGTCGGTTCGTGACACCCGATCCCCTAATTCTACGTGTCGGTTCGTGACACCCGATCCCCTAATTCAATGTTTCGGTTCGTGACACCCGATCCCCTAATTCTACGTGTCGGTTCGTGACACCCGATCCCCTAATCTCCTTCCATCAATTCATCAAGGCTTCTTTCTTACCAAGGCATCATCAATCTCATTACTTTAGTTCATCAAGCCTTCTCCCTTACCAAGGCATCATCATTAAAAAGAGATTAGGTTTTTATCAAGATTTGGGATTCAATAACTTCATCATGCTTAATATAATCAAAATTATATAATCATGTTCATGCATTCATACAATTAAGCACATAGCAGGGTTTACAATACTACCAATACATATCATTCTCTATTAAGAGTTTACTATGAAAGCATGAAAACCATAACCTACCTCCACCGAAGATTAGAAATCAAGCAAGCAAATTCCCAAAGCTTTGTGTCCTCTTCGTTTCTCCTCTTTCTCGTTCAAATTTCTCTCTCTTTCTCTTGTTCTTTCTATTTTCTTTATTCAAACCCTCTTTCTTTTACCCTAATTAGTATATAATTAAGGATAAAAGATGGCAATAATGCCCCACTAATTAACTTAAGGTTACCTCTTTTAACCCCCAAGTAATTAGACTTATTAACATTAACCCACTAACTTTATAATTAAGGCAAGAATAGTCAAAAACGTCCCTTAAAACGTATCAAGAAATCCGACCCGGACTGGGATTGCGCAACCTGTGACGGGCCGTCGTGCTTGCGACGGTCCGTCCTGCAGGTCGTCGCAAAGTTCAGAGACCCAAATTTCCACCAAGGGTCTGTGACGGTCCGTGACACCTGTGACGGTCCGTCCTGCCATTTCGTTACAAAGTTCAGAGAGTCGATTTTAGCACCCAAATTTCAGAATTTCTAAGTGTTTTGGGACGAGACACCCTCGACGGTCCGTCGTGCCCATGACGTTCCGTCGTGGGTTCCGTCGTCTCAGCCTGTTTTTCCAGAAATAAAATCTACTGCTCAAAACGACTAAACAGGTCGTTACAAATACTTAGTTCCCTTATAATATTGAGAATCTAATACAACTCTTTAGTCTTTGATTAACTTTAAAACTTAAGTCTTGACGAACTTCTAGGGAATAATTAGTTCCCGTATACTTCATTGAAGGAAAATACTTCAACTTTTACTTATTACTCCAACTTGAAACTTGAGCCTTAACTAAGTTGAAACGTTTAATAAAGACTCTTGAAAACATTAAGAACTTTAATCTAAGTTTCTTCTTAACTTCTAGACTTGACTCTTAACTGCTTCAACTTTGATCTTAAGTTTCCTTGAATTAAATTATGGGTTCAAGGTTATGATTTAGGTTCTTTTGTGATTTCTAGGTGTTTAGAAATCATTTGAAGTGATTAGAATCATCATAAAACGTTAATGTCCTTGGAAGGACTTAAAAGGGATAAAATACGAAAAATGGGCAAAAAACGCCGATCCAGCCACAAAGTTGGCGCAACGGTGCGCCAACCTCAGTTGGCTGATGCTAGAAACTGGCGCACCGGACCAGGTCCAAGTTGACTAAGACACTGTTTTGGCGCACTTCAGACATGACGCGCCCGTCCTGGCCTAGGTGCGACTAGTCAATTTTTGAACTCGTTTTCTAGTTCCAAATCGCACTAACCTCCATGGTATCATCCCCAAATCCCTAGGATCATTAATATATTCAATACCCATCTAATCTAAACCCAAAAAAATATCGCAAATTACTAGTCAATATCAATGAGTGTTTAATCAATTCAACAAAGAAGGGATTCGACAAGATTATAAAGAATTCACTTCTAGTCATGAAATCAAATTCTAAACTTCTCAACAGAAAAAAGATTGACGTGCGGATGAATTAACCAAACATAAAAGGGCTCAAATACCTTGATAGAGATCAGCCCCGTGAATTTCACTCAAAATCCTTTGTCATTCTAGGCGAAATCTTGATCTTTCTCCCTTCTCCTTCTCCTCTTCTCATTTCTCCCAAACCCTAAGCGTGGAAGAACTTTTTTAATCTGAACTAAAACTTATTTTAACCATATTAACCCGTAAAAAAATTACGAAATCAATGGGTAAAAATACTAGTTTTCTCTTTCTTAAATCTATGATGGATTGTCCTTACCTCAACAACCCAATTTCCGAAAGACATATTTCCCTCTTACGATATCAAAATTGACCTAACTTGGCTCCCTTGGAAAGATATTTCTAAGGGCATTCCAACCATATAAATAACTGACTCTAACTCATCATGACGTAAAAGTTATTGTCGCTTGAAAATGACCAAAACTCACTTTCTTAACTTGGAAATTTTTTCAAATTTTCCCGTTTCTTTCTAAAATTGAATTTTTTTAGTTTCTTATCTTATTTTAGGCTACTATGAGTTAAGAAATAACAATTCATCAGTACCAACTAGAAACACAAACCTTCTCGTCTTGTCGTAAAAATTATTAATATGAATTGAGTTACTAAAACATATCTCATCCATATTTGTACGCCTGTGAAAATATTCCGTTGTCAACATTCATAAAAGAAGATTGAAACCTTCAAAAAAGATTGCTTCCCCTCTTTTATATTTCACCAGAGTTCGAAATATTTCAACTAAACCTATGGGAACCAGAGTGAGTTCTTTGCCGTTAACACCTCTAAAAAGTACACGAGCCACATAACTTATGTCATTGGTAATACGACCACGTTCTCGTGGAAACATTGAAGTCCCTATTAAAGCCACAACAAATGTAATATCATGTCTAGCCTGCAAATGAACATGAGTGTAAGAGAATTCTGTCCTGAAAATTGAAAACATTGGCTTTAGTGGCCACCTATTATACTAAATATATGTTGTTAATTCTCTTCATATTAATTACCTCCTTTTTTGGGAAAGTATCACCAAGGCGAGTTATAACGTCGGTCATTCTTAAAATGACTTTTAGATGGACGAATTATCACTGCAGGCAAAAACATTACTCATGAATTGCTTAGTTACTATTTATACGTTGTTAATCTATCATGATTCCTACAACCCTAGTTGTGGATTTAGCTACGCATAATCGCAAGATCGCAATTCGTATATTTAGATGAAAAAATCAAGAATTTACATAATGTATGTAGGAAACCCTGAATATAAACTTGAATTGCAAGGGAAAAATCATCAAAACAAACTGCAAAAATTAAGAATTGCTAAAGTTGCAAAATGAATCTCCTAGGTAAAAAATAGAAAAAAAATAATGAGGTCTAACCTCCAAAAATTAGGTTTACATGTGCTATATATAGAAAAACAACTCCCAACTAAAAAGGAAACAAAATAAGGAACACATTTTTGATCTATGACACTCACCTAAGGACTGTGGATTGACCTAAGGTACATAGGTCTATTCTGTGATATAGGAATTAGGCATTTTCAGCACCTTCAAAAACTCCATCACTCAACTTTAATCGACGGACAAATAGTGCAAACCGTCAATCTTCCTCTGTATCACCATACTTAGAATGTTCAAAATACGGTACAAGAATTCCTTCTCTGATTTATTTGTCACACTTGCAGTACGGTCCGTAGGTAGACCCTCGGCCCGTTATTTGCAACTGTGGTTCTGCACATGGTCAATAATCCCTTTATTTTCCTTCAAGTCTGTTATTCTGATTTATGATTACCATCAGCGGAATGTGTTTGGACCTAGAAACACAGAACTCTTAAATAAAATGTGTTAAAAATACCGTAATCCTATGATATATAAGTGGATCGACTAGTCTATCTAAAAAGCATTAACAAAGCATCTAAAAAGTATGACTCTTTCTACTCAGGTTGTCTATAAAGTTTATGGAGACTTGAGTTATCTTAAATCTTTCCCATATCGGTGGTCAACACTACTCCAAAAAATGTACTCAATTGTTATGTTTAAAAACATAAATCTTTCTGTGGTTTTATATTATTACTCAAATCTAGCTTAAAATATCTCTTTGATATTTGTGTTTCCTCTTATGTTCAACTGTGAAAAAAATTAAAAATTTTGGAATACTTAGTTCTCATATAATCTTTTGAAGAAAAGAACTTCCCTCTTTTTGTTTCTTAACTCATGCTGAAGTGTATAAAACAAGTTTAATACAACGGTGAAATACTTCATAATATAAGGTTCAGTCCGAATTATGGATGTGAGCGACTCAATCCAATATTTTCAATAACTTTACATATGACTCAATCGAAACTCAAGAACTCAGTGATACTACACATTTCAAGAATGCACGGCACAGAGGATTCATGTATATTTATTTGTATGAATTACTCAACTCAAAGTCTCAAAGATAATTCTCATCTCAAAAGTACTTGACGTATAGGGTACATGTGAATTATAGGCATGAACTACTCCGATTTAGGACATCATGGGTAACATATAAGAGTCTCAAATTAGGAATATAATCACGAAAGGGTGAGGAACTCTATACTCAAGACATAAACTTAAAATATTTTACCTCTCAATTAAACTCAATTTATGGAGTCCATTCGGAATTACGGGCATGAACGACTCGACTAAAGGTTCTACATAACATCATAGAAGTCGAGTATTCAAGTCTTTTCATTTTTGTACTTACTTCCTCAAAACATAGCTCAAATCAATATTTTATCTCAAAAGATTCACAATTTAAATCCACCACGATCTTGGACTCTACTCTTAACTCTCTCTTGAATGTAAATTATGAATTCAAGAATAATGGTTCATGATATGAAGGATATAGGTGATAGTGTAGTCATTTATACATTCTCCTCAACCTGACACTCACTTACTTATGTCTTGAAACAATTTTTTTGAATGTTTTGGGAACTCTTCAAAACGACACAAAATGCACTTTCTCAAGGCTTGACTCTTAACCTTTCTTTTAATTTGAATTATAAAGTCAAGGTTATGATGCATGTTATGAATTATTACTAGGTGTTTCAAAGTATCTTAAGAGTGTTTAAAATCAAATGGGCGTAAGTGTACCGTTCAAAGTGCCTCAAACTAACGAAATGATGAAAATCAGGTGGGGGACGGAATACCTGGCCAACTGAGTCGCGCGGGAATACAATCCTTTACGATAGAGGAGTTGTTGGGGATCTCTGGCTGGAGTCAAGATCTAGTCCCCAACCTAGAAAATGTCGACGACTTTTGTTACTAGTTTTATCACTGTATTCCACCTAGATTTTAGTGGCTTCTTCCCCAATTACTTGGATTCTATTTCTTAACAAAAATATAGACTAATACACTTACTATAGACCTCAAAAACTCACTTTTATCTCAAAAAATAAACAAACCCTACAAAACATGTTTTAAAATTAACCTGAACAACAATTATCAAGAACTGAAATATTTCTATCGTTATCAAAGAATTCCAATCTGAGAATCCTGTTTTGCGTGTTAAAATGAAACCCAAACTATGGAAACTTACGTACCTCTTTAGGTATATAACCCATGATTAAAACCTGCAACAAAACTCAAGATTCTCGACGAAGCCTTGATCCTTTCCTTTTTTTCTTCTCTTTCTCTTCTTTTCTCTTCTTGAGCTCTAAAATAAAACCCTTGGAATATATTAGTTTAATAAAACTGAAACTAGAATTATTAAACCCTTAAAAACATTCTTAAAATGTAACAAATATTATTTTGGTAAGGAAAAGACTAAAATGTTGTCATGACCCTCAAAATGAACTAGGTCAAACTAGCTAAAGCCTAAAATGTGTGTCATGAGTTAATAAGGTTTAAAAATTGTGAATTATCATATTAGAAGTTAGTTTGACGAGTTTAGAAGTGAAACATCAAAGGACAACAAAAATGTCTCTTAACTAGTCATGTGTATGTGCTAGTCTGTCTTTGAATGTTTTAAGTGTTATTTGGACTCTAAAATGATCGAGGAGTGGCTTAATATGTATTGTATGTATTAGGTGTTGAAACTAGGAACGACTTCCCATGGACCACACTAAAGGTCCTTGAAGAGGACTCAAAGACTAGCAAAACACCGCCTAGGTAGTGTGAAACTACGCTTGGCAATCAATGCCCCATAGATGCACCAACTTTTTGTCGATTAGGGGAGTTACTCTACACTTAGGCGTGGGAGCTTACAACAAAATGTGAGCCTGAGTAACAATTGCCGAAAGTGCAGGACGACGCGTAAACTAGACGAGGACTTGTTGATCGCAATCATCGATTGAACATACAGTTTTCCTGCAGCTGTCTTGGCCTACGTTGGAGTGAATTAGGAACACCCTACGTTCCAAATAAATAATGTCTGTTGTTGACTAACCCATTGAGATATCTTATGTTAGGTATGTTAGTTTCTATAATCGGAACATTTTGTACTAACACATATGTTGCATACATTCTAATGTAGTGTAGGGTGTTCAGAAGATTAAGTTGCTTTGGAGGGTAGATCTTCCAAGGTTTTAAAGGAGTGAAGATTAGTGAGTCATCATTGCATCCTAGGAAACCACCCCTATGTTTCTTTTATACCCTTTACTATGTTTTGGATTTCCATGGGTTGTGTCCCAAGACATTATTACTCATACTGTCATAGATGGTTTTTGAGACATATGTTAGAAAGACTTCCATTTTATGAAATAATCTCCATTTTTTAAAGAAAAAGTTTTAATTCCATACTAATTTTAATATATATGCAAGGAAATATTTCTAAGGTCCTGTAAAAGACCTCAAAGAGGTCAAGTACAACGTGTAACTTCTAGGGGGTATTCCCCGGTCATTACATGTTTGGTATCAGAGCATATAGTCTTAGAATGTCTCAAAAACCACATATAGTAGAGTCTTATTAATATCGACACATATATGAGTTATAGGATGCGTAAGAATGTTCCATTTTCAATCTTCAAGTCATGTCATATAGTTTGGCTTTAGTAGACCCTTTTTCAAATGTTTGTCTATGATTTTGTCCAAGTTATGGATAACAATAGGGATAATGCTACAAGGGAAGGCAAATGGCAATGAGGATCAAGATATTACTCCCAAAAGAGATCAACCGCCTCCTAAGGTTCATAAAGAACCACCAATAGGGAATATCACTCAAGAGGAGTTTAGAGCTTCTATGAATTTGTTGGCTCAAACCTTGACGGCCCAAGACAATATGGATGTGGTGGCATACCCTATAGGGGGAATTAGTTCCTATAGGTTTAGGGAGTTCTTGAGGATGAACCCTCCAAAAGTTAGTGCCTCGAAGGTGGAGGAGGATCATATGGGTTCATAGATTACGTTTATAAGACTCTTGCTATTAAGGGGTTAATTACTAGGGAGATTTTGGAACTAATAGCGTATCAATTTACAGATCTGGCCCAAATTTGGTTTGAACAGTAGAAGTACTCTAGGCCAGTAGAGGCGGGTCCTATAGAATGGGATACGTTTAAGTCTGCTTTCATTGACAAGTTATTCCCTAGAGAATTGAGGGAGGTTAAGTTAGAGAAATTTATAAACCTCAAACAAGTGATTTTTGTGTTAAGACATATGCCTTGAAGTTCATTCTTTTGTGTACGTATTCTTCTTTTTTGGTAGCAAGCCATAGAGATTTGATGAATAGGTTCATGATGGGGCTATCCAAACTAGTAGAAGAAGAGTGTCATATGGAAATTCTTTTGGATGATATTGATATCTCACAACTAGTGGTGTTTTCCCAACAAAGGGAAGAGTCCAAACTTAAGAAGGAGAAAAAGAGAAGTAGGATGGACAATGATGGGTCTGATGGACATATTCATTCTAAGAATCAATAAAAGTCTTATGGACAAGGTTATTCTAATGCTCCTATTTATGAGGATGAAAGGGTTTGTAATTCTAGACCTCAAGGGAAGAACACTGAGTATTGACGGCGCACTTTCCCTATGTGTGGTAAGAGACATGAGGGTAGATGTTTGACCAGTAGGGATAGTTGTTATGGGTGTGGTGAGAGTGGACACATGAGGAAGGATTGAATTAAGTCTAAGGCTAATGTGAGGGAAGGCAAGAAGGTTGATCCTAGTGATGTAGAACATGGTCCTCCAAAGAGGAATAGGTTCTATGCTCTCGGATCAAAGGGTGATCGAGAATGATCTCCTTATGTTCCTCTTCAGTATTTGCTTCCATAATGATTTGTGAAAATTCAAGATTCGCTTGTTGTCATTACTTGCTTCGTTGGACTTTATGTTTTCCTTGTTATGATTAATTGATAGTTTAAATACATGTGTCGCTTACTCCCTAGTGGGGAATAGTGAACCCTTTCCATAAGGTCTTTATATGATCAAATGATGCTATGGTTTTCATTGAATATTATGAAAGTGTGCCAACCTTGTTAGAATTGATCTAGTTTGATGGGTTTGTCTCTTGTTGTGATATTATTGGGTCAATGATCATTCTAGGATCCATGAAGATATGTTGAGCATATCAAAGCTAGGAGGTATTAGTTTTTTTTGGGTTTTGGTAAGAATATTCCCTTCATGCATGTTGAGTCACATTAGACATGGCATTCTTGGAATTGAAGTATCCTTTGTTGGGTGTGTTCACTTGTATATAATTCATATACGATGGCCTGATAGTTTAGAGTCAGCCCTTTAAGAATTGTTTAGGTAGGTGTCATTCTAGGACAAATGTTCATAAGTGGGGAATATTGTCATGACCTCAAAATGAACTAGGTAAAAATAAATCCTAACATGTGTGTAATGAGATATTAATGTGTAAAAATAGTTAATTATCTCATTAGAAGTTAATTTGAGGAGTTTGGAAGTGAAATGTCAAAAGATAACCATGACGTCCGTTACGTAGTCGTGTGTATGTGCTAGTGTGACTTTGCATGTTTTAATTGTTGTTTGGAGTCTGAAATGATAAGGAGTATCTTAAAATGTATATGGACTAATTAAGGGTTGAAACCTCCGGTCATGAATCCCCAAGGACCACCTTAAGGGTCCTTGAGAAGGACTCAAAGGCTGGCAAAACACTGCCAGGGCAGTGTCAAACTATGTTTGGCAATCAACACAAAGTAGATGCACTAATGTTCCCACAATTTGGGGAGTTGATCCACACTTAGGCGTGGTATGTCAGCCCCAAAATGTGAGCCTCTGTCACAAATGATGGAAGTTCAGGAAAGCACGTCAACCAGACGACCGCCTATCAACTGCAACCGTCGATTGAACCTGCATTTTTTTTGGAGGTGTCTCGGCCTAGATAGGGGTGAATTGGGAAATTCACCCCACGTTACCAATATATCATGGGCGGTTATTTTTTGATTTTTCAGGTATTTATATATATTTAAACAATAAAATAGCAATTTAGACTTCATACACAAAAACAAAACTTCTCCCTCCTCAAAACTCTCTCAAGATCACCATTGAATATGATAGGAAAGAGGAGGCAACTTCTAGGAAGAATTTAACCATTGAACAAATCTTGGTTTAAGGATCTTATCAAAGGTATGAAAATCTTTCTCATCCATGTGTTCTTCCGTCAATGGAGCCCCCAGAGATGTCCCTCAATTGTGAATCCAAAAGACCGTAATCTAGATAGGGTTGTGATTGCATTATTGATAAGGCTTTTCTGTTATCCCACTATAGTGGGTAGCATTAAATTATTTTTATATTATGATTATATGATGTCTTCATGTGTTTTCCTTGATGAATTCTAAGCTTGATGATGAAAGTTATCATAGGGGTTTAGGATATTAGAGGCAAGATTGAAGGTTCATAGTGATCATATGGGTTTAGGCTATTAGAGGCAAGATTGAAGATTCTAAGTTGATATTCTTAACTCAAATGTCTTGAATACAAATTGATCATAATAGAATCACCTCGATATAATTAAACTAGGCCTAATTGAATATGGAGGATTTTCGATCATAAAGTTGAGATTGAACCAATATGATCAAGCATTACTAGAATTACCTTCTTATAATCAAATTGAATAAAATAGTTTGTAATTGGATATGGATCATGATAAAATGAAGTTAGCATTGATTATAGGACTTGTATATCATTATTGCTAGGGCTTTGGTGGTGAAGTCATTATGAGGGGATTGTGATGAGTTGTTTTTCTTGTCCTATACACTTAGACATGGACTATATAGGGGAAGCAACGTCTCCCACATATATGATTCTGTATTGACCTAAGAATCTAAAGTGAATTAAGGCATGAAAAACTAGAATAGCTTGAAGTTGTATTGTAGTATCACTTTTGTGTAGTTGATTTGGTAAATAAGACAAAGATGTAACCGTTTGAATTTGATTTATTACTCTTACATGGGTAGTTGAACTATGTAACATGATATAGTATATATCATGGAATCTTGAGTTAAATTACTCATGGTACCATGGGGTGATGAATCGCATGGTAGCTTACCATGGTGATCAAGCTCTCCCATGTTTAGTTTGATCTTTTATTGGAAGAATGTTTGATCATGGTAGCTTGCATTAGTAGTATGTGAGACAGCCTAGGATGGAGTATTGATATTCTCCTAGGAATAGCTTGAAGTAGAATTACTAGTGTGCTTTATGATAGCTTGACTTGTTTAGGCAAAAACCATTTCATGGCAACAAGAGGGAAAACGTAGCACCTCTAAAATTACTTAGGTGAAACTAGAGCCTAAAACTTGTTCCTTCATGTTTTTAGGTCCTAAAATGAGTGAAAATTATGTTAGGAGGCATTGGTTAAAGTTTGGTAATGTTTGGAGGTCAAATGTCCATGAACGTCCATGACGTTAGAAAGGTTTGCCTTGAAAATTACTTGTGTGCCATAGAATGTTTCGAAGAGTATTATGTGTTTCTTTTGGATGAAATTGATATGGTAGGTCCTAATGTAGTATACAAAAATATTTGGGTCGAAACATCCGGGTAAAATTCCCCAATGACCAACCAAGGGTCCTTGAGGAAGGATTCATCTTCATTGCGAAAACAGCCAAAAGCAGTCCCACCTACAGAGGGCAATCGACGCCCTATAGGCTGGTCAACGCCGCGTAGGTGGTGTGAGTTGATGGAGACTTAGACCAGGGATCTTAAGCTCCCATTATGCAGTATCTTTCCCAAATGATGGTGCCCAACACAGGCCGTCGATGGGACGATGCCCAATAGGTGTTGGTCCGTCAATGGCACCTGCAATTCCCTGTAGTGTCTCGCCCAACCCAAGGGTATTTTGGGGTTTTCACCTAGCCTTCCTAAAATTAGTTGGACGACCACTTAAGATTATTTTGGGTATTTAGGGAGGTTTTATAAGTCTAAAACACTTAGATGAATTCATTATTCTATAATCAAAACCCAAAACCTCTAAAGAATACTATAGAAATCCGCTGGAGCCAAAACTCAAGGTAGAGCTTGTATTGAATCTTCTTTGGTGAGATGGTTTACAACCTTGAATCTCTTTTCTTAAAGGATCCAATCTCCAATGTGTTTTTCAAAGACTTCTTAAAAGACAAAATTATCCTATTTTTATATCTATGAACCCATGCATTTTAGTGAAACCCTAATTTTGATTTTTTATGGGTGATTTGATTATTTCCTATGCTATTGAATTCTTGCATACATTGATTAGAACTATTGAATTATAAAATAATCATGTTAAAAGGGTTAGTAGGATGTACTAATTTGATACATTCATGTGGTGTTATTTTTATTAATTGTATATTATGAGTATTGGATTGAAATGGTGATCATGGCCATTGGTAAGGGCCTTTCTGTATTGTGATAGGTGATTTAGCTATGGATCGGAGTTGTGAGATTGTCATGGTGGTATGTTGATCAATTTTCTGCAGTATAGTTCTTAGTGGATGGTGATGTTTTGTATGGTCCACTTATCATAGGGATGTTTATGGGCTATACTTATGAATTATGTGGTCTCGTCGGCATTACTTATTTCACTAAAACAAAAATAACTTTTAGCGTCATTAAATATTGATACTAATAAAGAGTGTTAAGGTCTTTACCGGTATTAGTTAAGTTCCATAAGAACCAATTTCCCTAAAGGCTTTAGGGACATATACAAAGAGTGACAATAGCCTCTAAAAATACATATTTAGAGGCAACTAAGAATTAAATACTACTAATGATCATTTTTGTTGTAGTGTGTATTATGATATTATCATGTTATTACTTGGTTATGTGAGTAATGATAAGGTCTTGATGAGTTATGTTTTATCTGAAGTCTACGCATGAATTCTCTTAGTTGATGATATGTATCTCTAGTAAGCTATAGTTAAGTCTTATGTATTTGTTGATGTTGAAGTATGATGCTTCTTGATGACTTATATAAGACTTATGATGGTTTATATTTATGTTATATAGAGGTGTGTAGGGTGACTTGCAAGTATGTCTAGTTGATCCTATGTGCTTCTTAAATGATATGATATATTTGGTATAGTAAAGTATGAGTGTGTCTTGTTTCGGTAGACTTGTGTACCTTACTTGATACATATAAAATGTGAGTATGAGTTCTTGAATTAGTATGTTAAAGCTCCTTAGTCTTGTATGTGCTATTGGTATGTGACATTGAACATAGTTAAGAAGGTCCTTTATGTGGAACCTTCAACATAGATAGAAGGTTATGATATACTTAAAGTTGAAAGACTTAATGGTATCCTTCTTGTGTGAATGTTGGACTTAGGGTTGATTAGATGGAATGACATGAAATCATCCTTAGGAAAGTCATTGAGTTGTCCTCTTGGCCTTTGTAGGTAGCGTTAGTGTACCCTTTTTTGTAAAATGTAATGTGATTGGGTTGTGAACTAGATATAAAACCTCTTCATGTACTTCTTTATTGAAATACTCTATGAGAACAAAGGCTAGCACCGATTGAGTATGCTAAGGGAGTTGTTCTAACTAAGATTACATTATAGAACAAAGAAACCCTTCATATTCCATAATCATGTGTCTACATGGATGTGTCCTATTTCTACCATTGGCAAGTAGAACAACTTCGATCAGAGTAGGTGCATGACTATGGATTCCATGCATAGCTAGTATGGTCTATGTCGTTTATTGCCTATTCTCATCATGTGGGATACCTTCTAGTATTTGAGATGTTCTATTAAGTTAAGGTCGTGTGGGACGCAATCTAGACATTGCAAGATTAGGCTTTGAATATGTTAGTGTGTGAGTCCTTAGGTCTTCTTCAATAAAATTATTTGAATGTCGTTTAGTGTTGAATATCAATTAATGACCTAACAAAAATAATGAAATAATTTAGAAAGCATAATTAATGAATAAGTACTTGCCTAGAGTAGTTTAAGTATTTATTAGTTGAGGTGTGGAGGGAGCATATGAATGGTCACTTCATATCTTACCAAGGGAAGTCTTAACAATAACTCTAGATAGAGAAAGTGAATAAATAAGGTAGACAGGATCTAAACATAGGTAGTCATAAGGATTATTTAGGTAAGCATCGAGGGGGTGTATGGGCGGTCTCTTGTTGAATTACTTAAGTATGTTTTTTGATAACCTTTTGGAGGAGAATCTCATACGATATACTATTATATGTGTAATGAGAATAACCTTATCTTAGGTAGTCTAAAGGATATATTTGGTGTGTGTGAAAGGTTGTATGGGCGGTCACTTCATAACTCACTTAAGAGAGCCTTAGTGTGTGAGTCTCATTTCAACCAGGAGGATATCATGTTTATGTGTTTTTATAAATTCTTGATGCTATCTTATGGTGTGTGAGCCTCATTTCATGTAACAGTGAAGTAACTATAATTTTACTGTAAGATTTTAAAATTTTATATAAATTTGATAGATTTGGAATGTGTTCTAAATGTGATGCATAGAGTTTAAATGTGATTCCTTTGCTTATATTATAAAGTTTTAATTATAAAGAGCATGTTTCCCATAAATGTTTGTTTATCATGATTTTATACATTATTACATACTTATTACATGCATTTTACTAATTCCATATATTTTGTCTATATCTAAAGGTGTAGGTGGAAGGTGTTAAGCTTCGTGAAGTGAAGCTTGGAAACTAGGTTTGTCCCAAGCAAGGTTGAAGTATTTCCTCACTTGACTCTAGGACATAGCTATCTTTACACTTCTTTTATTCCAAGTATTGTAATAGACAAAGTATTTTTATATTTCGATTGTATCTATCGTAACCCAATTATTCATGAGTTTAAGATTGGCATATGTTGAGACTAAGTATTTTCCAGTGGTTTAATATAAAAAATATTATGAGATATTATTTATGAGAAAATTTTAATTCCGAACTACTTTTCATACTTATATGCAATGAATAATGTCAAAGGGCTTGTACAAGACCTCCGAGAGGTCAAGTATGCCGTGTTTCACTCCGAGAACTTCATATCCTCTAGTGTGTACTCTCGAGGTGTAACAGGAAAGGACTATGCTCTCCAAATGGTAGATTGATTTACGTGCAAGATGTATTTCATTGAATTGCTTGAGATAAGATTCTCATTGTATCTTAGATTTGAGTATTTATGCTCTCCTATGGTTTTCTCTCATTTATATGATTGGTTGCATGGTGGTTAGGTTAGTACATTTGTATCCTTTTTTCGTTAGCTTGGATTGTATATTAAGATGATTTCCATGGTAGTAGGTCTAGTATGTTAGTATGTTAATATTAATCTACAAGAATGAAATATAAGTTAGCTCTTTATTAGGATAGCCTAGAGAAGTACTTAATATGAATAGTAGAATAGGGTGACATCGTACTTTGCACAAGTATGACTTAAAGCTACCAATGATATGACCCCTATTTTATGTATGTTTAGATTGGGTAGTGGCTAAAGTTTCTTGCCATGATATGATTGAATAAAGATTATAATTACTTGTCAAAATATGAAGTAGGTCTATCAGTAAAACCTAAAGTAGATAAAAGTGATTTAGGGTGATCTGAAGATATGCTTAGTATCTGAGCTATAATGTGATGCAACACATTCATTGCACAAGTGTGCCTTAAGGTGATCTAGGGGTATAGTACTAATATGTCATAATGAAATTAGGTCTTAATTATGATAGTGGGTTATGATCAAGAATGACAAAAGAGGGGTACATAGCTTTGGTAGGGAAGCTACCTTGGCCTTACACAAGTATACTTGGAGGTGATTTGTCATGCAGTTCACTTGAATAAAAAGAAAAAATGGTATATGTATGAACTTACATATGCTTTATGATGATTTATTATTCTTATAATATTCGTGTTATTTTCATTCTATTATCTCGTATGATTATGTCTACTGTTGACTAACCCTTTGAGATATCGTATGTTTTGTATGTTAGTTTCCATACTTGGTACTTTTTGTACAAACGAATATTTACATTACAATCCAATATATGGTGTTGAGAAGATTGAGTTTCTTTGAAGGGTAAGGTTTTCAAGGCTTTCAAGGAGTTTGGATTGGTAAGTCCTTATAGTATCCGAGGACACCACCACTATTTTTCTTTTCTATCCTTTACTATGTCTTAGACTTTTGTGGGCTGCGTCCCAAGACATTATTACTCATGTTGTCATAGATGGTTTTTAAGATATATGTTAGAAAGACTTTCGTTTAATGAAATTATATCAGCATTATGTTTTAAAGAAATTGTTTTTAATTTTGTACTACTTTACATATATGTGATATTAAAGATGTCTAAGGGATTTTACGAGACCTCTGAGAGGTCAAGTATGAGGTTTAACTTCTAGGGAGTGCTCCGTGATCGTTACAAATACACCTCACTATTTTGTGGTAACCTTTTTTAGCTGGACAACCTAACTTCAAAAAGGGAATATTGCACTCATCCAACCTCAAAAATTAGCATAATTGGTGGTTTTCGAAAGATAATTCAACTACATTTCATTTACCATCTCATGTCTCACCTAACACATCTTGAACTAAGAGTTAATCTTATTTGGAGGTGATCCAAATTTTAGAAGAACTTAGGGAAGGAGTTGAATGAATTCTCTCTAGTTCTTCTTGGAACTCAATGTGCTAGATGTATTGTCCTTAAAATTTAGGATGAACTTAAATTACGTGGTAAACATATTACACAACAAAGGATGGATTGACTCTGACCTTAAAAAATTTTTGGGGGGTTACAATATCTCTCTTTGGGATCATTTTTCCTCGAAAAAAGACCGGACTAGGCATGCAATGGGGTTACTGTTAGCAACGTTTGATTCTAGTGGTAAACTCTCACTATATTTAAGCTTAATCTAAAACCTTAGGTTCAGGGTCTATACCTCTCTAAAGGGAATCATCCCAAGACTATTACTCCTTACCACCACATTCAATCATAATATTCCTACTAACAAACTACTTACTCTCACCAACCTAAGGTTAACCCATAGACGTGACAGTGTGTACTTGACCATGAAGGGGTATCATTCAAGCTTAATGTTTTATCATTACACAAAACGTATAATAATGTAGTAAATTAAAAATTTTACAATGGAAGTTTAAACTACACTTGATATATTAAAATAGGAAATCTAGAATTGTCTCATTACACAATCTAAACATAAGACTACAATATTAGGGACTTAGTCCTTACATTAGTAGAAAATAGTCTCAACATACTAAAACATGATAGAAACTAAAAATGACAAATTCCCAATCTCGGACATGAGCAATCACCAAAAACTATGAGATATCAATCGAAGTATTCAAGGAACCTAAAAAGAAGCATCTGGACCTAAAGTCAGAGTAGATGAAAAAAATTTGGTTAGCACGTAGTTGCGAAGTACGAAAAATGCATAAAAATCATAAAAAATGCTAAAAGGAACATTCTAGTGAAAAATATGCATTAATCAAGTTTAGAAACCATTTATGAATATAATGATATTATCCAAATCATACTATTATATTTCACAAAGCCCTTCATAGCATAGTAGAACCATTACCTTAGCAACCTTATGTACACAATTGTGCAATGTATAGTTTGCATCCCATAACACCAACCATACCAAGTACCCTCGTAATGTTACTTTAGTAACACATATCGACTTTAGACCTCATCATAATGAATAATCATACATGAAGAGATAATCATATTCATTACTTAAACATAAGGAAAGTCATACTTTGTCAATCTTCTCAACGTAAAGAACATTCATATCTTACCATTGCAAAAATATCAAACCCACAATCCATTTCTAAGACTACTTGCGCAATGTAAAAGTGAAGTCCAACCCCACTACTACTAAGAAACCTTATCAAGAAATCACAAGCATAGTTCAAGGTATATTAATCATCTTATTACATAGGGTTAATATCATTAACCGACATAGATCATGTGAGCTACATGGAATGTGGTCTCATATTACACCATAACAAAAGAAAGATTTCTACTTGCATAATGCAGAACTTAAAATACATAGCTATGTGGTGGATCAAATAACTAATACCTATGCGGGCACATAATTAAGGAACAAGGAGATTGCAATGAGAAACCTGCACTAGCTAATGATAGAAATTTTTTATTTTATTAGACAATATATATATATATATATATATATATATATATATATATATATATATATATATATATATATATATATATATATATATTTGGACTCTGGACTTACAAAACGTAGAAGAAATCCACATGGGAAGCCGTAATTGGTAAACGTAAAAGCCTCCATGTTATATTCATGTTCACTCGGTGCTAAGTTTAAGTCCTTTAAAAGTAACTTCAATTCTTTTCTTAAGTTGACGTTCAAAAGACAATACACTAAGGCACTCAACCAATACATATTATATTAGCTCAAAAATTCATTAGGTGACAACAACCTTTAATCCTTAGAATCCATCAACATGTGAGAAAGCCTTTCATAGTGCTTCTATAGTGTTTGCATGTTAATCACCTTTTAATGAACACAATATCATTCTCATCATCCAAGATAATTCATACATAGTCATGTGTAGTGGTAAGGGAAACTAGTCCTCCATAAATACCATGATTCACACATTAGTCATATGATGTTTACCTTTTAAGTGAGACTTAACTGCATACATGACCTTCAACGACATATATAAACCCTAGCCATATACCGCTTAAAGGGACATAAATCATATCTTGAAACCACACTTAGAATTACTACTTCAAGCATGAATAAAACAATATAAATTGATTAACTTATCATAGATACATTCATATCTACTCATATTGCATCAAGAAACCCATCATAAGTTCATGAAATTGGGAATATGGGGAGACACATAGGTTCATGGGGATTTTTACAGTAAAAACATTCATTAAACATCAGATTTATCATAAAGTAAGACAAGTAAGGTAATGAAATTGTTTTGATGAAGATACTAGTTATAGAATACAAACCCTAGGTTTTATACATTATCCCAAGTTTAGAGATTAGATTTGAAGGGAATTCATGAAGGAAGTACATTAGTTGTGGATTATCCACAAAATTGCAGTGAAGATCTTTCATCTTGAGCCATATTCTTCAGGTTCTTTGTTCATCAATAATGGAAATCGGGAGAGAGAGTTATTAGAGAGTAACTAGGTTTTATTTTATTTGTTTTGATTTTCATGAAGGAATTCCAAGTGTAAAAAGGTTATATAACGATGGAAAAATGAATAAAATAATAGGGACTTAAATTTAGAAAGAACTACGAGCGCTAAAAATTTGTACTAAAATCCCTCCCCTTCCCGACTTTGATCGCCCTATGTACCTACTTGGCTCGCCAAAGGCACAAGGCGACTCACATAATGAGCCCTTGCCTCACCCAAAGTTATAGTATCTCCTGAATAGGCAGCTTCACTAGGAGATGGGGAGGGTCTATAGGTGCATCGCCAATCTGTTGGGCGACCAACGACCTATCTCTTTCTTTGATCCACTAGATTGGTTAGGAGGTAAGGTTCTCCACTAGTCGACAAGATATCACTTTGCTCATCGACAGGGCAAATGGGCAATGCTAATACCCATTGCAAATTGTAACCAAAGGTGGGTTTTGTTTTCCTTCATTTCATAGATAGTTTTAGGTTCTTTCTTTCATCCTAGTGTTTCCCTCCAATGTTTTCGTTTAAGTTTAGTCATAAAATCTTAGGAAGTTAAATAAATTCTCACATAACTGTAATTCAACTTAAGGACTAACTTAAAGTAATACTAACCCCCGTGTTTCGGCTCTAGTTCAAGTTATCCTTTTCTAAGTTGTTACATTATCTACCACTTAGTAACATTTGTCTTCGAACTACACTTTAAACATTAATTGACTAAAAAATCAATACTAGAAGTCCAAAATCCATGAAATATAAGAACAATGCAAACACGAGGGAGGAAACAACAACTCTATTCTCAAAACATGAAAATGCATTAAAAGGAAATAGGAACTACATACACAACATAATATGTACTTAGTGTGTTCCAAATGTGATGCTTGTTGTTTGAATGTGGTTCCTTTGCTTATATTATAAAGTTTTAATAAAAAAGAGCATGTTTCTAATAAATGTTTGTTTCTCATAATTCTATGCATCATGTCATACTTAGTACAAGCATTTTAATAATACCATACATTTTGTCTATATAAAAAGGTGTAGGTTGAAGGTTATACGCTTCTTGAAGTGAAGCTTGGAAACTAGGACTCTTCAAAGCAAAGTTGAATTTTGTCCTCACTTGACTAGCGGACGTAGCTGTCTAAACTTTTATTCAAAGTATTGTAATAGACTAAGTATTTCTATATTTCGATTGTATAGGTCTTAACCCAAGTATTAATGAGTCTAAGATTGGTATATGTTGAAACTATTTCCTATGGTTCAAAATAAAAGAAATTATAAGATATTATTTGTGAGAAAAGTTTTAATTCTGTACTGCTTTTCATACGTATATGCAATGAATGATGTCAAAGGGCTGATACAAAACATTCAAGAGGATTTATGCTCTCCTATGGTTATCTCACATCTAGATTATTGGTGGCATGGTGGTTAGGTTGGTATTTTGGTATCCTTTCTTCGTTAACTTCGATAGTATGTTAAGATGCTTTCAATTGTTATACCTCTAGTATGTTAGTATATTAAACTTAATAGACAAGAATGAAAGATATGTCAGCATGGATAAGGATAGCCTAGAGAAGTACTTAATATGGACGGTAGAATAGGATGACATTCATATTTGTCACAAGTGCGACTTGAAGCTACCTATGAGATTATGTAATGTATGTTTAGCTTGGGTAGTGGCTAAAATTTATTTCCATGATATGATTAAATCAAGATGATAATTCCTTGTCAATATGAAGTAGATCTATCAATAACACCTAAAGTAGATGAAAGTGATTTAGGGTGATCTCAACATATGCTTAGTCTGTGAGGTATAATGGGATGTCTCACATTCATTGCACACGTGTGCCTTGAGGTGATCTAAGGGCATAGTCCTAATATGTCATAAAGAACATAGGTCATAATTATTATAGTAGATTATGATCAAGAATGACCAAAGAGAGGTACTTAGCTTGGGTAGTAGTATGGGATGCTACCTTGGCCTTACACAAGTATACTTGGTGGTGGCTTGTGAAGTAGTTCACTTGAGTAAGAAAGAAAAATGGTATATGTATGAACTTACATATGCTTTATGATGATTTATTATGCTGATAATATTCGTGTTATTTTCATTCTATTATCTCGTATTATTATGTCTATTGTTTACCAACCTTTTGATATATCTTATGTTAGTTTTTGTACTTGGTACTTTTAGAACTAACGAAAATTTTACCTACATAATAATACAATATATGGTGCTGAGAAGATTGAGTTTCTTTGAAGTTTAATGTTTTCAAGGCTTTCAAGGAGTTAGGATTGGTAAGTCATGATAGCATCCAAGGACACCACACCTACGTTCCTTTTCTGTCCTTTATTATGTTTTAGACTTTTGTGGGATGCGCCCCAAGACATTATTACTCATGTTTTCATAGATGGTTTTTGAGACATATGTTAGAAAGACTTCCATTTTCTTAAATGATATCCGCGTTATGTTTTAAACAATATTTATTAATTTTGTACTATGTTTCATTTATATGATATTAAAGATGTATAAGAGCTTGTACAAGACCTCCACGAGGTCAAGTACAGTGTGTAGCTTCTAGGGGGTGCTCCGCGATCATTACAAATACCCCTCAATATTTTTGGATAACTTTCTTTAACCGGACAACTTTACTTCAAAAGGGCATATCTCACTCATCCAACCTCAAAAATTAGCATAATTGGTTGATTTCGAAAGATAATCCAACTAAACTTCATTTTCCATCACATGTCTAACCTAACACATCTTTTACTAAGAGTTATTCTTATTTGAAGTTGACCCATATTTTAGAATAACTTAGAGAAGGACTTGAATGAATTCTCTCTAGTTCTTATTGGAACTCAATGTGCTAGATTTATTGACCTTAACACTTAGGATAAACTTAAATTACATGGTAAACATATTACACAACGAAGGATTGATTGGCTCTAACCTCAAAATTTTATAGGGGTGTTACAATATCTCTCTTTCGGATCATTTTTTGTCGAATGAAGACCGTACTAGGTATGGAATGGGCTATTCTTACCAAGGTTTGATTCTAATGGTACATTCTCACGATATTCAAGCTTAATATAAAACCTTTAGTTTAGGATTTATACCAATCTAAAGGGAATCATCCCCAGACTATTAATCCTTACAACCACAATCAATCGTAATACTCCTACTAACAAACTACTTAGTATCACCACCAAAGATGTGAAAGCGTGTACTTGACCCCGAAGGGGTCTCATTCAATCCCTTATTCTTTAATCATCACACAAAACATAGGATAATGTGATAAATTTTAAAAAAAAATAACTGAAGTTTAAACTTCTCATCATATATGAAAATAGGACATCTAGACTTGTCTTATTGCACAATCTAAACATAAGAGTACAATATTAGGGACTTAATCCTTACATTAGTATAAAATAGTCTCAACATACTATAACATGATAGCAACTAAAACTGACAAATTCCCATTTTCGAACATGAGGACTTACCAAAAACTTGGAGATAGCAATCCAAGTCGTCAAGGAACCTAAAAAGAAGCACCTGAATCTAAACTAAGAGTAGATGGAAAGAAAACTTCTTAGCGCATAACTACGAAGTACGAAAGAATGTACAAAAATCATAAAATGTGCTAAAAGGAATATTTTAGTGAAAAATATGCATTTATCATGTTTAGTAACCATTTATGAATATAAAGATATAATCATAATCATAATATCAAATTTCACATAGCCCTTCATAGCATAGTTGAACCATTACCTTTCCAACCTTATGGACACACTTGTGCAATGTATAGTTTGCATCCCATAACACCAACCATGCCAAGTACCCTCTTAATGTCACATTAGTAACACATATCGACTTCAGACATCATCATAGTCAATAACAATACATAAATAAATAATCATATTCATTACATAAACATAAGGAAAGTCATACTTTATTAACCTACTCTACATGCAAAACATTCATATCTTACCATAGAAAAAACATTTAACCCAAAATCCCTTTTTAAGAAAACTTGTACAATGTAAAAAAGAAGTTCATACCCCACTACTACTAGGAAACCTCATCAAGAAATCAGAAGCATAGTTCAAGTTATATTCATCATCTTATTACATAGGGTTAATATCATTAACCGACATATATCATGTGAGCTACATGGAATCTGGTGTCATATAACCCCGCACCAAAAGAAGGGTTTTTACTTGCGTAAGGTAGAACTTGAAATAAAAAGCTATAAGGTGGATAAAATAACTAAGACCCATGCGGGCACATAGTTACAGAACAACGATATTGCTATTAGAAACCTAGACATGCTAAATATAGAAATCCAAATAGGAATACGTACTTTCTAAATGTAAAAGCATCCATCTCATATTCATGTTCACTTAGTGCTAAGCATAATTCATTTTAATGTAACTTCAATTCTTTACTTAAGTTGATGTTCATAGGAGAATGCACTAAGGCACTCAAACAATACATATCATTTTAGATCAAAGATTCATTAAGTTAGAATAACCTTTCAACTTTAGAATCCATCAACATGTGAGAAAGCCTTTCATCAGTGCATCTATAGTATTTTCTGTGAATCACCTTTTAATCAACACAATATTATTATCATCATCAAATATAATTCATACGTAGTCTTGTGTAGTGGTAAGGGATAGTAGTCCTTGAAATATACTATGATTCACACATTAGTCATATGATGTTTACCTTTCAAATGAGACATAAGTGCATACATGTGCTTCAATAACATATATAAACCCTATCCACATACCCCTTAAAGGGACATCAATCATATCTTGAAATCACAAATAGAATTACTACTTCAAGCATGTATAAAACAATGTGAATTGATTAACTGATCATAGATACAATTATATATACTCATATTGCATCAAGAAACCCATCATAACTTCATGAAAATTGGGAATATGGGAAGATACATGGGTTCATGGAGATTTTAACAATAAAAACATTCTTTAAACATAATATTAATCATAAAGTAAGACAATTAAGGTAATGAAATCCTTTTCATGAAGATATCGTGGCTAGAATAAAAACCCTAGGTTTTAAACATTATCCCAAGTTTAGAAAGTAGATTTGAAGGGAATTCATGGAGGAAGGAGTTCCATTAATGAGAATTTCCATACTTTGATTGTGGATTATCCATGAAATTCGAGGGAAGGTCTTTGAGCTTGAGCCATATTCTTCAAGTTCTCGGATCTTCAAAAATGGATATGTAAAGAGAGAATTATGGGAGAGTAATTCGGTTTTCTTTTACATGTTCTGGATATGATTTTCGTGAAGGAATTCCAAGTTTAAAAAGGTTATATACTTATGGTAAAATTAATAATATAATAGTGATAAAGAACTAAGAGCACTAAAAATTTGTACTTAAATGACCCCCCCCCCCTTCCGACTTTTCTTGTCCAATTTACCTACTTGGCTCGCCAAGGGCACTAGGAGGACTCACCTAATGAGACATTGGATCGCCAAAAGTTATTCTATCTCCTTAAATAGGCAGCTTCACTACGAGATGGGCATGGCCAATGAGTGCACCGACTATCCATTGGGTGACCTAAGACCTATATCTCTTTTTTATCCACTAGATATGTTAGGAGGGAAGATTGTCTACTAGGCGAGGAGAGATCAATTGGCTCATCGACAAGGCACATGGACAATGCTACAACCCATCACAAATAGTGACCAGTGGTAGGTATTGTTTTCCTTCACTTTCTTAGATAGTATTAGGTTTTTTCTTTCATCCTAGTGTTTCCCCTCAACATTTTCATTTAACTTTAGTCTTAAACATCATCGGAAGTTAAATAAATTCTCATATAACAATTATTCAACTTAGAGACTAACTTTAAGTCATGCTAACCTCTGTGTTACGATTCTAGTTCAACCTATCACTCTCTGAGTCATTACATTATCTACCACTTAGTAACATTCGTCTTCGAATAACACTTTAAACATTGAAGGACTAAAAACCCAAGACTAGATGTCCGAAAGGCAAGAAACATAAGAATAATTTTGTAGCGAGGGGGGGAAATTAACATCATTCTCAATACATGAAAATGCATTAAAAGAAAATAGGAACTACATACACAACCTAATATGAACAAGGCTTATCATTACATATTATAGTAGGAGGAACTACCTTCTCCCACTCAAATAAGATCAACATAATCATTGAAGTGACAATATTCCATATTCACATAACTATGCATGCTCAATGCAACATCTCATGTCGTAAAATATGCAAGCATCATGCCAAAGCAATAATCAACTTGAGAAACTTGTAAGTCATGAAAACCCAATTTACATACTAAACATGAATTCCCATAAAAACATGCATACAGAGGGTGATCATTAAAAAATGCTCAAGCAACTAACATGACTCCAAATAACTAAAAATTCAAGAGAAACTACTTACGTCAAGTTTTTATTGGAGGATAAGCAAAAAATATAAGGATAGTTGGACTTCATTTTGGCCTCGTACTCCCAAGTAGAAACCTCAAAAAAGTGATTTCTCCATAAATCCTTAACGGAAGGTACTTCGTTACTCCTCAATCTTCACTTGTCAATCCAAAATCTATACCGGGACTTCTTCATAAGCAAGGTTCTCATTAACCTTTAAACCTTCTAAAGGATGTTTGGAAATCAGATCACCAATGCACTTCTAAAGTATAAATACATGAAACACTGTGTGAACCAAAGTCAAATCACTAGGTAAGCTCAATTCATAAGCAACCTCTCTGACATGCCGCAAGATTTCACTAAGGCCCACGTACCGAGGATGAAGCTTCCCCTTTTTCCCAAACCTTATTACGCCTTTTATAGATGAGATTTTTAAGTAAATCCAATCACCAAATTGATACTCTTGATCTCTCTTTGTGTTGTCGAAAAATGAATTTTGCCAATTTTGAGCTAATTTCAACCTATCTCTAATAAGTCAAACTTTTTGAATGACCTCATAAACAAAATCAGGACCGATAAGAGAAAATTCACCTACTTCAAAACAACCCACCGAAGATCTATTCCTTCTCCCATAAAGTGCTTCAAATGAACACATATCAATACTGGAGTGGTAACTATTATTATAACAAAATTGTATCAATGGTACATGTACATATCCTCTAGGGTTTGACTGGTGTGTTTCACTTGACCATCCATTTGAGGGTGAAAAGAGGTCGTAAGTTTCAAACTTGTCCCACTCCTATTTGAAATGCTTTCAAAAATGATGAAGTAAATTGAGGAACTCTATCAGAAATAATAGACAAGGGAACTCCATGCAACCTCACTTCTTCTTCAATACACAACTTAGCATAATCCTCTACCAAATATGAAAAGGAATGGCATGATTTGATTATCCTATCCACAATGACCAAAATAGAATTATGTTGCCTTCTTGTACAGGCAAGCCCATAAAAAATACATGTAGACCTCTTCGCACATCCAAGTGGGAATTTCTATACCTTGAGACAAAACTTCCAAATTTCAAGTACTCGGCCTTAACTTTCTTAAATTTCGACATTTGGCTACAAAATTTGGCATATCCTTCTTCGTGCCATTCAAACAATAGGCCTCCCATAGATCACGGTACATCTTGATAGCTCCTAGATTAATATATACGACAAACCATGATCCTCTTCCTGAATTAGTTTGTTGGAACCATCTGTATCGGGAACAGGCAACCTATGTTGGTTCCAAAGTAACCCATCTCCCCCTTGGGAGAAAGACTCAATGGATTTCCCTAGCACGGATCATTTCAAATCCATCAAAACATGGTCAAGGTGTTATTTAGAATTCACATCAACCATTAAGAAGGATTTGGGGCTATGTTAAACCGTCTAACCATTTTTAGGAGAATCTACAAATTGGACACCCAACTGGGCAAACCTTTGCACATCACAAACTAACAACTTTTTCTCACTTTGTATGTGGGTCACACTAACCATAAACATTCAACTGAAGGCATCTGCAACCATAATGGCTTTTACGGGGTGGAAAAGGATGCTCATATTGTGAATCAAAACAATATCTATCTACATGTGGAGTCATATATGTATGCTTCTTTTTATGTTGACATAGGTGACCTTGTTAGACTATGCCTTTGACATTATGTGTATAGTGTTAGGGTTGATTCTTGGTTATTTTTATTTTATTATAGGAGACTATATTGGTTACATTTATGATGTTATGAGAGTACACAAAATGACTTGAAGATATTATATTTGTTTCTCGGTGCTTCTAGAATGACTTGCATTAAGGGTTAAAAGTGAAGCATGTGTTGACTTTTCTTGGTCAAGTTGTGTCCATTGCTTGATGTATATTTGATTATTTATATGTGATATCTTTATTTAGGGTTTTATATCTCTTAGTATTGAAAATTTGAATGACATGTGACTTTAAATGAACTTATGAGAGTTTTTTATGTGGAAACCTTGACTCAAAGGTAATGTTAAGATTGTTGAATTCGTAATAAAAGTTTATTGGCTGGAACGACATCATATTAATCCTTAGGAAAGTCATAATGAGCTTATTTCCACCATTGTGAGGTAGCCCTAGTGGACCTACCTTGGTAGGGTAAATGTGATTGGGTTATGAACTTGTTATGGAACCCTCTTATGTGAACCTAATTTGTGAATTACTCCATGAGAAAGAAGGATAATACCGAGTGAGTATGGTAAGGGGAAGTAGTTCAAGTTAAAAAGTGAGACTAGATACCAAAGTATGCCCTTCATATTCTTTAACCATGTGCCTACACGGGATATGTCTATGTTCTACCCTTTGATAATAGAACAACTTCATAGGAGTAGAATAGAACTCTGAATTCCATGTCTTCCTATCATGGTCTATGTAGTTTATTGCCTATTCTCATCATATGGAATAACATTAAAGAAGTTCTAGAGGTTTAGGGGGTCGTATGGGATGCTATCTAGACGTTGCACAATAGACTTTGAAGAGGATACTTGGAGCACCTATGTCTTGTCTAAAACCATTACTTTAATGTCATTTATGTGTTTTGTGATTATTAATGAACTAATTAACTAATGACTTAGGTTATGAAGTATGTAAACGAATAAGTACTTAATCTAAAGTGACTTGAGGATTCCTTAGATAATGTGTGAAGAGGGCATAAGAGATGATCTCTTCATGTCTTATCTTTGGAAGTCTTCAGGATGACTCTATTTAGGGAACATATTTGGTGTTCTGGACATGATATATGCCTTAGGCGGTGTTGAGGACAATTTAGGTAATCTTGAATAGGTCAATAATGAACGTTATCTTCATGATTTACTTAAGTAGGTCTTTTGATAGCCTTTGGAAAGAGAATGTAATATCATCTATGTTTCGGGTGTGCTAAATGAGAATAATTTGATTCAAGAGACTCTATAGGATCTCTTAAGTGTGTGTGTAAGAGATTGTATGGGCGGTCGCTTCACAAATCCCTTAAGTGAAACTTAGAATCACCTATGGTAGATTAATCTTACCTTGATGTTTATGATGCTTTGCAAGTGTGCATCTGACTCATTATAAGTAATCTTAAGGATCGTTTAGGCACATCTAGAGAGGGAGTATGGTCTATCTCTTTTTGTTTGACTTAAGTGAATCTTAGGATAATTTTGAGTAGGATAACAACCTGCTAGAAAGTGTTTAATATAAAAGGGAGTGAATTCACTATAACAATGAGGTACTTCATTGTATTGTGAATTGAACTTACTATTAAGTGGATTCTAAAATTATGGTTTTTGATTTAAATGTTATCTGATGTTTTTGTAAGTTATTAAATATTGTTCTTATGATTATAATATGATTTTTAAATGAAAATATGAATATTTCCAATAAATGTCTATTTTCATGATTTTTATACATAATGACATACTTAGTACATATGTTTGTAGTAAGTCCATGCTTTTATCTATCTATATAGTTCTTGGTAGGTGAAAAGCTTTTGGGAAAGAAGATTTGGACTGTAGCATTGTTGAAGAGAAGTTGAAGTATGTCCTCATTTGATTAGGGCATCTGTATCTTTTATGTTTCCATTCAAAGTATTGTAATAGATTAAGTATTTCTATATTCGTATTTTGAAGTATGGGTCGTGTCCTAAGTATTCTTGTTTCTTAAGATGATGAGATTGAGGCTTAGTATTTCCGCACTACTTTTTACTATGTTTATGCAATGAATGATCTGTAAAGGCTTGTATAAGACCTCCGAGAGGTCAAGTATGCTAGTTGCAATCCGAGATCCCCCCAATCTTCTAGAGTGTGGTTTCGGGATGTGCCAAGCTTAGTATCAGAGCATTGGTTTGGGAAATTAGTATTAGGAATCGAAAAGTCTCATCAAGTCATGTCTAGTAGAGTCTTGACCATCGGTGTGAGTTGCTACACATCTATTGGCGAGAGGCTATAGGACAACAGAGTTTCAATTATTTTTTACTCCTTTGTTCTGTGGTAGAGTAAATGTTATGAATATCATTCTTAATGTGCTTACTTGTATTTCTAGGAGATGAATACGAGAAGGATGGTCACTAGAAGGTTGGAAGAGGAGAGGATGAATGAGGATATTCCTCCTCAAGTTGAGCATGTTCCTAAAGATGGGCAAGGTGTCCTTGGTTCTTAAGTGCCTCCACAAGAGGTTGGAGAGGCTTTGCTTGCCTCAAGTGAATTTGAGTATGATTCCTAGGGAAAATGTAGTGCAGAGCCCTATGACTTCTAGGTTGAGATATTTTGTGAGGATGAATCCTCCTATCTTTTTTGTCTCTAAGATAGGGGAGGATCCACAAGAGTTTTGTTATGGGGAGTATAAGGTGTTGAATGTTATGGGAGTTACATCTAGGGAGAAGGCAGAGTTGGCTTCGAATAAATTGAGGGATGTTTCTCAAATATGGTACACTCAATGGAAGATAATATGACGGATGAATCGGGTCCTATTGAGTGGGAATAATTTAAGGAAGCTTTTCCTGATAAATACTTTCCGCGGGAGAAAAGGGAAGTTAAGATGGAGGAGTTTATCAATCTCAAGTAAGGCAATATGAGTGTTGAAAAGAATTCTTTGAAATTCTCATCATTGTTTAGGTTTGCCTTTTCTCTTGTGTCTAATTTAAGAGAGGAAATGAGTCGTTTTGTGACTGGAGTAGCCGATTTAGTGATGAAGGAATGTCATACCGCTATGCTACATGATGATATCACCCTAGCTAGATTTATGGTGTATGCAACAATAAATTGAAGAGTCTAAACTTAGGAATATGTCTAGAAGTTTGAAAATGAGTGTTGCTAGTGACCAAGAGCAAAATAGGTTTAAGAAGAGGGCTCAAACTCAAGAAGAAGCTAAGACTACTAAGTTGAAATTGGAGAAAGGAGGTGGTTCTCAAAAGGTCAAACCTACTTATGCCAAATGTTGCAAGAAATATTATGATGAGTGTCTATTGGGTACCGAGAGTTTCTTTGGTTGTGGTAAGGAAGGACACAAGGTGATAGATTATCCTATAATTGCTTCTAGAGGAAGAAACAAGTAAGCAAGTTGCTCCTAGTGTTTTAAAGGATGATGCTCCAACAAATAGGCGTTTCTATTAACTCTGGTCCAGAGGGGAGAAGCTGAATTAGAGTGATGATGATGTTGGTATGTTATTTTATCTTGTGATAATATGATTTCTTTCTTGGTGGAGGAGTATGGTTAGTAAATGGGATAGAATAGTGTAGAAGCATGTTGCATGTGCATGGTATTTATGAGTTTGGTTGAAATTGAATTTAATTAAGTTCTCGCATTGTGCATTTTATTAAGATATGATTATATTTTAAGATGTGTTTTTAGTATTTTATTTTGCATATTAGCATGTTCATATCATGAATTTAATAAAAGTCGCACTTCTGAAAAATTGGTAAAATCATTGTAGAATTAAAACAGTTTACTTTTAAAATTTTTGAAAATTGACTAATTGATTCTTTATTCTAAAATTGTTGTAAAATTATTATGAATGATGTGTATAAGTATTATATTGATTAAAAATGTGTTTTTACTATTTGGAATGAAGCATGTGACTTTTGTAGCATAATGAGTTATAGTATTGTCTTTTACTTTCTTGTTGTGTTGTAAATTTGTTGACTATGTGAAATTGATGTTTTCTTATTGTCTATGTGTTGTATGGAATGTTTATTAGCTACTAGTTATTTCTCTATTCTTGGAATTGTTCGGAGAGTGGAATGTGTCATTCGAGGATGAATGTTGTCCAAGTGGGGGAGATTGTATGACCCCGAAAAAGACTTAGGTGAACTAGATCCTAACATGTTGGTCTTGATGTTCTAAGATCCTAAATAATCTATATATGGTATGGAGGAAGTAGCTAAAGTATTAGGTGCATTGGATGTCAAACGTCAAGGGATGATCAAGATGTTCGACGACTAAGTCACCTGGGTGCCTCATATTTGGTTCTATGTGTGTATGTGTGATTCATGTGGTCAAGTGAGGCTGGCACGACACGCCACCACTACACCTTACCCGACTTTTTTCATCCTGTTTGCATAGTTTATTCATTTTATGACCTTCCAAGGTACATTAAAATTTACAATGATTCTAATCACTTCAAATGACTTCTAAATACCCATAATTCATATAAAACTCAAATCAAAACCTTGAATGCATAAAACATTCAAGGAAACTTAAGATCATAGTCAAGGAGGTTAAGAAGTTAAAGTAAATTTTCTTAAAGCTTCCAACAGTCTTGACTAAACGTTTTAACTTTATTTAAAGACTGAAGTTTCTAATTAATGAAAAGTATAAGTTGAAGTCTTTCATTCAAAGAAGTATAAGGGAACTAAGTATTCCCTAAAGAGTTTATTAAGATAAAATGTTTTCAAGCTAAGAAAAGAGCAAAGAGTTAGTTCTGTTCTCAAAATCTATAAGGTAACTAAAGAGTCCCTACGAGTTATAAATAAATTTTTTCACATTTTCAGAATGAAAGGAAGCTATACTTCCATAGAGCCTTTTCTAGTTTTAAAAAGGGGAACCATTATTTCCAAGAGATATTTTAAAGGTAAGTTGGAGGAAATTACCTCAAACAAGAGAAGAAGTTGTTATAACAACGTATGAGCTAAGTATTTTGGGAGTAGTATTGAGCACCGATATGAGGATGCAAATTAACATCAACCCATGTCTCAATAAAACATGTATCTAGCATGGGCATATAAAGGATCATACTTTTCAGATGGTTTCTTAGTGTTTCTTAGAATAGACTAGTGTATCTACTTAGTAGTTTAGGTTTGTACTGACGACAAAGTATAAAGCATTCCTCTTGCAATGTGGGCTAAGATGTTGTACCATTGCATAGGTTCATAGCGATAGTTGTCGGTTAGAGAATCTACCACAGAACTATATTTCTTTCAAATATGTATAAAGTTGAGTTTGCTATAACATATTCTCGAGTAACTTAGTTTTTTTTACTGTTTTACAAGCTTTATATATATCGCATGTGATTTAAATTGTTGTATATACAAATATTGATTTGAGTGTTTCTGGAGTTAAGAAAAGCCAATTTAAGTTCGTATTATTCCCATCATTCTTAATTCATCGTTATAATTTTAGCTCGCATACTTGTATGTTCAATGTACGGATGCCAATTGACCGGCATCATTTTATGATGCAGACGTAGATTTATTGGATAAGCAGCATCGTTCATCTATTTTATTGACTCAGAGTCAGTGGTGAGCCTCCTTGCATTCCAGTGGATTATTTTATATGCTTTTAGTATTTAAATTTCAGAATTTTGTGGGTTTTATCCCAACATTCATCATAGTATTGTTAGAGGCTTCATAGACGGATAGTATATTTATTAAGTTGAGCCTCCCTTATTTCAGCTATAATTATTTGAGACTTAAATGTCGTTTTGACCAGACTATTATATTTTAAGTCTTTCTATTAAGAATGTTCTTATTTAATAATTGAGTCAAGTTAGTCTTCCACTTAGGTAAATAAACTAGGCCAAGGGTGCGCTCAAGGACAACAATGGTCATTGTGTGTTGGCCATATCCAGGGTCTAGGTTCTGGAGGTGACAAATTTTATATCAGAGCACAATGTTTAAGAGTCCTAGGGAGTCTATGGAGTCGTTTCTATAGAGTCTTAGTATTCGGTATGAAGCGCACCACTTCTATTATTAGGTGGCTAAAACTATTAGAAATTTCTCAGTTCTTTCATAATTCCTTTCGTACGTTAAATTTCATCTTTAAAAAGTTTCCCTATAATTTATGCTTGCACGTGTTTCAGATCAGCAGTAATCCACAAAGAGAACTCAGAGGTATATCAAGTAGGAGGAGTGTCGAAGAACAAGAGGTTCCTAATGCACCAAATTTGCAATCTCAAGGAGAAGTCACAAATGCACGATTCCGGGAAGTACTTAGATTGTGAGTAAAGTTGTTATAAACCAAGTCCAGCAATAAAAAAGATCTTCACAAGAATGGGATGACACTTTGAGGGTTCGGTAATTCTTAAGAATTAATCCCCCAAGCTTCACTAGTTCGAGTAATACTAAAGATCCGGTGAACTTTATGCAAAAGTTGAAGAAAATATACGATGTGATTCATATGATTTATGCTGAGAGAGTTGAACTAGCCGCATATCAACAAATGAATATTGATAAGACATAGTTCGATCAGTACAAGGAGGGTAGAGATGAGGATGTACCACATCCTTGTTGGGTTTGCTTTGAAGAAGCTTTCTTGGAGCAATTCTTTCTGTGGGAAATGAGGCAAACAAATCTATGGGAGTTCCTTACTCTAAATTAGTTGAGTGTTCATGAATATGGGTTTAAGTTTAACTAACTGTCTCGCTATGCTCCTGAGATGGTTAAGGATATGAAGAGTAGAATGAGTTTCTTTGGTGTTGGCTTGGGTCATGCTTCAAGCATAGAAGGTAGAGTTGTAATGTTAATTGGGTACATAGACATTTTAGGGTTGATGGTCTACGTGAAACAAGTGGAAGAGGAGAGTTTATGGATAGAAAGAAGTACATGAAAAAAATAGCTAAGAATGGGAATTAATCTTGTCAAAAGATGGGTGTTTCAAGTAAACCACAATTTTAGAAACAAAAATGGGCATGAACCATCATTTTCTAGTGCACCTGAGCCTACAAAAAGAGGTGTGTATAGTGGCAAGAATTTGCAAAACATTAACGCTAGACTAACCCAGTCCTAAGGTAGTGTGGACAACTAGCTAGTTCGGCTCAAGCATGTGGTAGGTATGGTAAAAACCTCGCTGCTAAGTGTTTCAATGTCTAGTGGGGTTGTTTCAAATGCTATTAGGAGTAGAACTACATGAAAGAGTCCAAAGATGAAGCGGGGAGGTGGAATCCGGATAATAGAGCCGAATCTTCATCAGTTTCTCACCTAGAGAGGACTACACGTAGAGGAGCCACTTCTGGTACTGGAAGAGAGTCAAATTGTCTATATCCAATCAATAGCCGCCTCGAGTAAATGAACTCTCCATATGTTGTCACAGTTATGATCAATGTTTTTAATTTTGATGTTTATGCTTTGTTAGACACAGGATCAAGTATATATTTTGTAATCCTTATGTTGCAAATCAGTTTGAGATTCCTGTAGAAAAATTTTGTGAACTCCTCGGTGAATATACCTGTTAGGGAGTATATTAAGAGGAAAAATCCTATTATTATTCTTCAATTCCTATAGCAAGAGAGTTTTGTAGAAGTATTTTCTGATGATCTGTCTGGAGCCCCCCCCCCCCCCCCCCCCGAAAAAGAAATAGACTTTGGCATAGACATCATTCAAGATACTCGTCATATTCTATTGTGTCTTATATAATGTCAGCACTAGAGTTAAAAAACAATTGAAAGATTTGTTAGAAAGAAGCTTCAGTCGACCAAGTGTCTCACCTTGGAATGCTCTAGTCTTGTTTGTAAGAAAAAAGAAAAGGTTGCCTTAGAATGTATACAGAATACAACCAATTGAATTAGGTGATCATCAAGAATAATTATCTTTTTTGAAGGACACACGATATTTGCGACAAGCTTCCGGTTGTTTCTTCCTTCTCGAAAACTTATTTCAGATCAGGTTACCATAAGTTGAAAGTTAGGGAATGTGACATTCAAAACAAAACATGTCGAACAACATACGAGCATTATGAGTTTTTGGCTAAGTCCTTTGGTTTGACCAATGCGTCTTGTAGCATTCATGAATCCTATGAATAGTGTCTACAAACCCTATTTATATATGTTTGTCATCGTCTTCATTTATGACATACTTATTTATTCAAGGATTAGAGAAGATTATGCTAGTAACCTCAAGAATGTTCTACTAATCTTGAAATATAACGAACTATATGCAAGTTCTCCAAGTGTGAATTTTGGCGTAAGTATATGGTTAGGCCACATCTTTTCTGGTGATGGGATTAGAGTTAATACACAAAACATGAAAGCAGTTTAGATTTGGACTAGACCCACGTCTTCAACATATATAAGGGGTTTCTTGGTTTTGAGTGGCTATTATAGGAGATAGTTTGAAGGGTTCTCAGTTATCTCGTATCTTTTGATCATACTAACTAAGAAGAAAGTTAAGTGTCAATGGTCTTAATCTTGTGAGAAAAGCTTTCAGTAATTGAAAAAGAGATTGACTACCGCTCTAGTTTTGTCCTTACTAGAGGGTACTCAAGGTTTTGTGTTGTACTGTCATGCATAAAGTGTTAATTTTTTATATGTGTTAGTGCAGAATAGCAAGGTTATAGCTAATGCCTCCAGATAGTTGACGTTCAATGAGAAGAACTATCCTACTCTTGATCTAGAATTGGTTGCAGTATTTATTGCCCTGAAAATATGGCGTCAATACTTGCATGGTTTTTATGTTGAAAAATTCACTGATCAGAAGAGACTCTAATATGTTTTCACTCAGAAGGAACTTAATATTAGACAAAGGAGGTGGTTAAAACTATTCAAGGATTATGACATGAGTATTCCTTACAACCCTTTTAAGCCTAAAGTGGTTGTGGATCCCTTAAGAAGATTATCCATGGGAATAACACCAATGTTCAAGAAGAGAAGGGGGAGTTAGCTAAAGATGTGCACATCTGGGAGTAAGACTTATGGATAAAATAGAAGGAGGGATAGTGGTGACTAATGGGAATGAATCATCACTAGTGTTTGAGGAAAAAGAAAATAAAGACCAAGATCCCATTTTCCTTTACTTGGAAGCAAATGTTGATAAGAAAAGAGTAGTAGCTTCTGAACATTGGGGAGATGGTGCGCTGAAGTATCAAGGTAGGCTCTCTGTACCTAGGGTGAATGGACTCTACAAAAGGAATTTGGAGGAGGCTCAAATCTCTAGATACTCCATTCATCTGGGTTCCACAAAAATGTACCATGATTTCATAGAGGTATATTTGTAGGAAGGCATAAAGAAAGACATAGTTTAGTTTGTTGCCAAGTGCTCGAATTGTCAACAAGTTTACTTGGAATAGCAAAGGCCTGGAGGGTTATCTCACTCTGTAGGACTTCCAGAATGGAAGTGGGAAATGATTAAAATGGATTTTATAAAAGGCCTTCAAAGATCTCTTTGGCAACATGATTCTATTTTTGTAATCGTCGATAGAATTGCAAATTCAACCCATTTTTCCCAGGAACGTCTACCTATTATGTCGAGGATTATGCTAAGTTGTACATTGAAAAAGTTGTAAGAGTCTATGCAATTACAGTTTCCATTATTTTAGACAGAGTGCACAATTTAATGCACGGTTATAGAAATCTTCCATAAGGGTTTGAGTTCAAAGATGAACTTAAGCATTACTTTTCATCCTCAGAAAGATGGAAAAGCATTGCATACTAACAAGACTTTTGAAGATATATTGAGGGATTGTGTGATTGAATTCAAAGGGAATTGGATGATCACATACCTCTAATTGAGTTTGCTTACGACAACAACTACCATTAAAGCGTCCAAATGGCTCCATAAGAAGCTTTTTATGGGAGAAGATACAGATCTCCTATTGGGTGGTTCGAGGTTGGTGAAACATAGTTGATAGAACCAAATCTAGTTCCCCAAGCAATGGATAAGCTGAAGGTGATTTAAGAGAGATTGAAAAAGGCACAGAGATTCCAAGAGTCCTACCTAGTGATGAATGATTGGGTATATAATAAGGTTTTACACATGAAGGGTGTAATGAGGTTTGGTAAGAAGGGGAAACTTAGTCCCCCGTATATTTGTCCTTACAGAATCTCCAAGAGAGTTGTCAATGTAGCTTATGAGTTGGAGCTACCCTAAGAGTTAGCATTGTTACATCCGGTATTCCAATTTTCTATGTTGAAGAAATGCTTGGGTGATCCTTCATTGATTGTACCAATTGAGAATGTTGGGATTAAGGATAGCTTATAGTTTGAAGATATTGTGATCCAAATTTTAGATCGTCAAGTATGAAAGTTGAGAACTAAGGAAGTTGCATAACACAAGGTCCTTTGGAGAAACCAATTCGTTTATGATGAATCTTGGGAATCGGAAGGGGATATGAACAAAAGATATCCATATCTCTTTGAATCCAGAAAGAATGAAGATCAATGTATTAAATTCTCTTCTTAGTACTTTATAATACTATCATTAAGCATGTTATTACTTGATTTTGTTATTGAGTGATGAAATGATGTTATTACCCTAAGCTTAGCGAAAGAGTTCCCATTCGAGGATGAATGTTCCCAAGGGATAAATATTGTAATATATTGTCATCTTAAATATATAGGATTAAAACAAGAAACCAAGAATATTTATTTTTTGAAAGAACTGAAAAAATCTAGAATATTTTCTAAGTTTAAAAGGTGAGTTTTAGTGATTTCGAACGCCCATACCTTCCATATCAGGAGGAGTTAAGCGTAGTTCTTTACATGGATGGAAATCCCTTGGGAAGACCGTTTCAACGGCGCTCTGTTTGCTCATATTTGCTGTCATATGAGACAGATAAGCCTTTTGGAAATTGTGTTTTTTACCGAGGAAAGTCCAATCCGGATTTTAGTAAGGGTAAAGTGGTCTTTTCATAGAACTATTTCATTATTAGTTTTAATGTTTAATTGGTTTATAACCATGTTTTAATTAATATAAGAAAAATACTTGGTACGCTTTGGTTTTGGGAGAAAAGAGATGAGAAGATGGCGAAGGGAGAAAAAGCAAGTTTCACCAACAACGCCAAGAATCTAGTACTATTTGTCGGGACTGATCCTTATTTAGGTATGTGGGATCTTTCATGTTGGGATAATTCACCCAATCATAAATTTTTTACAATTCACACAATTTATGAATTGATTTCATGTTAAAAGTTAAGTTGTTGTACGAAAATTTTGACTTCTTTTTTATTTGATTGTAGTTTCCATTCTTTGTTAGATTTTTGTTTCTTTGAGTTTTTTTTGAGTTGAATTCAGTTTTATTGATACCACAAATAGCCCCAATCATTTTTTGAAAGAAATAGGATAGTTTGGAGTGTTTGGAGATGAAAAATGACTTGAAAAAATTGTCAAACGTACCTGAGTAGGGGAAGGCGCGGTGCGCAAGAAATCGGCGTAAGTTAACCAAAATCTCGTGCGGCGCGCCACTTATGCGCCATAATTAAGCTTCAGTCAGTGAGGCTAGGGCGGCGTGCCACCAGTATGCCCAACCCGCATTTTTTTTAAATTTTCGTAGTTTAGTTATATAAAGTCCTTTCAAGGTACGTTAACATCTTCCTATGATTCTAATTACTTCAAATGATTTCTAAATACCTTGAAGTCATCAAAGAACTCAAATCGAAATGTTTAATCCATAATCCATTAAAGGAAAGTTAAGATCAAAGTCAAGGGAGTTAAGAAGTTTAAGTAAACTTTCTTAAAGCTTCCAAGAATTTGTCTAAAGGTTTAAATTTAGTTTCAAAGCTCAAATAAGTATTCCCTAAAGATTTGATTAAGATCAAAAGCTTTCAAGTTAAACAAAGGGTAAAGAGTGAGTTCATTTCTCAAAGAAAGTTAGACTTCCATAGAGTCTTTGGGTAGTTTTAAAAAGGGGAACTGTGATTTTCAAGAGATCTTTTAAAGCTAAGTTTGAGAAAATTACCTCAAACAATAGAAGAAGTTGTTTTAAAAACACATAAACTAAGTATTTTGGGAGTAGTACCAAGAAGCGATATCAGGGCGTGATTTCATATCAACTCAAGTGTCCATAAATCATGTAGCCAGCATGGACAGGTGAATGATCATACTTCTTATATTATTCCTTATTTCTTCTTAGCATAGACTAGTGGATCCCCTTTGTAGTTCAGATTCTTTACCTACTTCAAGCTATATAGTTGTCTTCTTGCAACGTGAGATAGACATTGTACCATTGCTTAGGCTCATAGCCATAGTTGTCGATTAGAGAATATCACAAATGACTATATTTCTTTCATATATAGGTAAATTTGAGTTTACTATAGCATTTTCTCGAGGAACTAAGTTTCTCTACTGTTTTACAAGCTTTATATATCGCATGAGACTTAAATTTCTGTTTATACATATATGGAGTTGAGTATTTCTTGAATAGAGCGGTGCCAAGGTAAGTTTGTTTTATTCCTACAAAGCTTAAGTCGATGTTTAGCATTTCAACTCTAATCCTTATACATTCAATGTAATGATGTCAGTTTACCTGCATTATTTTATTATGCAGACGCAGGTAACCACGGTCACCACCCAGCGCATTGTTCATCCAATAAAAGCACTCAGAGTCAGTGGCGAGCCTCGTTGCATTCTAGTGGATCCTTTTACATGATTTGAATATTTACATTTCAGAAGGTTGTGGGGTCTCTCCCAACATTCATCATAGTATTGTTAGAGTGTTCATAAATGGACGGTTCGTTAATTCAGTTTAATTTTCTTTATTTCTGATATATAGTTTTGAGTCTTAAGTGCCATTTTTGCTAGACTATTATAGTTTAAGTCTTTCTTTTAAAATTTCTCTTATTTCATAATTTAATTAAGTTAATCTTTCGCTGACTTAAGCAAGTCAGGCCAAGGTTTGCTCAAGGAAAACAATAGTCATTGGGTGCCGGCCATGTCCAGGCTAAGGCTCCAGTCGTGACACAAACATAATTGGAAAATGAGCTACACCAACTTATTTAAAGAATTGGATGTACTAAAAGTTTGTAAATGCGACGAGGTAAGCATGATTAATTTGGAACCTAGTGGCCGTGAAAAAATATGGTACCCTATAGAAATCAGCATTTTAGAGTCAATGAAACAATTGAAAATTAAATTTGACATGCTCTTGGTAAAAATTAGGTCCCACGCCAAAGCCTCTTTTTTAGGCAAATTCCATGATGAAGCTCGATATTTGACCTAAAGCCTTGGGTCTTGCACAAAGCTTCTAAAACTCTTGAAATACTCAGATTTTTATTTCTAAGGGCGTATTTCTATAGATTTGGTCAACATGATTTGTATGAAATCAAAAGCTTCAAAAATTTAAAACTTGCATAAAATTCGTCGGAACGACCCACTGACAAAAATATGAGTCTCACCATGTCATAAATGCATTGGGATCAGTAGAAGGATGTTTTAAGCACTGAAAAGATTAGAAAATTGAGGAAAGGCTTATTTCACAATAATATGAAATAGAACATGGAAAGTACAAGTGGTTTTTGTTCCATCAATCATGTCAACACAAAATGCACACCATATGAAAAATAAATGACATCAAATTTCCTTTGTTTCTTTACTAATATTAATGTTCGTGATTCATATTTATCTTAAAGAAAAAATTTAGATTAATGTTCACTAAAGTATCATAATTTGTTTAACCCACAATTAAATCATAATTTCATAATTAATCAGTTTTAATAATTTTTGTTAAATTCTGTATCAAATTCAATTGTAGGATTAATTAAGTTAAAACATCTTAGTTTGTTTTAATAAAAAGGACTTGTTAAAAGTATTTCACTTCCATTATTATCTTTTAGATGCAATACGAGAAAAAAATTCAAATTAGAATTCTAAAAATAAATATCAAAAGGGGAAAATACAGTAATATAAACTAATGATCACTAAAACATATAGATGTCGCAAGTTTTTCTTAATTCCTCTAAAATTAATTAACATTTTTTGTAAGGTAAAGTATTTGCTATTGTTATAGATTCTGATGTGAAGAGAGAAATTTTCTCGTGCTATTTTTCTTTATTATTGTAGATTTCAATGTGAAGAGACAAATCTTCGTAAAAATAAAATAATTTTAATTTCAAGAATCTTTGTTTCTGCAAATTGAGCTTATTTTTATTTCAATTTTTAGTGCCAAACTCATATGATTGTAAAATATTTTGGTGAATCCACATATCAATTTTAAAAAAAATTTAAGTTCATTGAGGAAAACCCTTGTAGATAATGAACTAGCTAATTTTTTACCCTAGATGAATGTTTTACAAATTCTTGGTAATACACTTGTATAGAACTTGATTACGGCAATAGACTGGGAGAGTCAAGATAGCGCCTTTAAACTAAAAACAAACTCATTATATGAATTCAAAACTTTATTTACAATATTTTTCTAAAAATCATTACTTTTCCTTTTTGGTTAGTTGTATGCCAGATTTACACAAGCTCATTAAGTGTTTCCACTTTTAATACTTTGAAAAAACTACTAATTTGATATAGTTAACGTAACATTTTATGTGTATTTTATTACTTAAAATTATCAAATTTTATGAGTTGATTATATTAATAGAAACAATCTAGAACTACTTGAATACGTCCTTACTTTTCTTTGTGGGTTGATATCTATTAAACAAAGGGAAGACAAAAACAAATCATTGGGTCTGGGAAGGGTCAGAGTCTAAGAGGTGTGACGCAGATTACCAATTCTACTATGAAATTTGGAGTTTCTCTTATATTTATGATCAATTACATCATTTTAATCCTTTAAATTTCTTGATTATAATTTGAATTATGTTTGCTTGTACTAATTATAAACATGATTTATTTCATTTGTTTGATTTATAAAATATCAACATAGCTTACAAGATATTTTGTGTAACGTTTAGGATGTGAAGTCCAATTAAATATCCCAAGAACACAAAAATTAATAGGTGATTTTTCATGATTTTAATTACAATATAATGCGCCTTTATTTCTTATCCTAATAGTTTTGGGGATTCCATTTCTTTTTTGTTACTTCAATTGATTTGACAATGGATATATAATTCTATCCAAATAGTTAACGATTATTTCAAATTTCTCAATATAGTTTGGAAATCTCTTACCTTGTATTGTTTCTTATTTTGTAAAGGTTAAATGCCTTATTTGAAAAAAAAAACTAACAATGTTTAACTTCTAGCATCTTTTCAACCATACTGATAATATATTGGATTTAGTATCGTTGTTTTTCGCTTTTTAAATTAAGATGAGGGGAGGAAAATATTCTAATAAAAAATGGCAATGTTGAAATACGCAATTAACGCTTAATAAATCATTTTGGTAAACAAGGATTTACTTATCCCTACTGTCAAATTTAAGAAGATAATGGTCATTTGTTTTTTTACCCTTCATAAGGGTCTCATTACTTAGTTTATTGTAAATGTTTTTGTCTTGAAGGCAGGTTGATAATTTCATACATTTCCTTTGGATGAATGATATTGATGCACAATTAATATCTTGTTTATATGGAAGTTGAAGAAAAAATGTTGAATGTAATTCATCAAGTGGAAAGTATGATGTTTTTAATCTTAGGAGAAGTTTCTAGATGAAAAACATTGAGTTTAAACTTTGTTATTGGTCCTTCATAAAGTGTCAAAATATGGTAGATGATCTTCCTAAATTTGACTAAATGCTATACCTCTAATTCATTGAGAAGAAGCTTGTACTCAAACAATCATTACAATACAAGTGCATGAGAATAACGTCAATTGCATTATTTAGAAGAATGCTAAGGATGTAATGCATTTATGTTTACAAGGTTTTATTTATTTAGGAGATACCGTAAACTACAAAACACAAGTATAAAATAAGAAGTAATATGAGCTAAGGAATATTCAAACTATACAAATATAGTAGAATGATCTTCAAACTATCTAGATTGAATTACCATTCATATAGTCAAATTAATAGAACAATTACATAAAGAGTCAAATCCTCAAACTACCTTAAGAAAATAAAGGTGTATCGCAATTTAAATTTTCAACAATCTCCAATTAAAATATAAGCACAATTTCATGTGCATCACCTAAAGCATAAAAGTTTTACATAGTTTAAGCAGATCTCGATCTTTTCCTTGGAAGTTTAGACAGAAAATCGAGAAAGAATCTTTGATGTCACAATATTTTTTTCTCTTCACACTTTGTATTTCATCTATTTCAGTACATGAGCATTTCCTTATTGGATACATGAATTATTTTGTTATCATTATATGTTTAAGCATTTCAACATTTAGAGTCTTCTCATGAATGGGCTATTGAAGTGGGTTTTTTTTTCAATGTTTTGGAGAGCACAGAGAAACTTTCTTTGTCACGAACCAACCCACCAGGACATACAGTCACCCACTCTAACACCTATGTAGGAGAACCCTCAAATCATAGTAGAGAAAACATCCGGAAATTAAGAAGGAGGAAAAACAAAATCTAGTTGATCTAATAAATATCATTTTTAAGTACACTCCTTGTTAAACTTGTCAAAAATTAAACGACTCCAACGGACCTAGTCTAACAGGTACAAGAGCTACTAAGAGTAACGTTTGGATAATGAATAATAATAGAATAGAACTACCACCAAGAACAAGGAAAAGTAGATGTTGTTGGAGGGTTTCATCGTTTTCACCTAATAAAACATCATCAATCCTTCATATAGACAACGTAAAAAAGAAATAGCAAGATTAGTATCAGTACAACCACACCTACTTCTAACCATCATGTCAAAAAGAAATAGCAACATTAGTATCAGTACAACCACACCTACTGCTAATCATCATTAGTCAACCCACACCCACCTTATAATAAAATGAAGAATAATAAAAGATCATGCCTGGACCACTAGATTCTCAACCATTACTCCTTTCTTAGAACTCATTCAACCTACACCCAATCTCTATTGTTACTAACTGTATTTTCCCAACCACCAACACTTATGATTCATACAATCATAGCCTACAACATGCTAACCCCATCAATAATCTTGAACCCCGGTAACATCCATACCTACTAGTCGATCATGTCACACTCTTAAGTCATAGGTGCCTTGTCCAACCAAAGCCATATAGTTTCCCCCTAACCCAATCTCTAGTTCTAATCCAACCTTCTTCTGGTACTTAACCATAAGAACACCCCAACAATTCACTCTTTCCCGGCAAGTAAACCTCATAACCTTATTAAACATCACCCTATATTCAGATAAAGGCACATAGTTAAACCTACACCCTATCATCAAAGATTTGCAACTTACACACATAAGATATTTAATGATACATACTTCACCATACACCTTTCGTAGCAAGAAGTTTTTCCTCTCACTAGACCCAAACTATGGCTATAAGCTCGGAAAAATGTGGCAATCAGATCCCATGTTATGCCAAAATGTTTAAACCCAATCCAATAGTTGTGCCACATTGTGGAAACCAAATCCAATAGTTATGTCGGAACGTGGCAACCTCATCAAGTAGTTAACTTACCAAAACGTGGCTATTTGATCCCCAATCACATGTCACATCCATAATTACAATTACATCATCAAGATACTACATTTACATCACAAGTTCATAGCAATGTCAATTCATATTTACTTATTCATATCTTTTTAACAGGGTAGTCAACATTTAAACAAGCATGCATACACAAGTTTCACCACGAACACGAATACGGATCAATCACCTCCCTCTCACACAATTACATCATCAGCTAAGAATTTCCCTAAATTATAAGCACTAAAATAGATAAGTTCACCCCTAGTTCTCCCTTAGATTTTTTCAATCGGTTCCTTAATACTAACTACTAACATAATATAAAATTGTTACTACAATGGATTGATATTCACATACACCAAAACTTATTTTTTATTCCACTAGATACAATGGTTGGCAAAGAAATTCTATTCAACCACCTTCAAAACAAACCTCGACCACTTATTAAGCCTCAACTCAAAATAAACCCACATACATTAATTTATAGCATATTTTCCCACAAATTACTCGGTGAACGAAGATCTACACATGTCTCCTATTTTTGAATTCATATATTACATTATAAACACATTTTTAAAACTACTCAATGCATAAACCTAACCAACATAGGGATCAAGAATTTTTACGGCGTTTTGATCTCGTTTCAAGATTTTCTACATTTGCCACAGTGAATTTTTCCAAGACATCGGAAGATTCAACCATCCCCATGCTAGACATCTCCTTCTCCTTCTTTCCGAAGGTTTGAATAAATTTTTTGAGGTTTCTAGGGCAACATACAACGTTTTACGTAATTTAGGAAAAAATGGATTTCTCAAAATTAAAATTTGCCTAGTCGATCTCGCTGCAATAGGGTAAGTAACCGATGCGGCACCACCATGCCTGCGGCTTTTGTCGTGTTGTAGAAGGACATGGCCTTGATTTTTCCCCTTCCAAAATAACACCAGTTAGGGTTGTTATAATAGATATAACTTTACCACTCAGTCTTCCCTTAACGGATAAGGCCCAGTCATAACACGCTCTGACTTCATAATACCCAACTAAAAAAAGAGTCATACAGGGAACGATGAAATTTTGTGACTTCTAATTGATTTGAAACCATAAAAGGGTAACACACTCTAGATTGGATGGATAAATGCACTACATCAAAGGGTACTATGCTTCCCAATTACGGGCGAGTTAAATAGACAACACCTGAAGACAGAATCAACAAAGTCAAAGAAAATTTTCCCCAGCCTTGTTCGTTGGAGCAACTTCTCTGCTTCTTTAACAATGCCGCTGCACAAGTTGATATCTCGATGTAGGGGGAGATTGGGCAACAGAAAATGGGAAAAGGTCACCGAAATTCTTATTTCCCTTACACTCTTTAAAAATTCCAAAAGATAATTCTCCCAACACCCTCCTCTAAATCACATGAATTCTGTAATTTCTTGTTCCTTTGTTCTTATTACTTAATTTACTATGATTATAGTTGATTGCATACTAGAAATCAAAATTAATAGGAACGATTTTGGGTAGTTATTTAAAATTTAAAGTAGGTTGCTATATGAGTTTGAATGACATAGCATGATTAATTTCTTTACGTGCCTGGTTATTACATAACGTACTCGACGTAAGAATTACGAAAAAACATATGCAATTTGATGTAAATTGGGCGGGAGATTGTCGTGACTCAAATTTTGACACAATTTAGTGGTTATTTGGTATAACTGATGGCTAATTTATGTTCCAGAATAGTTGGAATACTACTCTCTGTTGAAAACTGACAAAAATGGGACATTTGGGACAAACAACGCCATTTTTTTCTTCTGGTGTTTGTCGCAGATGAAATTCGTTGCACCGCTTTCATCCATTTGCATGACTTGCATTATTGCGTTATAGCGAGATGATGGCCACTGTAATGGGTTGGTCAAGACTAGTGGCCTGGCTCTGTTTTCTTTTTAAAAACTTTTCTCTTTTCATTTTAGTGTTCCTTACATGGTATATACACTCCTAACTTATCTTACTTCTCACATGTTCTTCTCAAATAGATTGTCCAAATGACGTTAATGTACCATTTGTCCGGTTTTCAAATGTCGCTAGTTGGAAAAAGAATCATGATTACCGTAACACCAATTTCTTTTATGAGATGGTGGTGCTGTTGGATGTGGTGGAGGAGAAGGCTCTTGCTTTTTATGTTTGCTAAATGGAGTTTGGATGGTTACCGCTAATTGAGGATCCCCTTGATTCATTTCTACTTGGCTAAGGGAGTTCAATTTTGTCCTCAATACTGTATACTTGGATAACCCTTATTTAGTCATTCGTGTTCAGGGCATCAGCGTCCCTCTAAATGTCGCTTCTATAAATGAAGTACTTGAGGTGCCAGATATCCTGAACCTTGTGTTAGAGGATCGACTAAGGGAGATGGATTTTGGGTGGCTGAGGGATACGCTTGTAGAGTAGGAAAAAGTTATCTAGTCTACTTCCAAGGAAATTACTACACCAAGTTATTCACCTGATGCGAAGCACTGGCTATACAAGGTTTCGAGGAGGATTCGCCCATCGGAAAACCACACACACATTACCATTCCTCAGGATTTGGTGGTGGCGAGTGCTACCTATGGAATTCCCAAAATATTGAGGCGCAGATCATATCAGATTAGAAAATGTTTTATAAGAGGAAGAAGAAATCCTTTTTCATTCTTGTCTTATCAATGCTCTATACAAATGGACAGGAGTGTCAATGTTTGATGCGGACGAAGTACTTCCGATGGATCTCCACATTCTCCCTCTTTGAATTCGACCAAGTTCTACTTCAATTTGTAAGAGCAAGAGGACCAGAATGGCTAGTAGCAGTAGGGATGTTGTAGGTCCTAATGGAGATGATTCACTCTTAAGTGCACCAGTCGAGATATATTTTGACATATTAAAGAAGAAAATGGAAAGTGTCTATGCTGATTTTACCCCCATTCCACCCCGTACTGCCCTGGAGATAGAGTTTCCTCATCACCAACTATGCTAGGGAAGGAAAAAGAACCTAGTGACGGATCGTTTGATGATGCAGCTCTGGAATGCCGTCAAAAATATGTTTACTTTTGTTGTTCCTGAGTAGGAGATGCCCTTAGCTGCAAGGGAGGACTTCGTCCAGTTTTAGTAATTGGTGGAGGTTGTGATAGGCCAATTGCTTGCAGAGGGGCAAAATTCTGACAACGACAAATCCTTGTTTGATGAGATATATTTACTTTTTGCTTTCGTCTCGACTTGGATTGTTAATTTAAGATAATTTTGTTATAATATTTCCCAGTTTGTCATTTCTACGTTGTAGCACATAGATGTTTGTTTCGAATTTTCTGATGCAGCCCCAAACTTAATGTGTAACTTATGATAATTTATTCTAGTTTCTTAAATTCTTTGGGGTTGCAGGGATTCGTTCAGATCCCTTTTTTAGTGGGCATTTGTAATCAAGGAAGAACATGAGATTGTCGGTGAGGTTCCGCCTCCCCTATCTCGCTCTAGTGGGAGGTATTCTGCTGCAGTGGTGCAGTGCCAGCGGAAATTATCCCACTGCAGCACACCACGTCAGCGGGAATTATCCCCGTGCAGCGGCTCCGATGGGACCAGAACCTAGCAAAAAATTCTAATGGGTACCCTCCCACTTCCTATGATTTTCAAGGTCTCTATTTTCACCTTTTCCTTGGCTTCTGAATATCTCCAACTAGGATACACGATGTTACTTCACTGACTCCGAATAACTCCATACTATGTACTTGACATTCAAAGGATAAACCCACACATTACAACTTATTCATTTTGTGAGGATTCAAGCAGAAGTCTACTCGCACCAACTTCAGACACTCCACACGGTGTCCTTAGTCATGTTACACACAAAAATAATATTCCTTCACTTCATAAATAATTTAGGCTTCCACGTACACATATACTTCACTCGACACGTAGTACGCAATAATAGATAAAATCAAACTACAAGCACACATTCATATAATTTCAAAAAACAAGGAGAACACATTCACATTTTTCAAACACAAAGCACAGAAAATTAAACTTTATTATTTAGTTCGCCCTATAGATATTCAACACTGGGAATCCATTCTCTTTATTAATTAGTTTGTCCCACAGACGTTCATCACCAATCCTGCATCAAGAATATAAAAAAAGACATAACAAGAATAGTATTAGTACAACCACCGTACTGGTAGGCATCATCGATCATGGAGACACCCACTTCATACTGAAAGATCATGTATAAACCACTCGATTTTTTACCCTTACCCCTTTCCTTAGAAGTCATTCAACCTACACCGAAGCTATGATGTTATGAATCGTATTTTCCCAATTGCCAAAACTTTCAATTTTATTCTATCATATCCTACAACACGCTAACACCAATAATAATCCCGAACACAGTTAACATCATTTTAGTTGAGTACAAGGCCTCTTCTGGCGGCTTGTGACAACCCTAAAAATGGATATGCTAAGTAGTTCATAATGTGTCTAGAATACCTGCGATTGGACCGGGTTCACATGGATTGCTGTGCGTAGAACCAAACCTTTAAACCCATGCTATAGCCATGCCAACAAACATGGGAGTTAATTGATCTTGAAAAAGTTGAGTCCAGCCGTATAGAGCTCTCGAATACGAAGATTTACTCAGATGAGTCTTTAATACACATAAACAGGTAAAATCTTAGGTTTGGAGGGTCTAGGGGTAAAATGGTCTTTTCTAGGGCAAGGGGTGATATCGAAATTATCCTAATTAATTAATGAATTAATTAATTTAAATAAGTGGACGGTTTGATTTAGGTCGACCCGTAATGACCCGTTCACGGTGGTCACTCTACCATGGATCGAACCCCAATGGAAGATTCAATAAAATGTATTTATTTTGACGTTTAAAATCTGATTTTAGGGTATTTATGGTCATTTAAATAATCTCATTACATCAGATTTTTATTAAATTAATAAGGAGTCTTAGTTTAACGAATTCCCAAACTAAAACTCATATTCCTAAACTACTCTCTCACGCTCATCTCTCTCACATCTCTCCACTTTAGTTTCACGTTTTCTCTGCCAAACAAGTGTACTAAATCAGATAAAATTACTAAAGTTCTTCACACTTGAAGAACTCACAAAAAAAATAAAGAAAACATAAGAAAATATGTTAGCCAAAAAAGGAAGTTTCTCCGTTGAAATGGTGTTGAAATTGCAGGGAATGGGACGTGATTTTGCAGAAGGTTTTGGGTAGCAAGTTCAAGGTTAGAACGACAGAAATGGTATGGATTTTCTTACTCTTGGTGCCTTTCCAAAAACGCCCTTAGGATTCAGTCCATTTAAATCCAAAACTAGGATTGTTTCCCCGTGGAATGTCACTGTCACTAGCTCCAATGGATGGTTGTATGTTGGTATATCTGCTGGTAGATAATAGGCATGTAATGAGTTTTCGTGATGAATATGTTCATGAATTTGTGTTTGGAATCGTATGACTGATAACCTATATTTTCCAAAAATATGTTTTTACATGTGTGCAATGTGTAGCCGTGACTTTTAGACACAGATTGGAGCATGAAAATGACATGTATACTGTTGTATTTTATATGCACAAATTTGTTTAAATCGTAATGTTCATAAGTGATGTAAAAATGTCGATTTGAGCGTAAACTCTTTATCGAATGTGATCTTGAAAATGCACCTAAAGAGCTCACTAGAAACTACTCCAAATGTATTCACATTTAACGTGAAAGAGGTGAGAAAATAGGCTGCAAAAATATGAACAAAATTCAAGCACTTTGATGTTAGTTTCTATCAAGCTAAGTCAATTAATGTGTTATGAAAAACGAAGAAAAATAAGTGAGGTCACTGAGTATCGAACCCGTGACCTCACCATGTTAAGAGTCATAGAAATAATTTAAGTTAAAAAGAATGTGGGAAGGGGGATTCGAACGCGTGACCTTGACTGAAAATGAAATACTAAAAATAAGAAACGAGAGGAGTGGGATTCGAATCCACAACCTCTCAGCCAGTTTTAAAAAGGAATTAAAAGAAAAGTAAAAGGTTGAGGCGTGTGGGAATCGAACCTACAACCTCTACATAGAATAAAAGGAATTCAAGGAGAAAATTAAAGTGGGACTGTGGGGGTTCGATCCCACACCATCTCGACCAAGAAGGAGAGAATTGAAAGAAAAGAAAATAAAAGGAAATGAGGTTTTAGGGTTTCGATCCCACATCCTCTCAGTACCAATGAGAGAAAATAAAGAGATAAATCAAAGAAAATGAAATGAAGGCGTTGGGGGCTCGATCTTGGGTTCCCAAGACGTGTAGATCAAACCAAAATAAATAAAAAAGTAAGTGTTGTCCAAGGAATTCGAAATCGCATTTCCTTGCCCGAATTCTGTATTGATACATAAGTCATACGGGAATAAATATTCAAAAATAATGTTGCCTACATAGATGGAAATCGACATCTTTACAATATGTATAAGTATTGTACCACATAATTAGGAAGATATGAATCACTTAAACGAAATATGATTGACTCCTCATGGCTTGTATGTATAGACTCATATGTCTAAAATACGTGTAAAGTAAGTGAACCTAGGATGTATGTAACGAATTGATGAAACCCTAGAAAGGTAAAGTAAGAGTTTCAAACACACTAAATGGCCAAGTGCATTGGCATATAACGAAATGAACATTCACATAAAATGGGGTGAGTATTTATGAAGAACAAATATGCTAAATCTTATGAATATGGTGACAACATGATAAGAGGCTAATGTGAAACATGAGAGAAATCTCAGATGAGACTAAGTAAATGTTTCTGAAATGTACTCACCTTTGAGAGTGTAAAGCTAAAGGAGAGACCAGACTCTATGAACACTATAACGAAAGTATTGAGATTAATGTATACTTAATACTAATGATGAGATGAGAAATCATCTATTGATCTATGATGTCCTCATACGAAAAGCTATCTTCCATAACGTATGAGATTGATGTAATGGAACTTTATAGTAACTACTGATAGGCTAGATATGAGCGGTGATGCCTTTTTTTACAAAGGTTGGAGGTTCACGTAACTCTCATGAGATGAGATTGTTCGGCATGTCGGGTATGAGTCTCCTTATATCTCTTAATCTTTAAACCTATACTGTCAATATATGGATTTATAAGGGTTCCATTCCTTATGTACGCTAGCCTGTTTTGGGTCACTTGGCAAGTGATTCCACCTTTTTTGTGTGTGGGCGAGGCACTAGATTTCATGATGCTCACATGATCTATGTCGTTTAAAGTTAAAGGTCCCAAATGAATGAATAAGGCCAACCTCAAATGATGCACATGATGATACGAATGATACCAAAGGTGTTAGGATAGGCTAATCAAGATCTGAGACAGACTCAAGTAATGACAGTAGGTTATTCTTGATCATTGTACAACAAACCCTATGATAGTCTTAAACTACATACTAGGTGTGGCTAGTGTTTACACTGGCTTATGAATGAATGAAATGATGTACGTAAGAATGAATGAAGAAGACTCTGTGTTTGCTAAAGAAGGCTCCCTAGTTGAGGTGTGATATGTTGAGCCCTCATTTTTGGATGTCTGAATGACAAGTCTGTGATTCAAAGGTCTAATTTCATATGAACGAATGATATGAAATATGTTATGTGTTATATACGATATGTTATAAGTTATGTGTAAGATGTTATGCGATGTTGACTATATTATACGTATGATGATGGATGTTACTCCCATAGCATAACTTTCCTAAATCAAATTTGGAAAGACTCCTGACTTTCCTAATTCGATTTTTGCAAGTCCCTTGACTTTTCAAATCCCAATTTGACAAGTCCAATAACATGACTTTCCATAAATCATGTTGTTGCGAAAGACTTATTCTTAATCATGCATGTACGTGTGTGGGCTTTCATGTACCCATAGTAGAAGCGTTAACTAATCCCATAAAACTATACATTTTTTGGTGCAGGCCGCATGTTCCACTAGCATTTGTTTCGCGTTTTTTTCAGAAGTTTTATTGGTGCCATTTTGGAAAGTATACACTTAATGTAGTATTGAAGATTTTCTTTCATTTGATGTTCTTAAGGTTAATTTTCTGTTGGTGAACGTATATAATTTTAGTTAGAATGACTTACATGCATGTTACCAAAAAAAAGTTCAAATTTTCCGCTAAAATTAACTTAGATGAAGTAAGGAAGATGTCTGTAGGCTTGTCATTGACATAGAGAGGTCAGGGATGCCGGTCTCGTCAGGGGCCTAGATTCAAGTCATGAAAAAGTTTGTATCAGATCATTAGGTTAAATTCTTAAGATAATAAGTTCACATCAACCACATTGTGTAGTTTCTATTTTATGGTAGTAAAGTGCCCTACTATCCTTAATTAAGACTGCATGATGCGTAGGAAAATTTCCCTTCTTCTGATCTCATAATGCCTTTTCCTAATGTCTGATTTCTTGATGTTATGAGACTGCCTAACATAATTCCTTTTTGTTTTCAGAGAATGAATACAAGGAGAACCATTGGTAAGAGCAAACGAGGAGCAACTATTGGGGAAAATTAGGTTCACTTCAGGCTCCAGTTGAAGGAGTGGCTATGCCGGTTAACCCTGCTAGGTTGAATGATGCTACAGTCATTTGGGAGCTGTTTAGGAAAGCCTTCCTAGAGAGATTATTCCCCAGGGAGATGATGGAGGCCAAGGTTATGGAGTTTATCAACGTTAAGCAAGGATTAATGGCAATAAGGGAGTATTCCCTTATATTTAGTAAACTATCCAGGTATGCTACTTCCCTTTTATCTAACAGCCGAGATGAGATGAGTAGGTTACTCAAAGGAATTAACATAGATCTAGAGGAGGAGTTTCGGGATGCGATGCTTCACGATAACGTGGACCTCTCAAGGTTGATGGTGTATGTCGAGCAGGTGGAGGACATTCGGCAGAAGAGGGGCGTCTGACATGCTAGGAGGCCCGAACCTCATGATCAGGAAATTCCGAGCAATAGAGGCAACAAATATAATTTTGGCATCCGTAAGCAAACCAGATTAAAAAAGGGGCAACAGAGTTCATGGAACTCTAACTTTCAGAGTAGTACAACATCAGAGGAGGCCCTAAGAAGGGAAATGGAGGTGATATGCAGCGTCCCAGAAAGAACTCTGCTAAGTGTGGTCGTGCTCACAGTGGAAAGTGCAGAAAAGGCACTAATCTCTGCTTTGGTTGCGGTAAGAATTGGCATATGGTTAAGGACTGCCCACAGAACAACGGTTAGGCTGGAGGTAATGCTCAGCCTACTCCTAATTCATAGGGTGCAACAATAATTGAGTCTCCTAAGAAGAACAGGTTTTAGCTCTGAAGGGCACGGAGGAGCAAGGGAAGTCCGCTGATGTGGTCACAGGTATGCTGCAAGTATTCTCAACTTCTGTTTATGCTTTACTTGACACAGGGTCTATATTTTCCTTTTGTACCTCCTTTACTTGCTCTCACTTTTGAGATATTTCCTGAAGTTCTACTTAATTCTATAGTGTTTAGTAAACCTTTAGGACAAAATGTAAGAACTGATAGGGTATACAAGGATTTCCAAATAGTTGTAAGTGGTAAGACTATGTGTGCAACTTTGTTGAGTTACCAATGCATGATTTTGATGTTATTATAGGCATGGATTGGCTTCATAGTTGTTATGCTTGTAGGGATTGTCGTAGTAGGGTTGTGAGATTTTTTTCCTAATAAAGAAGAGCTGGTCTCAGAGGGTACAACTCGATCGTCCTAATCCCTTTATTACAAACTTTAAGGCCAGTAAAATTATGTCCAAGGGGTTATGATGTAATCTTGTTAGTGTTAATGATTTAGATCATGACATTCCTTCCATAGACTCAGTGTCTATAGTGAATAAGTTTCATGATGCATTTCATGATGATTTGCCTGGAGTTCCTCCCAATCGAGAGATTGACTTGGGTATCAAATTAGAAACCGAAACCAAACCAATTTCAATTCCTTCTTACATAATGGCTCCTAGCTCAACTCAAATATTTAATGCTCTAGTCAAAATATTTTACTAATAAGGGTTTCGTTCATCCGAGCATATATTCTCGGGGCCCTCCAGTATTTTTTTGTGTAAAAGAAAAATTGAACCCTTAGAATGTCTATCCATTAACGGCAACTCAACAAAGTCTCTATCAAGAATAAGTATCAAATTCCCAAAATAAATGACTTGTTCGACCAACTCCAAGGGTCTAGTTTCTTCTTGAAAATTGATTTTTTTTCATGGTGCCATTAGTTCGGTGTTAGGGATGGACATATTCCAAAGACTGCCTTTCATACCCGTTATGGTTACTATGCACCTGCTGCATTTATAGTTCTTATGAACAGGGTCTTCGGTAAATACCTTGACTTTTTCTTCATAGTATTTATTGATAATATTTTCATGTAATTTAAGACCAACGAAGAGCATGAACAACATTTGAGACTAAACTTGCGGGTACTTAGACAACATCTGTTGTATGCCGAATTCAGCAAGTGTGAATTTTTGATAAAATTAGTAACCTTTATGGGTCATGTTGTATCTGATAAGAGTGTGGAGGTGGACCCCAGGAAGACTGAGGCTGCTATGATCTAGCCAAAACCTCTTACTCCCATGGATATGCGTAGCGTCTTGGGATTGGATGGTTACTACTATAGGTTCGTGAAGAGTTTTTCTTCCATTGCTACCCCGCTAACAGCTTTGACTAAGAAGAATGCAAAGCTTGAATGTACGGAGACTTGTGAAAAGTGTTTCCAGGGTTGTAAGGTGATAGATTATGCGTCGTGACATTTCAAGGTTCATGAGAAGAATTATCCCAATCATGACCTGGAGTTGGCAGCTATGGTCCTTGCATTTATACAGTGGAGGCATTACTTGTACGGAGTGCAAATGGATGTGTTCACATACTCAAGAGTCTCCAGTAAGTGTCCTGGCAAAGAGAGTTGAATCTACGTCAACGTAGATTGTTGGAGCTGTTGAAGGACTGTGACATGAATGTTCACTAGCATCCAAGTAAGGCTAATGTTGTAGATGATGCTTTGAGCAATATTAGCATAGGAAGTACATCCCACATTGAAGATGGGAAGAAGGAGTTGGTGAAAGATTTACACAGACTGGACAGACTGGGTATGCGGTTAGTTGACTCTACTAGTTGGGGTGTTCCAATTCATCCTAATTCTTAATTGTCCTTGGTAGTTGAATTAAAAAAGGGTCAGCATCCTGATCCTTTTTTATGGAGTAAAAAGACTCAATTCTTATAAATATGAATTAGTCTTTTGCTTTTGTAGGTGACGACAGAGGCCCATGGTTCCAGAAATTCCATACATATACGTTCCACAAAGATGTATCATGATCTTAAGCAAATATATTGGTGGGATGACATGAAGAAGTACATTAAAGAATATGTGTCTCAGTGTTCTAATTGTACACAGTTTAACGCTATACATCTTAAGTCTGGCAGTCTTACTCAGACATTGTGACTTGAAAGTGGGAGACCATTTATATGGACTTCGTGGTTGGTCTTTTGAAGACTAGGAGACAGTATGACTCCATATGGGTTATTGTGGACAGGATGACTAAGTCTTCTCACATTATCCCTGTGAACTCTACTTACAAAGCCGAGGATTATGCGAGACTCTAGATTGATGAGATGACATGGGATTCCTTCGTCTATCATTTCTTATAGAGGAGATAAATTCACTTCACATTTCTAGAGATTCTTCCAGAAGATCTTAGGCGCACCGGTTAAGCTTCGTAGTGCCTTTCATGCTAAGACTGATGGGCAGGCGGAGTGCACTATTAAGTTATTGATAGAGATGTTGAGGGTGTGTCTGATTGACTTCAGGAGTAGTTGGGACGAACATCTTCCTTTGATAGAGTTCTCGTATGATAACGACTATCACTCAAACATTACGATGACACAGTTTGAGGCACTTCATGGTAAGAGGTGTAGGTCTCAAGTTTGGTGGTTCGAGGCTTGAAATTCATCCATTTTGGGTCTAGAGATCATTCATAAGGCCTTAGAAATCTAATGCAGACAACACAAAATGGCTCATAGATTTTTATGTTGGTCACCAAGTCTATTTTAAGATATCACTTATGAAGGGGGTGATGAGGTTTGGCATTAATGGGAAGTTGAGTCTGAAGTATGTTGGTCCATATGAGATCGTAAAACGTGTGGGTGAGGTGGCATTTGTGTTGGCATTGCCTGCGGAGCTAGCTTCTGTACATCAAGTTTTTCATGTCTCTATGTTAAAGAAGTGCCTAGGTGATCCAAAATATATTCTACCTTTAGAAGGTTTTGGGTCGATGAAAATTTGTCCTATGAGGAGGTACCTGTGGAGATTATAGACAAAAAGGTCAAGTGGTTAAGGAACAAGGAGATTCCTATAGTGAAGGTTTTGTGGAGGAATCATTTGTTGAGGGTTCTACGTGGGAAGCCGAGGCCGATATGATATCCCGCTACCTTAATCTTTGCAGCTCTTAAGGTTAGACTTCCTACTCTTAAGTCTATGTTTTCTTATCTCTCTGTTATATGTTTCTATTTCTTGTTTGTGGATAGTTATTATATTATTATATGTCTGGCATTACGCTAGATAGTTAGTAGGGTCATTTGGGGACGAATGTTCCTTGGGGGGGGGGGGGGGCGGATAATGCAACAACCATAAAAATGGATATGCTAAGTAATTTTTAATGTGTCTAGACTGCCTACAATTAGACTGGGTTCACACATATTGATGCGCATAGAACCAGACCTCTAAACCCTTGCTACAACCAAGCGAACAAACATGGGGAGTTAGTTGAGCTATAAAAGGGTGGGTCAGCCGTGTAGGGCTCTCGATTACTAAGATTTACTCGGATGAGTCTTTACCGGACTTAAATAGGAAATATCTTCGTTTTGGAGGGTCTAGGGATAAGATTGACTTTTCTAGGACAAGGGTAATATTGTAATTACCCAAATGAATTTCTTAATTTCTTAATTAATTTAATTAAGTGTACGGTTTGAGTCGGGTTAACTCCAAATGACCCGTTCGTGGTAGTCACTCCACCGAGTTTGAACCTTAATGGAAGCTTCAATTAAATGTATCTAATTTGAGGTTTATAATCTTATTTTTTGAAGGGATTTATAGTCATTTCACTAAGCTAATGAAATTAATTTTTTATTAAATTAATAAGGAGTCCTAGTTTGAATAATTCCCAAACAAAAACTCCTAATCCTAAACTACTCTCTCACGCTCATCTCTCTTACGTCTCACCACTTCTTTTTCACGTTTTCTCTACCAAACAAGAGTACTAAATCAGAAAAATTACTAAAGTTTTACATAGTTGAAGAAATCAGAAAAAAATATAATAAAAACATAAGCAAAAACGTTAGGTAAAAAAGGGAAGTTTCTCCGTCGAATTGGAGTTGAAATTGCAGGGAATCGGGCGTGATTTGAAAGACGGTTTAGGTAATAAATTTCAAGGTTTGAACAACAAAACTAGGATTGTTTCCCTGTTGCATGTCTCTATAACTAGCTCCTATCGATAGTTGTAGGTTGGTATGTATGCTGGTAGATATTAGGCATGTAATGAGTTTTTGTGATGAATATGATCATGAATGTGTGTTTAGAATCGTATGACTGATAACCTATGTTTTCCAAAAATATTTGTTTACGTGTGTACAATGTGTAGTCGTTACTTTTTGACACGGATCAGAGCATTGAAATGACATGTTTATGGTTGTATTTTATCTACACAAACTTGTTTAAATCGTGATGTCCATAAGTGATCTAAAAGTTGTGATTTCAGTGCGAACTCTTTATCAAATGTGATCTTGAAAATGCATCTAAAGAACTCACTAAAAACTACTCCAAACGTATAGCAATTTAATATGGAAGAGGTGAGAAAATAGGATGCAAAAATGTTATCAAATTTCCAGCACTTTGATGTTAGTTTCGATCAAGCTAAATAAAACTAACATGTTAGGAAAAATGAAGAAAAATAAGTCAGGTCACTGAGGATCGAACCCATGACCTAACCATGTTGAAAGTCATAGAAATCATGTAAGTTAAAAATAATGTGGCAAGGGGGATTCGAACATGTGACTTTGACCGAAAATGAAATTCTAAAAATAAGAAATAAGAGGAGTGGGGTCCGAACTCACCACCTCTCAGTCAGATTTAAGGAGGAATTAAAAGAAAAATATAAGGTTGAGGCATGTGGGAATCGAACCCACGATCTCTAGGAAGAATAAAAGAAATTTATGGAGAAAATTAAAGTAGGGCTGTGGGGGTTCAATAGCACACCCTCTCAGCCAAGAAGGAGAGATTTAAAAGAAAAAAAATGAAATGAGGTTTTGGGGGGTCTATCCCACATCCTCTCAGTTCCAATGAGAGACAAATCATGAGACAAATCAAGGTGAAAATGAAATGAAGGCGTTAGGGCTCGATCTTGGGTCCCAATCCGTGTGGATCAAACCAAAATAAATAGAAATGTAAGTATTGTCAAAGGGATTCGAAATCAGGTTCCTTGACCAAATTATGTATTGATACATAAGTCACACCTGAATAAATATTCAAAAATAATGTTGCCTACATAAATCGAAATAGAAATCTTGGCATACTTACAAGATGTATAAGTATTGTACTACTTAATCCTAGGAAGATATGAATCACTTGAACGAACTATGATTGAAGCCTAATGGCTTGTATGTATATACCCATAAGTCTAGAATAAGTGTAAAGTAAGTGAGCCTAAGATGTATGTAATTAAATGATGAAACCCTAGAAGGGTCAAGTAAGTGTGTGAAACACACTAAATGGCCAAGTGCATTGGCATATAATGAAATGATCATCGACGTAAAAAGGGGTGAGTAATTATGAAGACAAAATATGATAAAGCTAATGAATGTGGTGACAACTTGATACGAGGCTCATGAGAAAGATGAGAGCAATCTCAAATGAGCCTAGGTAAATGTTACCAAAATGTACTTACCATTGAGAGTGTGAAGTTAAAAAAGAGACCAATATCTATGAAAACTCTAACGAAAGTATTAAGATTAATGTATACTTAATACTAATGATGAGATTATAAATCATCTATTGAGCTATGATGTCCTCATACTAGAAACTAGCTTCCATAACGTATGAGTTGAATGTAATGAAACTTTATACTTAGAACTGATAGGCTAGATATAAGAGGTGATGCCTTCTTTTATAAAGGGTGGAGGTTCATGTAACTCTCATGAAATGAGACTGTCTAGCATGTCGGGTATTGGTCTCCTTATATATCCTAATGTTTGAACCTATACTGTCAATATATGGATCTAGAAGGGTTTATTTCCCTGTGTACGCTAGCATGTTTTGGGTCACTTGGCCGTTGATTCCACCTCTTTTTGGTGTGAGGCAGACAATGCTTTTCAGGATGCTCACATGATCTATGTTGGTTAAAGTTAAAGGTCCCAAATAAATGAATGAGGTCAAGCTCAGATGATGCACATAATTATAGGAACGATACGAAAAGTGTTAGTATAGGATAATCAAGAGGTGAGCTATACTCAAGTAATGACACTAGGTTATTCTTGATCATTGTACAACAAGCCTGATGAGAGTCTTAAACTACATCCTAGGTATGGCTAGTGTTTACACTAGCTTATGAATGAATGAAATGTAGTACGTATTAATGAATGAAGCAGACTCTGTGATTTCTAATGAAGGATCCCTAGTTGAGGTCACATATGTTGAGCCCTTATTTTCGGAAGTATTAATTTCAAGTCCATGATTCCAAGGGGTCATGGAATATGAACAAATGATATCAAATATGTTGTGTTGTATGCGATATGTTATGTTTTATGTGTAAGATGTTATGTTCTATGTACAATATTATACGTATGCTGATGCATGTTACTCCCATGGCATGGATTACCAAAACCAAATTTGGCAAGTCCACAACCTTCCTTATTCAAATTTTGCAAGTCTCCCAACTTTCCTAATTCACATTTGGCAAGTCACCTGATTTTCCAAATCCTAATTTGGCAATTCCACTGACTTGACTTTCCATAAATCATGTTGTTGGGAAAGAGCTATTCTTACTCATGCATGTCCTTGTTGTGTTTTTTTATATAACCATACTTAGTACAAGTGTGTACTAATCTCATAAAAGTTTACTTTTTTAGGTACAGACACAGGTGGACGTTGATGTTGAAGATATCCTGACGTAGAGCAAACATCCGGACTTGGTAAGCCCTCATGTATTCGAGGACAATTTCCCATTATATTGTAGCTTAGTTATAGGATTGATCTATTTGAGTATGTTCCACGAACTTTCATTCACGTTTATTTCAGACGTTGTATTGGTGCCATTTTGGCAAGTATACACTTATTGCATTATTGAACTATTTCATTCATTTTATGTTCTTAATGTTAGATGGTTGATGGGAACATATATGAATTTAAGTAGAATGACTTACATGCATGTTACGAAACAAAAAGTACAAATTTTCTGCTAAAATTAACCTAGATGAAGTAAGGATGACGTATGTAGGCTTGTCTGCGACCCCGAAGAGGTCAACCACACCGGTCTTGTCTGTGGTCTAAATTCAGGTCGTGACAAAGTTTGTATCAGAGAATTATGTTAAATTCTTAAGATCATAAGTCAACATCAACCAGATTGAGTAGTTTCAAAGTCATGGTAGTGAAGTGCACCACTATCATGGATTAGAGAATGCATGATGCGTAGGAAAATTTCCCTTCTTTTGATCTCATCATGGCTTTTCCTAATATATGATTTCTTGATGTTATGATCGTGTATAGAATAAATCCTTGTTTTTTAAGAGAATGAATAGTAGGAGAACCATTGGTCAGAGGAAAGGAGGTCAGCTGTTGAAGACAATCAGGTTTCACCCTAGGCTCTACTTGAAGGAGTTGCTATTCCGGTTAACCCTGTTGATTGAATGATGTGGAGGTGTTGTCATCTCGAACCCAGATGGCATATGTTATCACTATGCAGGCCATGGCCATGAACGACCAGATCAACCGGCATAATCTTTAGAGGGAGAATCCAATGGTTCGTAGAATGGTTGAAAAATTGCGAGACTTCACGAGGCTGAATCCTGCTACTTTCACATGGTCTAAGAGTTCAGAGGATCCTTAGGAGTGTGTGGATGAGGTGCATAAGATTTTTTTGGCTTTTGGGGCCACAGATACCGAGAAGGCAGAGTTAGCTTCCTATCATCTTAAAGATGTTGCACAGACATGGTGCAAAATGTGGTAGGATAATCGAGATTTGGGTGATGTTTCGGTACCTTTGGAGATTTTTAGGACAACTTTCCTTGAGAAATTCATCCCCAGGGAGATGATGGAGGTCAAGGTTGAGGAGTTTATCAACCTTAAAAATTGATCAATGGCAGTAAGGGAGTATTTCTTGATGTTTGTTAAACTATCGAAGTATGTTAATTCCCTTATATCTAACAGCAGGGATTAGATAAGTAGGTTTCTCACAGAAGTAACCAGAGATCTGGAAGAGCAGTGTCTTGATGCAATGCTACACGATCAAATAGACCTCTCAAAGTTATAGGTGCATGTCTATAAGGTGGAGGACATACAGAAGAAAAGGAGCGTCTGATATGCTAGAAGGCCTAAGACTCATGATAAGGCAGGTCCTAGAAATTGAGGCAACAGACACAATTTTGGTGTCCTTGAGCAGCCCAGATTAAAAAGGGGGTAACAGAGTTCAGGGAACTCAAACTTTCAGAGGAGTATAACACCTAGAGGAGGCCCCAAGAAGGGCAATAGAGGTGATACGAAGCTTCCCAAAAATAACTTTACTAAGTTTTGTTGTGCTCACAGTGGGGAGTGTAGATAGGGCACTAATGCCTACTTTGGTTGTGGTAAGAATGGTTATATGGTTAAGGACTACCTATAGTACAGGGGTCAGGCTGGAGGTAATACTCAACCTAGTCCTAATTCACATGGTGCAACAGCAGTCGAGCCTCCTAAGAGGAACAGGTTCTAGCCCTGAATGTCATGGAAGAGCAGGGGAACTCCACTGATATGGTCACAGGTATGCTGCAAGTATTCTCAACTTCTGTTTATGCTTTACTTGACCCAGGGTCTATGCTTTCCTTTGTAACTCCCTTACTTGCTCTAAATTTTGAGATGTTACCTGAAGTTTTGCATTATCCTATAGTTGTTAGTACACCTTTAGAAGAAAATGTAGGAACTGATAGAGTAAACAGAGATTGGCCAATAGTTGTAAGTGGAAAGACTATGTGTGCAGACTTGGTTGAGTTACCAATGCATGATTTTGATGTTACTCTTGGCATGGATTGTCTTTATAGTTGTTATTCTTGTATGGATTGCCATAGTACGTTTTTTCTATTTCATTTCCCTAATGAAGAAGACCTGGTCTTGGAGGGGTACAATTCGAGTCATCTTGTGAGTTTCAATGATTTAGATCATGACATTCCTTCCATAGACCCAGTGCCTATAGTGAATGAGTTCCATGATGCATTTCATGATGATTTGCCTGGAGTTCGTCCCACTCGAGATAGTGACTTTGGTATCGAATTATAACCCTAAACTAAACCAATATAAATTCCTTCTTACTGATTGGCTTCAGCTTAACTCAAAGAGTTGAAGTTGTAGTCAAACGATTTCACTTATAAAGGTTTCATTCAGCTGAGCATACCTCTTGGGGCGCTCCAGTGTTGTTTGTGAAAAAGACAGAAGTAATCCTTAGTATGTGTATCGATTATTGGCAACTCAACAAAGTCACTATCAAGAATCGATATCTAATTCCCAGAAAAGTTGACTTGTTCGAGAAACTCCAAGGGTCTAGTTTCTTCTCAAAGATTGATTTTCGTTCACGGTACCATCAGCTTAGGGTTAGGGATGGATATATCTTAAAGAAAACCTTTCGTGCCTTTTATTGTCACTATGAGTTCCTAGTTATGTCATTTGGTCTTACAAATGCAGCAGCTACATTATTGATCTCATGAACAGGGTTTTTTGTGAATACCTTGACTCGTTTGTCATAGTATTTATTGATGACATTCTCATCTACTTTAAGACCAAGGAAGATCATGAACAACATTTGAGACTAACCTTGTAAGTACTTAAACAACATCAACTGTATGCTAAATTAAGCAAGTGTGAATTTTAGCTAAGATCACTGACGTTCATGGGTCATGTTGTGTACGATCAGGGTGTGGAGGTGACTGCAGGAAGACTGACTCTATTACGAACTGGACAAAACCTCTTACTCCCACAGATATCCATAGCTTCTTGGGATTGGCTGGTTACTACTACAGGTTCGTAGAGGATTTTTCTTCCATTGCTGCCCCCTCGACAGCTTTGGCTAAGAAGAATTCCAAGTTTTAATGGACAGAGACTTGTGAAAAGAGTTTCCAGGAGCTCAAGGACATACTCACTTCATCCCTAGTGCTTACTTTGCCTTAGTGTGGTGAGAATTACATAGTTTATTATGATTTATATAGGGTTGGTTTGGGTTCTTTTCTTATGCAAGGTGGTATGGTGATAACTTATGCTTCCAGACATCTCAAGGTTTCATGAGAAGAATTATCCCACTCATGACTAGGAGTTAGCTGTTGTGGTCCTTACATTGAAATTATGGAGGCATTACTAGGACGGAATGCACCTGGATGTGATCACAGACCACAGGAGTCCCCTATATGTTTTCATGTAGAGAGAGTTGAATCTACGTTAGGGGAGATTGTTAGAGTCGTTGAAGGACTATGACATGAATGTTTACTACCATCGAAGTAAGCCTAATGTTGTAGCTAATGCTTTCAGAAGGATGATCATGGGATGTACAACCCATATTGAGGATGGGAAGAAGGAGTTGGTGAAAGATGTACACAAACATGCCCGACTGGATGTACGGTTAGTTGACTCTAATAGAGGGGGTGTTTCAATTCATACTAGTTCTAAATCGTCCTTGGCTGTTCAAGTCAAGAAGTGTAATCTTCTTGATCATGTTTTTATGGAGTTAAAGGAATCAGTTCTGATAAAGATGAATGAGTCTTTTTCTTTGGGAGGTGACGACATACTTAGGTACAAGGACATGATGTGTGTATTAGATGAGGATTATTTGCGAGCTAGGATCATTGAAGAGGCCCATGGTTCTAGATATTTTATACATCCAGGTTCCACCAAGATGTATCATGATCTTAAGAAGATCTATGGGTACGATAGCATGAAGAAGGACATTGAAGAATATATGGCCAAGTGTCCTAATTGTAAACGTGTTAAGGTAGAACATCTTAAGTCGGGCAGTCTTATTCATATTATTGAGGTTCTTGCTTGGAAGTGGGAGGCCATTAATATGGACTTCGTGGTTGGTCTTCCGAATACTAGGAGACAACATGACCCCATATGGGTTATTGTGGGAAGATGACTTAGTATGCTCAATTTATCCCTGTGAATTCTACTTATAGTGCCGAAGATTATGCGATACTCTAGATTGATGAGATTGAGAGATGGCATTGCATTACTTTGTCTATCATTTTTTTTATAGAGGATCTCAGTTCACTTCACATTTTTGGAGATCCATCATGAATATATTAGGCACACATGTGAAGCTTAGTACTTCCTTTCATCCTCTAACTGATGGGCAGGCGGACCGTATCATTCTGACATTGGAAGACATGTTGAGGGAGTGTCTGATTGACTTCAGGGGATGTTGGGATGACCATCTTCCTTTCATAGAGTTATCGTATAATGACGACTATCACTTGAGCATTGGGATGACACAATTTGAGGGACTACATGGTAAGAGGTGTAGGTCTCTAGTATTCCAGATATATCTATGAGGCCTTAGAGAAGGTCAGGTTGATTAGGGACAGTTTAACTACAACTTACAGTAAGCAAAATTCTAATGTAGAAAACAAAAAATTGCCCTTTGAGTTTGATGTTGGTGACCAGGTTTATTTGAAGATATCACCTATTAAGTGGGTGATGAGGTTTGGAAGGAATAGGAAGTAGAGTCCGAGGTATTTTGGGCCATAAGAGATCCTATTGTGTGTGGGTGAGGTGGCCTATGAGGTTGCATTTCATGTGGAGCTAGATTCTGTTCATCCAGTTTTTCATGTCTCTATGTTAAAGAAGTTTCTAGGTGATCCAACATCGATTCTACCTATTGAAGGTTTTGGGGTCAATAAAGACTTGTCCTATAAGGATGTACCTATATTTTAGACTAATAGGTCAAGCGGATAAGAAACATGGAGACTCATGCAGTGAAGGCATTGTGGAGGAATCATCTGACTGGCGTTACGCTAGATAGTTAGTAGTGTCATTCGGGGACGAATGTTCCTAAGGGGGGGATAATGTAACAACCATAAAAATGGATATGCAAAGTAATTCTTAATGTGTCTAGAATGCCTATAATTAGACTGGGTTCACACGGATTGATGCGCGTAGAACTAGACCTCTAAACCCTTGCTACAACCAAGCGAACAAACATGGGGAGTTAGTTGAGCTATAAATGGTTGGTTCAGCCGTGTAGGGCTCCTGAATACTAAGATTTACTCAGATGAGTCTTTACCGGACTTGAATAGGAAAAATCACAGTTTTGAGGGTCTAGGGATAAAATTGACTTTTCCAGGACAAGGGTAATATTGTAATTACCCTAAGAAATTTATTAATTTCTTAATTAATTTAATTAAGTTGACGGTTTGAGTTGGGTCAACTCGAAATTACCCATTCGCGGTAGTCACTCCACCGAGTTTGAACCTTAATGGAAGCTTCAATTAAATGTATCTAATTTGAGGTTTATAATCTTATTTTTTGAAGGGATTTATAGTATTTTCACTAAGCTAATTAAATCAGAATTTTATTAAATTAATAAGGAGTCCTAGTTTGACTTATTCCCAATCAAAAACTCCTAATCCCAAACTACTCTGTCACGCTCAACTCTCTCATGTCTCAACACTTCTCTTTCACGTTTTCTCTACCAAACAAGAGTACTAAAGAAGAAAAATTACTAAAGTTTTACACAGTTGAAGAACTCAGACAAAAATATAATCAAAACATAAGCAAAAACGTTAGGTAAAAAGAGAAGTTTCTCCGTCGAATTAGAGTTGAAGTTGCGGCGAATCGAACATGATTTGGGAGACGTTTTAGGGAATAAATTTCAAGGATGAACGACAGAAAAGGTAGGAGTCTTCTTACTCTTTGTCCCTTTCCAAATAAAACTCTAGGATTCATTCGATTCTTATCTGAAAACTATAATTGTTTCCCTGTTGCATGACTCAATCACTAGCTCCTATCGATGGTTATAGGTTAGTATGTATGCTGCTAGACATTAGGCATGTAAAGATTTTTGTGATGAATATGATCATGAATGTGTGTTTGGAATCGTATGACTAATAACCTATGTGTTATGAAAAAATATTTGTTTACGTGTGTGCAACGTGTAGTCGTTACTTTTGGACACGGATCGGAGCATGAAAATTACATGTTTATGATTGTATTTTATTTGCAGAAACTTGTTTAAATCGTGATGTGCATAAGTGATGTAAAAGTTGTGATTTGACTGCGAACTCTTTATCAAATGTGATCTTAAAAATGCACCTAAAGAACTCACTAAAAACTACTCCAAACGGTTAGCAATTTAATGTGAAAGAGGTGAGAAAATAGGATGCAAAAATGTTATCAAAATTCCAGCACTTTGATGTTAGTTTCGATCAAGCTAAATAAAATAAACATGTTAGGAAAAATAAGTCAGGTTACTTAGGATCGAACCCATGACCTCACCATGTTGAAAGTCAGAAAAATCATGTAAGTTAAAATGAATGTGGCTAGGGGGATTCGAACATGTGACTTTGACCAAAAATGAAATAGAAAAAATAAGAAATGAGAGGAGTGGGATTCTAACCCACCACCTCTCAGTCAGAATTAAGGAGGAATTAAAAGAAAAATATAAGGTTAAGGCGTGTGGGAATCGAACCCACGATCTCTAGGAAGAATAAATGAAATTTAAGGAGAAAATAAAAGTATGAATGTAGGGGTTCAATACCACACCCTATCAGCCAATAAGGAGAGATTTAAAAGGAAAAATAATAAAAGGAAATGAGGGTTTGGGGGTCTATCCCACATCCTCTCAGTCCGAATGAGAGAAAAATCAAGAGACAAATAAAGAGAGAAATCAAGGGGAAACTGAAATGAAGGCGTTGGGGCTCGATCATAAGTTTGAAGCCGTGTGGATCAAACCAAAATAAAAAGAAAAGTAAGTGTTGTCCAAGGGATTCGAAATTGGGTTCCTTGACTAAATTATCTATTGATACATAAGTCACACGTGAATAAATAATCAAAAATAATGTTGCCTGCATAGATCGAAATCGAGATCTTTACATATATACAAGATGTATAAGTATTGTACCACATAATCGTAGGTAGAGATGAATCACTTGAACGAACTATGGTTGAAGCCTAATGGCTTGTATGTATAGACCCATAACTCTAGAATAAGTGTAAAGTAAGTGAACCTAAGATGTATGGAACGAAATGATGAAACCCTAGAAGGGTCAAGTAAGTGTGTGAAACACACTAAATGGCCAAGTACATTGGCATATAATGAAATAATCATTCAGGTAAAAAGGGGTGAGTAATTATGAATAGAAAATATGATAAAGATAATGAATGTGGTGACAACATTATACGAGGCTTATGAGAAAGATGAGAGCAATCTCAAATGAGCCTAGGTAAATGTTACCAAAATGTACTAACCTATGAGAGTGTAAATCTAAAGAAGAGACCTGTATCTATGAACACTCTAACGAAAGTATTAAGATTAATGTATAGTTAATACTAATTATAAGATTCGAAATCATCTATTGAGATATGATGTCCTCATAGTAGAAGATAGCTTATTTAAGGTATGAGTTGAATGTAATGGAACTTTATACTGAGCACCGATAGGCTTGCTATAAGAAGTGATGCCTTCTTTTCGAAAGGGTGGAGGTTCACGTAACTCTCATGAGATGAGACTGTCTGGCATGTCAGGTATAGGTCTCCTTATATATCCTTTTTTGGAACCTATACTGTCAATATAGGGATATAGAAGGGTTTATTTCCCTATGTACGCTAGCATGTTTTAGGTCACTTGGCCGTTGATTCCACCACTTTTTGGTGTGAGGCAGATAATGGATTTCAAGATGCTCACGTGATCTATGTTGGTTAAAGTTAAAGGTCCCAAATAAATGAATGAAGCCAACCTCAAATGATGCACTTTATTATAGGAATGATACGAAAGGTGTTAGGATAGGATAATCGAGAGGTGAGCTAGACTCAAGTAATGACACTAGGTTATTCTTGATCATTGTACAACAAACCTGATGAGAGTCTTAAACTACATCCTAGGTGTGGCTAGTGTTTACACTAGCTTATGAATGAATGAAATGAAGTACGTATTGATGAATGAAGCAGACTCTGTGATTTCTAAAGAAGGATCCCTAGTTGAGGTCACATATGTTAAGCCATTTTTTTGGGAACTATTAATTTCAAGTCCATGATTCCAAGGGCTCCTGGAATATAAACAAATGATATCAAATATGCTGTGTTATATGCGATATGTCATGTGTTATGTGTAAGATGTTATGTTCTATATACAATATTATACGTATGATGATGCATGTTACTCCCATGGCATGAATTGCCAAAACCAAATTTGGCAAGTCCAGAACTTTTCTAATTCAAATTTAGCAAGTCTTCGGACATCCCTAATTCAAATTCTGCAAGTCACCTGACTTTCCAAATCCTAATTTGGCAAGTCCACTAACATTACTTTCCGTAAATCATGGTGTTGGGAAAGAGCAATTCTTACTCATGCATGTCCTTGTTGTGTTTTTTTTATATAACCATACTTAGCACAAGTGTGTACTAATCTAATAAAACTTTACATTTTTTGGTGCAGATACAGGTGGAAGTTGATGTTTAAGCTATCCGGACGTAGAGCATACATCCAGAATTTTCAAGCCCTCATGCATTGGAGGACGATTTCCCATTATATTGTATCTTAGTTATATGGTTTATATAGTGAAGAATGTTCCACGAGCGTTCTTTCTCGTTTATTTCTGACATTGTATTGGTGCCATTTTTGCAAGTATACACTTAATGCATTATTGAACTATTTCTTTCATTTTATGTTCTTAATGTTAGATGGTTGATGGGAACGTATATGAATTTATGAAGAATGACTTACATGCATGTTACGAAACAAAAAGTACAAATTTTCTGCTAAAATTAACCTAGATGAAGTAAGGAAGACGTATGTAGGCTACTCTGCGACACCGTAGAGGTCAACAACAACGGTCTTGTCAGTTGTCTAGATTCAGGTCGTGACAAAGTTGGTATCAGAGCATTATGTTAAATTCGTAAGATAATAAGTTCACATCAACAAGATTGAGTAGTTTCAAAGTCATGGTAGTGAAGTGCACCACAATCATGGATTAGAGACTGCATGATGCGTAGGAAATCCCTTCTTTTGATCTCATCATGCCTTTTCCTAATATATGATTTCTTGATGTTATGAGCTTGTATATTATAAATCCTTGTTTTTTAAGAGAATGAATAGTAGGATAACCATTGGTCAGAGGAAAGGTGGTCAGCTGTTGAAGACAATCAGGTTCACCCTAGGATCTACTTGAAGGAGTGGCTATGACGGTTAACCTTGTAGAGTTGAATGATGCGGATGTGTGGTCATCTCAAACCCAGATGGCACAGGTTATCACTATGCAGGCCATGGCCATGAATGACAAGATCAACCGGCATAATCTTGAGAGGGAGAACCCAATGGTTCGTAGCATGGCAGAAAGGTTGCGAGATTCATGAGGCAGAATCCTCCTACTTTCAAAGGGTCTAAAACTTTAGAGGATCCCTAGGAGTTTGTGGACGAGGTGCATAAGATTTTTGTGACTTTGGGGAGAAAAGATACCGAGAAAGCAGGGTTTGCTTCCTATCATCTTAAAGATGTTGCACAGACATGGTGCAAATTGTGGTAGGATAATTGAGATTTGGGCGATGTTTCCGGTCACTTGGGAGATTTTTAGGACAACCTTCCTTGAGATATTCGTCCCAGGGAGATGATGGAGGCCAAGATTGAGGAGTTTATCAACCATAATAGTGGATCAATTGCAGTGAGGGAGTATTTCTTTAAGTTTGTTAAACTATCTATGTATGCTACTTCCCTTGTATCTAACAACAGGGATGAGATGAGTAGGTTTCTCACAGGAGTCACTAGAGATCTGGAAGAGCAGTGTCTGGATGCAATGCTACACGATAAAATGGACCTCTCCAAGTTATATGTGCATGTCTAGAAGGTGGAAGACATATAGAAGAAGAGGAGCAGCTGATATGCTAGGAGGCCTAAGATTCATGATAAGGCAGGTCCTAGAAATTGAGGCAAAAGATACAATTTTGGCGTCCGTGAGCAGCACAAATTAAAAAGGGGGCAACAGAGTTAAGGGAACTCTAACATTCAGAGGAGTACAACACCTAGAGGAGGCCCCAATAAGGGAAATGGAGGTGATATGAAGCTTCCCAGAAAAAACTGTACTAAGTGTTGTTGTACTCACAATGGAGAGTGCAGACAGGGCACTAATTCCTGCTTTGGTTGTGGTAAGAATGGTTACATGATTAAGAAGTGCCCATAGCAAAGGGGTCAGGCTTGAGGTAATACTCAGCCTAGTCCTAATTCATAGGGTGCAGCAGAAGTCGAGCCTCCATAAAGGAACATGTTCTAGCCTTAAATGTCATGGAGGAGCAGGGGAAGTCCGCTGATATGGTAATAGGTATGCTACAAGTATTCTCAACTTCTGTTTATGATTTACATGACCCAGGGTCTACGCTTTCCTTTGTAACTCCCTTACTTGCTCTCACTTTTGAGATATTACCCAAAGTTTTGTATTTTCCTTTAGTGGTTAGTAAACCTTTAGGAGAAAATGTAGGAACGTATAGAGTATACAAGGATTGCCCAATAGTTGTAAGTGGAAAGACTATGTGTGCCAAGTTGGTTGAGTAACCAATGCATGATTTTGATGTTACTCATGGCATGTATTGGCTTTATAGTTGTTATTCTTGTATGGATTGCCGTAGTAGGTTTTTTATATTTCATTTCCCTAATGAAAAAGAGGTTGTCTGGGAGGAATACAACTCAAGTCATCTTGTGAGTTTCAATGATTTAGATCATGACATTCCTTCCATAGACTCAGTGCCTTAAGTGAATGAGTTCAATGAAGAATTTCATGATGATATGCCTGGAGTTCCTCCTATTGGAGAGATTGACTTTGGTATCGAAATAGAACCCAAAACTAAAACAATTTAAATTTCTTCTTACAGATTGGCTCCCGCTGAACTCAAAGAGTTGAAGCTGCAGTTAAAATATTTCACTGATAAAGGTTTCATTCAGCCGAGCATATCCTCTTGGGCACTCCAGTGTTGTTTGGAAAAAAGACATACGTAACCATTAGAATGTGTATCGATTATCGGCAACTCAACGATGTCACTATCAAGAATTAGTATCTAATTCCCTGAAAAGATGACTTGTTTGAGAAAATCCAACGGTCTAGTTTCTTCTCAAAGATTGATTTTTGTTCAAGGTACCATCATCTTAGGGTTAGGGATGGAGATATACCAAATAAAACCTTTCATACCCGTTATGGTAACTATGAGTTCCTAGTTATGTCATTTGGTCTTACGAGTGCAGCTGCTGCATTATCGATCTCATGAATAGGGTTTTCCGTGAATGCCTTAACCCTTTCATCATAGAATTTATTGATGACATTCTCATCTACTATAAGACCAAGGAAGAGCATGAACAACATTTGAGACTAACCTTGTATGTAATTAGACAACATTAATTGTATGACAATTTAAGAAAGTGTGAATTTTTTCTAAGATCACTGACCTTCATGGGTCATGTTGTGTACGATCAGGGTGTGGAGGTGAATGCAGGAACACTGACGTTGTTAAGAAGTGGACAAAATCTCTTACTTCCACAGATATCCATAGCTTCATGGGATTTGTTGGTTACTACTACAGGTTCGTAGAGGGTTTTTCTTCCATTTCCCCCTCAATACCTTTGGCTAAGATGAATTCCATGTTTTAATGGACGGAGACTTGTAAAAAGAGTTTCCAGGAGCTCAAGGATAGACTCACTTAATCCCCAGCGCTCACTTTGCCTAAGTGTGGTGAGAATTACAAAATTTATTATGATGTATATTGGGTTGGTTTGGGTCTGTTCTTATTCAAGGTTGTATGGTGATAGCTTCTGCGTCCAGACATCTCAAAGTTTCATGAGACAAATTATCCCACTAATGACCTGGAGTTTGCAGTTGTGGCCCTTGCATTGAAATTATGGAGTCATTACTAGGACGGAATTCACCTGGATGTGTTCACAGACAACAGGATTCCCCAATATGTTTTCATGCAGAGAGAGTTGAATCTACGTCAAGGGAGATTCTTAGAGTTGTTGAAGGACTATGACATGAATGTTCACTACCATAGAAGTAAGCCTAAAGTTGTAGCTAATGCTTTCAGAAGGATGACCCTCGGATGTACAACCCGTATTGAGGATTGGAAGAAGGAATTGGTGAAAGATGTACACAGACTTGCGAGACTAGGTGTACGGTTAGTTGACTCTACTAGAGGGGGTGTTTCAATTCATCCTAATTCTAAATCGTCCTTGGTAGTTGAAGTCAATAAGTGTAAGATTCTTGATCATGTTTTTATGGTGTTAAAGGAATCAGTTTTGATAAAGATGAATGAGTCTTTTGCTTTGGATGGTTACAACATACTTAATTACAAGGACATGTTGTGTGTATTAGATGTGGATTATTTGCGGTCTAGGATCATTGAAGAGGCCCATGGTTCTAGATATTTATGACATCCACGTTCCACCAATATGTATCATGATCTAAAGCAGATCTATTGGTACGATTGCATGAAGAAGGACATTGAAAAATATGTGGCCAAGTATCCTAATTGTCAACGGGTTAAGGCAGAACATCATGACCCCATATGGTTTATTGTCGACAAGATGACTTAGTCTGCTCACATTATCCCGGTGAATTCTACTTACAGAGCCGAGGATTATGCGATACTCTAGATTGATGAAATTGTGAGATGGCATGGCACTCCTTTTTGTATAATTTTTTATAGAGGATATCACTTCACTTCACATTTCTAGAGATCCTTCTAGAAGAGCTTAGGAACACAAGTGAAGCCTAGTACTTTCTTTCATCCTCTGGCTGATGGGCAGGCGGAGCCCACCACTCAGTCATTGGAAGACATGTTGAGGGCGTGTCTGATTGACTTCAAGGGAATTTGGGATGACCATATGCCTTTGATAGAGTTATCGTATAATAACGACTATCACTCCTGCATTGGGATGACACAATTTGAGGGACTATATGGTAAGAGTTGTAGGTCTCTAGTTGGGTGGTTCGAGGCTGGAGAGTCATCCATTTTGGGTCCAGAGATATCCATGAGGCCTTACAGAAGGTAAGGATGATTAGGGACAGGTTATATACTACTTACAGTCATCAAAATTCTAATGCAGACAATAGAAAATTTCCGTTTGAGTTTGATGTTGGTGACCACGTTTATTTGAAGATATAACCTATGAAGTGGGTGATGAGGTTTGGAAGGAATATGAAGTAGTGTTCAAGGTATGTTGGTCCATATGAGATCCTACAGTGTGTGGGTGAGGTGGCCTATGAAGTTGCATTGCCTACGGAGCTAGCTTCTATTCATCCAGTTTTTCTTGTCTCTATGTTAAAGAAGTGTCTATGTGATCCAACATCGATTCTACCTTTTGAAGGTTTCGGGGTCAATAAAGACTTGTCCTAAAAGGATGTACCTATTGATATTTTAGACAGGCAGGTCAAGCGGATAAGAAACAAGGAGATTCCAGCAATGAAGGTATCGTGGAGGAATCATGTGACTGGCGTTACGCTAGATAGTTAATAGTATCATTCGGGGATGAATGTTCCTGGGGGGGGATAATGTAACAACCATAAAAATGGATATGCTAAGTAATTCTTAATGTTTCTAGACTGCCTACGATTAGCCTGGATTCACACGGATAGATGCGCGTCGAACAAGACCTTAGAACCCTTGGTACAGTTACGCCAATGAACTTGGGGAGTTTGTTGAGCTATAAAAGGTTGGGTCAGCCATTTCAGGCTCTCAAATACGAAGATTTACTTGGTTTAGTCTTTATCGGTCTTAAAAAACAAAAATCTTAGGTTTGGAAGATCTAGGGATTAAATGGTCTTTTCTAGGCCAAGGGTATTATCATAATTACCCTAAAGAATTTATTAATTTATTATTTAATTTAATTAAGTTAACGGTTAGAGTCATGTCAACTCGGAATGACCCATTTTTGTGTGGTCACAACACCAAGGTTCGAACCCCAATGGAATCTTCAATTAAATGTATTTTATTGGAGGATTATAATCTTATTTTTAGAAGGTATTTATGGTCAATTAACTAAGATAATTAAATCATAGTTTTATTCAATTAATAAGGAGTCCTAGTTTGACTAATTCCCAAACTAAAAGTCCTAATCCTAAACTACTCTCTCACGCTCATCTCTCTCATGGCTGTCCACTTCTCTTTCACGTTTTTTCTACCAAACAAGAGTTAAATAAAAAAAATAACTAAAGTTCTACACACTTGAAGAACTCACACAAAAAAATATAATCAAAACATAAGCAAAAACGTTAGACAAAAAGGGAAGATTCTCCGTCGAATTGGCGTTGAAGTTGCGGGGAATAGGACGTGATATTTGAGAAGGTTTAGGAAAGAATGTTCAAGGTTTCAACGACTGAAAAGGAATGGGTTTTCTTACTCTTGGTCCCTTTCCCAAGAGACCCCTAGGATTTAGTCGATTCTAATCCGAAAAAAAAGGATTGCTTCCCCGTTGCATTCCCCTGTCACCAGCTCGTATCTATGATTGTAGGTTGGTATGTCTGCTGGTAGATATTATGCATGTAATGAGTTTTCATGATGAATATGTTCATGAATGTGTGTTTGAAATCATATCACTGATAACCTATGTGTTCTGAAAATTTGTGTTTACGTGTGTGTAATGTGTAGCCGTGATTTTTGGACACAGAATGGAGCAAGAATATGACATATTTATGGTTGTATTTTATGTGCACAAACTTGTTTGAATCGTGATGTTCATAAGTAATGTAAAAATACAGTTTTGAGTGAAATCTCTTTATCAAATATGGTATTGAAAATTCACCAAAAGAATTCACTAACTACTTCAAAAGTATACACATTTAACGTGAAAGAGAAAAAGAAAATAGGCTGCAAAAATGTGATCAAAATTCCAGAACATTGATGTTAGTTTCGATCACGATAAGTCAATTAAGAGGTTACGATAAATGAAATAAATAAGTGAGGTCACCGAGGAACGAACTCGTGACCTCACCATGTTAAAACTCCTAGAAAAATGTATGTTAAAAAGAAATGTGGCAAGGGGGATTTAAACACGTGACCTTGGCCGAAAATAAAATACTAAAAATAAGAAATGAGAGGAGTTGGATTCGAACCCACCACCTCTCAGTCAGATTTAAGGAGGAATTAAAAGATAAATAACCGATTGAGGCGTGTGGAAATCGAACCCACGACCTCTAGGCAGAACAAAGGAATTTAAGGAGAAAATTAAACTGGGGCTGTGCGGGTTCAATACCATACCCTCTAGGCCAAGAAGGAGAGAACTAAAAGAAAGAAAATAAAAGGATATGAGGTTGTGGGGGTTCGATCTTACATCCTCTCAGTCCCAATGAGCGAAAAATAAAGAGAGAAATCGAGGGGAAAATGAAATGAAGGCATTGGGGCTCGATCTTGGGTCCCCAAGCTATATGGATCAAACTTAAATAAATAAAAATGTAAGTGTTGTACAAGGGATTCGAAATTGGGTTCCATTTCCCAAATTATGTATTGATACATAAGTCATACGTGAATAAATACTCAAAAATAATGTTTCCGGCATAGATCAAAATCGAGATCTTGGCATTCTTACAAGATGTATATGTATTGTACCACATTTTCTAAGAAAGACATGAATCACTTAAACAAACTATGATTGAAGACTCATGTCTTATATGTATAGACCAATAAGTCTAGCATACCTGTAAAGTCAGTGAACCTAAGATGTATGCAATGAAATGATGAAACCCTATAAGGGTCAACTATGAGTGTGAAACACACTAAATGGCCAAATGCATTGGCATATAATGAAATGAAAATTCACGTATAAAGGGGTGAGTTATTATGTAAAGTAAATGTGATAAAGCTAATTTATGTGGTGACAACATGATAAGAGGCTAATGTGAAAGATGAGAGCAATCTCAAATGAGCCTTAGTAAATATTACCAAAATGTACTCATAAAGCTAAATAATAAGCAAGTCTCAATGAACACTCTACAGAAAGTAGTGAGATTAATGTATACATGATACTATATGATGAGATGAGTAATCATGTATTGAGTTATTAGGTCATCATCCTAGAAACCAGCTTCCATAACGTATGAGTTGAATGTAATGAAACTTTATACTAAGCAATGATAGAATAGATATGAGCGGTCATGCCTTCCGTTGGGAAGGGCGGAGGTTCACGTAACTCTCATGAGATGAGACTGTACGACATTCCAGGTATGGGTATCCTTATATCTCCTAGTTTTTGAACCTATACTGCCAATATAGGGATCTAGAAGGGTTTATTTCCCTATGTACTCTAGACTGTTTTGGGTCACTTAGCCGGTGATTCAACCTCTTTTTTGTGTGGGGCAGACACTGAATTTCATGATGCTAACATGATCAATGTCGATTAAAGTTATTGTTTCCAAAATAAAGAATAAGGTCAGCCTCAAATGATGCACATAATGATATGAGCGATACCAAAGGTGTTAGGATAGGATAATCAAGAGGTGAGCTAGACTTAAGTAATGACACAAGGTTATTCTTGATCATTGTACCGCAAACCCGAAGAGAATCTTAAACTACATCGTAGGTACGGTTAGTTTATAAACTAGCTTATGAATGAAGGAAATGAAGTACGTATGAATGAATGAAGCGGACTCGCTGTTTTCTAAAGAAGGTCACTAGTTGAGGTCCCATATGTTGAGCCCTCATTTTGGGATGTCTTAATGTAAAATCCACAATTCCAAGGTCTCATGGCATATGAATGAAAGATCTGAAATAATTATTTATTATGGTTTGATGGTATTTTTAATGTTTTTTTCTTAAATTTAGTGTGTGTGCAAAAGCCTTTTTATATTGATTTTTAAAGAGGCTAGTCCTAACATTGGTCATCCGTTTAAAAGACTTCTAAACGAAAGATTTATCCATACATGCAAGATACAATTCAAGAATAGTATCTTGCATGTATGAATAAATTTTTCGTTTAGAAGTCTTTTAAACGGATGACCAACGTTAGGACTAGCCTTAATGCTACTTGCCGGACCAAGGAGGTATATAATAGGAAAAGAATTATCAACATAGATTTAGTGTATACTATATAATAGCTAGTGTCGATTGGTACGATTTATTAACTTATAAAAATACTGACTACAATGCTTAATATGAGGTAAAGGTAAGGGTTAGTATAGCAACACACGTAGCTGGACCAAGGTGCGGAGTAAAATTTTCTAGATGCCGGACCAAGGATTTAGAAATACATAACTTTTCACTTTTCATGCAAGATACTTGGAAAGAATTTTTATAGTTAGAATTATCAAGTTAGGAACCTGTGGGGAACACGTAAACCGTAGATACTTTTATTAATCGATTAATCTTTAAGATTTGATTTTTTTAATAAGTTATTTTAATTAAGTTAGTTACTTTAATTAATTTAGAAATAAAACCCCCCTTTTAATGTCTTTTGTTTTCTGAGGAAATAATTGACTAAATTATAGTAATAATAGATTAAAGTTAAGTTTGAAGTGTTTTCCTCGTGGGAAAGATTCGAACCTCATTAGTTGGGTTCTTTACATGATACGACTGCTTTACTTCTTATTTGAGAAGTAAGTTTGACTGTATCAAATTTTGGCGCCGCTGCCGGGGGAAGTATCTTTTAGATTAACTTTAACTTATTAATAAAATTTACTCAATATTTTCTTAATTTTACTTTTTTTATTGTTTTTGAGTCTTACAGAACGATCTTCCTTTTATGCCAAATAAACAGAGTGGAAGAGAACCCTTGTTTCCCTTCGACCACAAATTAGAGCGTACACAATGCAATATGAATCGAAACTTTGTTATTAACCATGATGATCCAAACCAGAACATCCCAGCTCCAATTGATGTTGATGGTCAGTTAATACCCGATAATCCGGGTGAAATCAACAAAGAGGACAAAATCCTGCTCCACGTCTTCAAGAATAGTACAATGGTTATGATTATATTGCAGATTCTGATGGGCCACATGTCTTGCACCCTTTAAAACATGGCCGCACCTTTGTGGTAAATAGTAGTCTGATGCAAATGCTCACTGCTAGAGGTTTGATTTCAGGGCTACCTTCTAAGGACCCATATGCCCATTTAGCTAAGGTAAGGGCAGTGTGCAAAAGCTGTGTACGACCGCCTGATTTGGATTTGGATGTAATAGGTCTAAGAGTATTTCATGTCCCACTGACGGGAGAGGCTACTATTTGGTTCACTGACATCCCTTATAACCAACTAAGGGAGGTTTTCTTAGCACGTTACTACCCAATCTCCAAGAAACTAAACCATAAAGACAGAGTGAACAACTTTGTGGCACTACCAGGAGAGTTACTTAGTAGTTGTTCGGATAGATTCACTTCATTTTTGAGAAGTGTACCCAATCACCGCATAGATGATGAGTTAGTGAAGGAATACTTCTATTGGGGACAGGATGATACTAATAAAGCGGTATTGGATACTATAGCGGGTGGTTCTTATGGGGAGTGTCATTATGCCGAGATTGACAAGAAGTTAGAAAATCTCCCGGAATAATAAAGCTTGTAGTACTAGGAAGTCAGATAGTGGGAGAAATACCTTCGAAGTGCAATCCACTCAAAACGCAGCCATAGATGATATTCGTGAAGAGATGGCTCAGATGAGAACTAAATTTGGGTTGGAATTAAAACATGTCACTGGGGTTTCCGACCGAGTACCCAAGGCTCAAATCAGGAGAATTGGCGCTAAGGTCAATGAAACAAAGGTCAAATCTATTATAAGTATAACCGTGATGGTCATTATGTTCAAGATGAAAAATACAACCGCGACAAAAACTTCAACAGGGGTAACTATTGTAACAGAAATGATAGGAATGGGACATATGTTGCTCTTCAAAATCGTAAAGTTACTCCTAGGGATGGTGGAGGTAGTATGGCACGTGTTGATGATATGTTGCACAAAATGATAAGGAGAATCGATGCTTGTGATGAGCACGCTAAAGAGTTAAGGAGTGAATTAGCGGGGATTCGGCATAAAGTCAATACACATGCAATATCGATTAAGCATCTTAAATTACAAATGGATCAATTATTTGTGATAGTAAACAATAGGCAATCGTGCACTCTTCCTAGCAACAGTGTCCAAAATCTGAAAAATGATGGACACTGTATGACAATCACTACTCGCGGTGGTAAGCAAATTATTGAACCACCTATGCCGTCTAATGAGGAAAAGGTGAAACAAGATAATGATAAAGTGGTAGAGGTTCGTTATGAAGTAGAACACAACACTAGAAATGATGTTGAAGTGCCTGAAAAAGTAACTCCCATGCATAGGCCACCACCTCCATTTCCTCAGAGATTAGTGAAAAAGACCAAGGATGGTAAATATCGGCGTTTTATAACAATGTTGAAGAAACTTTCTATCAATGTCCTTTTTGTAGAAGCTTTAGAACAAATGCCCGGTTATGCCAAGTTTATGAAAGATTTGGTTACAATGAAATGATCGACAACTTTTGAGGATGATGATAGAATGCAGCATTGTAGTGCTATTGCTTCAAGATCTCTTGTACAAAATAAAAAAGATCCGGGTGTGTTAAATATATCTTCTACAATCGGGTTATTACAATTTGCGAAGCCATTATGTGATTTAGGGGCAAGCATAAATCTCATGCCACTCTCAATATACAAGAAGTTTGTTTTGGCTGATGCAAATTGCACTGCGATGCGGCTACGGATGGCCGATCAACATCAAAAGGCCTATAGGGATACTCCATGATGTGCTAGTAAAAGTGGATTCGTTCATATTTCTCTCTTATTTTGATATTCTTGATTGTGAAGTCGTTTTTTAAGTGCCTAATATTCTTGGGAGGTCATTCCTTGCTACTGGTAGCGCTTTAGTTTATATGGAAAAGGGGCAAATGAAATTTTTTTTGAACAATGAATAAGTGACCTTCAACATTTGTAGGTCCATGAGGTAGAGTGGTGAGCTCCAATTGGTATCTACTATATCCTATAAAGTTGGTGAGTCATGTGAGACACAAATAGAAGAACGTCTAGGTGTAGAAGCATCAGCGGCAATGATAATGAATTTTAATAATGATTGCATTCAAGAGTATGAGTCATTATTCGCGGCTCTTGATCGAGGTGATGTTCGGTTTGAACAAAAGAAATATGAGTTAGACATGAAGAATCGCGAGTCTCCACCCGCGAAACCATCTATAGAGGAGGCTCCAAAGTTAGAACTTAAAGCTCTCCAACTCAATCTTAGGTATGAATTCTTAGTAAACAATGACACTTCGCCGCTAATCATTGCATAAGATCTGAATGAACAACAAGTTGAGAGTTTGGTAAAAGTGCTAAAAAGGTTCAAAAGAGTTGTTGGGTGGACTATTGCGGATATTATTGGGATCCTTTCTAGTATCTGTTCTCATAAAATCCAACTCATGCCCGATCATACGCCTTGAGAACCAGAGACACTTAAATCCACATATGCAAGAGGTTGTGAAGAAGGAAATCATATAAATGGTTTGATGCTGAAGTAATCTATCCGATCGCCAACATTATTGGGTATGCGCTGTTCAGTGTGTACCTATGAAAGGGGTAATGTTTGTAGTCCCCAATAAGAAATATGACTTGTTCCCATGAGAACGGTTACTCGATGGAGGGTGTGTATGGATTACTATAAATTAAATGCATGTACCGAAAAAGACCATTTCCCTATGCCCTTCATGGATCAGATGTTTGATAGACTTGTTAGAAAAGGGTGGTACTATTTTCTTAATGGATTTTTGGGGTATAATCAGATTGCTATTGCTCCAGAAGATCAATAGAAAAACACATTTACTTGTCCATATTTAACCTTTGCATTCAAGAGAATGTCGTTTGGGTTGTGCAATGTACCTGCCATATATCAGAGATGTATGATGTCGATACTCTCCGACATGGTGGAAGATACTATTGAAGATTTTATGGAAAATTTTTCTGTGGTTGCTGAATCATTTGAGCAGTGTTTGAACCATTTATCTGAGGGCCATAAGAGATGTGAAGACTGCAATCTAGTACTAAATTGGGAAAAAGGCCACTTCATGATGAAAGAAGGTATTATTTTGGGTCATCACATTTCATAAAAGGGCATAGAGGTTGATCGAGCATAAGTCGATGTAATAGAGAGACTTCCCCCACCTATCTCTTTAAAAGGTGTGAGAAACTTTCTTGGGCATGCAGGTTTCTACCGGCGATTCATCAAAGATGTTTCAAAAATTACACATCCATTGTGCAAACTACTAGAGAAAGTTTGTAAATTTTATTTGGATGAATTTTGTCTTAAAGCATTCGGCGAACTAAAAGAAAAACTGGTGCCGACACCTATCATTATTTCTCCGGATTGGAACATTCCATCTGAGGTGATGTGCGATGCTAGTGGGGTTGCTTTTGGTGTAGTATTGGTACAAATAAGGAAAAAAATCCTTCACCCCATTTACTATGCTAGTAAAGCCCTAAATGAAGCCCAGAAAAACTGCACAGTGATTGAGCAAGAACTCCTTGCAGTAGTCGTTGCTTTAGAAAAAATTCACTTCTATTTGCTAAGTACTAGAGTTATAGTGCATACTGACCATTCAGCATTGATATATTTGATGTAAAAGAAGGATGCGAAATTGAGGTTGATTCGTTGGGTATTACTGCTACAAGAATTTGACTTTCAAGCGAGGGATAGAAAAGGGACCAAAAATCAAGTTGTTGTTCACTTGTCACTTCTAGAAGATGAATTTATGTGAGAGTTAGGGTATCAGAGTGATATTGATGATACTTTCCCCGATGAGCGTGCATTGGCTGCCTCACAAGAATTGATTCCATGGTTCGCAGGTTTCGCGAACAATGTGGATAGTGATATTGTTCCATCGGACATGTCCTTTCATCAAAGAAAAAAAATAATGTACAGTGTGAAGAAGTTTTTTTTGGATGAACCATACTTATATAGGAGTTGTGGCGACGGGCATATTCAGTGTTGTGTTCTAGAATGTGAGATGTTGAGTGTTTTAGAGGCATGCCATTCCTCATTCGTTAGTTGACATCATAGCGATATCCGAGCAGATCATAAGATATTACAATGTGGTTACTATTGGGCAACTCTTTATCAAGATGCTCATGAGTTTTATAAAGCATGAGATAGATTCCGAAGAGATGGCGACATTTCAAGAAAGCAAGAGCTCCCTCTAAACCCCATTCTTGTGATTGAGTTATTTGATGTTTGTGGTATGGATTTATGGGTCCTTTTGTGAGTTCTCATGGAATAAAGTATAGTTTAGTAGCGGTTGATTATGTATCTAAATGGGTGGAAGGTATCGCCCTCGCAAACAACGAAGGGAAGAGTGTTACTATGTTCTTGAGAAAGAATTTATTCTCTTGATTTGGTACCCGTAGAGCAATTATTAGTGATGGGGGATCCCACTTTTGCAACAAATTGTTCAGCGTATTACTGGTGAAATATGGGGTTCTCCATAATGTGGCAACTCCTTACCATCCTCAAACTAGTGGGCAGTTTTAAGTGTCAAATAGGGAGATCAAACTGATATTGTAAAAATAGTGAACACTAGTAGAATGGATTGGTCAAGGAGGCTTGATGATGCTATTTGGGCCTACGGCACAGCATATAAGACTCCCATAGGTCTGTCCCTGTACCAAATTTTATATGGGAAAGCTTGTCATCTTCAAGTTGAATTAGAGAATAAAGCCATGTGGGTTATGAAGAAGTTGAAAATGGATAGGAACGAAGCTGTAGAACAACGGTTGATTGGGCTGAATAAAGTCAATGAATTTCGCCTAAAAGATTATGAAAGATCAGCTCTCTACAAATAAAAGATGAAGAAGTACCATGACTTAAAACATGAAAAACGAGAGTTTAAGGTTTGGTATTTGGTGCTTTTATTAAATTCTAGGTTACGCCTATTTCCGGCCAAGCTCAAGTTTAAATGGACCGACCCTTACTTGAATACCCAACTATTCCCTCATGGAGAAGTTGAATTGGAAACCAAGGAGGGTGTGCGGTTTAAGGTAAATGGACAATAAATAAAAATCTACCTTAGGCATGCGGAATTGGGAAATGAAGTGATCAAGGCATACCATCTTGATGAAGTCTGAATAATCAAGTGTCAGTCGTGCCGCGACGTTAATCAGGCTCTGGTTGGGAGGCAACCCAATACTTATGGTTTTCTTTATAGTAATGGTAGCATTTTCTACTAATGGGTTTTAAATTTGCAGGCACATCACCAGGATATTCATCATAAAATCGCTCTGCTCACTCACTGACAGATACATCTACGGACCGTCACACATGCAATGGACCGTCGCATGAATCCGTCAGTCCAGGTACAATTTTTATTGATTTTCAAAACTAGGCCACATGCGATGGAACCAATGACGGACCATCGCATCTACGACGGACCCTCATCGGGGACTCATTACGTCATTAATGAAAGTACCTGTCCAGAGCCGGCTGGGGTATTTTAAAAATTGTTAACATTTAAAAAACCCACCCCTTCATTTCACCCTTTTCTTTCCTCTTTCTCCCATTTCCCTCCCTTTCAAACTTCCAACTTCCTACCTCTCTTCTCTATCAATTGATTACTTCCCCAGTTCCCCAGTTCCTAAAATCTACTCTCTAACTGGTCGGAGTCTGCAGCAGTGGTTCTGTTCTTGCTAACCAAGTACCTCACATGCATGTCTTTCTCGTATTCTCAGGTATGTGTCTCTTATTTCTACCCATTTACATTGCATTTTTTTCAATTATTATTAGCCTATTTCTTATTGACGGGTCTTCATTCTTTGATTAAATTTTTTCAGACCTAGGTTGAGAATCCTCAAATTGCCTCGTTAAAACTCTTGAAATAGGTGCTTTAGCATTGATAGTTTGCCAGGTATTTAGGTTAGAAGCATATAGGTTAACACTAAGTATTCCATGTGAGTCACAGAGGATGAATGTGGCACAATCAGTTCTGTCAATGAATGACACAATGAGACCCCGATGACGGACAGTCGTACCCAGTCCGTGCTGCACGACCGTGCTGCTTGTCAAAGACCCTTTTCCTAAGGGTCTCCAATTTTCTCAAAGTGTCCACCAACGGACACATGCAACGGACCTTCATTCCCACGATGCTCCGTCCTTCACAACTGTTCTAGTTTCCGAGACCCTATTCCTATGGGTCTAAAACTTTTTCTAAGTGTCCTCTGACGGACATCTAAGATGGACTGTCATACCCGCGATGGTCCGTCCTGCGCAACTGTTTTGCTTTTCAGAGACCCTATTCCTAAGGGTCTCCATCTTTTTCTAAGTGTCCTCTAACGGACATCTAAGACGGACTATCATACCCGCGATGGTCTGTCCTGCACAACTTTTCTTATTGTCAGAGACACTAGTCCTAAGGGTCTCCAACATTTTCTTAGTGTCCTCTGATGGACATACACAACGGCGGTCATACTCTCGATGGTCCGTCCTGTAGAATTGTCATGACGGTCAGAGACACTTATCCTAAGGTTCTCTATTTTTTTAGTGTCCTCTGACGGACACTACGACAGACCGTCATACCCTCGTGATCCGTCCTTCACAAACCTTCATAGTGGTCAGAGACACCCCCGAAGGGTCTCCATACTTTTTTAAGTGCCCCACGATGGTCATTGATGACAGGCCGTCATTATCACGACAGTCCATCTTTCTTATTCGTCATAACTGTAAGAGACATTCCTTGAGGAGAATCAAAAAAATAATATTTTCATACAATATCTTAATTGAATTATATGTAATGATCAATAAATTAAGTTGAATTCTATATCTACATAAACATAGTTTTAAGTAAGACATTACGGACCCCATGATGGTCCGTCGTATTCACGACGAGTCGTTACCTGGTCCGTCATGTTTCACTGTTACTGCAGAAATGTCATTGCACATTTGTTCTTACATTTATTTTGTGTCATTTTTTCTTTTCTTGTTTGCTCCTTCTAGTGCTAATATTGATTATTTACATGCACTATCTCTAATGGCACCAACACATGATTGAGTTTACACATGTGTGTATTCAAAGCTTGTCGCCCCGTCTGCCTGACTTGTTATAGGTTCTGATGATGAGCATGATCCTTAGTATGTCCCCCCAAGAACTACCAGTCCATCACGAGCTGCATGTGCAACAAGAGATACACCCAAAAAGGTGGCATCCGGCATAGTCACTGCCTCCTATTCTTATGTGGAGCGCACACTGACCGGCACACCTTCTGGGTCAGATACACATAAGGAATGAGCGTTTGTCTCCTTAGGAGTTTCATGGTCGGAGGAAGCCTCTGGGTCCGCAGAAGTCCCTGCACCTGCCACAGTTGCACTGTCTGCCTCATCTAATGAGGGTGACAGTTCAGATTCCACTCTACGATCACCGACTGGTGCTCTCATCTCAGTTGCCGACAAGCCCAACCGTGGTATGTCAACGATAAATACCAAGTGTATTGAGATGCCAAGATTCTAAGTGATAAAGGCGTCATCACACAGACCCTTACACTAGAGAGGCGGGTCCTTTCAGGAAGTCTCCCCACCATGCCAAAGATCCACAATCTCTTCACCGGACAACGACTAGAGTGGAAAGCTCATTCTTTAGGCTGCTATAGTGAGGAGTTGGTCCGATAGTTTTACGCCTCTTAAGTGGCTACTCTCTGATCACAGATTGATTGGCGGGCTACCCCCGCCAAACAGGCCCCACTTGAGCATGTCCTCGTATGGGGCATACAGGTCGACATCTCCGTGCTCGCAATTCGCCGCTATCTGTACGGCGAGGATGTTGATGCCAAGAGGATCCCTATCACCGCCGAGTTTGACTACATGTAGCAAATTTTAAAAGATTGTCTATTCTTTCTTGAGCCATCGCTGAGAGAGACCACCAAGAGGTGGATGGCCCTGTACTTGTTTATTGATGGAGAGATTTCCGACTAGGTAACACAGCCGAACGGAGTCATCAAGAAGGATAACTTGACCTTCACGACTAAGTTCTTCTTGTTGATTGTCGGCCAATGCCTTTCCCTCACGGCTGCTGATAATACCATCACATGGGATCGCACAGTTCGGATGGCGCCAAGGATAGCTGGGTTTGAGGTGGACTTTGCGTGGCTTTTACAGGCGGTCATGCACGAGAGAGCTTTCAAGGTCACAACTACTTACCCGTTTTCGTGCATGATATTTTCCGTATGTAGGTCCGCAGGTGTGCCCATCTAGCACATTAATAAACTCTAGACTCCGTTGGGTACTGTTGATATCGGACTCATCAGGGATGAGGCCAACGAGTTGGCTCCACACAGTGTGCCCCATCAAGAGTTGCCTCCACTTGGTGAAAATCTTGATGATACGGTAGCACATGCTCGAACGGCTATGCAGGGTGCTTCTAAAACCACCGACACTACCCCGGTTGATTCTATCCCGGGTAGTAGCACTGCCCCTAGCTCATCTCGCTCAACCCCATTCCCCACTCTAGTCTCGCTTTCTAGGGTCCAGAAACTAGAAGCAGATGGCCACACTTCTTCATCACATCCAGCCTTGGATGCAGAGGTCTATTGCTGAGTCTGAGGAGCGCTTGGAGTGTAAAATTTTCCAGCACATAGAGTGGAAGATCACTGAGGTTTATCTGTGCTAGGACGCTTTTGAGTTGAGGGTGGTAGCCTGGACATCCCCTCAGGTGGACGTGTCGACCCTTAAGGCTGCGGTTGAGAGTCTGCGATTGGATATTTATATGATCCGAGAGGCTAAGGTGCCTGATTCTAAGGCCCTTTTTGGGGACATGCTCTGGACATAGTTATGGCTACCTTATTTTCCAAATCTGAGATTCCACCACCTACCCCTCGAAAGCATGCCAAGAGGCACAAGGGTCGAGAAAAGGATGAGTCTAGAGCACGGAAGAAGGAGCGTCATGAGATGGAGGCTGTGAGGAGAGCCTCGCTTGCTGATTAGGAGGCGCGTCGAATCAGGGTTGTAGAGTCAGCTGTAGCGGCATCTAGCTCCAGAGATGTGGAGACCGCGGGAGGCACTACTTATAGTGTTGTTGCTGATAAGGATACTACTGAGGGTGTCTAGACTACAGAGGTAGTTGGTTTTGGGAATCGGACCCATCAGCTTAATGATTGTCAGCGCTTTACGCCCCAGTTTTGCTTCACCTACCACTCTCTTATTTCAGTTTTTTTATGAATTGGAAACAATTGCATATCCTTTTGTTGGGGTTGAGGTAAAAGAAAAGTGAGTGCTAAGGTGAATTCTGAGTAGCCCAATTCACGATCCTCTTTTGGGGTTTTGTTGCATGTGTTCCTTACCCCGAAGAGAGTGATTATCTTTATTGTTGAACCCGCATGTCTTTATCTTGTTTACATAGTATAACTCCGAAGCAAGATGTAATGAAAATAATGCATGACTAGACATAGAAATTGAGAAATGTGTGGCTCTAAGCATGATATACAGATACACCACTGATTGACCCTAAGTCTAAAATTCGAACTAGGTGTTTGATTATTTGGTAGAGTAATGAGAGATCAAGTGTGTGTGAGGAAGATTTCAATAGTCCAGTATTTGTACTGAGCTAGAACTAGCCTAGATAATCCTGCTAAATGTAAGATGTAACAGACAATTAGGAAAGCATCATAGGCCTTTGTTCAATATAGCCAATTTTTAGCCTAAATAAAAAAAACAAATGAAATTAATCCCTCTTTAATCCAAATAATTTGAAATTACACTAGACCTTTCTTTTTTATCCGAACTGATCTTTTCTTGGAATAATATGTTGACCCTGGTCTCTCCCTGGACATGACACCTCAGCTTATGACAAAAGCATAAGTTGAGGGTGGCTAATGTAGTAAATAATCTTTTCATTTCCCTGACCCAACTTTGGGCATTGTGTAGTTTGACTCATGGCAAAGCCTTGAGTTGACGGTGGATATTATGGGGAATGCTCTGTAAAGTGGGGTTGAAAGAATATAGAGAGAGAAAGAACAAAAGTAAAGTGACTCAAGAACCAGTTGAATCCAAAAGTGATTGTATATATATATATATATATATATATATATATATAATATACAATAAATATAATCAAGAAAAGAAGAGAGTCACTTGCACAAATGAAGAAAGAAGGGAAAATAGTAAGGTGAGAGAATATAAAAAATTGGGTGGTATAAAATGATAACAAGTAGTATATTTAGCCGATATGTGAAGAAGGGCAAAAAGTCTCTAAAATATATCTAAATGTACCCTACCTGACCCTGATCCTATGTTAAAATCTAAGAAAGTCTTATCGTGATCCTAAGAGTTATATAGCGAACTTAAAGCAGTGAAAATAAGGGCAATCTTATGGCAATATGTATGAATGAGTTGTGAATTTGTTCTGAGAGTCAGTATTAAAAAGTAATCCTTATACTCAAACTGAAATAATTGTGTGAAAATTCGGATGCTGTTTTTAAGTGACGACTAGTTGGAATACCTCAAATATTAGCACCTCGGTGAGAAATTAATGAGGATAGGTGTTAGTGCGTGGTAAGTCTGTATCATGGTCTGATTCAAAATATTTCAAGCCTAATAGTGATAAAATGCATAAATATGATGAGAATGATCGGAATTCATATCCAAATGATTGCAAAAGCTAATATATGGATACTATTGTACATTGATTTTGTAGTTAGTCATAGTGCGTCGCTTGCGAACAAACAATAAATTTAAGTTGAGGGTGTTGACCTACCGTGGTTTCACGATATTTTTAATATTTTTTACTTAAGTTTAGTGTGTGTACAAAAGCCTTCTTGTATTGATTTTTATGTAAGTTTCACTTTGTTTGCAGGAAATCTGTCCAAAGATGAACGCGTATTTTTTTTTGCAAGAAATGCATAAATGTTACTACCTATGGAGCTTATGATGGTCCGTTGAGCTTGCGATGGTCTGTAGGTGGCAACATAGTGAAGTTACTGAAGGAAAATGGGGAAGTATGACCAAGTGTGGGATTACGAAAGTTCATGATGGACCATTATAGCCTCGACAGTCCGTCTTGCTGGTTCATCGCGAAGATCAGAGCGTAGTCCTAATAACTTATTTACAAGAAGTTTAAGTGTTATGGAACGGAGACCCTCCACCGACCGTCGTGCTTGGAATGGTCTTTCATACCTGTCGTTGACGGTAATGAAGAGAGCAGCAGAAGAATTTATAAAGTATGGGACGACTGAGGCCATGACGGCCTGTCGTGACCATGACAGCCCGTCGTGACCACGACGGTCCGTCTCGAGGTCCGTTGACCCAGACGCGTTTTAACATATTTTCAGTAATTAGAATCCTTCTTTTATTAGTTTTTTTTTTTATAAATAGTTTGAAAAACCTAATTTTTTGGGTTAGACTTTTTGGTGTTAGACTCTTTGTTAGTAAACTCTTTGATATTAGATTTTTTGATTGTTACTCTTTTCCTTGAATTGATTTTTTGTGATTTTGTTGATAATAAAGGGAATTTCAGGATTTTATTCTTTCTCATCAAAGTAAGTGCGTGAATTCTTATATTGAATATATGAATATTGTGATTATTACTATGAGTAACTAAACTCCATAACTAGGGTTGTGGGAACAATGGGTGAATAATGAGGTAAAATCTAACTAAATTAATAACTCAAGAATAGTATCTTGAATTTATTGATAATTTTTTCGTTTAAAAGTCTTCTTAAAGGAAAGCCAACATTAAAACTAGCCTTAATGATAATTGATGGACCAAGGAGGTAGATAATAGGAAAAGAATTGTCAACATAGATCTAGTGTATACTATCTAATAGGCTAGTGTTGATTGGTATGAGTTATTAACTTAGTCAAATATCGAATACAATGCTAAGTATGAGGTAAAGGTAAGGGTTAGTATAGCAACACACGTAGCCGGACCAAGGTGCGGAGTGAAATTTTCTATAAGCCGGACCAAGGATTTATGAATCCATAACTTATCACTTTGCATGCAAGATACTAGGAAAGAATCGTTATAGTTAGAATTATTAAGTTAGGAACCTATGGAGAACACGTAAACCCTAGTTACTTTTATTAAAGATTAAACTCCAAGTTTTGATTCTGTTAGCTGGTTATTTTAATTAAGTTAGTTATTTTCATTAATTTACAAAATAAATCCCCTTTTATTGTCTTTTGTTTTCTATGGAATTAATTGACTAAATAATATATTAAAGTTAAGTCTGAACTATTTTCCTCGTGGAAACGACCCCAACCTTATTAGTTGGGTTCTTTACTTGATACAACCGCTTTACTTCTTATATGAGAAGTAAGTTTGAGCGTATCAAAAATGATTTGTGTTATATTCTATATGTTATGTGCTATGTGTAAGATGTTACGTGTTTTGTACAATATTATATGTATGATGATGCATGTTACTCAGATAGCATGACTTTCCTAAACGAAATGTAGCAACTCCCCTGACTTTCCTAATTCAAATTTGGCAAGTCCGCTCACTTTCCAAATTCAAATATGGCAAGTCTTTTGACTTTCCAAATCCCTATTTGGCAAGTCCACTTACTTGACTTTCCTTAAATCATGTTGTTGGAAAAGAACTATTCTTACTCAAGTATGTCCTTGGTGTGTGCTTGCATATACCCATACTTCATAAAATTGTGTACTAATCAACTCTATATTTTTAGGTCTAGGCACAGGTGGACATTAGAGATTACAGATTGACACTGAAGTTATCCAGATGTGGAGCATTCATCCGGACTTTGTAGGCCCTCATCCATTCGAGGATGATTTCCCATTGTATTCTAGCTTAGTTATAGGATTGAGCTAGTGGAGTATGTTCCACTACCGTTTCTTTCGCGTTTATTTCAAATGTTGTATTGGTGCCATTTTCGCAAGTATACACTTAATGTAGTATTGAACTATTTGTTTCATATTATGTTCTTAATGTTTGATGGTTGATATTGAACGTAGATGAATTTAAGTAGAATGACTTACATGCATGTTATGAAACAAAAAGTTCAAATTTTTCGCTAAAATTAACCTAAATGAAGTGAGGATGACATATGTAGGCTTGTCGGCAACCTAGGAGAGGTCAACGACACCGATATCGTCTAGGGTCTAGATTCCAGTCGTGAAACGGATATTGATAGACCTCGTTTAGAAAATCAGTGATCTTTTTTATTTCAAGGGTGAGCTAGTTTTTAAGGGCTGCCTTGAAATCTCTTTTTTTTAGTCCTCTCTTTTTAGATGCCTATTATTAGTAAGGTGTTGTTTAGTTTTTTTGGTTCTTCCCCTTGTTCTTAGACTTGTCCATGGTGGAATTCATGTACAATGACTTTCAGGTTCTAGGCTAATTTTATGCACAGTTATGGTTTATTTAACTTATTGTTGTTACTTAAAACATAAGTTTTAGATTATTTGCTTTAGTTGTATGGTAGTAGTCGTTCTTCCATAGGATGGTCATTGTGGGTGCTAATCAAAAAGGTTTTGTTGTGACAGAATGCAAAAACAAAGAACTTATCATGAATACAACATGTTCAATTCTATATTAATTGAAATGTTTAAAACATGGGTCAATGAACTAAGAGTTTGACTGTGGGAGATACTAATAATAAAAACCTTCTTTCGTCTCTACAAAAATGCCAACGAGAGGAAAAATTGGGTATGGAAAAACGTTTTCATAGTATTAGAAATTCTCAAACCTTGTGTAGATTTTGATGAAATTTGAGTCATCAAGGTGTTGGAACATTTATTAGCAATCCGATGGTGTAAATGTAGATTCAATTACATAATCGCTTAGATAACTAGTTGAGGAACCCATAAAAATTTACAGAATGGAATTACGATAAATTGATCTCTGCGAAATGATATTAGCGTTAAGGGCATTACAAGCGTAATGGTTTTGGAGAGTGTTATAAAAATTGAGAATTGAAATTTCTCAATAGGGTTATGCCTGCCTTTTTCCCATAGTAGAGGGATTTGGTCTTTTGTAGCCACGCCGCTACAATGGGATGAGTGAGTTGTAGAGGATGACACGTGACTTAAAGTCATCGAATTTGTAGGGAGGGCTTATTGGTGCAAAAGGTATCATTGTAGTGGGATTGATGCCGTTACATCGGGATAGGTGTCGTTGTAGCGGGACATATCTAAATTAAAACGTAAATAAAACCCCTTAACGATGTTATTTGTCACTTTTTGACTTTTAGATCTAAAGACCGAACCCTGTGCTTTTAAAACTCATTTTTCACACTTTTTAAAGCTAAATGTAAGCTTTTCACTCTCAAAAATCATCTGTTGATCCATAAAACATATAGAATGAGTTAATATTGACGGAGAACGCTTTCTTGATACATTCTATAGGGCAATTAATCCTAATTTGACTTTTAGTGAATATAGGTTTGATCTAAGGTTCATGGAATTGTTAGTAATCCTGGTAAAAGTGATTATCTATGGATTCCCTATTTATCAATCATTTTTAGAGTATGAACAAACAAAAAAAAAATTGAAAAGCGAAGGATCAAGTATCTTAGGGTGCAAGCTTATTATGTAGGTGATGTTTGTGATTTCATGATTGTGTAATGTATGCACGTTCTTTCTTAATAATTATATTTGTGTCTATATGAATGATGGAATCTTGTTAACGTTTGTTGTAACATTGATAGATGAGTAATACAGTCATGAAATAATAATGTAACTGTATGATCTTGTAACCCCCAAAAAATTCTACGACCTACACTAGAGCGTCACCTATTGAATTATATTTAAAATAATATTTTTAAACCTAGAATAATGTAATAAACTTAACTTAGTAGTATTAGATTCTAAACGTCAAGGGATTACCATGACGTCCGGAAATAAGCGAAATTGAACTAGTAAACGTCCTTATTTTTTTGAATGTTTAGGAGTGTCGTATAAAGTCTTAAACTTGTACAAATACATTAAATAGGTAGATAATGTTTATACTATCAAAATTTCCAGTTACGACCCACTAAAGACCACCCTAGGGGACCCTGAGGAGGCTCAATCGTTGGAAAGGGGGCTGCAAGGCAGCGACAAAACAACCTCTTTTTGGAGGTGGTTACGCTACACAAATGGGAAAAATTTTCCCACGACATGGGTATTTCAAGAGACTCTCATACTCAAATTAAATTTCAAAAAAAGATCTGGAAGTGACCCCGCGACGCGCAGCCATGTCTTTGATTTGGTCGCGTCATTTTTAAATCAATGTGAATTAACGAATAGGTAATTAAGTGAGGGGTCTTTTGGGTATTTTAGTGGAAGGTTTATATAAAATTTAAGTCACTTTGAAATAATTTTTAGCCACCTAAATCAAATCCCCAAGTTGAAATCAAAATCACTCTCATTTCTCTATAAATTCTCTCTTTATTCAGCCTTCATTAAAAAGCATAGAAGCTTAAACAAGAAGACCAAATACCCAAGTTTTCTAAAAAAATTCACTTCTTTATCATTATTAAGGAATTATTTCTTTCACTCTTGGGATTTTTTCCCCAAGATGTCCCTTTAAATATTGTTTTGCAGACATCCCCAAATCTAGCGTTTTTATCCATACATGGCTCTTCTTTGAAAAACTAAATTAAGAATCAATTGTTTGTGAATTATGATCAATTAATGTTGTTTATGTATATAATGAATGTTAATTCTTTTAATTTATGCAATATTCCCATGGAACGATGTTCTTCCCCAATTCCATAAAAACCTTGAATTGATATGGTGAATTTTGATGATATTGAACATGTTAATTGGTTATATTCTGTTTATAATAGTATTGCTTCATGAATTACCTTGGTTTATTTATTGATTATGCATTCTTGCGACATTGAAAATGATGTCCCATGAAGGGAAAGAAGGTATGGATATTGGGTGTTTCTTGAAGTCAATTATGTAAGATAAATTATTTGGATATTAGTGATGTTGTAGCTAATATGTTGTGGTGGTTTTGATGACAAGTTTCCCTCATCCTTTATCTTGTACTCTTGAATTATCAATGAAGTATTAATGTATGTTATGTTTGGATGGTTACATCATTGAAAGGTAGTTCTCATGATTATCATGAAATGGCTAAAGTTTTTCCAAAGTTAAAGGATTGTTCTCACTTGTGATCTACCTATGATCTATTATGATAAGATGTTGACATAGCAGTCTATAAGAGAAAAATGTGAACTTGTATGATGAATAAAGATTCTTACTAAAGGGAATATATGCTTTGAATCAGAAGGGAATGGAAATGAGATGGGGATCCCCACAGGGATTTCTTCACGTTTAGCAAGTTTGGATTCCCAATGTATGTTCTTTCTCATGAAATAGGAACCCCCACGTTTAGCAAGTTAGGATTTGTAATAACAATCTCCCTTACCCTTAAATATGTGCCCACATAGGACTCTATCTTAGGTGATCAATCAAGAGAGCTATGTACGAAAGGTTAAGCCTTAGGCAAGTATTAACCCTCTTTTTTTGATATGGGAGTAGGACACTGGATTCCATGTTGATCACATCGTCAAGTGTTGATTATTGCAAAATCTTTCTTTAATGTAAAAGTAAATGAATAAAGGAAATGTATGAACTCTCATTAGGCTATTTCGTGAGGGATTTTGTACGTAGTGTGAGGGAGGGTATGAGATTTCTCTTACACATTGTACTTATGGGATCCTAAGGGATGGTTCTAGTAGTTTTCTTTTTTTATTATGTTAATGATGACGCATGTACATTAAACTATGTATGATTTTATAAAATATAGTATGTTAAGATAAAATATAAGATTATAAATGTATGTATAAGGTAGGGTGCTTAATGTGATACTTAGCTTTGGATAGGGTTATAGGGTTCTGTTCTTTACATTACACAAGTATTGCTTGGGTAGTCTACATGTTGGGTTATCTTTTGATTGTCACTTTATGTGTATATTGGACTTACTTGGTAAAAAGCACATTTTTAACTTAAATGACCTTTTATACATGCATTAATGGTTTTTATGCATAGATGCCATACTTAGTACGTGTGATGTAATAACCCATATTTTCCCCTTTTCCAAAACAATGTACGTTTGGGCCATTGAAGAATTAAGGAAACTTTTCAAGGATACTTGGATCTTACTTTTCCAAGTTCATGAGTTCTCATGTCTTAGGACAAGACTCTTATGATCTAGATTTTACTTATTTGCTTATGTTGGAGACATTACTGTATTTCCTAGTTATAGACTTTTTGTTGATCTAAGGGCTAAGTCCGAAAATTACTTTATTCCTATGTTTAGATTGTATGAAGTGAAAAGTTTAGATTCTATTTTCATTTTATGAAGCAAAGTGAATTTTCCAAGCAATAGTTTTAAATTTGTCCGCATTTTTATTCTTTGATACATGCTATGACAAATATTAAGGGATTGTCTATATTCTCTTTGAGGACAAAGATGAGCGTAACATCTAGTGGGTGCTCCCCAATCGTTACAAACTTGGTATTAGAGCACAAGGTTGAGAATAATGTAGGACTGATGTCATAAAATACCACGTCAAGTAGATTCTTATTCAAGGGTGTGAAGTGCGCCACACTTTTGAATGAGAGGCTACAAGATTCATAGGATTTTTCACACTTTTGACATTCATTAATCGTGTCCAAGATTCTTACATCTACCTAGTACATTCTTATAATCCTTTCCTTATGCTTATAGGCAATGAATACAACAAGGAATAATGCTCAAAGGGACGAGGAGGATAATGCGCATGAGGAGATTCCCCCTCAATCTCCTCCAAACCCTTATGTTTCTATTAAAGAAGGGGTTATGTCTAATGTTGAGATAAGGGCGGCTATTCATAGCTTGAATCAAGTGTCAGCCACTCAAGCATAACACTTTAGATGTCTAAGACCCGATCTAGAGCCTCAAATAATAAATTTGTCTTTATAACACTGTTTTATGACCTAAAATAATATATATATATATATATACATATAAAACATTTTGCAAGTGCTATAGTCAAAACATCAAGGAACGTCAATGACATTCGGAGACTAGTGAAATAGAGGTTAGTGTTCCTTGGCATGGTTCAAGGGATTTTAAGAGTGTAAATTCAATGAAATTGGTAAAAAGGTGTTTAACATTTTTTAAAGTGTGTTTAGTGTCGAAACATTCGGGTACGACTCCCCAAGACCACCTTAAGGGTCCTTGTAGAGGACCCTTCAATCTAACCAAATATTGACAATTTGATACTCGCCAAATGATAGACCAATTGACGAGCCATCGATGGGTTTACTGTACGTCGATGGTGGTTATTATTCTAGAGTTATCATGTTTCAAAGGGTCCAAAAAAGGACTCTCGGAAGTCGACGACTTTTCAGCATGGGCCGTCGATGGACCTACAGTCAGTAGGTCAGACAGTAGCCATTTGGTCTATGTTTCACTGTTAATATTTTAGTTAAATCATTTAAGTAGTTAATTGGTTAGGTTGTTAATTAAGGGTAAGCGGGTGTTTAATTAAGTTAGTTAATGGACTTTATAAAGACCTAACTCTCATTAAACTAACTTAACACACTTCAATTCCCAAACGCAAAATCCTTGTCCTTCTCTCTACGTTCTCTCTTTATTACCGAAGATCCCATTGAAGATTAATTCAATTTAACTATGCCACCAAGATTTAAATTTCTTTCCATAAATCTTCAAGTATTGTTAAGGTATGAAGCTCTTCATCTTTGGGACTCTTTTCCCCGAATGATTCTTCAAAATTGATTTTCTAAAATTGAAAAAAACATGGGTTTCATTCCTAATTCTAAATTGATATTTCAAGCTGGCTATTAGTGCATATTGATTATTAGATTTATTATTTGTTAATTAGGGAAATTCTTCATGTTAGACCTAATTGTATAGAAGAAATCATGAATTGAACCTATCTCCCTAATTGTAGGTTATGAATTGATGTTCAATAGGTTAGTAATGATGCAATTGAATTAGTTCTTGTCTTAATTAATTTTGTATGATTCTATAAAATCTATTAATTTATGAATATCGTTGGTTAACGGTGAGACCATGGACGAAGGGTTGTAAAGGAAAACTGGTAAGACTTATGATCTTGAATCCTTACTTCAATTGTGATTGCTTGTACTTAATGATGATGTTATATTGAAGTGATGGATTTTAGTTGATGATGATCTTTAATTGAAGTGTTAATTGTGATTATACTAGATAGGTGATGTTATGATAAATGTAATTGAAATGTCTAGGTTATGTGGATTGTGAGATTATGATTAAGGTATGATGATACAATGTTTATTGTAGATTACATATGTGACTTACTTTGAGATGATGATGATAATATCTTAATCTCACATATGAGGTTTGTATTGAAAGGAAGTTCTCATGCAATTCCAAGTGAGCTAATGATTATGATATACAAGGGGTTAGTCTCCTATGACCTATATTAAATTTTGATGATTAATAAAGTCTTAAAGACATGTTCAAAAGGGACTTTAGCATATCATCGAGTGAACTAGTTATGAGAGGTGTCCCTTCTCAATGTAGGTAGGATGGTTCAGAATGATTCTCATGAGATAGAGATTACAATGCAATTGTGCATAAATAGGGTGTCCAGTATGTCTCCTAGTTCTTGAACTATGTTGCCACCTTTGGAAGATTAGATATCGAATCAACCTAGAATTCTATGTTAATGTTTTAGTTCTACCTTAGAAAGTAGATCACCTTCTTTTGGTGTCTTATTTGATGACACCAGATTCCACATTAGCTCATATGGTCTAGTCCGTTTAGACAATTTTTCTTGAATGAAAAATGAATGTACTAAAGTGAACTCTAACGAGGATGACTTAAGGAGTTCTTCTTAGTATAAGTAGAGGTATGTGACTCTATGTATGCATTGTAGTAGTTGTCCTTCAGGGAAATCTTCGGAAAATGTTCTTATGTTTTTATGACTCTAATGATATGGATGTGTTGACATTACATGTTGATGACAAATATGATGTCAATCTCATTTATAAACATGTTATGGTGTATAATATAAATATGATGATGACTACTTGTGATGCTATGTTATATGAAGTTAGACATTCTTTGTAATCCTTTGTTGGGTTTACTTGGTTGTGTGGTGTCATGGTACTTCACTTGATCAATGCAGTTGTATGCTTGGTATTGGGTGATGAGTAACGGTCTTGCATATGTTTTAATGTTATGAACTCTTATACATATTTTGTTGTTATGACATTATGTTGGAGTTGTTTTCGTTGTGTGCTTTAGTATGCTACTAAACATGTTGAGTTGACATTCTTGATGATGTTGGTGTTGTATTATATATGGTTTTGTTTTGATGAATATGTGTTCATTGTTTCAAATGTACTCTTGTTTGTGCATAAAGGATTTTCAAAGTAAATGAGCATCGTTTTGAACAACTGTCCCTCGAAGCATTATTTAAATGTTTTATGTGCATATCTTTCCATTTTTAGTACAAGTGGTTTACTAACCCACATATCTATATTTTTTTCAAGTATGTAGGTCCCGGTCATCGAGTTCCCAGGAGGCAGATTGAAGAAGACTTGAACTCTTTTCTCGAAGTATTGGTAGTTCCTCATGTTCGAGGATGTTACCTTCTCTTTTTCTAGCGTTGATGTTGTCATAAAGACATTGGTCATTACTTTGTAATTTGATTATTGATGTGAGCCTATAATTGCATATTGACTTTGTATTGGCTATGTCAAAAATTTCTAGTCATTTTAGACGTCCAATATGAGACAAAGTATTAGAGTAATTCCTACGTATATTATGTTTTCTAAATATGAAGACTATGTATGCTTCATATGCGAAGTGTCTGAGTAACCTCCCTAATTAGTATATGAAAGGTCTTTGTAAACCTCTTTCTATAGACATGTATGAAAAGTTTGAAATATGCCGCACTTTTTAACTTATGAAATGTAATGATAAATGTTAAGAGGCTAGTCATAGTCCTCTTCGAGGACTATGACACCGATTACGTCTAGGGGGTGCTCCCCGATCTTAACAAACTTGGTATCAGAGAATGAGGTTTAAAAAATTATAAGATTGATGTCTCATCGAACCACATCTACTTAGAGTATTGTTCATGGGTGTGAAGTGCGCAACTCTTATAAATGAGAGGCTATGTGACCATTAGGAATTCACATTTATAGGTAATCTTAGAAGTATGTTGTGTCCTCTTTATGATAATCCTTTTCTTGTGGATATAGGATATGACTACAAGACGTGCAGCCGCAAGAAGTGTGGAGGAAGATTTGGACAATGTTGGAGTCCCTCCCTAAGGCAACCAAATCCCTATATAAAAAAATCAAGTGCCTCCTTAAGAACAAGCTCCGGTCATTCTTCCACTTATGACAGATAGAGAGATAAAGTTTGCATTTTTGAGTTTGGATCAAGCTATGACTACCGAAACACAAGTGGTAACCACTCAAACTCAAGCCATAGCGGCTCAAGCATATAGGGAGGTTGGACCCCGTGTTCAACAAAATGCCAATACCATGACTTCTAGCTTGAGGGTCTTTACTAGAATGAATCCTCCTATTATCTTTGGATTGAAAGTGAATGAACATCCATAAGACATCATTGATGAGGTCTACAAGATTCTTTATGCTATGACATTGACTTCTAATGAAAAGGTCGAGCTAGCTTCCTATCAACTAAAGAATGTATCTCAAATATGGTACACCCAATACAGAGATCATAGGGCCTTGAGAGCGGGTCATATCACTTGGGAGGGTTTTAGAAGGGTTTTTCATGATCGGTTCTTTCCTAGGGAGAAAGGGAGGCAAAAGTGGAGAATTCATCAACCTTCTCCAAGAAGGTATGAGTGTGCAAGATTAATCCTTGAAGTTCACCGAATTTTCCAAGTATGCTCCTTCCTTGGTGTCAAATCCAAGTAATAATATGAGTCATTTTTTCATGGGAGTGTCCAAAGATTTTGTTGAAGAGTGTCATTTGGAGATACTCCATGACAATATGGATATTTCTAAGTTTATGGTTCATGCTCATGAAGTTGAAGACACTCAACTAAAGTGGAAGAATAGATATTTTAAGAGGGAAAAGTCTTATGAAGGATGTACTTCCATGGTTAGGCTTGAGATTTACGTCATGCCTAGGTTAAAAAATAGGGTTTCCAATAAAGTTCCTTACAATTTCCCTAAGGAGAACAAAGATATGGTGTCGAACCCTAAGTCCCAAAAGGCTAGAAGTGGATATTTACTAAGTGATAAACCAATTTATTCCAACTGCGGTAAGAAGCATTGTAATAAGTGTCTAGTTGGGACTAGAAATTGCTTTGGTTGTGGAAAAGAGATACATAAGGTTAAGGATTTCCCTAATGTGAGTATTCAAGAGATGGAATCAAGCTCAATAAAGTGCTCCTAATTCTAGGCTTCAATGAGGAACCACTTTTATCCTCCCTACTCTAGGGGTGAAGAAGAAGAGTCTCCTGATGTGTTCACTGGTATGTTACAAGAATTCTCTACAAATGTTTATGGTTAAATTGATCCCTGTACTACATTATTATTTATAACTCCCCTAGTATCAAAAAAGTTTGATGTTCTACCCGATATTTTGATTGAACCATTTTTCTGTTACAATCCTTCTAGGTTACTCCCTTATGACTAAAAGAGTCTTTAGGAGTTTTCTTATATCTTTTCTTAAAAGCATTACATGGGTCGATTTGGTAGAACTAGATATGGTTGATTTTGATGTTATTTTGGGAATGGATTGGTTGCATAATTGTTTTGCTTCCACTGATTTTCGAACAAGATTGGTTAAGTTCAATTTTCCTAATGAACCCGTCTTAGAGTAGACAGGAGGCAATTTGATTCTTAGAGGTCGGATTATTTCCTGTCTAAAGGCTTGTAAAATTATCTCTGAAGGGTGTCTTTACCATATTGTAAGAGTCAAAGGTCTTTAATTTGAAATCCCTCCTATTGAGTCTATCCTTATTGTGAAGGACTTTCCGGAAGTCTTTCGTGATGATTTTCCTGGAATTTCTCCCAAGCGGGAAATAAACTTTGGTATTGACTTTTTACCGGATACGAATCCTATTTCAATCCCTCTTTACCGGATGGCTCCAGTGGAAACGAAAGATTTAAAACTTCAACTCAAAGACTTCTTCAATAAGGGGTTTATTCAACCTAGTATTTCACCTTGGGGAGCTCTAGTGTTGTTTTGTAGGAATAAGGATGGGTCCCTTATGATGTGTATGGATTATAGCAAACTCAATAAAGTCATTACTAAGAACACGTATCATCTCCCTCAGATAAACGAATTGTTTGATCAACTCCAAGGGGAAAGGTACTTTTCTAACTAGGTATGGGCAGTATGAGTTCCTAGTAATGTCTTTTGGGATCACTAATGGTGGTAGGATTTTTTGGACCTAATGAATACGGTTTTTAATAATTACATAGATTTCTTTGTGATTGTCTTCATTGACGATATCTTGGTATATTCAAAGAATGAGTGTTATCATGTAGGTCAGTTGAGAGTAGTGTTACAAGTCCTTAAGGAACACGAACTATTTGCCAAGTATAGCAGTGTGACTTTTTGTTGAGATTGTTGGCTTTTCTTTATCACATTATCTAAAATAAAGGCATGGAGGTCGATCCAAAGAAAACTAAGGCGGTTAACAAATGTCTTAGATCATTGACTCCAACTGTTGTTAGAAGTTTCTTGGGTTTAGCCTGGTACTATAGGAGGTTTATGGATTGATTTGAACCCATTTCTTCTCCTTTGTGTACCTTGACAAAAAATAGTGTGAAATTTGAGTGGTCAGAGGCATGTGAAAGAAGCTTCAAAATTTAAAACAATAGGCTTACCTCTTCTAAGGTTTTGACTTTTCCGGAGGTTATCAAGGGTTTTGTGGTATATTGTGATGCATCTCCAGTGGATTTAGGGTATGTTCTTATGCAACATGGGAAGGTAATAGCCTCTGCCTCTTGACAACTCAATGTTCATGAGAGAAATTGTCCAACTCACTTCCTTGAATTAGTTGTCGTAATGTGTCCTTTGAAAATGTATAGACATTAAATGCATGGTTTTCATGTGATGTGTATACCAATAATAAGAGTCATCAATGTTTGTTTACCTAAAAGGAGTTGAATCTCTATAAAAAACGATGGTGGGAATTGTTAAAAGATTATGACATAAGATTTCTGTACCACCCTGTGTTTTTAGATGCTTTGAGTCGAATGACAATGGGTAGTGTGTCTCAAGAGAAAGAAGGCAAGACCAACCTAGTGAAGGATGTTCATATGTTGGCTAGATTGGATGTTCGGTTAGAAAATTTTCCAAATGGTGATTTTGTGGTTAAAAACAACTCTGACTCATCCTTAGTGGTTGAGGTGAAATCTAAACAACATCTTGATCCACTATCGATTGAGTTAAAGAAATCATTACTTAGTAAGTTGACTGAGTCATTCTCCCAAAGGGGATATGGTGTGCTAAGATACCAAAATAGATTTTGTGAGCCAGATGTTGATGATTTGAGTAATAGGGTGTTAGAGAAAACTCATGGTTCTGGGTATTCTATCCATCCGGGTTCTACTAAAATATGTTATCTTAGAAAGGCATATTGGTGGGGTCGCTTGAAAAAAGGGCATATATAAGTTTGTATCCAAATGTCCAAATTGCCAACAAGTGAAAGTCGAGCATCTAAATTTTAGTAGTCTAACTCAAAAAATGGGTGTTCCTACTTGGAAGAGGGAATAAATAAATATAGACTTTCTTGTTGAGTTGCCTTGAAGTCGGAGGAAAAATGATTCAATTTGGGTTACACAGGATAGATTGACAAAACAAACTCACTTTATTCCCATTAAGTCTACTTATACAACGAATGATTTTGCAAGTATCTACATTAATAAGATTGTGAGACTTAATGGGATCCCTTTGTCCATCATGCCATATAGAGGTGGTCAATTAATTTTCATTTTTGGAGGACTTTTCAAAATGGGTTGGATACTCAAGTGAATCTTTCCACTACTTTTCATCCCCAAATGGATGGTCAAACGAAGCGTTCTACTAAAACCTTAGATGACATGTTAAGAGCTTATGGGATAGACATCAAAAGAAATTGGGACAATCACTGGTCATTGGATCAATTCTCCGATAATAATAGCTACCATTCGAGTATTCCATGGCTCCCCTTGAAGCACTTTATGGTAGGAGATGTATGTCTCCTGTTGGATGGTTTGAGATTAGTAATTCTTCGCTCCTCGGTCCAGAAATAGTTCATGAACCTTTTGGAGAAAGTTTGTGTGATAAGGGATAGGTTGATAACAGCCTATAGTTAGCAAAATTCCTATCCCGACAATATTGAATTTGAATTGAGAGATATTGTATATTTGAAGATTTCACCTATGAGAGAGGTGATGAGATTCGGAAAAAATGGGAAGTTAAATCCCCGGTTTGTGGGTTTCTATAAGGTTATTCAAAAGGCTAGAAAGGTTGGATATGAATTGAGACTACCTAGTAAATTGTCTTTGGTTCATCAGATATTTTATGTCTCCCTGCTAAAGAAGTGTATAGGTTATCCGGTATCCATTCTTCCTATTGAGGGTTAGGGGAAGATGATGTCTTTCCTATGAAGAAGTTCTGGCTGAAATTCTAGATTACCAAGTTAAGAAGTTGAGGAACAAAGAGGTGGCCTCCGTTAAAGACCTATGGAGAAACCACCTAGTTGAGGGAGTAACTTCGGTGGCCGAGGGCGACATGAAGTCCCGTTATCCTCATATTATTAATAACTAAGGTTAGTTATTCGTAATAATAATTAAAATGATTAGTAAATTTGAATTTTACTTGTTTGGTAAAATATGTATATTTATGGAAAAAAGGGTTCATGTTAAAATGTGTTTTCATATGAAAATACATTTTTTCTTGATTTGTACTTATATGTGTAATTTTTGTATTGTTTCTTGGATAAATTAATATTAAGCACGTTAATGTGTTTTAAGAATTTTTCTCATGAGTGACTTGATGATCATGTTGAGCTGATGTTGATGTTGAGAAAGAAATTCCTCATGATGTTGATCTCTTATATGTAGTAAAGTGTGTTGAGTTTCTATGTGTAAATGCCATGTTGTTGTGTTGATATTTGTAGTGACTCATGTTATTATATGTTGTCGGTTGTGCTGTTACTCTTGAGTCATTCTCTCTCTATAAAATATTTTAGTGTCATTCGGGGACGAATGTTCCTAAGAAAGGGAGGTAATATAACACGTAGTAAGTCTAAGACCCAATTGAGAGCCAAACATAATGAGCTATTCTTTGTAACACTGGTTTATGACATAAAGTAATGTGAATAAAATATTTTTGATATGTTAGAGTAAAAATGTCAAGGAACGCCCATGAAGTTTGAAGACTAGTGAAACAAAGGTTAGTGTGCCTTGACATGTTTCAAGGGATTTTAAGAGTTTGAATTGAATGAAATTATGTACAAAGGCTCTACACATGTTTTATAGTGTATTTAGGGTTAAAATTTTCGAATATGACTCTTTAAGTATCACCCTAAGGGTCCTTGGAGAGGACCCTTCAATTTGACAAACATCTGTCAATTTAACCAAAACCTGTCAATTTCATAGTGGCCAAACAACTGACCAATCCACAAGCCGTAAATGGGTATACGGGCCGTCGATGTTGTTCGTTAACCCAACCTTAGCCATTTATAAAAGAGTCCAAAAACTAACTCTCTAAACTCATCGATGGCTAGCCAGCACGGGCCATCGGTGCACCTACGGCCCATAGGTCAGGGGGTCGTCGTTTAGTGTGTGTTGCTTTGTCAAGATTTTAGTTAAGTCATTTAATAAGTTAACTTGGTAGGTGGTTAATTAAGATTTTGGGTTCATTTAATTAAGTTAGTTAAGGGACTATATAAAGACCTAACTCTCATTAAACTCACCTAACACACTTCAACTCCCAAACTCAAAAACCTCTTCCTTCTCTCTACTTTCTCACTCTATTCCCCAAGACTCCATTTGAAGATCAATTCAAGGCCACTAGGGCACAAATATTAAAGTTTATCTACATCAATATTCAAGTATTTTTAAGTATTGATGGTCTTCACCTTTGGGACTCCCTTCCCCAAAGGGTTCTTCAAATTTAATTTCCAAAAGTTGAAACAAACATGGGTTTTATTCATAATCCGATATTGATCATTCAAATTGTATTGGTCTAGGTTTCTTGTGTTTATTATGGATATTATATTATTAATTATTTGTGAATTAGGGTAGTTCTTAATGTTAGACCTAATTCTTTAGAAGAAATCATGAATTGACCCTATTTCCCTAACCCTAGGTTATGAATTGATCTTGAATTGGCTAGCGATGATGCAATTGACTTACTTCTTGAATCCTTACTTCAATTGTGATGGCTTGTACTTTATGAGATTTTAAATTAATGTATTAATTGTGATTAGATTCGATAGGTGACGGTATGATGAATGTATTTGAACTCTTTATTATATGGATTATGAAGATATGATTAAGGTTTGATGATATAAGGTTTATTGTGGATTACTTATGTGCCTTACTTTGACATGATGATTATAATATATTAGTCTCACATATGAGGGTTGTATTGAAAGAAAGTTCTCATGCAGTTCCAAATGATCTAATGATTATGATATACAAGGGTTTCGTCTCATATGGCCTATACTAAGCTTTGATGATTAATAAAGTCAAAATACATTTCGAAAAGGTACTTTTAGCTTAGCATCAAGTGAACTAGTTATGAGAGGTTTCCCTTCAAAATGTTATAAGGTATGTTCAGAATGATTCTCGTGAGATAGAGATTACAATGTAATTGTGCATAAAAAGGGTCTCAACTATGTCTCCTAGTTCTTGAACTATGTTGCCCCCATAGGAAGACTAGCTAGTGGATCCACCTAGAATGCTATGTTAATGTTTTGGTTCTACCTTGGCATGTAGACCACCTTCAGTCGGTGTAGGGTTTCATGACACCGGATACCACATTAGCTCATGTGGTCTATGTCAATTAAGGGAGTTATTCTCGAAATTAAAATAAACGTAATAATGTGAAATCTAACTACAATGAGTTAAGGGGTTGTTCTTGCTATATGTAGATGTATGGGACTCTACCTATGCATTGCACTAGTTGGCCTTAAAACAAATCTTAGGAAGATGATCTTATGTTTTTATGACTCTAATGATATGGAAATGTTGACTTTTCATGGTGATGAGCTATATGATGTTAATCTCACTTATGAACATGTCATTGGTCTATATTGCTAAATATGATTATACGTATTTCTGATGCTATGTTGTATAAAGTTTGACATTGTTTGTGATCCTTTTTTGGGCTTACTTGGTTGTGTGGGGTTATGGGATTTACTTGATCATTGCATTTTAAAGCTTTTTATTGGGTTATGAGTAATGGTGTTGCATATGTTTTAATGTTATGACTTCTTATACAGGTTTTTTTGTTATGACATTATGTTGGACATTTTCTGATTATCTTCTTTAGTATATTACTACATATATTGCCTTGAATTTACTTTATGATGTTTGTATTGAATTATATATGGTTTTGTCATGATGAATATGTGTTCATTTGTGCATACGTACTATTGATTGAGCATAGAGGCTTTACAAAGTAAATGAGCATGGTCTTGATCAAATGTCCCTTTAAGCATGATTTAAATGTTTTATGTGCATATGATTCCATTTTTAGTAGAAGTGGTTTACTAACCCATAATTCTATATTTTCTACAAATATGTAGGTCCGGATCATTGAGTTCCCAGGAGGCCGATTGAAGAAGACTTGGAATTTTTTCTCCAAATATAAGTAGGTCCTCATGTTTCAGGATGTTACCTTTTATATACTCTAGCTTTAAAGTTGTATTTTCATTAAGACATTTTTCATGCCTTATTAATTTAAATGTTGATGTAAGCCTATAATTTCGTATTGACTTTGTATTGGCTATGTCTAACATCTGTATTAATTTTAGATAGTTCAATATGTGATGAAGTATTCGACTAATTCCTATGTATCTTATGTTGTCTAAATGAGACAGACGCCTATGTATTCTTCATATGCGAGGAGTCTAAGTAAACTCCCTATGTATTATGCGAGAGGTTTATGTAAACCTCACTATATAGAAATGTATAAAAAGTTCTAAATTTCCCGCACTTTTAACTTATGAAATGTAATGATGAATGCTAAGAGGCTAGTCTTAGTCCTCTTTGAGGATGACGACGCTTGTTACGTCTAGGTGGTACTCTCTGGTCATGACAAACTAATATTTCTATAGATACTAGGGTGCAAGTGAACCCTAATGCTAACAATACCTCTTCTAGTATTAGAGATTTTACAGGGATGAATCCCCCTTCTTTCTTTGACTTCGAAGTTGAGGAGGACCCACAAGAGTTCATAGATGAAGAGTTGTAGGTGGTAGATTCTATGGGAGTGTCTTCTCAAGAAAAGGAAGAACTAGCAGCCTATCAACTTAAAGATGTTGTTTAAGTTTGGTATGAGGAATTCAAGGATGAGAGACTCGTTAGAGACGGTCCGATTAATTGGGCATCCTACAAGACTAACTTGCTAGATAGGTTCTTTATCTTGGAATTAAGGGAGAGGAAAATGCAAGACTCAATCAATCTTTGCCAAAGGGGTACAACTGTGAAGGAGTACAACCTCAAATTCACCCAACTACCCCAACATGCTCCTACTATGGTGGTGGATTCTAGGGCTAAGATGAAAATATTTGTTTTGGGGATATCCAACCTTGTGGTTAATGAATGTACGTCAGCTATGTTGATCCCTAGAATGGACATTTGTCCTCTCATGGTTTATGCCGAACAAATTAAGGAGCAAAAGCTTAAACATGGAGGTAGGGGATTCAAGAGGAGTAGGTCCAAAGATCGAAATTCTTCTAAGGCTAGATTTGATATCAAAGATTATCCAAGCTGCAAGAAGAGGTTCCCTAAACAAGGCTCTCCTAACACTCCAAGGTTCAACAAAATTAAAGTGTCGACAACCAAATTTCAAGAAGGAAAAGGTAGAGGTCCTCATTTTGAGAAGACAACCTGTGCAAAATATGGTATAAAACATGAAGGCAAGTGCCTAGTAGGCACATATATTTGATATAGTTGTTGTAAGAGTGGCCACAATAAGAGGGACTGCCTTATGTTGAAAGTTCAAGGAAGGTAAAATGCTCAAGCACAAGAAAGTTCTCCAAACCCCGACACCCCTAAGAAGAACCTCTTCCATGCTCTCCAATACCGAGGTGATCAAGAGAGCTCTCTGCATGTTGTTAGTAATATGTTGTAGGAATTTTCAATCAATGTTAATGCATTGTTAGATCCCAATGCTACGTTGTCCTTTGAAACTCCTTTAGTGTCTATGAAATTTTATATCCTTCCCAAAATCATAGATGAACAATTTTCTACCGTAGTGCGTGATTTCGTTGTTGCTAAAAGAGTTTATACGGGTTCCCCTATTCCATTGCCAAATAGAGTCGCATTGGTTGATTTTTAGAACTTGACATGTTTTACTTTTTTGATGGATTGGCTACACACTTATATTGCTTCTATTGATTCTAGAACTCCGGTAGTTAAGTTTCAATTTCCTAACAAACCTTATTTTGAATGGAAAAGGGAGACTTATATCCAAAAATTTGAATGATCATATCAAATATTTGAGGGAGAATTATATATCTCCTAGGAGTAGGGCTGGGTTGTACCCTCATCTGAAATGGTTAGGTGAAAGAATATGTCACTAGAAAATTCAAGGTACATGAGAAGAACTGCCTAACTTATGATTTTGAACTCGCAGTCGTATTGTTTGATTTGATAATTTTGAGACACTATCTTTATGGTCTACATGTAGATGTGTTCACCGATCACAAGAGTCTCCAATATTTTTACGACAAAAAATTTTGAATTTGTCCCAAAGAAAGTGGTTAGATCTTTTAATGTATTATGATATAAGTGTCCTATACTACCCCGAGAAAGCCAATTTGGTTGTTGATGCATTGAGTCACATCTCTAAGGGTAGTGTTTTGCATGTCTAAAAGGAGAAAAGGGAGTTAGCCCATGATGTGCTTAGGCTATCCCGATTGTGTGTCCGACTAGAATATTATCCAAAAGGGGGTTCATGATCCGTCATAATTTTGAGTCATCCGTAGTTGTTGGTGTGAAGTCAATAGAAAATTTCTCTTAAGGATAAGATGGGGTGCTTAGGCACCAGAGAGAGTTATGTGTACCGGATGGGGATGGCCTAAGGGAAACAATCTTAATGGAGGCTCATGGGTCTTGATACTCCATCTATTCGTGGGCCACAAAAATGTACCGTAACTTGCGCGAGATTAATTGGTGGAACGGAATATAAAATGACATAGCAAATTTTTTGGATAGATTCTAAAATTTCCGACAAGTCAAGGCTGATCTTCAAGGACTGGGAGGTCTAACTCAAGATATTGAAATCCCTACTTGGAAGTGGGAATATGTCAACACTGACTTCGTGGTAGGTTTGCCTCGAACCTGTGGAAAACATGACTCCATATGGGCGTTCTGGTTTGGCTAACCAAATCAGAACATTTCATTCCAGTTAGATTTCTTTTTCGGTGGAAGATTATGCTAGATTGTAAATTAAGGAGATAGTAAGGTTGCATGGCGCCCCTTCGTTCATCATTTCGAGAAAAGGTGCCCAATTTCGAGAAAAGGTGCCCAATTTAACTCTCACTTTTGTAGGTTTTTCCAAAGTTGACTTGGTATGCAAGTAGAACATAGCTCCGCATTTCACCCTAAAAGTGATGGTCAAGCAGAACATACCATAGAAACCCTAGAATACATGTTGAGAGTTTGTTCCATTGACTTCAAATTTAATTGGAATGATCACCCACCTTTGATAGAATTCTCCTACAACAATATCTAGCATTCGAGTATTTCTATGGCATTATTTGAAGCATTTTATTGTATGAGGTGTCGGTCGCCGGTAGGGTGGTTCGAGATTGGTGAACTTGCACTTTTTGATCCAGAGGGATTCTATCACGCCACGGAAAAAGATTGAATGATAAGATATTAGTAAAAAAATCTTATAGTAGGCAAAAATGATATGCCGACAATTGAAGAAGGGACCTTGAGTTTGAACTAGGTGACTGGGTTTATGTCACGACCCAATGTACACCTTAGAAGATAGGGCATCCTTTAAGTCTCCCCATGGAATTATCGATCTCTCAGAGGTCTTACACAATCTCTTAGACATAATTCACTTCATATTTATGAAAAGTTGTGAGGAATTAAAACTTTCACAATGATAGAACCATATTTCAAAATCTCTTTCATAGAAATAATAGGAATGATAAATATTCTTGAAGCCATTTTAAACACACGAATATCTTGGATCACAGCCAATGCAACAACAAAATATAAATATCAAATTCTAAACAATATCTCTTGAAAAGAAATTATAAGCATAACTATGTCCTCGAATAAATTAAGGACATACAAAGACTTGATTGAAAGGATGTTATTTCAAAGATTGCTTCCAACAGAGTCCTCTCTTTCAACCTACACTTTTATATATAAAACAACATATCGAATTAGTCCATTTATTGCATTGAGTATGGTGATATGCAATAAAACAATGCTAAAATGGTCAATTGCATTATATTATGCTTTCATGCTCTTTTGATGTAAAACTCACAACATAAATATAACAACCACTTTCAAGAAAACATATATACTTATAAGACATATCTCATGTAGTCCACAACATTTCCCTTTCGACACTTAGAAACCATATTAACACATAGACATCCTACCAATGGTCATCCTAAGATCCACATAAGTAATATATGAAGTGGTCACCCATACAACCCCTTCACACACACCTAAGTGATCCTCAAGACATCTTAAAGTAAGATTATTCCATTTTTATCATTAGACCCCCTACGTATAATTACTCTACGGCTCACTTGAGTGAGACATGATGAGACCGCCCCCACATCCTATTAAGGCCTACTTAAGCAATCCTCAAAGCTACTATATATAAGTACCTTACATTCACAAACGTCAGCTAAAGTTATCAATGTAATTTTGACATTTGAAGAGACATTAAACAATTAAGGACTTTCAAATAATCATCTTGGAGAAGACCTAGGGAACTTTCATCGTAGCCTCTTCAAAGCCTACTACTGTCATGTATAGATAGTGTTGTCTATGTGTTGTAGAACTTGTTCAATACTAGAATGTATCACAAAGGATTAGGATAGGCATTAACCGATGCAGACCATACTAGATAGGAATGCAATCAATTGTCTTCTCTGCTCTAAAGGAGGGTGTTCTACTTGACAAGGGTAGAAGTAGGACACATCCCATGTAGGTACATGGTTAAGGAATATCAAGGGTTTCTTGGTACTCTAGTCTCAACTTAAGTAGAGTCACAACCACAAGCATATTCACTCAGTGCTAGCCATGTTCTCATAGAGTAAGTTCAATTACAATAGAAAGGATTGATCAACTAGGGCTACCACTCAATGGTCAATAAGGATAGATCAATGACTTCCTTAGAGATGGGGTTATGTTGTTCCAACTAACCTATACCAAATTCCATCATTCACACAAGACGGATACCATTATGACTTTAAACTTCAAGGATATCATAACATTCTTTACTGTTTAAAGGTTCCAAATTAATGACCCACTTCACATATTCAAGGACATATTTCACTCATATATACACACATCATTTATCATATGTACCATAATATTCAAGTAGCACATAGGTACAACTAAGTCTACTTTAATAAGTTACCTTATCCACTATTACAGAAACATATACATAGTCCACCATAAGTCTTATATAGTCAATTAGAGTGAATTGGACTTTAACATCAAGTATACACATCAATTTTTTATGGTATGAAGGAAAACATTTTCTGGAAAATGTTTACCAATTTTCTCATGTATGGTTGGGGCAAAAGTTTTGGCAAAATATTTTCCAAATCAAATCATCTTCATCAAAATTAAGGAAAATGACTTACCTTCAAAAATTAAGGAAAATATTTTCTGAAACTCTCCTCCAATTTTAAATTACATTTTTTTGGGAAATACAACAATAACTTTTTAATAAAATTCAATTTTAAATTTTTTTTACCCGATCCCTGACCCCCACCTTTCCACTATCAGCCAACCCCCCCCCCCTCCCCAAAAAATAATTTTTATTTTTAAAATTATTTTCAAGTTTAAATTTTTATTTTTAAACTCCTACCCCCTCCCCCCCGGCCTGCTCCCCGCCCACTCCCAACCCCCCAAAAAATTGATTTTTATTTTTAAAATAACCCTAAAGTTCAAATTTTTATTTTTTAACTCCTAACCCTTCCCCCCCCCCCCCTCAATCCTCCCCCACCCTCACCCCCCACCACTACCCCAAATAAAAATTGTTTTAAAAAAAATGTTTGTAATTTCATAAATTATTTTCTACTCTAGTACAAATAAACGAAGTCTCTCAATATTATTTTTCATTCATTAATCAAACAATAAAATTAATTTTTGGAAAATATTTTCTACTCACCAACCAAACATTAGAATATAAATCGAAAATCTACTTGTTTTCCAAGAAAACATTTTCTAGGCAAACCTTTTCCTTCATACCAAAAACACCCATATAAAGACATCATCAAAGCACACTGTAGCCACATATAATCGTCTAGAAGAACTCATGCTTTCACTTCACATATACACATGTACCACATAATCCTTCACATTGATCACCTATACAAGCTATAACATGATAACATCACAATTCATAAAATAATGCCGAGAGGTCATGTTCTTCACAATTATAACACATAAGCACCGCCACGATAAGTGGGTCATATAAATCAATTCAAGTCACTACCTATTCTACACAATATATGAGAAATTAGGTTAACTTACCACCTTTTATCATCCAAGATCAACATTCCTTTCTTATTTCAATCAATTCACTCCATCAAGGGTCTTACCAATAGTCGTATACACCATTCTAAACTAACAATGAAACCATACAAATAATCTAACAACATAAAATATGAACATTCAATTTTAGGCAGCCTATATACAATAGTATTATGATCTATACATATTTCAATATTCCAATGTAATCCACATGAGAATCCATTACAATAAAGCTATGATTAAATCACCCACATTAGAGCCAAAATTAGGAATTTCATGCAAAGCATGGGTTCATTATAAATTTTATCTAAATAATTCTATTAACATAAATTATAGCATAAAACATTGGTTAAAAATATTTTATGCAAGAACTAAGAGCAAGAAGTAAAAATAGAAGTTCATGATTTGAGAAAGCCTTAGAAAATGCCTTTGAAGTTTGGATCCTTGAAGAAAGAGGATTCAAGGATGAAGAACAATACCCTTTATAATATTATCCACGAAAATGATGAACATTCAATGGATAAATAAAGCTCTTATCCTTAACCTTACTTCAGGCTTCATTGGAGTCTAAAGAGTTCTATTTGGGGTCTTGGGCTCTGTTTTTTTAACAATGAACTTTAATTTACATTCTAGGCTTATAAAATAACTTAAAATACACGAAAACCCATAAAATAACCGCCCCATAAATTATTTGGATTCTAGGTGAGTTACCATTTTTACTCTTACCTTGGCTGAGACACATGTGGATAATTGCAGGTGTCAAACGACGGATCTTTTTGACGAGTCGTAGACCAGACGACGAGCTGTACTAGCAGGCTACCTTTTTGGTCAGAAGGCCCTTTTTGAGGTCTTAAGCTCCGACAACTAAGTGTGGAGAAATATCCCCCATTGATTAGCTGTAGAAAAGACTACAGGGCATCGACTTGGCAATATGCTTTAGGACTACGTTAGGTAGTTTCAAGCTAAAGGTTAGGTCCTCCTCAAGGACCCATAGGTATTTCCTTGGGAGTCACTCCAAGACATTTCAATCCTAATTATGCTTGTCTAGATTTTAGGAACATCCCCTATGAATTTGAACTCTAAATATCACATAAAACATGCAAAGTCACACTAGAACACACAAGCGCAAACCAAGGCAAACTTTGAAAAGTCATGGACGTTCTTTGACTTTTGATATCCAAACTAAAAATACTACCTTCTAAAATTACAATTCATAATTTTAAGACCTTATAAACTCATGGCACACATGTTAGGCTCTATTTTAAATTATCTCGCTTTTAGGGTGTTATACTCCACTTCAAGATTTCACCCACGAAAGGGGTGATGAGGTTTGGTAAAAGGGGGAAACTGAGTCCCCACTATTTAGTCCTTATGAAATTTGAAGCGAGTTTGTAAAGTTACATATGAGTTAAAATTAAAAAATTAATTGGCCCCGGTTCAAACCCGTTGTTCCATGATTCTATACTCAAGAAATATATAGGTGACCCGTTGTCTATTCTACCATTAGGAGGTTTTGGAGTGAATGAGAACTCTTAATATGAAGAGGTTCCGATTGAGATCTTAAATCTTGAAGTAAAGAAATTAAGTAATAAAGAGGTTGCATCCATAAAAGTCTTATAGAGAAATCATCAAGTTGAGGGTGCAATATGGGAGGCCGAGGATGACATGACGTACAGTTATCCACATCTCTTTCCTCCTACTCCCTGCCAAGGTTGAGGTTTGTAGTTCCTCTTAATCTAATATATATTGTAGTCATATGTATTGATTACCATGACATGAATTCCTTGTATGTGCTTATCCTTGTAGAAATTCATGCTTAAATTGAGTTTCTATTAAATATGTTCTCAAGGTTAACTTTCACTTTATTTTGTGTGCTATATTGTCTTCATGGGAACTGTATTGAGCATGCTATATTGTCAACTCTTTTATGTTCATGCTAAACTCATATGTAAATGGACAAGGTAGTTTCTTCTTATGTGATTTAAAATGATGAGCTTTTATATGTTATGACTTGTGCATTTAGTTCCTACGTCTTAATACTACGATTATGTGTTGAAAAGAATTGAGAATTCCTGCTATGAGTTGTGACTCATGATGTTGTTGTTGTTGGACTGCTAGTATTGATTCTGTTTCTTTTCATGATAAATGGTTTAAGGATTCATTCGAGGAAAAATGTTTCTAAAGGGGGGGATAGTGTTACACCCTAGAATTTCTATGATCTAGACTAGAGACTCACCTATTGAATAATATTTAAAATGATTTTATTACATTTATTTAGAAGTAGTACAGACTAAACATTAAGGGACGATCATGACGTCCAGAAACTAGCAAAAACTTGTAGACGACTTTATATCATAAAAACCTTTAATTAATATGGTGGATTTTGAAAATGATGAACATGGTAATTGGTTGTATTGGTGTTAAGTATAGTATTGCATCATGAATTACCTTGGTTTATGTATTGATTATGCATTCATGGGAGATTGAAGAATCATGTGTCATGAAAGGGCAAGAAGTTATGAATGTTGGGTCTTTCTTAAAGTCAATTATGTAAGATGAATTACTTGAATTGTAATGATGTTATAGCTAATAAGTTGTGGTGATGTTGATGACAAGTTTCCCTCATGATTATAATGAAATGGTTAAAATGTTTCTACAGTAAAAGGATTGTTCTCACATGTGATCACCTATGAGCTATTATGATAAGTTGCTTTCATAGGGGTCTAGTAGAGACTAATGTGAACTTGTATGATGAATAAAGATGAATACAAAAGGTAATAGATGATTAGCACCGAAAGGGAATGTAAATTAAATAGGGGTCTCATGTTTAGTAAGTCTGGATCCCCACATGGGTTGATTCACGTTAAGCAAATTCGGATTCCCAATGTATGTATTGTCTCATGAGATGGAAACCCCTACATTTATGAAGTTAGGTTTTATAGTAACAATCTCCTGAAACCTTAACTATGTGACCACATAGGACTCTAGCTTAATGGATCCACTTATATAGATACGTAGTTCTGGGTTATTGAAGAATGAAGGTCGGTTTTCAAAGAAAACGTAGAACTTGTTTCTCCAAGTAGGTGAGTCCTCATGTCCGAGGACATGACCCCTTTATGATCTACCTTTTCGTTCTTTGCTAATGTTAGAGACATTATATGTATTTCCTAATTCTAGAATCTTTGTTAATGTAAGGTCTAAGTCCCAAATTTTATATTTTTGATGTTTAGATGGTATAAAGTGACAAGTTTAGATTCTATTTTAATATATTAAGTGAAGTGAACTTCCAAAGTAAATGTTTTAAATTTTCTGTCTTTTATTCAAAGATACATGCAATGACGAATGCTAAGGACTTATCTAAATCCTCTTCAAGGAAAAAAATGTCTATAACATCTCGGGGGTGCTTTCCAATTATTTGATATCTTGATGATGTACTTGTGATTATGATTATAGTGTATGAATGGGGATCAGATTTCCAAGTTCAGCATGCTGACTTTAGATCGATTGTCACATTCCTTCATAAATTTGTACCGGTTGCCACATTCCAACCTAATTTCGGATTAGATTATCACGTTTTAGCAGGCTAAAAGTTTGAGTTTTTGTTCATTGAGAGGACTAATGATGTGTTAAACATGTGAAATGTGTTATCGAATTTTCATGTATATAATGTCATTTATGTTAATATATATATGCATGTGATTATAATGTTTGTTCGACTTGTTTATATTGCACTAGTGGAATATTCGTGTAATCCTACCAGTATACGATGGTTGTGTACCGATTCTGCACTTGATCGCATTATTGTTGAGTACAGGCATCTTCAAGCAGCTATTAACAGACCTCGCTTAGGAGACTAGAGATCATCACAACGACTTCAAGGGTGAGCCACATCTTTCAGGCTACCATGGATTTTTTTCGTGCATGTCCACCATTTTAAGACATAGACTATTTTATTTTTTTGTTGAATAGTACAATATATTCTTTTGTTTAGGCTTGGACACCGTTTAATAGTTTTGGTACATTCAGTTTCAGATCCTAGGTTTAGTAATGAAACTTTTCTTTAGTCATTTAACTTGATTTTGTAACTTAAATGCCTTTGTTTTAGAATAATTGATTTAGTCAGGATAGTAGTAGTGGTTCTCCCACTTGCTTGTCAGTGTGGGTGCAATTCATAACGATTTTCGGCTGTGACAAAAGATTGTATCAGAGCCTAGGTTTGTGGATCTGGATATATCAAAATTAGTGTAATTAAGTCTCACAGAATGGTACAGAGACACCTTTACTTTTCTTCTGGAGGATATAGGACTTTAGGAGATCTCCATTTTTTCATTTGTCTCATTCGTCTTATGATTTGAAATACTAGATATAATTGAATTAAGCCCGTATCTCCTATTTATGGTTCAACGGAGGAACCCATAGCGATAGGTAGCGGTAGAGGAAGATCTAGATTTAGAGTCCGTGGCAGAGTTGCGCCCGTTGTAAATGAGGTGCCTATTGAAAATGTCTTCGTAAATAAAAACCCTCTTGTACATAATGAAGATATAGAAGATAAAGTAGAGGTTAAGGATGTTTAGGAGGTTGAACATGAGTAAGGAGTGTAGGCTGAGACAACAGGGATCCCTCGCAGTGATCCAGTGTAAGTTCGATAGATCATGTAATTTTTTAAAAGTTTGTATGGTCCGCAAGTGATTCCACCAACCGAAACCCATACAAATCAACCGATATCTAGAATTGTGCCCATGATGGGTGATTCGGAGGTCACGATTCCTTCTTTAGTCTTTTGTTTGATTATGTGATGTCCGGTAAAGAGCATGATATATTAACCATGTTTCTGAAGCTCAAGCCTCTGGTATTTCTTGATTCTGAGAGCAAAGATGCTTATGAGTTCATCTTGGATTGGTATGAGAGGCTTCATAAATTGGGTATTTGTAACATCTCGCAACTAGAAAGAACTAGAATGAAGTTTAAAATCTAGAAATTTTCATTTTTGGAAAGTATAAGTAAATCTAGAAATCCTAGAGTAAGTTGAAGTTTAGTTTTGGTCAACTTCAGACCATCATAACTCCTAACTTCGGGAAACTTATGTGTAGCTATAGATATGGTTGGAAAGGTCTTGGAACGATCTGTCCAACACCATTATTTTTGAAAATTTTCTAGTTTTGATGATCGAGTTATTTACTTTAGATGTATGATTGTTTGATTAAAGAAATGTCCGATCAAGGATTTAAAGGGCATTTTAGTCTTTTTAAATACCCTATTATTTTATTCCATTTTTAGGAGTTCAATATGGGTCAAGAATTAACTTAGTAAGTTTAAGAAATTTGGATTTCATTCTAGGGATAAGGAGAAAGGACAAGATAAAAGAATAAGGGAAAAAGGGAATGATCATTAAGATCTACCAAGAACGTTGGTGTTTTCACTAGGGATTTTGCTTCAATCAGCTATGTGAGTTTGTAATAACGTTGGGATTGTTCTCCCACGTTCCAAGCATGTTTCTTTAGTTTAATTTTATCTTATAAAGTATTGAATATTTATGCGCTTGATACCCTTTCTTGAATTCATATGTTGTTATTGAATAAGCTTGGATTGGAAATTTTTCGAATATGTTACATCACGTTATAGGGTTGTTTCATATTAGGTTCTTAGGTACATTTGCTTGGTATCTCTATGTAAAGAGAAATTGAGAAAAGGAATCAAAGTTTGGCGAATTGGGTTAGAAAATGAAGAAGAAATTTTGAAAGGCAAAATGTGAGAGTGTCTGCCCGTTGCACACCTGGTGGCTTTATCTGAAAATTTTAAGCTCTACGTTGGGGATCTAACAGGAGATATTCTGCCTCAAAATAAGTATTTGTAACCAAACTAAATTATGACTTTGTGTCGACCCACCTTCAAATCCTGATTTTTGGATTTTTCTCACTATAGCTATCTAAAATTTTTCCTTACATCATGAGATCCTTCCAAAAAGAAATCTTAATTATTGAATCCACAATTAAACTCATGGATCAGTTAAGAGCCAAGCCAAAAGAACTTAAGAAACAGAGTGACGGGAAATCAAGAGTCAAATAAGATAAGTCATTTCAAGTTTTCATAGGTCTTTTACAATCAATTTAACTTTAAGACTTCAGATTTGATTACAAGCAAGAATAAAGTTGAAGTTTCTTCTTCAAAGAAGTATATGGAGACTATTCATTATCAAAGAGGTTTAAAATAAATGTTTTCACATTAAAACAAGAGTGGAAACTGATATTTCGAAAGAGACTTTGGGCAAGTTTTCAGAAAAGATTAATTGCTTTTTAAATTAAGCAAACAGGGAAACTCAGATTTCAAAGATAGCCTTTGAGCTATATTTTTAGCACTAATCTCAAATCACAGAAGTAAGTATGTTTTATGAACATAGGAGCTATAAATTTATTCTTGGAGTAGTATTGAGCACCGATGGAGGGGGAGCTCACATAACTCAGACCCCCATAAATCATGAAGCCACCATGGGTAGAAAAGGATCAAACTTTTTAAGTGATTCCTTTAGTGCTTTTTAGCATAGAACAGTGGATCCATTAGACAGTTCAGTTTCAATACAAATTGCAAGGTATAGGACGACCCTGAGAGCATGAGTTAAAGTGTTATATCATCATTATATGTTTTAAGTTATCATTGTCGTTTAAAGAAACTCCCACATAAATTATTATATTTTTATATACATTAGTTGATTTATATTTTTTCATACATTTAAGAGATACTGGTATGTTTGCATGCATAGAGTTGATATCATGTTTTAAAAATCTTTTCTTTATATTGCACTTGTTTAATCATGCTTTATAATGAGAAGATTTTAATTAGTATTCATAAGTTTAGAAGATCCAAGGTAAGTGTTTGTTTTAGAACATTTGTCAAGCCTGATGATTATCATTCCAACTAGCATGATAGTTTATTAAATGTACTAATGTCAGTATACTGTATCGTACTATGATGCAGACGCATGCAAAAAAGATCGTCATCCAACGATGTGTTGAACCAGTTGAGCACTCCAGAGTTATTTGGTGAGCATCGTTGCATTCTGGAGGTCCCTTGTACTTCCTTTCAAGCATTAGATTATTAGGATGTTGAGTGGTTTGTCCCAACATCCATTTTAGTCATTTAAGAGGTTTCATAGTTAGTGAGATTTAGTCCTTGGAGTCCTTTCAATATTATCTCTAATTATTAAGGCTTGGGTTGCTTCTTTTGGCAGAGTTTGAATATTTAAGTTTTATAATCATTCTAAATTATTATATACTTTCAGGTTCATTTATATTTATGGTGTAATATATAGGACTATTATCTTTTGCTTAGTGAAGTAAGCCAAGACAAGGGTTCGCTTGGGGCCAACAATGATCTTTATGTGCCAGCCATGTCTCGAGTGTAATCCCGGAGCGTCAAAAACATGGTATTAGAGAATAGAGTTCAAGAGTCTTAGGGTGTCTATGAATTAGTGTTTGTAGAGTGGTAGTTATCAGTGTGAAGTGACCCACATCTATACTTAGGAGGTTATAAAATTAAGGAAATTTCTCACTTCTTTATATCATTTTTCGTGAGTTAGAGTTTATCTCTTTGATGTTTTTCTTTAATTTGTGCTTGCGCGTGTTTTTCAATAATGCCTCCAGAAAGAACAACAAGATGTGATCAAGCTAGGACGGAATTTAAGGAACAAGGGGCACCCAATGCATATGAAGTGCAACTAGAGGGAGAAGTTACGAATACGGATCTCATAGAGGCAATTAGGATGATGAGTCGGGTTGTGACTAATCAGGTAAGTCAGTAAAAAGAAGATCAACAAGAAAGGCGTGACACTTAGATTATTCGTGAGTTGTTGAGGATGAATCGCCAAAAATTCTCTGGTTCAAGCCCTACTAACGATCCAGAGAACTTCACTAAGGAACTAAAAATGGTATTCAAAGTGATGAATGTTGTTGAAACTAAGAGGGTTCGACATATTCATATTAACTCAAGGAAGTTTATAGAACAATGTTTGATAGGTTGAAAGAGCGTAGAGATGAGGATGCACCACCCAGGAATTGGGCTTGTTTTAAGGAGGGCTATGTGTGGTGTTTCTTTCTTCGAGAACTAAAAGAGGCCTAGGTACTTAAAATCTTTACACTTAAGAAGGATTCTCTGAGTATTCTTTAGTATGGGTTGAATTTCACAAAATTATCTAGTTATGCTCTAGAGATGGTTAAGGACATTAAGAGTAGAGTGAGTCTTTTCATTGACTGATCGGGTCGCCTATCGAGAAAAGATGGCCGAGAAGAAATGCTTATTGGTCACATGGACATTTCAAGGTTGATGATCTATGTGCAACAGTTAGAGTAGGAAAAGTTAAGCAACATAAAGAAGTTCAAGAAGAAGTTGGCTAAGATAGTGAATGAGTTTAGGAATAATAAAAGTAATGCCAAAAATTCATTCCTTCAACAAATAGAGAAGGGCCCTACATTATAATCAGCTAGTGCACCTGCACCTAAGAAAAAGGGTGAGTAAAATAATTAGAACTTCAGAGCTCAAGCTTTTTTTTAAGGGTAGCATGGCACAAACAGGTACTAACCTTCTTGCATGCGCCAAGTATGGTAGGAAACATTTATGTGCTTGTCATGATGGCTCCACTGAGTGTTTCAAGTGTTGTCAGAATGGGAATTTCATATGAGAGGGTTCAATCAATAAGCATGGGAGTATTAATTGGGAAGCAGAGTCCCGTATCCTTCAATTTCTTAGCCAGATAGGTCTGCACCTAGAGGAGCTACTTTTGCTACTAGTAGAGGAACAAACAACTTATATGCTCTCTACAATTTCCAAGAGCAAGAGGATTCACTTGATGTTGTCACTGATAAGATTCAAGTCTTTGACTTTACTATATATTCATTCTAGTCTCAGGGGTGAGTTTGTCCTTTATAACTCCATATGTTGCTATGAACTTTGATATTATTCCTTACAAATTTAGTGAACCATTCAGTATTTCTACATATGTTGTTAAGACCATTCTAGCAGAGAGAGCCTATCATAGACATGGTAGATTTCAATCTCATTCTCAGTTTCAAAATGAGCTAGTATTAGAGTGGAAAATTTTTTCAGCACTACTAAAAGGTCGTTTAATTTTGTACCTTAAGGAAAGAAAGTTAGTTTCTAAGGGGTGTGTCTATCACTTGGTCCGATTTAATGACGCATGTGTTGAGGTACCTCCTATTCAGTCGATTCCAGTGGTCAAAGAGTTTCCAAAAGTCTTTCTAGATGATATTCCCGTAGTCACTTATAAAAGAGATATAAACATCGGTATAGATCCTCTTCAAAATACTCATCCTTTATGCAGTCTACCATATACAATGGCACCAGCAGAGCTGATTAACTTAAAGAGAAGTTGAAAAAACTTTTAGAGAAAGGCTTCATATGATCAGGTGTCTCACCTTGGAGCTCTCCAGTCTTTTTTATGAGAATGAAATATGGTTCCCTTAATATGTATAAATTACCATCAATTAAAGTAGGTTACTATCAATAATATGTATCATTTACCAAGGATTGCTAATTTATTCAATCATCTTCAGGGTGACACTTGTTTTTCTAAGATAGATATCAGATCTGACTACCATCAGGTAAGAGTAAGGGAATATGATATTCCAACGAAACCTTTTAAAACCATAATGGGAATTATGTGTTTTTGGTCATTTTCTTTGGATTGACCAACGCGCCTACAGCAGTCACGAATCTTATGTACAGAGTCTTCAAATTTTATTTAAATATGTTTGTTATGACCTTCACTGATGGCATACTAATATATTCAAGGAATGGAGAAGATCATTCTCGCCATCCCATAATAGTTCTTCAGACTTTGGAAGACAGAGAGTTGTATGCCAAGTTCTCTAAGTGTAAAGTTTTTCTTGAGTCTATGGCATTCTTGGGTCATATAATTTCAACTAATGGAATCAGAGTTGATTCTTTAGAAAATTGAGGAAGTACAGAGTTGTCCTAGACCAACATCTCAAACTCATATTTGGAATTTCTTAAGTTTGGCTACCTACTTTAGAAGATTTATTGAGGGTTTCTCGTCCGTTTTGTCTCATTTAACGAAGTTGACACAGAAAATAATCCAGTTTTAATGGTTTAAAGCATGTGAGAAAAGCTTTCAGGAATTAAAAAAGTGGTTGACTATTGCCCCAGTTTTGACTTTATAAGAAGGTACCCAAGGCTTTGTGGTGTATTGTGATGCATCTAGAGTTTGTTTGGGTGGTGTTCTAATGCAGAATGACAAAGATATAGTGTATGCCTCCAGACACTTGAAAGTTCTGAAAAGAATTACCCAACATTTGACATAGAGTATGTTGTTGTAGTTTTCTCTTTGAAGATATGGCATCATTATTTTTATGGTTTTCATGATGTTATATTCACTGATTAAAAGAGATTACAATATGGGTTCACCCAGAACGCGCTTAATCTCAGACAAAGGGTGTGGTTAGAATTACTCACAGATTATGACATGAGTATTCTTTACCAACTAGATAAGGCTAATTTTGAATCTGATGCTTTAAACATGTTATCTATTGGGAGTGCTGCCCATGTTGAGAAAGAGAAGAGAGAGTTAGCCAAATATCTTCACAGACTTGCATGCCTAGGATCAGATTTATGGATAACACAAACGAAGAAATAGTGGTGAAGAATGGTCTAAGTCATCATTAGTGTCAGCTATAAAAGAAAACAAAGACCATAATCCTATTTAATGGAAATAAAGGAAAATTTTTATACGCAAAGAGTATTATCTTTTTAACATGGGGGAGCTGGTGTGTTGAGATATCAAGATAGATTTTGTGTACCTATGGTTGATTGACTCCAAGAGAGGGTCATGAAGTAATCTAATAGCTCCAAATATTCCATTCATGTAGGTTCCACCGAGATGTATCGCTATTTGAGATAAGTATATTGTTTTAATTGTATGAAGAAGGGTTTTGTGGGATTCATTGTCAAGAAACTGAATTTCCAACAAGTAAAGTAGAGCACTATAGGCCTAGTGGTTTTTTTCAAAATATAGAGCTTCCGTAGTAGAACTTGGACATGATTAATATGGATTTTATCATAGGTTTACCAAGGTCACGTAGGTTGCACGTAACTATTTGGGTGATTGCCAATTTTCTATTTGTAATGACTATCCATTTAGTAGAAGATTATGTCAGACTATATATTCACGACATGGTCAGACTTCATGGAGTTCCAGTCTCTATTATTTCTTGTACTGGTGAACAATTTACCATGCAGTTCTTGAAATATTTTCAAAAATGTTTGGGTTCAAAAGTTAACTGAAGTACCGCATTTCATCCTACGACTGACGAGCAAGTAGAGTGCACCATTCACACATTACAAGATATGTTGAGGGCTTGTATGATTTATTTTGAAGGTAGTTTGTATGATCACCTATCTCTAATTGAGTTTTCTTACAACAACAGTTATCACTCTAGCACCGATATGGCTCCATACGAAACACTTTATGGGAGAAGATGCAGATCTCTTATTGGGTGGTTTGAAGTTTGTGAAGCACGATTAAGAGGACCAGATTTAGTTCACCAAGCTATGGTGAAGGTGAAGGTGATTCAATAGAATTTTAAAATGGTATAGAGTCGTCAAGAATCCTACACTAATGTTATGAGCAGGCCATTAGAGTTTGATGTATTAGATTGGGTATATTTTAAAGTTTCGCCCATGTAGGGTGTTATAAGGTCTGGTAAAAAGGGGAAGCTCAAACCCGGTATATTGGATCTTATAGAAATCCAAGATTATAGGCAATATAGCTTATGAGTTAAAGCTACCATGCACCAGAGTTAGTATCTGTTAATCCGGTATTTCAAATTTCTATGTTGAAGAAGATCATGGGTGATCCTTCATTGATTATACAAACTGAAAATACTGGCATAAAGGATAGCTTATCCTATGAAGAGATTTAGGTTCAAATTTTAGATCACCAAGTTCACAAGTTGAGGACAAAAATGTTGAATCATTGAGAGTCCTTTGGAAGAACCAGATTTGTTGAACAATCTGCTTGGGAAATTGAGGAGGATATTCAAAAGAGATATCCACATATCTTTTAATTTGGATAAAATACAAACCTTGATACTAATTTTCTTTCTAGTACTATTTGAATTATGAGTGGGAACTTTGTTTGTTTGTATTTGATTTTTGGGTTTTTTTAATATGATGGTACTACATTTAACATAGCACGAGTAATCTTATTTAAGGATGAATGTTCCCAAATGGGAGATATTGTAACATCTCGTAACTAGAACAAACTAAAATGAATCCTAAAATTCGGGAATTTTCATTTTTTTAAAGTATAAGTAAATCTACAAATTATTAAGGTAAAGTTGAATTTTAGTCTACTTCAAATGATCATAAATTCTAAATTAGGATGAGGTAGGTGTAGTTCAAGATATGGTTGGAAAGATATATCTTTCCAATGACGGCGAGTTTGAAAAATTTCTAGTTTGGATGAGGAAATTATTCCCTTGGGAAGTTGGTCTATTGGATTAAGTAATGTCTAATCCGGGTTTTTAAGGGTATTATAGTCCTTTCACTACCTGATTATTTTATTCCATTTTTAGATGTTTAATATTGATCAAGAGTGAACATAGACAGTTTTAGAAATTTGCATTTAACACTTAGGCTAAGGAGAAATGAGAAGAAAAAAAAAGGGCAAAAGGTCAAAATCATAAAGATCGACCAACAACTTTCATGTTTTTGATAAGGATTTTGATTAATCAGGTATGTGAGTCTCTCATATAATTGGGATCATTATCCAACGTTCCAAGCATGTTAATTCAGTTTGATTCTTCCTAAATGTGTTAGAATATTAATGATCATGATACCCTTTCTTGTAATCATGTGTTGTTATCTTGGATTGTGAAGTTTTTGAATCAGTTACATCACTCTATAGGGTCTTTTGGGGTTACGTTCTTTGGTACATTTGCTAGATATATGTATTAAAAAATTAAAAAATTGAGAAAATAAATTGAAGTTAGCCATATTAGGGTTAGAAAAAAAATAAGAAATTTTGACGGGTGAAATTTGAGGGTGGCCGCGTGCCGTGCGCGGAGTTCTCAGTTCTCAAAATTCGAACTCCGTATCACGGAGATGACACGAGGTTTTATACCTCAAAAGAAATTTTAAAAATAAAAATTAAATTATGCCTCCGCATCACGGAACCACCTTCAAATCCTAATTTTCAAATATTTCGCTTGTTTATGTATCTAGAGTAATTCCTAAATATCATGAAATCTTTCCAACCACAAATCTTAATCCTTGAATCCATAAGTCATTTCAAGGATCAATTCAGTGTCAAGTCAATAGTAATTAAGAATCAAAGTCAAGAAAAATCAAGAATCAAGTAAGAGAAGTCATTTCATGTTTTCGTAAACCATCTAAAAACGTATTAACTATGTTTAAAGACTTACGTTTTGAGTTCAGTAAAAGAGTAAAGTTGAGGTTCTTTATTAAAAGAAGTATATCGGTACTATGTATCCCAAAGAGGTTTACAAGAAATTTTTTCACATTTAAACAAGAGTGGAACCATAGATTTCTAAAGATCCTCCTATCTTGTATTCATAAAAGAGTAATAGCTTTCTAAATGCAGCAAATAGGGAAACTCATATTTCAAAGATAGCCTTTGATCTATGTTTTGAGCACTAATCTAAAATCACAGAAGTATTCATCATTAAGAAACTTAAGAGATTATATAAAAGTATCTTGGGAGTAGTATTGAGCTTTGATATGGGGGAGAGTTCAGATAACTCACAACCCCATAAACCATGTATCCACCATTGGTAGAAAAAAGTAACGTTTTTTAGATGATTCCTTTAGAGATTTTTAGAATAGACTACTGGATCCATTAGGCATTTCAAGTTCAATATTAATGGAAAGGTATAGGAAGGACCTGGAGGCGTAAGGCTAAACAGTGTATCATCACAATAGCTCTTAATAGATGGTTCTCCGTTAGAAAAAATTCCACATATTTTATTCTATTTTTTTCACACATTATTTCATTTGTATATTTACATACATTTCATAGTTTCTTGTATCTTAGCATTCAAAAAAAGTCTACATCATGTTTTAAATAGCTTTCTTTATATTGCACTTACTAAAACCAGATTTATATTGAGATAAGTTTAGTAAGTATTGATGAGTCAAGAAGAGCAAAGGTAAGCGCTTCTTTCAAAACCTTATTCAAGACTATGTTATGTTTAGCAATCCAACTTGTACGCTCTTATATTCAATATAGTGATACTAGTTGGTCTGCATCGTCTTAACTCTTAATGTTAAGACTTGGGTTTTCAATTTTGTTCAATTTTAAATGATTTAGTTTTACACACATTCTCAGTTGTTATATCATTTTCAGTTCACTTTATTTATTGGTGTAATAGATATGATTATTGTCTTCTAATAAGTTAAGTAAGCAAGCCAATGGTTTGCTTAGGGCCAACAATGGTCTTCAAATTCCATGCATATCTGGGGTATACGTAGGCCCGGGGCATGAAGATATTGCAAATGTTTTCTTTCCACATGACTTCTGAAAGGAAGAGTTTTAATGTGGTGTCAAATTATGTTAAGAAAGTGGAAAGAGTGAGCCGAGACAGTCATGCTAAGGCATTGTCTAAGAAGAACAAGAATTCTGGAAATTTTTAGGTCTCCTTTGCTAAAGGATCCAGTTGACCAACACTTGCGGCCAAGCAAATTAACTCCTCCATGCCCGCTTCTAGATGTACTTATTTGGGAACCCCTTAAAATAATATTTCCGGCTAGTTAGAGTATTTATTGAGCATGTGACAGGCAGTAGACCATTTGGAGACCGCAATTGATTCAATTATGGGAAACTTCGAAACATAAGGAGGGACTTCCCACAAATACATGTATTTGAGTCTGAACAGTAGCCTTCTCAAGCAATTGTATATGCCAGAAATTGTAATAAGGATAAAGGAAGTCCACAAGGTGGGTGAGGAGGTAAGAAGCGATGTCGTATTAGTAGAAGAAATGGTAATAGAGTTAAAGGTAATGTGCAACTGTGAAGGAAAGTTTATCGTGTGGACGATAAAGCTCAATCTTATGCTTTTCAAAGAAAAAATTAAGTGGAGGCATCTGATGCAGTGATTATAGGTACTATTCTTGTTTGTGACCGGAAGGCTAATGTGTTATTCGATCTGGGTTCCTGTAATTCTTATGTGCCTATGTAATTCGCCTTTAAATTTGAGATGGTGTGTGATGTCATTGATGCCCCTATTCATGTTTCTACCCCCATTGGAGGGTTAGTCATAGTCGCCCACGTCTATTGTGTTTGCCCTATTTCGATATGGAAGCTGTTAGGAATTGGGTACGACCTGGTTTGATATGGAAATTATGACTTAGTGGGACACCCTAGTTATTATCTTCGTTTTATTAAGAATTTTGCTTCAACTACTACTCACTATATAAATATATCCAAAAAGAAGGTATCATTTGAATGCACTGAGAAATTTGAGTATAGCTTCAAAAATATTAAGACTTTTTTACAATCTTGTCAAACCTTGCATTACTGATTGAGGATAACGATTTCATTGTTTATTGTGATACTTCGTATTCATGTTTGGGTTATATGGCTATGACGGATTATAATGTCATAGGTTATGCCTCACGTCACTTTAAGGTGCATAAGAAGAATTATCCCCTCATGATTTGGAGTTAGCGGTGGTGGTGTTTTCTCTTAATATATGACGACATTATCTTTATGCTATTATGTCAGAGGTATATAGTGATTATCATAGTTTGCAGCATGTATTCACTCAAAAGGATTTGAATTTGAAGATGGATAGAGTTACTTAAGGATTGTAATGTGACTATTCAGTACCATCGGAACAAGCATAATGTGGTGGCAGACGATTTGAGTAGGAAAGCAGTAAGCATGGGTAGTTTATCTTACTTGTATGTATCCAAGATACCTTTGCAGAAGGAAATTAAGGCCTTAGAATCTAAGTTCATGCAGTTGGGAATCTCGGTAAGAAGTGAGATTTAGCTAGTATTGAATCTAAGTTAATATTTATGGATGATTTCAAGGACGAATAATTTGAAGATGAGAATTTGGAGGAGCTTAGAATGAAAATTGCAATAGATAAGTCCCAAGAGACCACTCTTTATGCCAACAGTGTACTCAACTATAAAAGTAGAATATGTGTTGCTAAAGTTGATGACATGATCCGGAAATTGCTTGGCTAGTTTTATGGTTCACGGGGTTTGACCAAGATGTATAAACGTTTGAAATGAGTTTATTGGTGGTTGGGCATGAGGCAAGGCATTTTGGAGTTAACGGTGAAGTGTAAGAATTGTCAACTAGTGAAGTATGAACATCAAAGGGATTTACTTCAAAAATGTGATCAGTAATGGAAGTGGGAAAGAATAGCCCTAAATTTTTTGGTTTGTCTCGGTAGGACCTTAGGTGAGTTTTACTCTATATGGTTTATGGTTGATATATTAACTAAGTCAGCTCATTTTATTCTTCTAAGGGTAGATTACAATGAGGAACAACTAGCTAAAATCTGTGCGAAGGAGATAGTGAGGTTGCATGGGGTCCTTTTTTCTATCATCTCAGATAATGGTAACCTTTTTACCTCTAAATCTTGGACAAAGTTGCATGATGAATTGAGTACACAACTCACTTTTAGTACAACCTTTTATCCCTACACGGGTGGACAATTGGAAAGGACTATTCAAGTGGTGGAATATTTGTTGAGAGCTTGTGTGATTGACTTTGGAGGGCATTCAGATAAGTTCTTACCATTATGAGAGTTCTCATACAATAGAAGCAACCACTCAAGCAGTGATATGGCACGATTTTTTAGGCGTTCTATAGGAGGGGATGTGATCACCCATAGGTTGGTATGAGGTGAGAGATGTGAAACCTTTGGTGGCCGACATAGTGAAGGATGCTCAAGATAAGTTTAGGTTCATTCAAGCGAAACTTCTAGTCGTGAAGATTAGGAAAAAGAAGTATGTAGATGATAAAGTGAGTGACATGGAGTTTCAGGCTAGAAAAAATATTATTCTTAAAATATCACCCATGAAAGGGGTTATATTATTTGGTAAGACAGGTAAGTTTAGTACGCGATGTATTGGTTTCTTAGAGGTTCATGAATGCGTAGAACCGTTGGAACATATATTCTCGCTACCCCATAATTTCTCCGGTATACATCCCGTATTGCATGTGTCTATGTTGAAGAGGTGTCACGATGACAGTGACTATATCATTAGCTGGGATTATTACACCCCATAGACAAAACACACTAAAAATTAGTTTTTTAGAAAAATATGCAGGTGCTACCAAAGGGGGCATCGACAGACCGTAGCCTGAACCATGGTCCATCCTGCATAACCGTCGATGGGATCAAAAACTCCCAAAAATTTTGGCATAGAAAAATTGGTTAAGTCTTGAACGACAGACGGACTTATGGTCCATAGGTCAAAAGATGGTCCATAGTCCGTGATGGTAGATCAATACTCCCTTCAACCACTCTTTAACAAGAGTTGTTGATGACCAACATAGTTCGTAGGTGGACCTACGGACTGTAGGTAGAAAATTTGCAGACAGTTAAAGGTAAATGCATTTAAGTCAACTTGAAATGATGATAACTCTTATAAAAAAAATTGAATTAGGTCTCCATGACCTACCCACAGATTGATAATTGAATTATCTTTCCATAGTTACCAACCTTAGTAAAATCAGACCTTCGAGTAAAATGTTATGCCCATTTTAGTGAAGGCCTGTTGAACAAGCCCTCACGACGGAACCAACAATGGGGCGTCGGGCGCACGACTTACCGTCAATCCTGGCCGTCGTGAGGCCCGACAGCAACCCTACCACGGGTCTTTTTGACCTTTCCTGCTCCATTTAAACCCTAGGTTACATCATTTTGAACCTAAATAATTAGATTTTAGTCAGTTTAAGCCAAGAAACATGATTAAAACATATCCAAGTTAAATCATTAAATCAAAACTTAGAAAATTAGAAGCAAGAGAGGAGAAAAAAAAGCTCAAGAACCCTAGTTCAAGAAAACCACAAGCTCCAGCAGTTCCAGCCCCAACACTTAAGTATTTTCCGTGGATTTCATCACCAGGTATATGGGATTTAACTAGTGGGTTCCTTTTGCCCATTAGGTCCCTAGTTTTCAGTCAGATTCTTGATTCTCTTGTCATGATTAAACCTAGGGTTTCTAGAACTTTTATAGAACTTCATGAATTTATTAGTTATATGTTCCAAATAAGATTATCAGGTTATTATGCAGTATATTGCATGAGTTTCAGAGCCCTAGCTTTGTATTTCTTTAGTTCTTGAATAACACATGCTAGGTGATATATTTGAGACACTTCAGATATGCATGCCTCAGTTTTAAATGCATAATTACCAGATCAATTGTTGCATTTTATGTTTGCATGTTCAGTTTCGAGCTATCCAGTATTTATAGAAATTTAGATTTACTCAGTTCATTTACAGAATTCATTGGGAGAAGCATAATACCGAGTTGGACTAGAGCTTAGAGTACCCAATAGTCCCAGAACTACTAGCCAAGTAGGTTGTAAGTCCCCTTTGTGGGCAATCAGTTTATTGATCACGCCAGCATGCCTTTATACTTTTGACAGTGTATATTGGGTACTCTCGATGGGGAGTATACATCGGACTCCATATTTAGATCATTTGGTTTTATTATCGATTATTAGTAGCTCCCACAGTTGAGTTAGACTCTACATTGACCATTTATCAGTATGTTCAGTATTCAGTTTTAGCATGTTATAAATTTGTCATTGCATCCAGTTAGCTCAGAAATAAGCACATCACATTCAGATTATTATACTTGTCTTTGTGCTTGTTCAGTTATGTTTTATTTCATCTTTACTCTATCTTACATGCTCAGAACCTTTCAAGTAGTGACGCATATGTGCGCTACATCTTCTCGTGAAGTAGGTTAAGGCTCTCAGCATCTAGATCATGCATAGATCGATTTCTCGATCTCCATATCAGTAGATTCAGAGGTGAGTCCTTATTCTCCGAGGATAACAGTCATGAGTTTCATTTCAGTATTTTGCCATTTAGTTTCAGTTTTTGCTAGATTTAGCTGGGGCTTGTCCCAATAATTCTAGTCTAGTTTAGAGGCTATTTTCGAACATAGTAGACTCAACTTAGTATTGAGTTAATATTTCTTTTGTATTAAACTCATTGTTTTCGAATATATAAGCTATAGAATATGGGTATTACCCATCTTTTAATTTTAAGTGTGATATAGCTTCAACAAAAGTTTATTATCTTTAGTATGCTCATGATCATGCCAACAGGGTTAGGTTGGGATCAGTTGTGGTCCTAGGTTCCGTGTCCGCATCATGGGGTTAGCTCGGGGCGTGACAGGGATATAATTATACTTGATAAAGACCTCCAATAAAAGGAGGAACTGATTTTTATGACTGTGATATGCGTAAGATGAGGAACAAGGAAATTAAGTTCGTAAAAGTTCAATGGAAGTGTCATCTAGTCGAGGAAGCTATTTGGGAGACCAAGAAGGACATATGAGACAAGTGTCCATAATTTTTCACTGATTCAGGTACTACTTTGCACTTACCTAGCTTAATTTCCCTACGTTTTCTCACTCAGAGACGAGTGATAGGTAAATTGGTATCTATTATAACGAATGGGTTCCTTCATTAAAGAAATGCCAACGAGAGGAAAAATTGGGTCTGAAAAAACATTAGTATTAGGAATTTCCCTATCATGTCAAGATTTATAGGGAATAAGAGTCATTAAGGTGTAGCGAAATCTGGTAGCAATCCGGTGGAATAAATATGAATTTGGTTGCATAATTATTTAGATAACTTGTTAAGGAATCAGTATGCTTTTGGCCGTTGAAGCGGGATTCAGGCCTGTGTAGC